>NC_065447.1:223711098-224375091 GCF_917563875.1 Diabrotica virgifera virgifera
GAATTTCAACAGAGGTTTTATCATTGTGTAGATGGGATTGGTATACCGTTTATATCGAAGAGAGCAAATACGTTCTTTATTCGACCTGGTGCTCTATATTTGTATAAATCTAATCTAACAATGTTGATCATCCTGGTGGTGCAGTATCGAATTTTTTCTCATTGTACATCAAATCTCATTACTGCACTCATCAGGCTGATTACCATTGTTAGATCTATTAGATCTACACAAACAGACAGCACCAGTGGGATTAAAGAACTTTTTTCTTTTCTTCGTTCTACCAGTATACCAATCCGGTTCCAACCAATTGATCAAACCCCTGTTGAAATTCTTTGGGTACATTTCCACGTCCAACGATTAGATTGAACAACATTTTAGTTAATTCATCGTTACTCAAATTATTCATAGTATTTACTGTATTCTTTTGCTTTGAACTTTGAAAAACAGCAAAAATTGATAGCTGAAATTAATTTGAAAGTTATCTGACGTTTATAAATAATAACGAATCTCCCTTGGCAACCCCTTGACAACCACTTGGCAACTAAAGGGGGATTTAGTTACGTAAACTTAAAATGGCATAATTATTATGTCATTATTTTATTAGTAGTTTTATTTACAATAATTAAAAATAAAATGTCGAAACTTTAATAAAATCATTTTTTTAATGTTGTTCTGAAGCTATTTCCTTGTGGCACTTTTATGATTAACTATTTTTATGGGAAATAAGCCACAATTAAATTGAAAAAAAATTATTTTTTATTGACAAATGATTATCCTTTATCGTTTATAAATAAGGAATTGTCAAGATTGGATCGAATGGAACAGAACAACTTAGAACGGGATCCTACAACATTCACAAGAAATAATACGAGGAAAATATCAATACCATAATAGATAAAAGGAATATCCGAGAAACTTAAAACAATAGGAAATAAATGCAACATTTCAACAACATTCAAAACAACAAACACATTGAGATCTATTCTATCTAAACTAAACCTAATAATGAACAAGAAAGAACAAATAATTGCATTTATAAAATACCTTGTGAATGCGAACAATTTTATTTAGGTGAAACATCAAGACCATTAAACGTTAGAGTAAGTGAACATCAGTCTTATATTAAAAATAGAGAATTTCATAGATCTCAAATATGTCAACACGCATGGGATAATGAACATAGAGTTCAGTGGATAGATTCAAGTATAGTCCTGAAAGAATCAGATAGTAAAAAGAAAAAATCAAAGAAGCGGCTCTAATTATGCTAAATGAAACCAATTTTGTCCCAAATTCCTCGGTAGAATGCAGTAGCATGTAGTTACCCATAATGAAAGAGGAAGTCAGTAGAAAGAAAATACCACGATTAGTAAGTCAATAACATATCGAGTTAGTACATATTTTATATTTTAGTATTACTTATTGTATATCTATGTATTATTAATATTATTTATAATTTAAACATATTAAAGTCAGAATTTGGTATTAGTTTCTTGAGAGTAAATTAAATGTAAGACCAAATACTTACGATGACGGGATAGTATCACGAGGTTTTTTCCTGATTTTCCCTCGTGATTTACTATGGAATCTCTAACGCAAGAATTTTACTGTCATCGTTGCATTTGGTTGTCTTTTTAAAGAGAGAACACATGCTATGATTTTTTGTGACGGATATTCTTGAGTTGGGGTTGATTTCATGTAATCGAATGAACTATCTTTCAGTAAAGTCGTCTCAGGAACGCAACTCATAAATATTGGCAATATCATTTTAAAGTCTTCTACTTAAAATGTATAATATATTGATGTGATCTTGATTATTGATATGAGATAATATTCTTATATGTCATTTAATTTAATCAATGCATTAATAATAATCTAATTAATTTACCAGATCACATATCAATATGTTTTCAATCTCAGGGCTTTTTATAAATTTAATTACTTACTTACGTAGCTTCTAAGTATTTCTCAATGGTTCCTAATCGGGATAGGAAAGAAAAGAGTAAAATAATACACACATATGGGTTACAATTATAATCAAAATATTGTTTATTTTATTTAAATGGCAATCACTGCTTAATATTTGCTAGATCTTATTATTCTTAAACATAACATTTACAAATGGGAATCTTATTTCCTTTTGGTTTCCAATTGAAAGTTTTTATTAACATTTAACTATTAGGATTTATTAGCAACAATTCTATTTAAGTGTGATGAAGCTTTTCTGATATTATTGTTTATGTTCTTCAATTTATAATGTGGTATTTAATACGAAAAACCCATGCATTCATGTCCAAACAAATGAGACTGACCTTTTTCTGGTGAACTGAGAATGTCTTCACACAAAACCCGCTTCCTGCTATCCTTGGCTGCGATCAAACCTCGTCCTGGCTTTCAGTAATGTTCTCCTTTGAAAACTAGCTCGTATAGCTCTCGTTCTTGCTTCTGTCGTGATGCTGTGTTCTACCTTTTTCGAAACTCCAATCAGCTACCGGGACACTCTTGGCTCAAGGAGGTTCTTTACTCTCAACCTGGCCCACCTCTCGTTCCACGATAAATACTCCACACTCACGGAACTACACCGGCTTTCTCACTCTCCGTACACTACCGTCTACTACTGGACTTCACTTCTCGACAGCTCAAAACATTCTGCTCTCTATTTGTCATTCATTCCCCTACTTTCTAAATATCCCTTCCAGATTCACAAATCAACCTTCCACCACCAACTCTCATTCGCAGTCTTCCTCAAAACCAATTTTTAATCTTTCTAAATATGCTTAATGGATTTCAAAGAAAATAGTTAATTCCCATTCTAAAATTACTTTCTACTATTTACAAAATTTAATGACCTATTCTCTATTTCCACTAAGTCTTATTTAGCATCGGCTAATGATCGAACCTTCCGCGAACAACGATAATGACCTATTATCGATTTCACTTGAGTTTTATTTAGCATAGGCTAATGATCGAACCTTCCGCGAACAACGATAATGGTACGCGCCATTCACTTTGTTTTTTCTAAGCGCATTGTCCCGAGTTCCGTAAGCTTTTTCTAATCACTTCTTAAAATTAAATATAACAATTTGTTGTATACAGGTTGTTCTAAATTTATATGCCCGTGGTTGAGAAAATTGAAAATATTTTATATTAAATTGAATTCTGTTTATAATTATCAAAATTTAATTTTCATATCAAATAGAAATATAACAAATCCCCGCCTTGTATTCGATAAAATTTATCTGCATTTTTAAATAAATTTTCTCGAGGCAAAACCAACTCCCTGTATATTTCCTTACTTTAATCTACGTCTTATATCCTAACTTACTATCTACTTCATGTATCTGTCTTTTATTCGTGATATTTGTATACATCGTGAATATTATAAATTCCTCGGATCTTTTCCGAGTTCCTGTGCCTCAACTCATAACTATTTATCCCATTTTCATTATTCACGATGTACGGACCTTCGAAAACAGGCATCAACTTTGCGCAAATGCCCCCAGGAAGATTTGATACTCGTAATGCCCTCACGAGTACTTTTTCACCCTTTTGGAAAGTCACTGGTCTTCTTTTTCTATTTTGTTCCTGTCTTTGGATATATTTTTCGTTGCTTCGCCGTAATCTTCTCTGTACGGTTTCAATCACCTGTTGATATTCTTTTGGCTCTTGGTCTTCCCATGGCCTTATCGGCAGTACACCCTTCATGATGTATTCTGGGGTCTCTTTTGTTACTGTGCTCGGAATTGTATTTAGATACCTTTCTATTTCCGCCATTTTCCTGTCCCAGTGGCGATGTTGACCATCTGTTGCAATGCGAAGAAATTTCGTCACTTCCTGTATGAATCGTTCCGAAGAATTACTCTGTGGATGCCTGATGCTGACAAAATTTGTCTCTATTCCTCGTTCTCGAAGTTGTCCCTTGAAACGATCATTTCGGAAATACGTTGCATTGTCCAGTAGAATCTTTTTTGGTGTTCCTACTATGGCTATAAAATTGTCGATTTTTCTTAATATTTCTTCCCCCTTTGTGGTGCGGCAACTATATAATTTTACGTATTTTGAAAACACATCCACCATTACCAGAATATGTTTGTTCCTTTTAGTGGTCATAATTAGATCGCTTAACATATCTATTGCTACAATGTCTAGTTTGTTTCGGGCTTCAATATTTTTGGCAACATTTTCGTTTTTGAAATTCCGACTCTTATACTTTTGACATACATCGCACTTCTGGGTAATTTCCTTTGCAATGCGGTAATCCTGTCGGCTGATGTAATTTTCCCTAAAAACGAGCCAAACTTTTCTGCTACCGATATGGCCATTGTCCTCATGTAATTTCTTTATTATCTTTTCGGCCAATGTCTGTGTCACTAAATATAGTTCCTTTCCGTCTATTCTCTTAAAATATATGTTATTTTCTACTTCCGCTCTTCTTTTTTCTCTTTCCTCTAGGTCTTCCTGGTTTGTCCTTATCTCATTTAACGAATATATCCCTTCTTCTTGTATTAATCTATTTAGTCCCACCTGCAGAGTAATTGTTTCCTTTTTTCCGGTGTCCTCATCCCGTGTTAGAGCGTCGGCTATTATGTTGTCTTTCCCTTTTATATATCGGAACTCAAAATCATACTCCTGTAATAATAGAATGCCTCTATGTATTCTATTATTCACTAATCTATTCTTCATGATATGTACTAAAGCTGCATGGTCTGTTTCGATTGTGAATTTTGCTCCCAATAAGTAAAACCTCAATTTGTTTACGCAATATAGTACACTGGCAAACTCCAATTCTGTAACACTATATTTTTTCTCATGTGTTTTAGTCACTCGAGATATAAAACATATCGGCACTTCTTGGTCGTTTTGTATTTGAGACAGAACTCCTGCAAATTTTTGTATGGACGCATCAGTTCGGAGTATAAAAGGTAAATTGTAAATGGGGTGGTATATTTTCGTTCCTTTTGCGAATTCTCGTTTTAATGTTTCGAAAGCTTCCTCCTGTTCTTCTTTCCAATTCCATTTTATTCCTTTTTTAAGCAATTTTATCAGAGGGATTTCCTTTTGGCTCAAATCGGGAATCAGCTTTTTAAAATAATTTATCGTGCCAAGAAAACCTCTCAATGTTTTCAAATTCGTTGGTCTTGGGTATTCATCTATGAGCTTGACTCTGTCTTCGGCTAATCTTACTGTTTTGGTGTGCAATTGAAAACCCAAATACATGACTTCTTTTTGAAAAAATTGACATTTTTCAATGTTTAATTTCAATCCCGCTGTGTCCAATTCTTTCAGAATTATTTCTGTGTGTTCCAGATGACTCTGAGTATCTTGTGAAAAAATTAATAAATCATCGATATAATGAACTATGAAATCTTCATGGCGATTCAAAATGGTATGTAGAGCTCGGACGAGTGCAGCACAAGCACTCTGCAATCCAAATGGCACTACCTTAAACCGGTAGACAATACCATCAATAGAAAAAGCGGTGTAGTTTCTACACTTTTCAGCTAACGGTATCAACCAAAAACTGTGTTTTAAGTCAATTTTCGAAAATATGTGTGACCCGGTGATTCTTCCAAAAATGGCCTCGATGTTTAGAGGTGATTCATATTGTGATACAGTGTGCTGGTTGATATTCCTGGCATCTAAACATAATCTCAATTCTCCATTGATTTTCTTTACTATCACAATCGGGTTAACGTACGGTGAATCACATCTTTCGATGATTTGATCTTCCAACATTTTATTTATTTCTTCTTTCACCTCTTGTCGATACTTGTATGGAATCGGGTAAGTCTTTGATCGAAAATTTCCCAAGTTTTTCACCTCAAATGAATGTTCGTACTTTTTAGCCACTCTGTTTTCCTCTTTGATCAAATTTTCGTAGTTTCTTAACATCAACCGCAATTCTTTTTCTTTCCCTTCTCCACATATCAATTTTCTGTCTTTTTTTTCAGATTCTTCACACATGTTTACCGTGCATTCTGCATCCTCGTTTGCATATACCTCCTCTTCAAATACCACTGTTTCAATCATATTCTTTTCACTTTCATTTTTTAGCTTTATTTCTTCTTCTCCTGAGCTCGTCTCTTCTTTTGAGGAATCCCAGGTTTCCTTTGTTTCTGATACTCTCAAATTTTCTTCTTCTGGGCTCAACTCTTCTTTTGAGGAACCACAGGTTTCATTTTCTTTTATCCTTTTCTGACTTTTTCTCCCTTTTCTTTTTTGTCCTTGCTTCGTTGCCAAATTCATTTCCACTGTTTGTTCTTTACCTGATTCGTCCGTATTTTGTTTCTCCTGTTCCTTGTCCTGTTCCTTTTCTTTTTTTTCTGTTAGTTTCATCGTATTATTTTTAAAATCTATCACTACATGTTTTTCTGCCAATTCGTCAACTCCTACTATCATGTCATGTGACATATTTGGCATTATTACACATTGTAGTGCATACATATTCTTACCCAGTCGTACCATTACTCGTATGCCTTCATTTATAGTTGCCAATGTCCGTTTGTTTGCGCCCACTAAATTTACCCTAGGTATTTTGTAAATTAAATTTGTTAAGTTAACTTCTTCTATTAGTTTTCTGTTGACCAATGTTATTTCCGATCCAGTATCTATCATAATTTTAATTGGTGTCTCGTTGATAAATCCATCCACAAATTTTAAATTAATTCCATTTTTCTTTTCGTTGTTTCCTGCCAATTTAATAAACTCCTTGGGGTGACAAAAGATTCCTGTTTGTTTTTTTGTTTTTAGTGAGCGCCGTCGTGAAAAGACGCCGGTTGCTCATTGTTGTTTATATTTTCGTCATAATTTCTGTCTCCGTCATATTCTTCTGTCTGGGTATTATTTACCTCTCTTCTATTTTCTCTTGGTCTGTCGGATCTGTTTCGGTTTTCTCGATATCCCTGTTCATTTTGTCTACCATTATTTCTGTTTTCTTGATTTGAGCGTGTGATGTTTCTACTCTGGTATTCTCGATTTCTGTCCTCATTCCATTGCCTATTTCTTTGTTCATAATTTCCTCTTCCGTTGTCTCTATTTTCGTTTTCCCTTCTGGGATTAAAATCTCGTCTTGTATAGTCTCTCCTATTTTGATTTCTCTCTCTGTAATCCTGTGTCTCTCGGGGCCTGTAATCTTCTCGCGACCTTCTTGATTTTCTTTCTCTTAGACGTGATTCTCTTATTTGTAGGAATTGGCATAAACTATCTATGTCTTTGTAATTTTGCAATGTGATATGGTCTTCCAGCGTTTCCTCGAAATGTCTTGCAATCAGTTCGACTAATTGTTCCGATGAGTAATTATATTGTAAATGCTTTGCATTATTGTAAATTTGTAAAGCATATGTCCTTTCTGATACACCCATCCTATCATTATATTTCCCATTTTGCAATTCCTTGTTAATTTCCAATTGTTGTACCTTTCCCCAGAAATAATTCAAAAATTTTTGTTCAAATTGTTGCCAATTGCCGAATTCTTCTTCTTTGCTATCGAACCATAGGCTTGCTTCATATTTGAGATGGTTTCTGATAGTTTCTTTTGCTGTTTCGAAATTTCCGATGTGCTGTATTTTCTTTTTCAGGCTATTTATGAACGGCACTGGGTGTAATCTTCTTACATCCCCGCCAAACCTTATCTTCACGTCATCTGTGCTATGTATAACCATTTCTCTTCTTTCTCCGACATTCTGTTGCGTATTGATTTCCGCAATCTTTCTTTCCACTTCTTCTATGTCTGCTTGAATAGCGTTTTGCAACTTGTTTTCCAAACTTTCCATTTCTTTTTCTGGCAATTCGTTATCTCCTTTATTTTGCTTTTGATTTCTTTAATCTCTGTCTCTTGTTGTCCCATATCGTTCTTGATCATTGTCAAACATCCTTTTACTTCCTTTTCATACTTTCCTATGCGTTCCTCCATTTTCTTGTTGTTCTCTTCTATTGCTTGTTTCATTTTTTGTTGTGTTTCATCCATTTTTTGATCCAATTTTTGTTGTGTTTCATCCATTTTTTGTTGTTTCATCCATTTTTTGATCCACTTTATCCATTTTCTTTGATGTTTCTTCCATGGCTTGTTTCGTTTCACGTTGATTTTCATCCATTTTTTGTGACTGGAGTTGCATCAGTTGTAATAGTTTATCTATTCCTGATAATTCTTGCTGTTCTGATGCCATGATTGTCGTGTCTAAAATATCTTCTTGGTCTGAATGTTCTTTTTGTTTTTTGTTGTCTTTGCTTTGGCTTCTTGTCACAGACATTTGTTTTCAAGAAGTACTGTCCCCGCCAAATATGAAATTTTACTAGTATGTTACCAAGACGACTTTTTCTCACCCAAATATTATAAATTGTAAATAAATATATCAAATGTAAATATCGTAAAAATAAAATATTAAATCAGTTATGTAAAATTTGTACCTAAAGAGATCTAAAATTTTATGTTATCAAATGTAAGTATCTCACTTTTTACCACAGGCATATAAATTTTCAAATACCGGCTTTACTCTTTCTATCCTTCAAATTTGCCACTAGAAATACTTTACAATGCTTTCCACGTTGGACGACAGTTGATGTGATCTTGATTATTGATATGAGATAATATTCTTATATGTCATTTAATTTAATCAATGCATTAATAATAATCTAATTAATTTACCAGATCACATATCAATATGTTTTCAATCTCAGGGCTTTTTATAAATTTAATTACTTACTTACGTAGCTTCTAAGTATTTCTCAATGGTTCCTAATCGGGATAGGAAAGAAAAGAGTAAAATAATACACACATATGGGTTACAATTATAATCAAAATATTGTTTATTTTATGTAAATGGCAATCACTGCTTAATATTTGCTAGATCTTATTATTCTTAAACATAACATTTACAAATGGGAATCTTATTTCCTTTTGGTTTCCAATTGAAAGTTTTTATTAACATTTAACTATTAGGATTTATTAGCAACAATTCTATTTAAGTTTGATGAAGCTTTTCTGATATTATTGTTTATGTTCTTCAATTTATAATGTGGTATTTAATACGAAAAACCCATGCATTCATGTCCAAACAAATGAGACTGACCTTTTTCTGGTGAACTGAGAATGTCTTCACACAAAACCCGCTTCCTGCTATCCTTGGCTGCGATCAAACCTCGTCCTGGCTTTCAGTAATGTTCTCCTTTGAAAACTAGCTCGTATAGCTCTCGTTCTTGCTTCTGTCGTGATGCTGTGTTCTACCTTTTTCGAAACTCCAATCAGCTACCGGGACACTCTTGGCTCAAGGAGGTTCTTTACTCTCAACCTGGCCTACCTCTCGTTCCACGATAAATACTCCACACTCACGGAACTACACCGGCTTTCTCACTCTCCGTACACTACCGTCTACTACTGGACTTCACTTCTCGACAGCTCAAAACATTCTGCTCTCTATTTGTCATTCATTCCCCTACTTTCTAAATATCCCTTCCAGATTCACAAATCAACCTTCCACCACCAACTCTCATTCGCAGTCTTCCTCAAAACCAATTTTTAATCTTTCTAAATATGCTTAATGGATTTCAAAGAAAATAGTTAATTCCCATTCTAAAATTACTTTCTACTATTTACAAAATTTAATGACCTATTCTCTATTTCCACTAAGTCTTATTTAGCATCGGCTAATGATCGAACCTTCCGCGAACAACGATAATGACCTATTATCGATTTCACTTGAGTTTTATTTAGCATAGGCTAATGATCGAACCTTCCGCGAACAACGATAATGGTACGCGCCATTCACTTTGTTTTTTCTAAGCGCATTGTCCCGAGTTCCGTAAGCTTTTTCTAATCACTTCTTAAAATTAAATATAACAATTTGTTGTATACAGGTTGTTCTAAATTTATATGCCCGTGGTTGAGAAAATTGAAAATATTTTATATTAAATTGAATTCTGTTTATAATTATCAAAATTTAATTTTCATATCAAATAGAAATATAACAATATGTATGTCTGAATTGCCAATATAAATGAGTCAGATTAAATAAATTATTAGAAGAATATTTTACTTAGCAACAACATTTTTGTTTATTTTAGTACTATTTTCTATTTTGGCAACGACACCCGATTTGGGCGTCGAAACGTTAATAAAATTATTTTTTCAATTTAATTGTGGCTTATTTCTTATTTCCCATAAAAATAGTTAATCATTTTTTTAGTAAAATTGTGGCTTATTTCCCATTTAAAATAGTTGATTATAATAAATAGGTACAATAAAAATTATCATAGGCGAGCGTCATGCACCCCCAAAATGACCAGGTAGGTACTGATCATGGTGTGGTGAATGGCTAATTTTGGCGATACTTTATGTTTTTGATGGTGCTGAAAAGGAAAATGAAGTTTATTTTGAATTGTATGTGGGGGAACATTGTCAAAATCGCAATTTACCCTAAAAATAAAAAAAGAAATCACGTTTTTCTGCGTTTAACTCTCTACAACTCTGTTCGGTTGTAACATTTTTTTCTGAAATTTTTACAGCATATATTTTTCACATTTTTGAAGACTATGTGGCCTGTTGTAAGCCTGCAGTCTTATTAAAATAAAAGTTGTAAATTTGTTAAAGTAAAAGGTGCAGATTCGTGAATTGCAAGGTTTAATCGCAAAAGTTGAGTGACAAAATTTGAAATTTAGCTTTTTAATCACGTTTACTTTAAAATATAGAGCACATAAAAGTTTTCTGGAGAGTTTTGGATGAAAATGTTATAAGAAAAATAATGATGCAACTTTAATTTTAAGAAAAATGTGATTTCATTTTTTTATTTTTAGGGTAAAATTGCGATTTTAACAATGTTCCCCCACTTAAAATTTAAAATACATTTTGTTTTTAGCACCATCAAAAATATAAAGTATGGTCAAATTAGCCATTCACCACACCGTGGTAAGTATCTCGAGCAGTAAGCGTTTTTTTGTGTGCCGCTCGTCGATTAGAGATGTACTTTTTTTCTTTGATGTTACCCTTATTTGGTTTATTTATTTTTAAAGGTTATAGGGAACTTGCATAAAATTTTAAATTCGAAAAAAATGGTATAAATCACAACAGAACATAATTTAGAACCTGTATCAAAAATAAAAAAGTTTTGTTTGTCTTTCGTTTGGCCCCTAAAGACGACTAAAAATTCAACTTATACCAGCCACCCTAAAACGCGTCGTGACGTTACAGGGTTGTATGTTTACATTCTACAACAATTGTATATATAATTTTAAATTAGACATTATAAACGTCAGTAGAAAATACAGTTATGTGACGTTACAAATGTTTTTGATCGTTTGAACTATTCATAGAAAATTTGTACTTTTACAAAATAGTTTTATTTTAAATACTAAACCCTCTTTCCTTTCCTTCAAAAACTGTATCAAACTGCAATCTCAACAAACTGGTATATTTTATTACAATGACGTACGATAAATGTCATTAGAATATAAATATGTTTTTCCTTTATTCCCCGATGACGATATGGCTAAATACCCAAGTAGGTGGAGGCCAATAAACTAAAGAAGAAGAAGAAGAATATACGTAAATATAACCGTAAACAGAACCACATAGTCAAACTCTGTGACGTCACGGGTCGTTTGAACTATTTTAAGATAAAGAAGACTTTAATTGTACTTCTAAGTTATTATGAGTTTTTGAAGCGTGAAATTTTGGAAATCTCATTTTTATACAAAACTGAACATTATTATGTAATAAAAAAAATGTGCAAGTTCCCTATTCTGGCAAAAATCGTAGTTATTTATCCAGGGTATATAGTAGCTAAAACTATCATCCTAGCGAACACGAACAGCCTGGAAAAGATTCAACGATTTTTAGACAGAGACACCATAAACACCAATAAAACATAATCAATGGTAGTAATCAAACGTCCAAATCTACTTGTAGGCAATAAGTTATTGTAGGCAAAAAATAACTGTCTCTTCTCCGAACAATGAGAAGTAACCCGAATAAAACTTGGGGAATGAATTTTAAAAAAACAAGGAGAAAGAAAGTTTAAAGTGGGAGAAAAATCGATGTGGTCATGAACAGAAGATTTCAGCATCATGACAATACAAAGGAAAAAGGACAAAATTTCAAAATTAATAAATATCATTACTTACATTTATCCACATTGGTAGAATTGGCTTCAGATGCATAAACGGTACCAATAAATATTAATAAAATGTTTAAAACAACTTCTAGCTTCATATTTGGCTTTTGTTTATTATAGCGTAACGAATTACGAACAGGTACTACTAGGATTAAATAGAAGTGTGCTTTACTCATTCAATGATTTGGTAAAGTTTAATCAGTTGTAGGGAAAAACAACCACTTGAGGATGAGTGGCTGTTGTTTACTTATACGTTGATTTTCTTAAACTATTGCTTCAATCAGATTTAAAAAATGTTTATCGCGTTTCCATTGAAAACTAAATTAAAAGATACGTATGCTAAAGTAGTAGACTAGACTATCTAGATTCTAGATATTATTTGAAACAATGTATTAGGTCGTTGAACTTGCTATAATGGTTACAAATCTCCTTTTTTTAAATTTTGAGTTGGAAGGTGTTCTGTAAGTTGATTGAAATATTTTCTGGAGTTTTAACTCTACAAAAGTTAGGAAAAACATTGTTGTTGATACATTGAAAGACGGACCATGTATCTAGCTTGAGAGTACATCTTTTAGGGGCTAAACGCATGTATTGATGAGGTAATTGGACCATACAGTCAATTAATAAAACCTTTACAAAGAAATTAAATTCCTGTAACTGGCTGTATAACATTAATCACAAAAAACTACAAAGATCCTTTGTAAAAGGTATATTTTAATAATATTCCTTAAAGGGCTACATCACAGAACGTTATCGGTATAATAATTCCATCATCAGTGCTTTTACCTTAAATTTACAGCTTACGAAGTTGAACTTGCTATAAGTTGACTGCAATATTTCCTGAAGTTTTAACTTTACAAAAGTTAAGAAAAACATTGTTGTTTGGTACATTGAAAGATGAACCATGTATTCAGCTTGGGAGTACATCTTTTAATGGCTAAACGTATGTATTGGAGAGCCAAGTTGACCGATTTAATGGTCACAAAGATAAGACCAACTGCATGATAGTTACCAAAAATTCAAGATCAATAATTAGACGAAACATTTCAATAAATGTATCAAATTTCGAAGTTGTGAAAGAGTTCAAACTTGCGATCAGTGATAACAACCTAAAATGGTTTTTTATTTTTTTTATTTAGCGTATGGCTTAAGTACATCACAGAATATATTTAGATTTATGCATTATACAATGCATCACAAACAGAGACATTTTTTTATATATACTCCATCTAATTTACTTACCGTTGTACCGTAGAATCACTTTGCCGAGTACACTGGCATTACAGCCACTAGACATATTTTATTATATACGCGTAGAAATAATATTTAAAGATTTCTATTAATGTAAGCTTAAAGAAATACACAATAATATGTTTCACTTAATTTGTATAAATGGATTATAAAGCGTTTTTATGAAGCCCATTTGTTCGGAATACACTGTAACTGCAATCGAACGAAGCTGATATTTTGCCATAAAGTGGTAACATTTATTTGACAGTTGCGGTGATGACACTTCATATTTGTTTATATTCTTTACTATAAGTATTTGTTTCATTATATTTACTGTTTTTATTATGTACTTTAACGTAAAATTATAACTTAATTCTTGTTTTATATTTCTAAAGTTTTTATTTATTTACATTGAATATTAATTTGTTTTGCTGTATAATCCACTTCCGCGAAAATTGTGTGATGTCTTTGATTTAAAATGAATTAAAGAATTTTTTGTAATTGGGCAACAATGTCAACTTAGATCTCTAACGTAGATAATAACGTGCAACGGTAAGTAAATTAGACGGACTGTATATTCGATTGACCCTTTGGTTGCCATTACAAATAGTCTGGGCTGATTATCGGAGAATAGGCCATTTTTGGGAAAAGTTATTTACCAGCAATTTTATTGCTGGAATCGAATTATAAGATCCTATATATTAATAATATAGGTATGCAAAGTCCTCAGATAGTGTGCTACTTTTTTTATAAACAAAATGGCGCCCGAAAATCGTGTTTTTTTCAATTATTGCTCTATAACTCCGAAGATTTTAACTTTACAACAAAAACTTCCTAATAAAAATTCACCGTGATTAAATTCTGCATAGAGACGTGTTTTTCCCGATCTACTCCGACGAAAATTTTCCTCGGAAAATGCGGGTTTTCCCAACAAAATCTTTAATTTTCAAATAAAGTTTTAGATAAGTAATTATTTACCAATAATTAAATAATTTGGTGACTTAAAACCCTTCTTGGTTTATATTATAGTTCCAGAAGCTGGTGAAAATTAAACGAATATTTTAGCAACAATTCAATTGTTAATTAATAATTGTTAGGTTTTAAATCTGGTATGGACTGTAATTATTTGCGCTGGAATGGATATATTGCATTAAGAAATCTATATTTAAATTTGAAGTTTATTCTGACAACTTGGTAAAAATTCAATTATTTCTATATTGTTTATCAAGGTGCATGCATCACCATGCACACATAAATCTTCTTTTTATTTTCTTTTCATCTTCTACGAAACTGTCACATAACAAAAAAAGTCAAAAAGTTCCTAACATACTCCCCGCGTTGAAGTACACTTCAAACAAGTCCACGACACATATTACACTTGGGAAGTTTTATAATAGTTAGAGGATCACTGAGATTCTTCTAAAGGCAATTGGGCTAGATGTCTGGAGGATCTGGTGATGATGCCTTTCGAGGTTTTAACTTGAACAACCCTGATTTTTCCATCTTTTCCAGGAAATACCTTCTCTATTCGTCCTAAAGACCATTTACATGGAGGTAAACTTGAATCATGGATAATCACTAAAGCACCTGGATTGAGAGGTTTCGATGAATTCTGGTTCCATTTATAAGACTGGTGCAATTGGCTGACATATTCTTTTGAAAAGCGAGCCCAGAATCGTTGATAAAGTTGCTGAACTTGTTGGAAACGATTAAGTCTGTTTGTAGGAATTGATAGAACATTGGGTTCAGGAAGTGAAGTTAAAGGACGTAATGTCAAAAAATGGGAAGGAGTTAAGGGTTCAAGGTCAGACGGATCTTCTGAACTAGCAAAAAGTGGTCTTGAATTTAAAATACACTCTATTTCGGTTAATAAAGTAAAAAATTCTTCATATGTTAAATTAATATTGGTAAATGTGCGTTTCATATGAAATTTCATTTGTTTTATAGACGATTCCCATAAACCGCCAAAATTTGGGCTATATGGTGGAGAAAAATGCCATGCAATATTTTTAGTTAAAGCAAAATTATGAATGGTATGGCTATTTGTTTCCAAAAAATTATTAATAGACTTTAATTCTCTACTGGCTGATTTAAAAGTGGAACCATTGTCGGAGTAAACATTAGTGGGAATACCCCTGCGAGATATAAATCGTTTAAAACATGTTAAGAAACAGTAAGTTGTCATATCAGTTAATAATTCTAAATGTATAGCTTTTGTAACAAAGCAGACATATATGCAAACATAACGTTTTAGAATTTTGCTTCCTCGTCCCTTTTTCTCCTTTAAAGGGAACGGTCCTGCAAAATCTAATCACACATTTTCAAAAGGGTGTGATATAGTAATTCGTTCATTAGGAAGTGGACCCATGGTCACTGAAGTATTAGGTGGTTTTACTCGAAAACACTTAATACATTGTCTCACTATTTGCTTGGGTAATACTTTTCCTGATATTGGCCAATACTTTTGTCTGATTAGTGACAATAATAGTTGTGGTCCTGGGTGCAAATAATTTACATGGTAATGTGTACATATTAATTTTGTTAAAGCATGAAATTTTGGTAATAGGATTGGAGTTTTTATATTATTTGGTAACATTGTTTGTAAAAGTCGTCCTCCTACCTTTAATACATCATTATCTAAAATAGGTGATAAATGAATTAATTTGGATTTTTTATTTAATGGTTTTTTATTTGCCAAGCTAACAATTTCATCTTGAAAAGATTCTGCATGAACAAGTTTTATTAATATTAAAAAGGAGTCATTTAGTTCTTTTACACTTAAAAGCATGCTATCTGCTCTAGTTTTAGTTTTAATAGATATTGTAAATCTTATAAGATATGCAAATACTCTTTTTAGTTTATGTAAATTTGAAAATCTACTAATAAAATTCGAAATCCAACTTATGTGTATATTGGAAGATAAGGTTGTTTGGACTGACTGCTTAAGTTCTGATATTTCTTCTAGTTCTCGAAGTGAATTAATCGGCAAATTATTGGGATGTTGTCTCAAAAAATGTGGCCCATGAAACCAAAGGTTGGATTCAATGAAAGATTCGGGAAGAATTCCGCGACTAGCAATATCTGCCGGATTTTCCTTAGTTTTGACATAGTGCCAACTGTTCACAGTGGTAAGAGATTGGATTTTAGCTACTCTATTAGATACAAATACCTGTAGCTGGTGCGGCTCTAGTTTCAACCAACATAATATTATATTTGAGTCAGACCACATATAAATTGGAACATTCACAACTGGTAAGGCTTTTACAACCTTATTAATAAGTTGAGAACCTAAGAGAGCTGCACATAATTCAAATTTCGGGATTGTTAATTGTTTGAGAGGTGCAACCTTTGTCTTTGAACATAAAATATGAGAATTGTACTCATTATTTTTACCAACACTGGATATATAAATGCTACTTGCATAAGCTTTAAGAGAAACATCACAAAAGCAATGGATGCCAATGATTTGACTGTATGGTCCAACAACGGATCTTGGAATACGTAATGAATTTAACTGAGGCAAATGGTTATATAACTGCCTCCAGGATTTATTTAACTCTGGAGGTACAGGTTCATCCCATGGTTTTTGAAGTTGGAACAATTTTTGAATAATTATTTTGGCAAGTATAATAACTGGACTGAGAAGACCCATTGGATCCCAAATTTTAGAAATAATGGATAAAATTTGACGTTTAGTAAATAAAACAGGCATTTCACAAAGTGATATTTTATAACAAAGGAGGTCTTGGCGACTCATCCATTGAATTCCAAGAGTTCTGGTACTTTCAGAGCTTCCAATATCAATGATATTATTGGAAATATCATTGTTTTCAACGTGAACAAGGGTATCAGGAGTATTAGAAATACTGCTGGCTGCAGTATCCATGAAGTCTCCTAACAAATCAGCTGAAAACTTCAGTGGAAGTTTTACTATAAATTGGCTACTTGCGGACCTGGCAGTGCTTTTTTGACATATTTCTTCATATTTATCATCATCTTTCGACCATGGTGAAGAATCTTGCAGTTCTTCCATTTGCCAGAAATGTTTTAACTGGTCATCTTCGGCGATGACTCTGGTGAAGTTACATGACACATGAGTTGTCTGATAGGGAACAACTCCATTTACAATCCAGCCTAAACGTGTATTTTGAAAATTTGGTAAACCTTTTCCCAGGTTGATTTTGCCATCAGTAAGGAGGTCCCAGAATAAATTGACACCAATAATGGCATCAACATTGGTGGATTCATTAAATAAAGGATCAGATAGCTGAATATTAGATGGGATAACAAAATTTGAAGTATCAAAACTAGCTGACGGAATTTGGTTTGAAATGACTGGTACAACATAAAATATGGATGTAATATTAAAACTATTGAACTTAGACAACAAAGAAATTTGGCATTTCTTTGTGATAACTGACACTACCTGGTTTATACCACTAACAGCAAGGTTAGTTGGAATCAATGAAAGATTTAATTTTTTACAAAAGCTCTCACTTATCATATTTATCTGAGCGCCACTGTCTAGAAGCGCACGACATGGTATTAATTTATTATCACTTGACCTGACATCAAAAACAACTGTTGACAAAAGAACTTGTTTATTTTGCAAATCTACTGCTTGTGCAGATAGCTGGTGAGTTGCCATTGGTGGCATATTAACATTCTGTATACTATTTACTGATGTTTCATATGGCTGGACATTGTTGTCAGAGTCCACTGAAACATGTTGAATGTCATCAAAGTGTATTAAGGAATTATGTTTTAAATGACATTTCAAACATGGTTTTAGTGTACACTCTTGAGCCCTGTGCCCAATTCTTAGGCAATTGTGACACAAATTTAAATCATTAACTTTACCTAATCTGCCTTTGGTATCTAGTTTGAGGAATTGAATACAAGAATATATATAATGATTGCCTTTACACAAAACACAACTCTTTTTCTGTGCTAAATTTACTTGGACTGCTCTCTTATGACCTTCACGGTTTATATATTTGTAATTAGAATTGGAATTATTATTATTATTATTGTGATGGGCATTATGAGAACTTTGGTCTTGGATTTCTTCCAAAGTATCTACTTTCGTTTTTAAGAAATTAAAGAATTCCATTAAGGTAGGGAGTTCCTCTTTGGTGCGAAACTCTTTCCATTCTCTATAACTCTGTTTATCAAGTTTATCAGAAATAATGTTTATTAACAATAAATCACTTAGGCACTCTTTTGTTATCTGCAAACTTTCAATTGAAGTGACACTATCTGACACAATATCTAACAATTGTCTTAGATGCTTTGGAGACTCTTTATTAATTGACTCTAAACTAAAAATAGTTTTAATGTGTTTGTTTACTAATAACCTTTTATTGTCAAATCTCTGACAGAGAGCATCAAAGGCAGTTTGGTAATAGTCACCAGAAAATTCAATTTTATCTATTATACGTTTTGCATATCCATCCACATATTGTCGCAAAAGCTGAAACTTATGACTGTTTGACAAAGGACTCTTATGAGTGACACTAGTAAACGTGGATTTAAATTCTAACCAAGTTTATAACTCCCCAGTGAAGACTTTGATTTTCATTTTTGGTAACAAAAGGTGACTTAAGGAGTCTACTTGAGGAGTAGAACTCAAACTAGTATCATGTGAAGACTGAAATGTGTTACTTTCAATATAACCTTTCAAAAAACCCATAGCTTTAAAATACCTATTTTCTCAAATAATTCATTTTCCTCATACTGTTCTTTTAATTTGTCTTCCGGTGTTAAAATTTCAATTTGCAGTTGAACATCTTGAAATTCTTTTAATAGACTGGCATTCATTTCATATCTTAATTGAACTTCTGAAAGAAGAGGTTTACTACTTGGCGTAGCAGCTTTTATTATATTAACATAAGACTCTAAATTGGTCAATTTTCCTTTGTAAGAACCCCTTGTTCTTATATGATTGGCTAAAGTCATTTCTTGGCGATTTATGGCAATCCCACAAACTTGTTAGCAAATTAATATTAATGGAAATTAAATTTATTCTATATTAAATCAAAACCAAACTTCAAAATGCACTGTTTTGCTTAATTCAGAAATAAAAATAGGTTTATGATATAATAGCAAAAAGGACAGACTTATCTTCAAGTTTTGGACGTGGCTTGGTGCACGGTATCTTGAAAATAACGGAATCTATTGGAATTACTTATATCTTCTAGTCTTGGAAGTCGCTTGGTGGACAATAACTTGAAAATATACCAATATATGGTAACTTCAAACCCACTTGGAAACGTGGCTGTTGGCACCTTTCTTAATGAATATATCCTTAATCCGGCTCGAAGGACCAAAATGTTAGGTTTTAAATCTGGTATGGACTGTAATTATTTGCGCTGGAATGGATATATTGCATTAAGAAATCTATATTTAAATTTGAAGTTTATTCTGACAACTTGGTAAAAATTCAATTATTTCTATATTGTTTATCAAGGTGCATGCATCACCATGCACACATAAATCTTCTTTTTATTTTCTTTTCATCTTCTACGAAACTGTCACATAACAAAAAAAGTCAAAAAGTTCCTAACAATAATTTAGGTCGCAATAATAACCAAAATAATTATAATACACTGATCAAACTTTGAAATCTTATAAAGATGAGATGCCTATTTAACATTTTGTCGACAAAATATAATTTTTTTTGCATAATCTTTAAATGTTTAAAAAAATAGTTATAAACAAATTAACGTTTCTCAGAAAGTTTTTATTATATTATAATCTTAAAAATAGCTAAAATGATTAGAAATTATGTTTATAATCTTTAATTAAAATATAACCATTAAACTGATAATCGATATTTTTTTGTAAGTAATTAGCTTGTACTTTAAGCTCACTTCTAAGCTTTGAAACAATTAAAACAAATTATAAACAACGGAGAAATCGTATATTTACTTTGCTGTTTCATAACTTTTTTGCAAATGGTTGGAAATTTTTTTTAAAGCATTCATTTTCAAGACCTACGAAATACGCATTTTAAGTATTTTTTAAAATTAGAATATAATAAACAATTTCTGAGAAATGTTAATTTGTTTATAACAATTTTTTTAAACATTTAAAGATTATGCAAAAAAATGAAAAAATTATATTTGTCGACAAAATATTAAATAGGCATCACATCTTTATAATCTTTCTAAATTTGATCAATGTCTCGTGACTATTTTGGTTGTTATTGCGACTGTAAATTGTTAGTTAACAATTGAATTGTTGCTAAAATATTTGTTTCATTTTCATCAGCTTCTGAATTTATAATCTATACCAAGAAAGCTTTTATTTCACCAAGCTATATGTTAATATATTGATAAATAATTACTGGCCCAAAAAATTTATTTGAAAATTCGAGATTTTGTTGGGAAAACCCACATTTTTCGAGGAAAATTTTCGTCAGAGCAAATCGGGAAAAACATGCCTCTATGTAGAATTAAATTGGGGTGCATTTTTATTTGAGTGTTTTTGGTGTAAAGTAAATTGAAAAAAATACGATTTGTCGGCGCCATTTTGTTTATAAAAAAAATGCACACTATCTGCGGACTTTGCATACCTATATTAATAATATATAGGATCTTATAATTCGATTCCAGCAATAAAATTGCTGGTAAATAACCTTTCTTTGTACTTTACTAATTAGACCAGCGTATTATAACTATTTTTTTTTTCAAAATTTAAAGATTATGCAAAAAAAAAGAAAAATTTCTATTTTGTCGATAAAATATTAAATAAGCATCTCATCTTTATAATCTTTATAAGTTTGATCAATGTATCATGATTATTTTGGTTATTATTGCGATCGTAAATTGTTAATTAACAATTGAATTGTTGCTAAAATATTTGTTTAATTTTCACCGGCTTCTGGAATTACAATCTATACCAAGAAAGCTTTGATGTCGCTAAGTTATTTAATTATTGATTAATAATTACTTACTTAAAACTTTATTTGAAAATTAGAGTTTTCGTTAGGAGAACCCGCATTTTCCGAGGAAAATTTTCGTCGGAGCAAATTGTGAAAAACATATCTCTATGCAGAATTTAATTGCGGTGAATTTTTATTTGGGTGTTTTTGTTGTAAAGTTAAAATCTTCGGAGTTATAGAGCAATAATTGAAAAAAATACGATTTGTCGGCGCCATTTTGTTTATGAAAAAAGTAGCACACACTCTGCGGACTTTGCATACCTATATTATTAATATATAGGATCTTATAATTCGATTCCAGCAATAAAATTGCTGGTAAATAACTTTTCCATGAATTTTGCTAATTAGCCCAGAGTAAAAGTCTATAGTCTATCAAGTCTATCTATAGGGTCGCCTGTATATGCTTTAGAATAGAATAGAAATATGCTTTATTGTCATGAAAAATTTACCAATTTTATAGACAAAGCTTACAAGAATCATAAATAAAAACAATAACAAATACAATTTACTAAAATTATACAAATCGTCAATATAAATAAAACATAATAAAGTAAAATAAAAATCAGTAACAATATATTGCAAAATTAAAAAAAAAATGCAAATTGCGTAATCTACCTTAAGAAATTTAATAAGTAATTTAATAAGTTTTGCTGCTGCATATGACACTCAAATATAGATTAAGATTCTACTTATACATAAGAATTCTGTAATTTCTTAGTTATTGGTTAAGAAACTCTGCTATCGAATAATATGGTCTTTCAAATAAATAGGCTTTTGTCATTTTACGGAACTTGGGGAAAAATGTTCCTGATTTAAGTTGTAGAGGGAGATGGTTCTATAGTTTTTTTGCAGAATATAATATAGATTTCTTTACTAACTCACTGGACGGGATCGGTAAATAGATGTCAAAGGTAGAATTTCTGGTGGAATAGTCATGTCTAGGTCTTGCTGGAAAGACATGTAGATGTTTACGAATTAAGTAAAGAGTTTTTAAAATATATAAAGAAGGTAGTGTTAGAATCCTGTGATCTTTAAAGCAGCTTCTGCAATGTGTTGTTCTTCTGAAGCCAAACAGATATATTATTGCTCTTTTTTGTAATTTAAAAATAACATCGGATTGGGCAGCTGTACCAGAACCCCAAAAAGGCAGACCATATCGAATATGGGACTCGAACAATGAAAAGTATGTTATTTTGGAAGAGGCTAAATTAATTTCCTTCGAAATAGATCTTATTACAAAGCAAGCTGAAGATAGTTTCTTGCTTAACACATCGATATGAAGGGACCATTTAAGGTTGCTATCTAAAAAAATACCAAGAAACTTTACAGAATCAACGATACTGATCTGGCTGTTATGAAGAGGTAAGGGTTGAAGAGTTCCTTTATAGGATAACGTTACTGTTTTATCTACGTTAAAAGAGAGTAAATTAGAATCGGACCAGGATTTTATTGTGAGTAGATCAGAAGTTATAGTAGCATGAAAAGTTGCGATATTTGAGTTGCTCCAAGTGATACTGGTATCGTCAGCAAAAAGAAAAACGTTTCTATCGATTTTTAAACTAGTGATGTCATTAATAAAGATAAGGAAAAGTAGAGGACTCAATACTGAACCTTGTGGTACCCCACATACAACATTTTTGAGACTAGAGTCTGTATTATTTGCTCTAACCAGTTGTTTCCTATTATCCAAGTAAGATTGAAACCAGTTCAAAGAAATACCTCGAATTCCATAGAAATCTAGTTTTTTTATAAAAATTTCGTGATTTACACAGTCAAAAGCTTTGGCATAATCAGAAAAAACAGTGGCAGTGTGCAGATTATTGTTTAATGCTTGATAAACCTCATGCAGTACAGAAAGCATGGCATCGGTGATACATTTATTATTTAAACTGCCCTTTGCTTGGGCAGTCCTGAACAATGTGTCTGATCGTCTGTCTTGCAGCGCCGCAGTCACAAGAAGGCGAGGGAAGTTTACCCCATCTGTAGAGGGAGTCGGCGTATCTTCCCCAATTTGTTCGAAATGGTTATGAAATAGATATTGCAGCTAGAATCTTACCATGAAATAGAGAATATTAATCCCTATCGAAGCTACTTAAATCAAAATTGCTCTCAAAAACAGCTGAGATAGAGGTATATAATAGTTATTACGGTACCAAGGGTATTATGAGGACAATAACGCTTGAGGTCAATGGTGTATAGACCGAGGGCCTTCGGTCCGAGGTATATACGTTAACCAAAAGCGTTATAATTATAATACCCGTGGTGCCTTCAACGTTTAATGCCCGACTAAATTATTCTTTATATGCAAAAAATTGAAGGAATTTTGAATTAATTAGTTTTCAAATAAGTACATTTACCAGAAATAGTCGTAACGTAATTGTGGTAACCATAATTTTACTTAGAGTTTTATTTGTCAACTTGACAGTATTTAACTCGTTATTTAAATTTAATAGGCCCTAGGGCAGTATTTTTCAATAACACGCCCTTGGGCGTTATATAGTACTTAATAGACTTCGAAACAAGTCATTATTTGTCAAATAATAGACCAGTCGGACATTAAAATATAATTCGCCCCATAATAACGTATGGAAGTGAGAGTTGGACAGTGAACAAGCGTGAAACAACAAGATTGCGTCTTAAAGGAAAGATCCTCCAAACGATCTTTGGGACTTGTAGAGAAGAGATAATAGGAGAGTGGAGACTAAGATACAACCAGGAACTCCAAGCACTTTATAGAAACTAATACATAGTACAATACATCAAGGAAAATCGTGTAAGATTGGTCGGATATATACTGAGAGCGAATGATGAAAGACTACTAAACAGAACCTTCTGGGAAGGACCCGATGGCAGAAAGTCAGTGGTCGCTCAACAAAAAGATGGAAGGATGCAGTAACAAGTTATCTACGTAAGATGGGGGTACAACAATGAGAGTTTATTGCAAAAGACCGGCAAGAGTGGAGTAAAAGAGTAAACGCGGTCAAGACTCACATATAGTGCCGGATTAACCAACAGGCAAAGTAGGCAGTTGCCTAGGGGCCTCGGCCCCAAAGGAGGCCTCGCATGGCCCAAAATGAAAAAATAATAATTAGATTTAAATAAAAATTATAAATCATATTATGTTGAAAAATTCAAATATCGGGCAATACCATGAAAGTGATGGTGGCCGTATAAAACTATATTACAATACATACTTTTGTTCACATAGAAAGCCTATGTTGGGAGAATAAGTCGCTAACGAATGCCGTTTGGTAGAAGGAACAGTACTGCCTATCAGTCTGCACGGTTTCTTAGAAAAGTAGTAAGAGCAAGAACAACAAATGAGTCAGTACCCCTCGAAACCCTCTCCTTCATTACCCTTTAGCTACATGTAAGGAAAATACCATGGTCTCCAGGCTCATTTGTCTAAGATTAACAAACTTGCAATTTACATTTTTTGTGCCGCACACTCGCTTTAGATGGAGTCATCATCACACAGCCAAATTTGTCCACTGTCGGACAAAGGCCTCCTCAAGATGTCTCCACCCTTCTGTGTCCGTGCAGCTGCAATCCAGTTTGTCGCTAACACCGTTGGGAAGCTACGATCAAATGCTTAAATGAAACTCAACTAAGCGATCTCATTCGCCACGATCTAAACCTTGCCCTTAAAAGAACAAGCAGCACTAGTGGACTGCAAGGGCTGATGCAACAAAAGCTTTGTCTTAAGGTTACAACGCCTTCAAATCTGCTCTTCATACTCTTGCTGAAGACCCTGATCAGAAAGCTGAAACAGTTCATATGGCTAAGTGATTGTTGAAAGAAATGTCAAAACAGAAACATTCATAATGAATGAGTTTTGTACAACAATTTTAGAACTCATCAACGCTGTCAGTAAATCATTACAAATAGAAGAGATTGAACCTGAAATTCTAATTCCTATGAAGTTTTTCTACAGGTTGGAGAAAAGTTAAAGGTTGAAATGAATCAACCAATTTTGGATAAGCTAATTATTGAGCTGAGTCGTCAGTTGACAGCGTACCAAACAGTAACTCAGTATTTGGTGTTGTGTGTGTTTTTCCAAAACTGAGTGATACTCAAGTAAAGGAGTGTGTTTCAAAAATACATGAAAGCGATACTGATGATACTGAACCTGAAATTTAAGATGAACTGTTCATATATTTTATAATCCATCTTCAGGACTTGATGCGAAAACAATTTATTCCTGCTTGATAGTCTCTTTGGGTTATTTATGAGAACAAATTCGAATGGGAGTTTCGAAATTTGTCAGTAGATTATATGATTTATCTTACGCTAATAATTACAAATGCAACAGGCGAACGGTGATTTTCAAAAATGAAAATTATTAAAGACTGTCACCCGTTCAACAGTGGCACAAAATATACTAGCATTTCCCTCAATTATGGCTATTGACAATAATGTGCTCGAAAATTTGGAAGTTGAAGAGATTTTAAGTAGTTTTGTTTCTATGAAACTATGAAAAGAAAAGTTGCTTTATAAAATAATAATAAGGCTTTGAAAACTCAAACTAAATTTAATCAATAATTATTTATTATACAGGGTATCCCGAAAAGATTGGTCATAAATTATACCACAGATTCTGGGGTCAAAAATAGGTTGATTGAACCTCACTTACCTATATACAATAGTGCACTCAAAAAAAGTTACAGCCCTTTGAAGTTACAAAATGAAAATCGATTTTTTTTCATATATCGAAAACTCTCTAAGATTTTTTATTGAAAATAGACATGTGGCATTTTTATGGCAATTACATCTTAAAAAAAAACTAAAGTTAAATTTGTGCACCCCATAAAAATTTTATGGTGGTTTTGTTCCCTTAAATCCCCCAAACTTTTGTGTACGTTCCAATTAAATTATTATTGTGGCACCATTAGTTAAACACAATGTTTTTAAAACTTTTTTGCCTCCTAGAACTTTTTCGATAAGCTAGTGTTTATCGAGATATTTTGAATATTTGTCGAATCCACCACATATTTGTATATGGTTAAGTACGATTATAGAGACCTGTTAATAATCTGAAAATGTATTTATAATTTACATTTTTAGGTATATTTTGAAAAAGCTACATCTCGATAAAAGTTGAGTTATGAAAAAAAAAGACTAAGAGGCAAAAGTTTTAAAAACACTGCGTTTAACTAATGGTACCATAATAATAGTTTAATTGGAACGTACACAAACATTTGGGGGGTTTAAAGGAACAAAACCCCCATAAAATTTTTACGTAAATATATTGAAAAAGAAGGCGCATCTCGTTAAAAAATGGCTTATCAAAAAAATAACTAAGTGGCAAAAAAGTTTTAAAAACGTTCTGTTTAACTAATGGTACCACAATAATGAATTAATTGGAACGTACACAAAAGTTTGGGGGGGGGGTTTAAGGGAACAAAATCCCCATAAATTTTTAATGGGGCGGACAAATTTCACTATAATTTTGTTTTAAGATGTTCCTTCCATAAGAATGATACATGTCCATTTTCAATGAAAAATCTCTAATAGTTTTCGATATATTGAAAAAAATCGATTTTCATTTTGTAACTTCAAAGAGCTGTAACTTTTTTTGTGAGCACATTTGTACTAAGGTAAGTTAGGTATAATCGAACTATTTTTGACCCCAGAATATGTGGTATAATTTATGACCAATCTTTTCGGGACACCCTGTATAATTATGTAATAAGTAATAGTATATTATTCAACGAGCATGTAACGATGGGTATTACTCACGTTAATGAAGTTTGCGACACGAGCCGAAGGCGAGTTCATTCATCAGAGTGAGTAATAGCGATTACATGTGAGTAAAATATTATACTTTTTCCACGACCTTCTTTTTTTTTCATTATTAGAAAAATTATTATACTTTAAAATGAATTGTTCGTTTATTGATAACTGCAACAAAAAAAACTAAAATATTTTTTTATTGCAAAATTTAAGCAAAATTATTTAAATAAACAGTTTCTTAACTATTTCTTTGTTTTATTTCTTTAAGCAACACGTTTTACAAAATGAAACAAAAAGTTAAGTTTAAATCTACAAAATTTCAACTACATAATACATACATCAAAGGAATACCGCTCGGAGATGGAGGGGTTATCCGAGGTTTTGGAGGGAAAAGACAAAAGTTTCTTAAGGGGCCTCCTAGGTTGGGTTGCCTAGGGCAGCGGTTCTCAAACTTTTTGAGTCATGTACCACCTACAGTTCTTTTTATTATTTTTGGTACCACATATATAGGATACCACATATTCTGGAACCAAAAATAGTTCGATTGAACCTAACTTACCCTAGTACAAATATGCACACAAAAAAAGTTACAGCCCTCTGAAGTTACAAAATGAAAATCGATTTTTTTCCGATATATCGAAAACTAATGGAGAAAATGGACATGTGGCAATTATAGGAAATTATGGTGAAATTTGTGCACCCATAAAAATTTTATTGGGGTTTTGTTCCCTCAAACCCCCCCAAACTATTATGTACGTTCCAAATAAATTATTATTGTGGTACCGTTGGTTAAACACAATGTTTTTGAAACTTTTTTCCTCTTAATATTTTTTCGATAAACCAGTTTAAATCGAGATGCGGCTTCTTTTTTAATATGTTTACATAACAATTTTATGGAGGTTTTGTGCCTTTCAACCACCCAAATGTTTGTGTACGTTCCAACTAAAAACTATTATTGCGGTACCATTAGTTGAACACAGTGTTTTTAAAACTTTTTTGCCCCTTATTATTTTTCCGATAAGGCACCTTTTATGGAGATGTGGCTTCTTTTTTAATATGGTTAAAAATATACCTCAATCTGTAATTTATAAATAAATTTTCATATTATTATCGGGTCTCTATATAATAATCGTACTTAACAGTATACAAATATGTGGTGGATTTGACAAATTTCAAAATATCTCGAAAAACTAGCTTTTCGAAAAATTACTAAGAGGCCAAAAAGTTTTAAATACATTGTGACTAATGGTGCCACAATGATAATTTAATTGGAACGTACACAAAAGTTTGGGGGGGGGGGGGGGTTATTATATACACACACTGGCAAAATTAGCCGAACACGTTAAAAATGGGACATGTTTGATGTCTCGTATTTCATAAACCAGTGGTCCGATTTGAGTGATTCTTTTAGTATGTTATAGCCTTATTATTGAAGAATATTGTTGTAATAATATTGTTGCTAGACAGTTAAATACCATTTTATACCGGGTGTACCAATCATACTGTGTTTTTTTCTTAAAGTTTGGAACACCCTGTGGAATATTCTAGCATATGTAAAATATTAGAATTAATACTAGATTGTAGACTTAGGCTTGCTTAATATTTTCCTTTTCGATTCGTTTACTTATGTGAGATAATAACAAAGTTATGTGCGTTAACAACTATCCATGTTTTTCATCAATAAATCCTCATAGTAGGGGAGGAAAGTATACTAAATTTGCAGTTACTCGAGCGTTATGGGGACCTATTGGATTGTGAAGAGTATGTGCTAAAATCAGAAAAAGGTTAAGTTAAGTTTTCCATAAAGTGGGGGACTTTTCATTTTTTAATTTAATTTTCCATTTGAAACAATCATTTTTCTCCGATTATAGCGCTATCTATCCATAATTCGAAAAAATATGTCGAATAAAAGTTGCTTATTTTTACGTAAAGAATCCAAATCTGCAATAAAAATTGGGGGCTCCTATTTAAGATTTTAAATTAAATCCCCCACCCCACCTCGTGACACCCCACGGAGAGGGGTGGGGGGTAAATTAAAAATTACAAATACGAACCCTGCGATATTTTGCGAAATGAACATCAGATCGAAAACTGCAAAATACACCTATTCAATATTTTTCAAAAATCTACCGAATGGCACCAAACACGACCCCACACGGAAGTGGGGTGGGGGGTTACATTAAAATATTAAATAGGAGCCCCCAATTTTTATTGCAGGTTTGGATCCTTGACGTAAAAATAAGCAACTTTTATTCGCAACATTTTTTCCTATTATGGATAAATGGCTATAATCGGAAAAAACGATTGGTGGAAATGGAAAATTAAATTGAAAAATGGAGAGTCCCACACTTTATGGAAAACTCACCTTAACTTTTTTTGGTTGTAGCACCCACTCTTCACAATCCACTCCAGGTCCCAAGAACGCTCGAGTAATTGCAAATTTAGCATACTTTTCTCCCCTACTATGAGGATTTATTGATAAAAAAACATGGCTAGTTGGTAAAGCACATAACTTTTTTATTTTCTAACATAAGCAAATGAATCAAAAAAGAAAATGTTAAGAAAGCATAATTCTACAATCGAGTTTTAATTTTAATATTTTATATATGCTGGAATATTCCACAGGGTGTTCCGAACTTTAAGAAAAAAACACAGTATGTTTGTTACACCCAGAATAAAATGACATTTACCTGTCTAGCAACAATATTATCACACCGATATTCTTAAATAATAAGGCTATAACATACTAAAAGAATCACTCAAATCGGACCACTGGTTTATGAAATACGAGACATTAAACATGTCCCATTTTTAACATGTTCGGCTAATTTTGCCGGTGTGTGTATATTATTAGTTATTAATTATAGTTTTCGATATATTGGAAAAAATCAATTTTTATTTTGTAACTTCAAAAGGCTGTAACTTTTTTTTATGTGCCCATTTGTACTAAGGTAAGTTAGGTTCAATCGAACTATTTTTGGTCCCAGAATATGTGATTTAATTTATGACCTGTATTTTTGTTACACCCTGTATTTTTGTAGTGTATTATGAAGACTTACTAAGTACTACTATTTTAATTTTTTTTGTGTTTTGTGTATCACCGCAAATAATGAAATGTACCACCAGTGGTACATGTACCACAGATTGAGAATCGCTGGCCTAGGGGCCTCAAGATTCTTAATCCGGGACTGCTCACATAGAGTTGTAGAGCCAAGGAAGAAGACGAAGTCGCTGTGCATTGTTATTTTTTACTCGATCTTTTCTCAAAAAAATTATTATCAATAACATCAACATCGCTACGTTAATATTGAACCATGGTACTTGACATGCCAAATGTAAATGACAGTAATCGTAAAATACATTGTATTAATCATAAATACTTAAAGACAGATATATAGGTAGATAAAATATTTCATCGAGAACCAATTTCGAAATTCACTGCAAACAAAATAGATAAGAAATACAAAAACATTAGTCATGTAAGATACAAGTCTAAAATGCCCGATCTTTTCAGCTCCGAATAAAAGTTATTCGGAAGTTTATCTGACAGATAAAAAAAGTAGCGTCTTTTCACTCTGGAATAAAGTTATCCGGCAGATAAATTGACATTATATGTCAAATATTTAACTGCCGAATAAAGTACCGAATAAAAAGTTATTTGGAGGATAAACTTTGCTTTTTGTATATTTCGTGGTCTCTGGTTACCACGAAACTAAAAATATAACCTAAAATTTTGTAGGTCTGATTGAATTTATTATGTACAAAAGTAAAATTTTGTTCTTTCTAAAAATTCTCAATCACAAATTTTTTGTTATTTTGTTTTTTATTTTTACATACCTACTGTAATTTTTTGAGCAGAGTTATTAGATTAAATTAAAGATGGGTTATACTTTGAGAAAATTATAATAGGTATGTATTATTGTATACCTACCCAACTATATATTCATTTACAAAGGAAAACAAGTTGTAAAAAATAAAAATAGAATAGTTTTTTATCCCATCTTGCATAAGTATCTATCTTAAAGTTACCCACCAGAATAATCTGTGAAACATGAAATTGGTAAAAGTTTTACCTCTAGTTTTGTTAAAAAATTGTTTATTTTTCTCATTTTTAAAAGAATGGTTTCTTTGAATTGCCAAATATTTTATGATTCCAAAATGAAACGTATAGACCAGGGCTCATCTGTAAAAATATTAGCACATTTGGACGTTGAGAGGTGACTCAAATTTTTTGCAGAAATTACTTGAGAATAAATCAAATAATAATATTTGAGTTATCCTCCCTCTCAAAAAGGTCCGGAACATTGTTCAAAACAATAATCAAAATGTCAAAGAATGAAGGAAAAATTCGATTTTTTTCTTCATTTTTTGATTATAACTTATAAAGTATTCATTTCCGAGAAAAGTTGTACTGACATAAAAGTTGCATAATTAAATTTCCTACAATATAGAATTAGTTAAGAATTTAAAAAATAGTCACCCTTGTTGCAAAATAGCAATAATTCCGAAAAAAACATACAAAAACAAGTATTTGCATTTTACGTTTTTCAACCATTTGTGCTACACTTAGGACCTTCATATTTCACCAAGAAAAACGTTATGACACCATAAAATAATACTGTAAATTTCATTAAGATCGGTTTAATAGATTTTGCAAAATAAATTTTGCAATCTAGCTTTCGCAAAAAAAATTCATTTTTTCAAAATGTTACAGGACTGAAAATAAAGCAGATAACAAGTTAAAAATTTTTTTGCGCATAGAAGTGTACTGTACTTTTCATTTTCAATTTTGTAATATTAAAATCGATTAACTACCACGGCGTCAGGAATTTTTTTAAATAAATATTCATTATTGGTGCTACGCGCAGGACAGCCGATAGTTTGCTATTATTGGGCATTCCAATGACCTTTGATAATGATTGATACATTTTAATTTTTATTATATTTCGGTATAAATAAATAAATTTGTTTATTGCAAAATAAAAACACATACTCTATCCTTTGAAATAAAACTTTTATTAGCAAAAACTTTATTGTTTATATATTTTAACTTAGAGAATAAAAGTTTATTATTTTTAAACATATGCAATTGTTTAAACAATATTTCATAAACAATAATAAAATTAGTTTGATTTTTGTGGAATTAAAATATTAAAATACAACAAAATATAGAGTAAGAAAATAATATATTAGATAAAGATTAGAAGAAATTTTGGTGGAAATTAACTTGTGTGAATCGAACACCGCTGTCCTGCGCGTAGCACCAAAAATTAATGTTTATTTAAAAAATTTCCTGACGCCGTAGTAATTAATCGATTTTAATTTTGCAAATTGCAAATAAAAGGTACAGTACACTTCTATAAGCAAAAAAATTTCAACTTGCTATCTGCTTTATTTTGAGTCTTGTAACATTTTGAAAAATGAATTTTTATTGCGAAAGCTGGATTGCAAAATTTATTTTGCAAAATCTATTGAACCGATATTAATTAAATTTACAGTATTATTTTACGGTATCATAAAGTTTTTCTGGGTGAAATATGAAGGTCCTAAGTGTAGCACAAATGGTTGAAAAACGTAAAATGCGAATACTTGTTTTTGTATTGTTTTTTCGTAATTATTGCTATTTTGCAACAAGGGTGACTATTTTTAAAATTTTTTACCAATTCTATATTATAGGAAATTTAATGACGCAACTTTTATGTCAGTAAAACTTTTCTCGGAAATGAATACTTTTACAGTTATATTCAAAAAACGAAAAAAAAATCGAATTTTTCTTTAATTTTTTGACATTTTGATTATTTAAGCAATGTTCCGGACCTTTTTGAGAGGGAGGATAACTCAAATATTATTATTTGATTTATTTTCAAGCAATTTCTACAAAAAAATTTGAGTCACCTCTCAACGTCCATCTCAAAACAGATGCGCCCTGGACCAGTATTGATATAGTAACTAGAATTATGTATGCACATGGTTCTCAAAAACAGTAGATACCTACCTTGAAAAAAAAGCTGCAGAGTTAAGTATCCAAAACATACTGGGTGTATCATGAAATTCTCAAAATTTTCAATAAATTTATAGAATATGAGGAAGACTGATATTCTGACAATTTCGTAATACTCCCTGAATATGTTTTAAATAGGTACCTTCTTACTAATATTTTTTGTGCCAAATATAAATAATTCTGTATTATTGCTGTTTAAATTCAGATCATAGCAATGGGCTGTTATTTGGAGATTCTGATCGTCCCCTGAAACCATTTTTAACGAGTCCACAAATACATCCCTTTTTGTATATGGCAGAAAACAAAACAATTAAATTGATTCAATTGTCCTATCTTACACTGAAGCAATATATTTATAATATAGAGAGAGATGAAAATGAAGACAATTTTGAAAATGAATTGCTAAGTATAGACCAGAAATAAGCTAAATGATTGAATTTACTGAAGTTAAGATGTTTGATAACCTTATAAAAAATTTTGTGTTAAGCTTGTCACGCACGGGGAGCTATACTAAAATATATCTCATAATATCACTCACTATAGTAATGAGTGAAGCTGCATACACAGAACTGTAATGTATATTATGGTTTATGCAGGCTCACTCATTATTATAGTGAGCAATATGAGATGTAATATATCTATTATAGTATACCTCCTGGTCAGTAACAAGCTTTATGGGGAAATAGAAGGATCATTAATATACATGTATTATTTTTTTATTCTTTATTTAATTGTCCTTTGTATAATTTAATTTTTAAATTAAATAAATCAATGAATTTTTGTGAATGAATTTTTGTGTCTCGCTTCTGCCCTTTCATTTTCTCTGACACGCTTGTGTTGTACCCTTTCCTTCTCTTTTTCTATCTGAAGCAGCTGAGCGATGTTGAGTATTAGCGTTGTTCTTTCTTGTAATATATTCTCTAGTTTATTATTGGTAGCTTACTTCTGGAACTAGCTTTTTTCTTTAAGAACGCAGGATTCCATCTTCTAGATGTTTGTCATATCTGTAACTAATTTTTTTATTTAGAAAAGTGAAAAGTATCTACTAACAAATATTAAAATTAGGTTTTATTCTTGTTATTGGGATTCTTCAATTTACCATGTAAATTATCCAATCTTTAAAAATATTGTGTTTTGATATACATAGTTGGTTTATCCCTAGTTTACTATTCAATATACCAGTTGGATGGATTATAAATCTGTAGCTTTTTGACAATGATTGATATGTACATCTAGCCTAATTTTTCAGAAGAGCATTTTGAAAGTTTGGATCATGTTTTGCCAACCCGTTCTGGCCTACCTAATACAGTAGAACCCCGATTATCCGTGCTCCTCGGGACCGAAGGTGGCACTGATAATTAAAAAGCTCGGATAATCCGAACATGTATTTCTTATGTTTAATACATACGTATACACATACACATATGTACCTACCATAAAAAGATAACAGAAAAATAAATCTTTCATTGTGAGTCTCTCTTTCGTCATATAGAGTTTCCGTCAAGTTATTTACGATGACTCTATTTTTGATAAAACCTCAAAAATGCAACTTGAGTAATAGAAAATCATAGCACGGATAATTCCCACCCAGATAATCGGGGTTCTACTGTAAGTTAAAAGGGGACATATCTTTTATACAAAAGATATGTGGAACCAAGGGGGGTTTTACCTTTATCATACACATACCAAACTCTTCCAACTTGAAGAAATGTTACTAAATAGCAAGCAAATAATCTCATTCTGGCTAAAATCAGACATAATATCAAGTTTTGCCATACCACTACAGAAATATAGTACTGAATTTTAATAAAAGTTTTCCCCACATTAACAAATTTTTACAGCATTGAACAGTTAATAGATATTAATAATCATGTGTATGTACATAATATAATAATTATGTAAACAAAATTACCACTGCATCTGTTTCATTAGCTAGCTTGTCTTTATTTAAACTTGTCTTTGTCTTCTTTACATACAAATCAACAGTTTTCCACTAATTTAAAATTGATTTACCTCTTGTTCAAGCTCTCCAGTAAACTTTTTCACCATAATCAATGTTTTCTTTCTAAAACAATATTGTTGTCTGATTAAAATATGGAAATGTATTTCTAAACCTTATGACTTTATATACTTATTTTTTTAAGTTTTAATTCTTTGATTTGCTAACATTTCTTTCTTTAAAAATGGAAATAAAATCACCTTGATTATGTGAATCTAATTATGTTAGGTTAGGTTAAAGCTGAAATTATAAAAATAAACACAAAAATCAGGTGTGTTCCGAATCCAAACTTACTTTTAAGCTTATCTACCGGATAACTAACTGGAACATAAATTGACATGAAAAGACGGGTACATTTTATCTGGCTAATAAATATTTATCCTCCAGATAGCTAACTGCCAGATAGATCATATTTATTCGGAGGTGAAAAGACCGGGCCTAAAGATATTAAAAAACAAATTCTTCTGTTTTCTTTAAGTGCCTTGTCCTCTTAGAACATTGGCCATCAGTCGCATGATCTTGACTTTGTCCACAGCTGACCTAAATAGTGTCGTGGTGTTCCATACCACTGGCGGAGGTTCCTAAGCGAAGATGTTTTTCTACATCCGTGGCTGCGCTTTCCCTCTGTCTTTCCTTGGATAATTACATGTAGTATTTCATATTTCAGATTTCTCATCACATGGGGAAAGTACTCTAGTTTTCTTCTTTTTATGATATTCAGTTTGTTGGAAAAAAATTGAAGGAAATAAATTGCAGAAAGCAATAAATAAATAAATAAATAAATAGTTTATTTACGGTTATACCAATTACAATAATTACAATCATTAAATAATTCATATCATATTAACAGTTTTAGAACTCAATAATAATTACATACAATTTACACAAGACAAATGAATAGAACAAATACTTAAATGACAATTTACAGTGACAGCCTACATTGTATTTTGAAAAGATTTTATCAGATTTTTTCGAAAATTATTCATAGAGCTAGAAAAAAGTCTACATCTAAACCATTTCCAGATTGACACATTCGTCTTATAGGTCTATTTAGACAATAGTCTGTTTTTTGGAATTCTGTGAAAAACGTCCTTAGACCTTGTGCACCTTTGAGGAACCCTAAGACCTATTCTCTGCAAAATTTGAGGCGAATCTATCATTCCGTTTACAACCTTGAAAAGAAAAACCAAATCTAGCATTAAACGACGATTTTCTAATGTTGGTATATTAAGCAATTTTAAAATGTCACAATACACTATATTATCTTCTGAAGAAATCCCTAATTTATAGCCTACAAAGCAATTTTTTTCTGAACTTTCTCAATGCTTTCAATATGGCATTTATATAAAGGAGACCAAATAGTGCTGGAATATTCCAGAACTGATCTAACCATAGAACAATACACACTTTTAAAACAATCCAGATTATTGAATTCTGACAAGGTTCTTTTCAAAAATCCAAGTAATTTAAAAGCTTTATTACAAATAAAATTATAGTGATTTTTGAAACATAAAGTGGGATCAAAAAATACACCTAAATCTTTGAAAGTGTTTGTTGGTTCCAGAAATATATTATTTATAGAGTAATTAAAACAGATAGGTTGTTTCTACAAAAGCGCATTATTTTACATTTATCGATATTAAGTGAAAGGCCATTCTTTGTACACCATTGTGAGAAATTGTTAACATCTTTTTGCATTTTTACACAGTCTCTAACGTCCTTAATAATTCTAAAAAATTTCAAATCATCAGCATACAACAAAAAAACACAATTTTCAAAGATTTCTAAAATGTCATTTATGAAACAAATAAAAAGAATAGTCGATAAATGACCACCCTGTGGGACGCCAGACCTAACCAAAATCTCTTCAGAAAGACAGTTCTTGACTTTGACAACCTGAAGCCTGTCTGTCAGGTAGCTCTCCAACTACTCAAGTAGTGATCCATGAATTCCTAGTGCTTCTAGTTTTTTTATAAGAATCTAGATGTTAACCCGATCGAATGCCTTTGAGAAGTCGGTATAGATCACATCGACCTGAGTCCCCTTCCCAAAGGCATCCAAAGTGAATTCTTCTAGGATCACTAGATAGATATATTAGGTATTGTACTATTGTGGAAAGATAATTTCCATACCCATTCATGGCAAGCAGCATAAAATAAAAACATACAACGTTCGACAGTTGGTATAGGCAGGTATAGGCAAGTACCTACTTTCAGCAGATTCAAAATTTTTTTTTGAATAGGAGAAAATTTAGTAGCTTTTAATCTTGCTAAATTATGATAATGGAAAAATATAATATAGGGATCTACGATCTAATAATTAAAGAAAATTATGTTTCTGAATAAAGCTACATTTAGGTAGACAGCATACATATAACTTTAAAAATACTTTAAAATGAAGAAGAATAAAATTAACAGTACCTAAGCAATATGTAAAGTACAAAGTTTTTTTCAAGAAAGCTGCCTGTTGTCATATTGCAGCCAACGGGTTTATTATACACATACTATTTCTTCGTGATACCCATCCAGAAAACTTGTCATGACTTTGAGCTGATTCCTGCTCGATTTTCGACGTTCCTTGATCCTAGTAGTATATGACCGTCCAATGTTATATTTGGTCATGTATTTGACCGGGATTTTTCAAGAAAGAGTTATGATGCCTTCGGATCCATGCTTTTTACGGTCTGCTCTTTCATTACCTTGAATACCCTAGTGACCTGGTACTCATAGCTTGTAACACAGGGAAGAAATTAAAAATATTATAGAGAGCCTAAAAAATCATAGAGGTCCAGGAAACGACCGAATAATATCTGAGATGTTTAAATATGGAGGAAATCGCATGCATGAAGTAATGCAGATATTCATCATGCAACCTGTTCTGTCCACTGCTGGACATAGGTCTCTCCCATTCTTCGCCACTCTTCTCGGTTCTGTGCTTCTTGTTGCCATTTCTTGGATATTCGGTTAATGTCGTCCATCCAGCGTGTTGGTGGTCGTCCTCTGATGCGTTTGTCTTCTTTTGGGTGCCAGTCAATTAGTATTCTGGTCCATCTTGAGTCTTTCAGTCTCGCTATGTGACCTGTCCAATTCCATTTCAGCTTGGCTATACTTTCAACGACATCAGTAATACCTGTTCTTTTCCTTAAGTCTTGGTTCCTTATTTTGTCTTTTTTTGTCACGCCGAGAATCGATCTTTCCATGCGCCTTTGTGTCACTTACATTTTTAGTGCTGTTGTTTTTGTGAGCGTGAGAGTTTCTGCTCCGTATGTCATAATAGGAAAAGCGCATTGGTCAAATGTCTTCCGTTTCATACCTATGGGGATGTTGCTCTTAAAGATGTCTCTTAGTGAACCATACGCCGCCCAAGCAAGTGCAGAATGCACATATTAGTGGAATGCAGATATTAATCGAAATAATATGAGATGAAGAACAATTACCAAAAGAATGATCGGAAGCAATGATATGTCCCATTCAGAAAAAAGGAGATAACAGTTAATTTATATGCTTAGGAACCTGGATTTCAGAAAATAATGATCAAAGAACAGAAACAAGGGCCAGGATATAAATAGCAAGAAAAGCGTTTTAGCCCAGTAAATGAACGGGAAATTCGGCGATACCGTGTAATTTTCAGGGGCAACTCCGAATTGCATGAAAATTTGGATTTAGGTTCTACTTACCCTCCACTTCAAAGTTGAAATTGTGCCGTTGGTTGCTTTTATTTGGGGGGTGACAGTCATCCCTTCTCGGGGGTGAAAAAACATACGTTCAAGATAAGACCAGGAATGGATAAATTGACTGATTTTAAGCAACTTTTGTTCCATAGAGCTTTTTACTTAAGTCAATACGTATTGAGTTATTTGCCATTGAAAATGTTGATTTTTCGACAAAAAAACTACGTTTTCATACGGTTTTTCGCAAATAACTCAAAAAGTAAATATTTTATTGAAAAAAATATCCTTGGCAAAAGTGTAGCTTATAAAAAACCCAAAAAAATGGTGTATTATCAGTAAAGTCTATCAATCAAATAAAAACAAAGTTGTAGCTCATACAAAATACTTTCTTATTCGTCTAATTCCAAATCGAATATTTCAAGGTGAAATCACCGAAAAATTAAGCACTTTTCGGGAAAACCCCATTTAAACTTTTTTAAAGCTTTGTTTTAATTGTTAACAAAAGTTTCTAGCATTAAAAATAAGCGAGTTACGCTCAAAATAAAGTGGGCCCTCTTTTATTTTGGTAAAAAAATCATGAAAATTTCGCCGTGTTTAGCTCCCCAAATGAAATTAATCGCTACCGCTTTACAAACAATTTACTTACTTATCTATTTTTTATATGATCGGTCAGTCTCACCGGTTTAAATTGCTTATTTTTGAAAGGGTTATAATTGAGAAAGCTTGAATGGGTCTGTCCAATAATAAATATTCAGAATTCATATTCAATATTGAACAGAATTATTTTATCACCCAGTAGACCGCACGAATTTATTTATTTTATATTCACGCACGTAGATTAATTAGTTTAGATACAAATTGGTCAATTATCAACAATATAATTTGGAAATGTCACGAAACTGCTGACAAAAGTAGAATTATTTAGCTTAATTAGATATACAAATCACGGGGGACTAGCGTCACCTATGACCCAATTTAAGCTTCTATAAAACTAGGCTCTTGGGCCTAGAAAGAGAGTTCTCATTCAGTCTTCAGCTAATCGCGTATCATTTATCAGTTACAGTGTTCGGCGGTTCTCCCGGGATTGAAATATATCCTTGTGTTCGTCTATATCAATAAACGTATTTATCGCTACTCACGTCTTTTACATCCTACGTATTTACACATGGTCCTTATCGAGAAAAAAAGGAGGCCTACAAGTACAGTCCACACCAATCGAAATCAGTAGCAAATAGACGACACTAGGCCCGGGAGAACAGAACCAGAGCGAAGCAGAAGCCGGAACCAGAAAAATACAGGTCAGAAGCCGTATCCAGAAAAATAACGGTCAGAAGCCGTAACCAGAAAAATACAGGTCAGAAGCCGTATCCAGAAAAATACAGGTCAGAAGCCGTATCCAGAAAAATACAGGTCAGAAGCCGTATCCAGAAAAATAACGGTCAGAAGCCGTAACCAGAAAAATACAGGTCAGAAGCCGTATCCAGAAAAATACAGGTCAGAAGCCGTATCCAGAAAAATACAGGTCAGAAGCCGTATCCAGAAAAATAACGGTCAGAAGCCGTAACCAGAAAAATACAGGTCAGAAGCCGTATCCAGAAAAATAACGGTCAGAAGCCGTAACCAGAAAAATACAGGTCAGAAGCCGTATCCAGAAAAATAACGGTCAGAAGCCGTAACCAGAAAAATACAGGTCAGAAGCCGTATCCAGAAAAATAACGGTCAGAAGCCGTAACCAGAAAAATACAGGTCAGAAGCCGTATCCAGAAAAATACAGGTCAGAAGCCGTAACCAGAAAAATACAGGTCAGAAGCCGTATCCAGAAAAATAACGGTCAGAAGCCGTAACCAGAAAAATACAGGTGAGAAGCCGTATCCAGAAAACTACAGGTCAGAAGCCGTAACCAGAAAACTACAGGCCAGAAGCCGTATCCAGAAAACTACAGGCCAGAAGCCGTACCCAGAAGAGTTACTGCAGATCCAGAAAGAAAACTGCAGGTCAGAGGGCATATCCAGGTGCGCATGCAGAGCCAGCCCAGAAACATAAAAAAGAAAAAAAACCGTAAGTTTTTGAACAAATTAACATTTTTCCAACTATTTCGTATCATACAACGCAATATTCTTTCCAATTTTAAACCGAATTATTCGACCTATACATATTTACAAAAATTTTAGTGCATTCTATACAATAGTTGCCATTCAAATAAATTTAAATATTTACTAACTATTTACTCTTTTATTTTTGTTAACTATATTTGCCTATATTTATTTATTGATTCTAACTATATTTGCCTTATATATTAACTCTACTTTGACTATATAATAATAATAAACGGTTAGCCCTACAAATATTTACTACCTACCTATTTCTTTATGTTACAAGTTGATAAAGAAAAAACATTATACCCTAATAATTTCATAGTGCTTGGTATTTCATTTACATAATTTTAGATCGCATTATTTTAAATACTCATCGTAATACAGAGGTTGTATTCTTATTATTCTATTTATAACTGTGCAACATAATACTTTGATTGCCATTAACCCACATATAACACTGACCTACAGATAAATAAGCAAACCTCAGCAAGGTCTACAGAATTACTATTTACGATTCAGCAAAAGGTGAATCACAGTAATTTGAAAATATAAATAGTTACGAAAAAATACGGTAAAAACATTTATTGCTGGATAAAATAGAAAGTAAGTGGATTTAAACATGGAAGCGTTACAGAACAAGCAAGCTGAGCTTGGAGGAGAGATTTCTAAACAGGTGTCGTCTCTTAAGAGAGACCCTGGATCTCGCAAGAATCAACAATACATTAAAGAGCGTCAGGATAGATTAGAGGATTATTGGACAAGGTTTGGGCATAACCACGAAAAATTATTAGATAGCGGAGTAACGAAAGACAAGTACTTCGAAACAAAATACTACGAGCAGGTTTTTAAGACATATATTGAGGGAAAAACTCTATTGGAAGAATATGGAAGAATATTGAAAAGAGGAAAGACAACAAAAGGAAAGGAGATACAAATAAGAAAACAAAAAATCGAGGAATTATTACAAGAATATGAACAGGAGTTGCAGTACGATGAAGAACTGCAAGCAGAATTGAAAGAACACATGGAGAAAATAAACACACTCATCATAGAAGCAACAGTAAATGATGAGCTAGACGTTATAGACAGTGACGAAGTAGAGAGGATAGATCAGCTAAGGAGGAAGGTCAGGGAAACGATAAAGAAAATGCGGCCTGCAATGCAACGACCAGACAGCACACAGAGAAGAGAGGGAGTAACATTACCGCAGGTAAAAATCCCTGTGTATGAAGGAAGATATGAAACGTGGAGAACTTTCCACGATCTGTTTACAAAGGTAATACATGAAAACGAACAGTTGTCGAGAGCAGAGAAGATGCAGTACCTCAAAACACAAGTAAGAGGGGAAGCCCACAGGATGATACAACACTTGCACATATCCGAAGCCAACTACGAAGTGGCATGGAACATGTTAAAGGAAAGATATGAGAATCCGAGGATGATACTGTTTAAACTAATAGACAGGATGTTACTAGCACAGGAAGTAAAGGATTCTTCCGCTAGAGCACTGAAATCACTACATGACACCTTCCATGAGTGCCTGGAAGCCATAGGAGGGTTGGGAACAGACACGGAAGCGTGGAGCCCATTGATAGCGCGAATTAGCATAACAAAATGGGACAATGAGACAAGGAGACTATACGAAAACCACAGCGGAGACAGTAGAGAGATACCGACGTTCAAGTCAACACAAACGTTTCTACAGCGACGATTCCAAACACTGGAACTGCTGGAGTCAGAAAAGAGACAAGAGAAACAAGGAGGAACGGGTAAGAAAACAAGAATGGGTTGCGTGATATGCAACGGAGATCACGGAGTACCATACTGCAGAGAATTTCTGGAACTCAAGGTAAAAGACCGGAACAGGATAATACGAGAAAAAGAATGGTGTGCGAATTGTCTAGCACATAAGAAGGAGAAACAATGCTTTTCACAGGTTAGGTGCAAACACTGTGGCGGAGACCACCACCAAACGTTGCATTATGAAACAGGAAACACAGGCAACAGAAGAAACACAAATGAAACAAGAGGAGAACAAATACAGGAAAGAAATGGAAGAGAATCAAACAGTAGAAGAAACGGGTACCAATCGGACAGGTACAGAGGAGGAAATAATTATTCCAACAACGCCAGAGAACAAAATAACGGAAGACGAGACAATACGCAAGGGAACAATGGGCAAAGAAACAACAACACACAGCAAAGAGGACAGAACTCAGTTAACTGTGCAAGCCATAAGGAAGGTGAAGCATTACTAGCCACAGCAGTGGTACGCGTAAGGGATGCGAATGGAGAGCCTCACATAATGAGAGCATTGATCGACCAAGGGTCACAATGTGCATTTATAACGGAACAAGCGGCGACGGTGCTAGGAACAAAAAGGCAGCCAATACAGGCGACCATATCCGGAATAGGCTCGTCAGGGGAAAAGACAGCCAACTGGAGTATGAAACTATTGATCGGAAATCATTACCAAAGTGACTTCGAGATGGAAATAGAGGCACTGGTACTACCGAAAATAACAAGGGATTTACCGGAACAGGACATAGTCCTACAGGATTACAGCGAGAAGAATGTGCTACTGGCAGACCCAAGATACTACAGGGTAGGAAAAATAGACTTATTGCTAGGAGTAAAAGAATATAGTTACATATTGACAGAAGGGATGCACAGAAGAAGTAATGGACTACTAAGTCAAAACACCAAACTAGGATGGATAATTTCGGGGATAGCGAAAGAAAGGGAGACTACTAAAGCAGAAGTATGCTGTATGATATCCAGACAAGAAATGGACATACAAATAAAGAAATTCTGGGAATTAGAAGAAGTGAATCAAGAAACAAGTTTATCAGTAGAAGAGCAAGAATGTGAAGAAATGTATCGTCAGACAGTAAAAAGAAATGAAGAAGGTAGATACGAAGTGAGAATGCCGTTTAAGGAAGACGTCACAAAGTTAGGAGAATCTAAGCAGCAGGCATTCGCCAGATTGATGCAACTTGAAAGGACGTTCACAAAAGACAAACAGTTAGAAACGAATTGCAGACAATTCATGGAAGATTATGAAAACCAAGGTCATATGGCAATAGCGGAAGTCCAGGGAGGAGGTTACTACCTACCTCATCATCCAGTGAGAAAGGAGGACAGCACTACAACAAAAATAAGAGCCGTGTTTGATGCATCAAGTAAAAGCTCATCAACAGTAAGCCTAAATGATATTATGCACACGGGGCCAAAATTACAACAGGATTTGACAGATATACTATTGAGATGGAGATCACATAAGGTAGCATACTCAGCGGATCTGGAGAAAATGTTTAGACAGATCAGAATGGCAGAAGAAGACCAAATGTATCAAAAAATACTCTGGAGAAAGAACACAAAGGATCCAGTGCAAGAATATAAATTGAAGACGGTGACATACGGCACGGCCGCAGCACCATTTTTAGCATTAAGAACAATACAACAGTTACAAGAGGATGAAGGAGGGAATTTCCCTACAGCAGCGAAAATAATAAAAGAAAATATGTATGTAGACGATATATTAGGAGGAGCGGAGACGTTAAAAGAGGCAGAAGCAGCCCAAAAGGAACTAATACAAATTTTTAAGAAAGGTGGATTTACACTTATAAAATGGTTGAGCAACGAAGAAAAAATAATGGAGAACGTACCGGAAGAAATGAGGAATGTAGACTCAAAAGCATTCAAGCAAGAAGAAATACGAAAGACGTTAGTAATACATTGGTCACCCAAAGAAGATACAATCAGATTCAAGATAGAAATAACGACGACAAAGAAAATAACGAAAAGACACATACTGTCAGAAGTAGCAAAACTATATGACCCATTAGGATGGATAGCACCAGTAGTAATTCAGGCGAAAATGTTCATACAAGAACTTTGGGAGCAAAAGACCAGTTGGGACAAAGAATTAACTAGCGCGCAACAAAGCCGGTGGAAAGCATATCAGGCACAATTAATAAATCTTGAGAGAATAACATTATCCAGGTGGAACAATTTAAATAAAACAAACAGAGTAGAACTACATGGATTCGCAGATGCGTCTCTGAAAGGATATGGAGCGGTTATTTATTCTAGGGTATTAGACCCGGAAATTAAAACAAATCTATTGATAGCAAAATCTAAAATCGCACCATTGAAAGGGAAAACGACATTACCAAGATTGGAATTGTGTGCCGCGGTACTATTAGCAAATTTAATGAAGAAAACCCTACAAGCATTGAACAGGGAGAACATGGCAATATATGCATGGTCGGACTCAACAATAACCCTGGCTTGGATAAAGGGATCATAAAAAAGATGGAAAATGTTCGTCGCCAACAGAGTAGAGGAGATAAAAGGAGTTATAGCGCCAGAAAATTGGCATAAAGTGGATACGAAAGAAAACCCAGCGGACATCCTCTCACGTGGAAGTACCGCTTCAGAGTTATTAGAAGCAGAGTTATGGTGGAAGGGACCAACTTGGCTAACGAGTAAAAAAGCACTGAGGTTACCGGCAGAGGATATACCTGAAACAAATGAGGAGGAAGTCAAAACGAAAGTAACGACGCACATGGTAACGATAAAGGAAGACATATGCGAGAGATTCTCGAATTTAGAAAAAATGAGAAGAGTGGTATCATATTGTATGAGATTTGCAAACAACTGCAGAAAGAAGGACAAAACTCAAGGACAACTTACAGTCCGAGAATTAGAGGAAACATTGTTAAAAGTGATAAAACTCACACAAATTAACAACTTCAAGCTAGAAATAAATAAACTGGAAAAGAAACAGCAACTAGACAGGAAAAACAAATTAGCATCATTGGTACCGTTCCTGGATAAACAAGGGATTCTAAGAGTCACCGGAAGGCTAAGGCACACGAAGCTACAGTACGCGGAAAAACATCCTATAATTTTACCTAAGGACAGCGCATTAACAAAGTTAATTATATCGGACAGTCATACAAAAAATCTACATACCGGACTACAACAGACATTACAATACATAAAGAGGAAATATTGGATAATAAACGGAAGAAGAACCGTGAAAAGTCAGTTAACTAAATGTATAAAGTGTAGGAGGTATAAAGGACAAGTAGCACAACAGTTAATGGGAGACCTGCCGGAGGACAGAGTGAACCCGAGTCATCTTTTCACGAATACAGGGATAGATTACGCCGGGCCGATAAAAATAAGTACTACGAAAGACAGAGGACAAAGGAGTTATAAAGGATACATTGCAGTATTTGTGTGTCTGTCAACAAAGGCAGTACATCTTGAGGTAGTAAGTGATATGTCTACAGATGCATTTATTGCGGCGTTCAAAAGATTTACGGCACGCAGAGGACAGTGCGTCAACATTTACAGTGATAACGGAACCACATTCGTAGGAACGGCAAACTTACTAAAAAAAGAAAATCAAAACCTAGAGGACGAGATAAAACAAGGATTAATTGCACTAGGCACCCAGTGGCACGTCATACCTGCATATGCGCCACACTTCGGAGGATTGTGGGAAAGCGCCGTGCGAATAATGAAACATCATCTGAAAAGAATCATAGGGGAAACAGTACTGACATATGAAGAACTGAGTACGGTGCTAACACAAATAGAAGCCTGTATGAATTCGAGGAAAAATAGCAATCACACCAGCTCACTTCCTTATAGGGAAAGAAATTGTATCACCGAATCGGGAAGAAGAGCTCACGACGTACTTGAAGATGCCAGCAAGGTGGCGAATATTGGAAAAACTAAAAAGGGATTTCTGGAAGATTTGGAGGCAAGAGTACCTGCAACAGTTACAACAAAGGAATAAATGGCATAAAACACACCCAAACATAAAAAAAGAAGAAATAGTCATAATTAAGGAAGAGGATACACCTCCAGGTAGATGGCCACTAGCAAGGGTAATAGAAACACACCCTGGAGCGGAGGGATTAACCAGAGTAGTGTCAGTGAGAAAGGCAAACGGGAAAATAACAAAAAGACCTATACATAAGCTGATAAAATTAGAAGAAGAGAAACAGGAAAAACCAAAGAATTCATCAGGATCAAGATGGAAGAAAATATTAATCGCAATAATGTTTTTAACACTATTGAAACCCATGAATGCAGAACTGTATAAAATATATAATCCGGAACCAGGGTTATTTACTGAAGACCTTGGAGAGGTTTACATAGATCGAGGAACATTCCGAATAAAAGTGCTAATCGAAAAAGGAAGAGTTCAAAAGGAGCATCAACTGATAGGAAGTATGATACAAGGCATACGGGATCTGTGCCAAGAGACAAAAATCGTAAATTGTAAGGAGATAATAGGGAAGTTAGAGGAAGGACAAAGGAAGGCGGAGTCAATAAGTGAAGCGTTGACAGTAGAAATAAAAGGAAGAGAAAAAAGAGGAATATTAGGCACAATATTAACCTCCATATTTGGAGTGAACGACGAAGCCTATAGTGACATTGAGACACTAGACAAAAACCAGAGAGAATTAATAAAGGGGTCACAGCATCAGGCAAAGATAATGTTAGAGACAATAACGTCAATAAACCACACGGAGATGAGGATAAATGAACAGATAAACAAGTTTAACAAAGCACTATTCACAGGCCTACAAGAAATATCAAAAGGACTCAATGAAGTAGAAGACAAAGCATTAAGACTAGAAACCGAATATAGCACGTTACGAATACAAACCATAGCATTACAAGTTACGGAGTTCATAAACGAATATATTCAATTTTACGAGGGAATATTAAACCTGCACTACAACCACGGCCATTTCGTTGATATAATAAAGCCGGGTCAAATAACCAAGTTAATAGAAAGAGCGGGGAAGATACTACCACAAGGAGTGGAAATACGACGACAACCCATTATAGAAACAGAGGTCAGCCATGACGACAAGTATATAAAGGTCATCGGCTACTTCATAGTGACAGGGAGAAATAATTACAGCATGCTCAAGATCACCGCGATACCACTTAAGGTCGAGGGGTCAGTGCTGCATTCGTTTGTCGCCCCAAGAAATCTACTGATTGTAGATTATAACACTCTCCACTACTTCGAATTGACCGCAGAAGATAAAGCAAGATGCTTACAGCTGGCACGGGCACAGATAGCGTGCTCTCCAACGGCCGTAATGAACATGGATACCAAACCAAACTGTATACTGGAAGAAATTTATGAGCGATCTAAGAATAGCACATGTCCAGTGGTTACCCGGGCAATACATCAAGCTCAGTGGAGTAAGATGGGTACACCCAACCTTTGGTTAATAATCACACCGATTCCGATACACCTGTCCATTATCTGTGATGGAAATCGGAACGAAAGAGTTCTGGAGCGAGTCTCATTTCTGAAACTCTCGCCCCGATGCATCGCCCAAACGAAAAACATTACATTACTCCCCACTAGCAGCGGGGTGGAGACAGCGATAACCAGCTACCTGAAGACTCCGATCACTCCTGTAGCGCAGTTGCTGACGATGCCAAGACATCTGTTAAATACGATTCAACCCACACACATTAACACACAAGGCGATGAATTCCGTACTATACTATTGGACGAAGAAAGTCTGGAGCAAGAAGTAGCGCATACGCCCTGGCGAAAGATACATGAGTCACATTGGACTTATTTAACGGCCACCGGGGTCATTACTTCGATTGTGGTGATGGGTCTGCTCATATTGTGGAGATACTGTCCTGATATACGAAAATGTCGCTCAGGTAAAGCACTTAGGCAGACACCCGACCACGAGGTAACTTCTTTAGCTCGTAACCGGAAAGACGCCTCCCCGTCGACTTCCAAAGCCGACATTCCCCTCAACACTTTTTCATCTAGTAGTCCCAATTTTGATCTAAATATAGAGTCGGACGGTGAAAGCTAAGTTAACAGTTGGAAAAATATTGATTATTCTTAAACTACTTATTAATAAATTATGTATGTTGTCATATTGGAGATATGGTTGTTATATTTTATATTTATGTTATACTTGTAAACCTCGAACACTGATACTTGGGACAGCTTCCGGCGGGCAGTATGTCCAATAATAAATATTCAGAATTCATATTCAATATTGAACAGAATTATTTTATCACCCAGTAGACCGCACGAATTTATTTATTTTATATTCACGCACGTAGATTAATTAGTTTAGATACAAATTGGTCAATTATCAACAATATAATTTGGAAATGTCACGAAACTGCTGACAAAAGTAGAATTATTTACCTTAATTAGATATACAAATCACGGGGGACTAGCGTCACCTATGAACCAATTTAAGCTTCTATAAAACTAGGCTCTTGGGCCTAGAAAGAGAGTTCTCATTCAGTCTTCAGCTAATCGCGTATCATTTATCAGTTACAGTGTTCGGCGGTTCTCCCGGGATTGAAATATATCCTTGTGTTCGTCTATATCAATAAACGTATTTATCGCTACTCACGTCTTTTACATCCTACGTATTTACACAGGTCACTAATCACGAGTGTATGCAAATTTTGAACAGCCGTATCTTAACCAATTTTTGTCTTACGGAGAAACAAAATGAAATTAGCATATTTATAATAGCAAAACCTACATTTTTTTACTCTTTAAGATTTTTCTTAGCACTAATACTTTTTAAGTTATTTTGAAAAAATTAAATTTTTCACAAATTTTTAGAAAACTTTTTTTACTATAAAACCAAATGTTTTCAAAAATGAGCACTTCAAACCAATCAAACTTACAGATCATATAAACAATACACATACAGTTAAAACAGATGGTAAAACCAAACGATTAATTTCATTTAGGGTGCTAAATAGAGGGAGGTTTTCACGATTTTTTTTGCCAAAAAAAAGGGGCCAACTTTTTTTCAGTGTAACTCGTTTATTTTTGATGCTGTAAACTTTTGTAAAAAACAAATAAGAAGCTTTTTTCGATACTTTAAAAATGTTAATATGGTTTTCCCGAAAAACGCTTCTTTCTTCGGTGATTTCGCGTTGAATTATTCGATTTGGAATTAAACGAATAAGAACGTATTTTTCATGAGCTACAACTTTGCTTCTACTCAATTTGTAGCATTTACTGGTACACCATTTTTTTCGTTATTTTATAGGCTACACTTTTCCTAAAAATATTTCTTTCGATAAAATATTTACTTTTTCTACGAGCGTGCAAAAATGTATACTTTCGCGCACGCATTTTAGTTTAGAAAATTTTACTTTTCCGCACGCGTGTTACTTTTCCGCACGCGGTTTTTACTTTTCCGCACGCGTGTTAATTTAGATATGTTAATATGGCCTTAAAGTAATTATAATACATGCAATAAACTAATATTTAGATATTATTTACTAATTTATTTCAAATATATCTTATTGTGTTCCTGTTTTAATGAAATTAACGCGACAATTCGATGAAATAAAATTATTTTGACATAATATTCGAAAGTCAAATCGGTAGACAATAACAGTCGTTTTGAATCATTGTCATGGAAACCAAGATCGTCGTCATGCTAACTAATTATATTGAAAGTTTGGTTTTGACAACCTTGTCAAAGAATTAATTTGTGTATGTATTTTCATATTAATTAAATTAATTGATTAAGATTTGGTAATTTTTTAAAGACTCTTAGAAAAAATATTGTTCTTAACTCTTGCAGAAAGTCTCTTTTCCGCACTCGACTGCTTGCCGAACTCCCGCTTCGCGTCTAAAATAACTATTTTGAGTTATTTGGGAAAAACGGTCTGAAAGTTTTTTTTGTCGAAAAATCAACATTTTAAATCGCGAATAACTCGAAAAGTATTTACTTACGTAAAAAACTGTATAGAACAAAAGGTGCTTAAATTGAGTCAATTTGTCCATTTCCGACCTTATTTTAAACACGCGTTTTCACCCCCCGAGAAGGGGTAAATGTTACCCCCCAAGTAAAAGCAACCAACGGCACAAATTCAACTTTGAATTGGAGGGTAAGTAGAACCTAAATCCAAATTTTCATGCAATTCGGAGTTGCCCCTGGAAATTACACTCCAAAACGGTCATTTATTGGGCTATCTGTAAACAAAACTAAAACAAAAACTAAATGAAAACAATTATCTGTCAATAAAGCCCCTAGATTAGAATTTAAGAGTAAGAGCTCTGAGATGTTACGTATTTTCTATACTACAACATGGACTTGAAAGTGGACACTGAAGCAAGATGCAAGAACACATAAGTAAGCTACAGTCATTTGAAATGTGGTGTTACAGAAGGATGCTTAGAATAGCAAAGACACAGAAGAAAACGAACACAGAAGGATTGCGAGAAATTGACAAAGAATACGAAATAATAAACACAATAAAAATAAAAATAGTTACAATATCTGGGACACGTAATGAGGGAACAGCTATATGAAATGCTAAGACTAACAATACAGGAAAACATAAGAGAAGGAAGGAGCAAGGGAAAAAGGAAAGTGTGTCTTGGTTAACAAATTTACGCGACTGCTTTAAATACAGTTCCATAGAACTCTTCAAAGCAGCGGTAGATAGAGTAAAGATAGTGATGATGATATCCAACCTCCGATTGGGAGATGGCACTTAAAGAAGAAGTGCATGTTTTAACTTTGGCTAAATGTGTGTTCACGTTTCAATTTCGATTATTTTGTGATATACACATCTATGTGAATATTTGTACCCTTTTAAACACAAGTGTTCATTGAAATCAAAAATAGTCATTAGCATATCTGAAATATCAGACCACCTGCAAATTAATTTTAAGTACCTTGTTATCAATAATAATCATTTTGTGTATAACTTTGTGGTCTCCATTTATTTCATATAATTAATTTTATAGGACTGGATCCCACGTACCAAAAAAAGTTGATTAGTAGCAAGCTGAAAATTTGTTAATTAGTGGTGTCTAGTAGGGTGGTGCGAAAAAAGTCAAGTTGATAATTCCGTATCGCTATAGTGCGGAAAAGTTGCGATTGGTAATTACAAGAAAAACAAAAAAAGAATTATTAAAATCGGACTTTATCTTCCGATCCCGCAACGGGCCTAAAGATTATGAAAAAAATGAAATTTTACCTTTTTTTCAAAAAATTTTATTTATCCTTCGAGTACGTTTTATTTATTGCTATAGTAAAATTTATTTACAATTTGCATGGTTGAGTACTAAAAAAATTGTTTTACGCATTTAACGGATATTTTCCGATCCCGCAAGGTCAATCAAAATCTAAAAAAATTTGAAATTTTTGATGATTTTGATAAATTAAAAAACGTTAAGTTATTTCATTTTTCTGTTACATTGTGAAGCTCTTCGCTTGTTTAGATATTGTATGAAAATATTTAAACAACCCAGATCTCAAAACGAGGGGGTGGTTGCACTTCTAGCTCCACACGCACCCTTCTCTCCAACCAACCAATGAGTGTGTGTTTTTCACGTTATTTACATATGTACATTTCTTTTTCATCTGTTTGTGTCCAGCTCTCAAACACCAACTTTGCATTGTGATTTCTTGGTAAAATCTGGCAGCATGGACCTTGATTTAAGTGTTGTCCTGATGCATCCATCTCTTGATTGAAGCCCACATACATTAGCATTAGACAATGCTTCCGTGACCAACTTTAGACACCGCTCATCAGCTGGCTTGTGGCAGGGATAGTTTTGTACATTCCAGTCTGACATGTCGCCCGATGTAATACAAGGAGTTATAACTTCATTTGAAACTCTTCGAGGAAGTCGTGGAGAAGATTGTTTTGCAACATTCCAGTCTATTATTTTAGTTTAGTACTGTGCTTCAAAATTTCAAGTAGTAGGGAGAAATGAAACACATTAGAGAGCTAGGGCCAAGAAGAGTGTTAAAAGCCGGGCAGACTAAAGCCAAGGGCAAAAGTATTAGAAATTTCATCCCTCTTACTTTAAATTTTCAAGAACAGAACTACACTGAAATAATAGACTGGAATGTTACAAAACTATCTTCTCCACCAGTTCTTCGAAAAGTTTCAAATGAAGATATAACTTCTTACATTACAACGGGAGACATGCCAGACTGGAATGTACAAAACTATCCCTGTCACATGCAAGCTGACGAGCGGTGTCTAAAGTTGCCCACGAAAGCATCGTCTAATGCTAATGTATGTGGGCCCCAATCAACAGATGGATTCATCAGGAAAACATTTAAATCAAGCTCCATGCTGCCAGATTTTACCAAGAAATCACAATACAAAGTTGATTTTTAAGAGCTGGACACAAACAGATGAAAAAGAAATGTACATATGTAAATAATGTAAAAAACACACACTCATTGGTTCGTTGGAGAGAGGGGTGCGTGTGGAACCACCCGACTGCAACCACCCCCTCGTTTTGAGTTCTGGGTTGTTTAAATATTGTCATACAATATCTAAACAAGCGAAGAGCTTTACAATATAACAGAAAAATGAGATAACTAAATGTTTTTTAATTAATCAAAATCATCAAAAATTTCAATTTTTTATAGATTTTGATTGACCTTGCGGGATCAGAAGATATTCGTTAAATGCGTAAATCTCTTTTTTTATTACTCTACCATACAAACTGTAAATAAATTTTACTACAGAGATAAATAAAACGTACACCAAGGATAAATAAAATTTTTTGGAAAAAAGGTAAAATTTCATTTTTTTCATAATCTTTAGGCCTCTTGTGGGATAGGAAGATAAAGTCCGATTTGAATAATTCTTTTTTTGTTTTTCTTGTAATTACCAATCGCAACTTTTCCGCACTATAGCGACACGGAATTATCAACTTGACTTTTTTCGCACCACCCTAGTGTCTAGTCGGACAAACTTTGATGTATGAGAACACTAGAACAGGGCAAGTTTTAAATTGTTTAACGTGATTTTAATAATTATGGAACGTGTTTCCAGACAAATTTATGGTATAATATATGAATAAATGTTTGTCCGTCAAATATGTTGGGCATTTTAATAAGTCCGACACGTAGAACATGTCAAATGACAGGAATTATGTTGGTGGTAAATGGCAGTCTGATTTTTGCACGAGAGTTTAATGAAAGGGTAATAAATCAATTGGAAGTTCTGTCCGAGAAAATACATGGGACATTTTCGTAGTCTGACGTTCGAAACCTGTAACCTGTTCCACAATTAAAACTTTCCCTGTTCCAGTGTTCCTATGCATCAAAGTTTGTCCGACTAGACACCGTTAAGCTATTAACAAATTTTCAGCTTGCTATTAATAAACTTTTTTGGTACGCGGGATACTGGTGTCTAAAGGGGTAGTGAATCGTAATACATGATGCCGTATCCTGTTAGCATCACTCAGCCTCTCCTACTCAATCCTATCTTCACCTCCAAGTTGGTACACACCGGTAACCTGAGCAACCCCACTGGAGATTGGGTAAACAATCCCAGTGGAAGGTGGGGTCAGGGCTGACGAAGAAGGGAGCCTTGGTCCTCCGATGAATAGGGGGCTGAGCGAAGGGCTAACAACCCTTCCCTGTAAAACTCAATTGTTGCGAATACAATGGCTAATGAAACAAACGGACTGATCTCACAACAACGAACTCAGCAAAGAAAAATGGACATGATTATGGATTTAAAATTTGTAACCTGGAATGTGCGAACCCTCTTAAAGGCAGGAGCTATGATACGTATGGCAGAAGAAATTGAAAAATACGTAGTTGAAATATTGGCACTGCAGGAAATCAGATGGAAGAGATTAGACTTCGCAGTCTAAAAGACTGCGAAAAGCCATTATCGCATTTACACCAATATCATCAGAATTTGCACCATAAGACTAAGACTGAAAGGTGTAAACTGCATAACGTGACAATGGTTAATGTATATGCACCGACGGAAGAGGCTGATGAAGACGAGGTTGAAAGATTCTATGGAGAACTTCAGGAAGTATGTGATAAAATCCAAAGACACGATGCTGTTATAACATTAGGCGACTTTAATGCAAAGCTGGGGAAAGAAGAAACTTTCGTAAACATATTTGGGAAATATAGTTTCCATAATGAAACCAGTCAAAATGGAGTTTAGGGTTGCACAATTTGCAACAGCAAATAATTATATAATTGTCAGCACTAACTTCCAGAGAAAAGATATCCATAAAGGAACATGGAAAATACCAGGAACCAATGAAGCCAATCAAATTGACCACATCCTCATCTCAAACAGATGGGCAACAGACATAACTAATGTCAGAACGTATCGCGGGGGAACTCTGACTCAAATCACTATCTTGTGGGAGCAAAATTGCGGCAGAAAATCACGACAGTGGCCAAAGGGAAAAATAGCCAAATTAAAAAATGGAATGTTGAAGGGTTCAAAAGTCCAACAAAGACACAAGCGTATCAAAATAATCTCCAAATAAAACTCAACGGAATCAGAGAGGAAGATACTGTAGAGAAAGAATGGAGACAATTAAAAACAATAATAACTGATTCTGCAGAGGAAACTGTTGGAATATCAAAAAGGCAAAGACATTCGGAATGGTATGATGATGAATGCAGAACTGCGGTAGAGGAAAAAGGCAAGCTAGGCTTAACCAACTTCAAAAAAACACAAAAAATAGCAGAGAAATTTATAACGAAAAGAGAATACAAGCGACCAGAATATGCAGAAGAAAAAAAATAGAGACTTTGAAAAAACAAGTACAAGAAATCCTAGAACATAATAACAGACACGAGAGCAGAAAATTCTATAAAAGAATAAAAGAAAGCACCCAGTTATTTAGACCAAAATTGACAATTTGCAAAGACAAGGACGGAGAACTACTAACAGAGAAACAAAAAATTATAATGAATTGGAAAGAATACTTTGAGGAAAACCTAAATGCAGACAATGCAAATGATCAAAACGAGACAATATATTTTACGGCGGAGCAGCACATTGAAAATCCGAGTTATGAAGTAGTTCAAATAATAAAGAAACTAAAAAACGGTAAAACGCCAGGAACGGATGGAGTTTCGGCAGAATTGTTGAAATATGGAAGACCCGAACTCTGGAGAAGAATCCATTACCTGATAAAGTTGGTATGGACCAAGGAGCAAATGCCGGATGAATGGGCAGTTGGTCTTATACAGCCAATACATAAAAAGGAGATAAGAGGGAATGCCAGAATTACAGACCAATTACATTGTTAAATGTAATATACAAAATCCTTTCTGGCATTATCTACACTAGATTGTCAGAATACTCCGAAAATATAATTGGTGATTATCAAAATGGATTCAGACCAAATAGAGCCACTACAGACAACATATTCATATTTAGAACAATACAAGAGAAAGCTTATAAATACGACATAGAACTATATAATATGTATATAGACTTTAAACAAGATTTTGATAGTGTGAAAAGAGACAAAATGCTGGAAGACCTCCGAAATCTAGGTATACCAAAAAAATATATCAGCCTCATAAAAATGACGTTGAAGGGTTCAAAAGCCGCAGTTAGAGTAGATGGAGAACTGTCAACTGTCTCCCCTGTTTGACATCAACATGGGGATGAGACAGGGAGACGCACTTTCAACCATGCTGTTCAACCTAGTTCTTGTAGCAGTCATCAGAAAACCAATGTAACCGGCCATATAAACACCAAAACAGTACAAATTACTGCGTACGCAGACGATGTCGCCATTATTAGTAGAAGCAAGACACGACTAATGGAGACGTTCAAGGAAATTTATCCTGAAGCACAAAAAAGAGGGCTGAAAAATAAACTAAACAAAAACTAAGTACATGTCTACCAAAAGAACACCTGAGATTGAAAATAATTTAAGAATAGACAACTATACTATTGAACGTGTGGATGCCTTCACATATCTGGGCACAGAAATCAATCAGAAGAATTCCGTAAGTAGCGACATTAATGCACGTATTTCCAGTAGAAATCGTACATACTATGCTAATAAAAGATTGATAACATCGAAATTATTAGACAAAAGAACCAAAATGGCTATCTACAGAACTTTGATTAGACCCGTAGTAACCTATGGTTGTGAAACCTGGGTAATGACGAAAAAAGATAAAGCCCAACTCAGGACATTCGAGAGAAATATACTGAGAAAAGTATATGGCCCGGCGCAAGAGGAAGACGGCAAATGGAGAATCAGGAGAAACGACGAGGTTAATGAACTGAATGAAGGGTATGACATTGTAAGATTTGTGAAAAGTCAAAGACTGTCATGTCTGAGACATGTTCAGCGAAGAGATGACATGAAAACGACAAAGAAGATGTTACAGTGAAAGCCGGTAGGAAGGCGAAAAAAAGGAAGGCCCAGGAAGAGATGGTTGGATGACGTGGAAGACGACCTGAAAACCATGAATATAAGACAATGGAGAAGAAGGGCCCAAGAGAGATCTGAATGGAAGGACATAGCCAGACAGGCAAAGACCCATCCAGGGTTATGATGTCAAAAGAAGAAGAAGAAGAAGAAGAAGAAGAAGAAGAAGAAGAAGAAGAAGAAGAAGGTACGCGGAATCCAGGCCTATTAGTAATAAAAGAATAAAAAATATAAACGGTTTAATATATTATATTTATTTGAAATCTTTGCATTTTTTACAGTCATAGATACTAAAAACTTTTCTTTATGGTAAACCTGGCTTATTGGACCTGAACATCGGTAGTAAAACAGAATATCTCTGACTTATCGGCATCATTTACAAATGTTATCGACAATCCAACTGTAATCTAAAAGAGAATAGTTCATATTAAAATAGATCGTATGCAGTAAATAAAACTTAGTTAATTTGATAATACATAAGTACCCTTTCAGACTAAAACACTGCTGTCTGACAACGGTCCGCCACCGGCAACGAAGCATTGTTTTAAATGAACGACTACAGACGAGCCACTTTGAGTGTCTGGCTGATTTTAGTGGCTCAACAATGCTTTGCTGCAATTGAACACCGGTGGCGGACCCTTAGTACCCTTCCAGACTAAGACACTGGTGTCTGACAACGGTGTCCGCCACCGGTAGCAAAGCATTGATTTAAATGAACGACTACAGACGAGCCACTTTTAGTGTCTGGCTGATTTTAGTGGCTCACCAATGCTTTGCTGTAGTTGAACACCGGTGGCGGACACCCGTGCTAGACACCAGTGTCAGTCTGAAAGGGTACTAAGAGATTTTAGGTGTGTTCTATGTTATTTTCCAGTGTGGAGTTGCTGGTCCTAAACAGGGCGACTCCCCAAGTGGTCTATAAGAAGACACCTCCCAGGTATGAGTGGTACCGTGGAAATGATATACCCTGGGTGGACCAAAACTAAATAGCACGCAGCATCTGACCCAGACTGGGCGGCTGCAAATAGCGTCTGTGTCGAGAGGATCGGCTAAACGTTGAACCAGAAAAGGCAACGGGAAAACACTCTGTTAAATATTTCCCAATATAACTACAATGAAAGCACAAACAGACAGTGGCGTAACCAGGGGAGTTTTTGGGGGTTCACTGGCGAAGCGTCCATGTAACCACTGTTACCATTGGTAACAGTTAAAAATCTTGCAAATAAATATTTTATGACTACTATGAAATAATTCCATTTATATTTTTTACCAACAGAAATATGTGTTAATAGTATCTACCTAATTCAGTAAATAGCCAACTAGACGCACGAAAATATTAGCGAGATAATATGTGAATCCATTGCACGTTATTATATACTGTTACCAATTCTGGCAGTGGTAACGCAAGAGGAAGGGGAACCTCGCTATCGCCCGGAACTAAATAGCTCGTTTCTGAAAATTTTGAAGGAGCGACGGCTCTTAGAGACGGCGTGCGGGCATGCGTTAACTTGGCGAGACGCATTGCACAGTGGCTTATGGGATGATCATCAGTCTCAGTGTCGTTGTGCGTATTCGCTGTCGCCAAGTTAACTGGCGCTTGCAGTATATCAGTATTGTAACCATTTTGAGGATTGGTAACGTTGCTTTAGTACCTATTACAGATTACAGTGTGCGTATTTCTCCTTGTATATATATTTTTTTATATATATAATTTTGAAGAAAAAAATGAGATTATTGAAAATGGAAGAATTAAAATATAAACAATAGTTTTCAAAATCTGTTCTTTTTCCTACTTGTTCATTTTTATGTTAATTTTATGGTAGAATAATATGTTTAGTTTGTTTCATATCTATTGTTATACCTGTTACATATACATAATTACATAGGGATATGTATGAGGGAGTAACGACTAGTGTTAGGACAGGTGTGGGAGAGACTGATAAATTTCATGTGAAGGTAGGATTGCACCAAAGCTCGGTGCTTAGTCTGTATTTGTTCTCATTAGTTTTGGACCAGATAACAGCGAAACTACAGGGTAACATTCCATGGTGCTTAATGTATGCTGATGATGTCGTGTTAGTAGGAAATAGTGAAAGAGACTTAGAACAAAAACTGAAACAGTGGAGACAAGCTCTGGAGGAAAAAGGTTTAAAACTTAGCAGGACAAAGACAGAGTATTTGCAATGTTCATTTAAAGATGGAGTTACTACATATAAAATGGTATATTTGGATGGTGAACTGATTGTAAAAAGCAATAGTTTTAAGTACCTGGGATCGGTATTACAGAGTAATGGAGAAATAGATGGAGATGCATGCAGTAGAATTAGGGCTGGATGGATGAAGTGGAAGGCAGAGCCCATTTTACTTCAAATCAGACCCGAGGCACTACACAATTTTCGGGCCCGTTAATACAATTTAATATTATTAATAACTTTTTTAAATGTATTAATTATTTAATACATTTAAAATAATTAATTATGAAAAATAATTATTTAATTATTTAATAGTTGCACATAGTACAGTTGTTTATAAATATAACTCTTATTGTTATCATTTGTTTTTACAATAAGACTTTTTTGTGATCTTTACGGGCCCCATTAAAATGCGGGCCCGAGGCAGGTGCCTCGCGGGCCTAGTGGTAAAATGGGCCCTGGTGGAAGGAAGCGAGTGGTGTGATGTGTGACAAGAAAATTCCAATGAAGTTGAAGGGAAAATTCTATAAAACAGCCATAAGACCGGCTATGATGTACGGAACTGAATGTTAAGCAGTGAAAAAGAAAGAGGAACAACGAATGCATGTGGCGGAAATGAGAATGCTTAGATGGATGAGTGGAGTGACAAAAAAGGATAAAATTAAAAATGAGTATATTAGGGGAAGTCTAGGTGTGGCACCAATTGATGCCAAAATGAGAGAGCATAGGTTGAGATGGTTTGGTCATGTTCAACGTCGAGACGCTAATCACCCAATATGAAGAATTGCTGAAGTGCGGATTCCTGGATGGAGTAGGAGAGGAAAACCAAAGAAGACATGGGGGGAGACGATTAGGATGTTGGTAAAGGGGATTAATATTGATATGACCCAAGATAGAATTGTATGGAAAAATGCAATTAGGGAAGCCGACCCCGCATAGGGATAAGGCAAAGAGAATGATGATGATATACATAATTACATACATATCTATATACACCGAGATAATAAAAAATAAAATAAAAGGTCTAGGAAGAAAAAATAATAACCTGAATCGATTAATCAAATTCTGTGAACATAATAAGCTCATTATAGGTGGCAGTATTTTTAAACATAAGCAAAGCCACAAAACATTCGCGACTGGACCGGGTTAAACACACAGACGCTTTTCAGAAAGGCAGGAGATAGAGACGATTTTGCAACGCTTGTAGCCAACCTTCATTAGTGGAGTCGGCACTAAAAGAAGAAGAAGAAAATCCACAAAGAAACTTGGAAATCCCCTGGTGGTATATTTAAGAACCAAATCGACCATATAATAATTGAATCTAAATGGAGAAGCTGGCTACAACATGTCAGGGCCTTAAGGGGTCAGTTGTGGATCCGGATCACATACTTATCAGAGCCACATTAAGGATGAAACTAGCGAGAGATATGAATCGCAAGACTACCAGAAAAAAAAGATAGAACGTAGAAATCCTAAAGCAATAAGATACAAGGAAAACATTGAAGATTATGTCGAAGAAATATAGAAAAACTTCAAAGAGGTCATGATGAAGACAGCAGAAGAAACAATTGGGCTGAAAAGAAGTGAAAATAAAAAATGAATAACTAAAGACACGTTATAGCTTACAAAAGAAAGAAAGAAAATCAAAATAGAAATATTGCAAAAAGAAAGAGCAAGGGAAGAAGAGATCCTCGAAATAAAATACAAAGTAAAAAACACAGAAGTGAAGAAGGCATCTAGAAAAGATAAAAGGAATTACATAAACGAAATGCAGAAAGAGAAAGCAGAGAAAGCAACGCAAGATAATGATCTACGAACACAATACACTATTATACGAAACCTAACAGGCAATCGAGTAAGAAATGTAAGAGAAATAAAAGATAAACAAGGAAAATTAATTAAATCTGAGAAAAAAATAACTCAAAGATGGAGAGAATACTTCGAAGAAATATATGCCAAACATGACCGAATCCAAGAATTGGATGATCAAATTGAAATACAAGAATTAGAGGTTAACACTGGGGCAATTACAAGAGAAGAAATTGCCAACACACTTAAATTATTAAAGAATGCCAAATTAGCAGCAACAGATAATGTACATATCGACCTAATGAAAGCAGACACCGAACAATCCATAGATATGCTACATACACTTCTGAATAAAATATGGACCAACGAAGAACTTCGAAAAGAATGAAAAAAGAATTGGTCAAGAAACTGAGGAATAAATAAATAGGCTTTCGTGGTAAACGCTCCACTATAGATCACATATTATGCATATTATGCACCTTAATAGACCAAGAGGCAGCGCTGAAAAATCTATTTCAATTTATTAAAGCTAGATTTTTCACAGTTGATTACTGTGAGTGTGTAGAGAAACATACTGCGGTCGGTCAAGCGAAACGTAGAACAGGGGTTACTGAAAGGGTATCAAAGTTGCATTCCTACGAAGGTAATTATTTCCATTTATTAAGGCTGAAAATCAGTACACACATTCTAAATTAAATATAAATAAAAGTTATTATAGTCAGCTGTATGACGGGACAGAGCCGGTCGGTTGGCCCCAATAGTCGATTGAGGAAATGAAGCATTTTGGCTCGCAATTTTTTCGACCAGCATGGATTTACTTGAAATTTTCACAGAAGGTAGCGAATAGTCCATGGATCATTTTATATATCATGCCGCTATCATACGCTAAAACCTTGGGGGTGGTTTCCACCCCATCTCGGGGGTGGGAATTTTTTATTACATTTTAACCATGAAATTCGATGGAAAAAGTGATTCTAAGAAAAAAATGTATTTTAAATTTTCTTCGTAAAACTAATATTTTTCGAGTTATTCGCGCTTGAAAATAACAGTTTTTCGACGAAAAAATCGACTTTTTTAGAGGGTTTTTTGAGAATACCTCGAAAAATATTCTATATATCTTTGGCGATAAAAAGTTTCTTCAAAAATGATTTTGTAGGATTTTTAAAGAGCTGTAAGATTGTGTAAATTAAATTCCGTAAGATCGCTTAGTTTTTAATTGGTGCGGGTTTAAAGGGCTCAAATAAGGGGGTGTTTGCTGGTAAATAGAGGATTTAAACAGCTATATCTGGCTAACTGTTCACTGTAATGAAAATCTATGTACAGGGTAATTTTAGTCATTAAAAAATCTACAATTTAGTAGTTTGTAATTTTTTGTATCTTCAGTATTTTCGGAGATATTATGAAGTAAAAGGTGAAAAATACCAAATTGCAAAAAATCAATTTTTTTTAAAACTCCAATTTTTCCAAAATTAGGCCATTTAAATAGATCAAACTCCTTGAGTCTATTGATAATATAAATATAAAAGGAACTACAGAAAGGTAAAGACCAATTTTGAATTAGGAAGGTAGTTAGGGGGTTGTTCTCACTGATTTTTTCGTAGAGAAAAGCAGGTACCGATATTTTTTTGATTATAAGTCGCTTAATTTTCATGCTAGAATCTTTTTATTATTATTTTTTGAAAGGTCTAATTGTTTACTTGAAAAAAGATTATTTAAGTTTTAGTTGGCACTGGATGTGCCTTTTACATACCTGCTACTAAAACAGAAAAAATGTTTAAGTTAGGCCATGATTTTTCTATCTTCAGTGCTGAAGCCATAGCAATTTATGAGGCCCTGCAATATTTTAAAGAATCAGAAGATATATCTACAACAATTATTTCCGATTCAATCTCTGTTCTTCTTGCTATTCAAACTATAGATTTTCCTAATAATAATTCAAATATTTATATCCTACTAATTAAGAAAATCCTTTTTGAAATTCATAAAAATAAAAGAAGAGTGAACTTTTTATGGGTTAAGGCTCATATAGGACTAACGCATAATGAATATGTTGATAGTTTGGCTAAGAAAGCTATTGAGTATGGTACTTCAAATAATCGTAAGTTTTGCATATCTGATTTAGTTAACAGTATTAAGCATCGAGTTAAAAATCAGTGGAGTCAATCATGGCGAGATCTTTGTAAACAATCCAAATCTCAGTATTCACTAATTCAACCTTCTGTTCCAAATATATATTGGTTTAAAAATTATGTAGTACCTCGAAGATATATAACAACATTAATTAGAATAAGGTTTGGATATGCTTGTTTCCCTCTACATCTATCAAGAATTAAAGTATTTGATTCAAATCTTTGTACTGAATGTCAGAAGGTGGGTGATTTGAATCACACTTCCTTTGAGGGCACAAAATACATTCCATACACCTATAATTTAATCGAAGATTTAATAAAATGCAATGTTCTTCCACCTTTCAATGTATCCCATCTATTGTCTCTGAATAGCAAAAATATATATGATTGTTTAATGAAATTTATCTGTGAAACTAAAATTAAACTCTAAACTTTTAATTCTGATAATTTGATATATTATGTACATATGAAAAAAGAAGAAAAAGAAGATGTATAATGGAAAAATGTGGTGAGCAACTTGGACAGTCCATAGTGGCCAGCTGCATCTTTTGAACTGAGTAGAGAGCTGTGGAAGAGTTTGCTATGGAACTCTAAGGACCTCATTGCCTTCTTTATGTATGAATAGAAAACAAAAAGTTGTGATTGGCTAATTGACACCCAAGCCTATGCCATAAAACAAAAAAAAATTGTCCTGTAATTACGTTTGTAGAAAAAATATTGTATGATATGCGTGTTAAAAAGTACATTTTTAAGGCACTCATGTGAATTGCAGAACTCGCTATCGCTCATTCGGCAAACTTTCACATGCGTGCCTTAAAGGTGTACTTTTAACACTTATATCATAAATAACTATTAATTAAAAACGTAAATGTAGATAAATTAAAAAAAAAAATAGTGTTGAATTTAGAAAAATATATAAAATCGTATAGAAAATGCGGTAGAAACGAAAAAAAATTAGTCGGTATATTTCTAAGCAGCTTTTACGTTACTTACCCTTGGGAGAAAGAAAGGTATAACCATCTTATGTGTGTAGGATACAAGTTGTCCTTTAGTTATAGGACACACAACATTGGTTATCTCGGGACAAGCATTACTTCCGACTGGATAAGGTACTGGTAACCCAAAAGATGTAGCTATATATTTTGGAGTGATTGATGGCATATTGTCAGCTAAAAATGACAAGAAATAAATTGTAAAATGAAATCAAAATATTCTTGTTAATCAATCATCAAAGTGAAATTATTTCTATTTAATTGTAAATATATTTTTTACTCCAATACCCGAACTGGTCTATCCTCAGAGCCCACGAAACGTTAGATCTTCGTTAGAGTTCAGTTCTTCTTCTTCTTTTTGTATAGACATGACCCTGCCCATTCAACATACCTCAACAGAGGCGGCTCTAGCCCATGTAGCGCCCGTGTGCAGTCGATGCCCTGGCGCCCTTTGGTAGACGCGCAGTCAAAATGGAATAGTCGAATAGGTACCTACCTAGTACTAATACATAGGGTATTAGAGGGTATGAGCTACGCTTATAATGTAACCAAAAATCCAGATGCAATAGTGCAATATTAAATGATGTCGGGAGCCATTAGGTATTCACGGCGTCAGAATAACCTACCCAAAGCTGTTAGAAATATTTATTTAAAAATAAACATTTTTATCTGAGGCATAGTTGAAAATTGGTTGAGGAAATTTGATAGATTTGAGTACACGACTAAATAGTACTTTTAGCAAGGAATTGTTTAGATGAATAAAAAAAAACAACTTTGTGATTATTTAAAAAAATAATAATTTATTAACGAATTATTACAGGACGTACATACTACAACATATAATTATAAAAAAGATACTTTTCGTGCTTTTGGATTTGCAAAATCTTGATAATATCACTTACTTCAATTTTTATTTCATGCTCAATACTTACTAGTGATAAATTTGTCAATCCACTTTGCGACAATGTTGATCTTAGATAATTTTTAATTATTTTTAATTTAGAAAATGATCTTTCACTGTGCGCTACTGTCACTGGCAATGTGAGGAAAATTCTAAGAGCAGTGAACAAATTTGGGAAGACTGAAAGTACAGTAAAACCTCCGTTAACCGAAACCTTTTTGACCGAAACATCGTTTAACCGAAATGGATGACAGTTCAATAATTTCATCAATAAAAAGTAAATTTAAAAACTGCAATAAAATTAAGGAAAATGAACATGTTTATGAGTGTTTTTTTAAAGAAATATTCTATTATCTTTTGTGTTTTTCTTTGACAACGATGTTTTACAGCTCTATCTCTACAATACTATGTAATTTGATACAAGAAGAATACAAACAACAATGTTATTTTTAAGCGAAATTCTTGTTATCCGAAACGGCCTTCCCCAATTATTTCAGTTAACGAAGGTTTTACTGTAAATTGTTTGTATTCAAGTACCTACTTTAAAATATCCAAAGGTGTAGTAGAATCATCAATAAACATTGGTAATAATTATATTTCATTAAAGAGCTCAAACCTATCTACTTATGAGGAGCCAACATCACAATTTATTTTCTAAATTAAAACAATATGCTCTTTTTGTATCTAACTCTGAATCCTTCCAGTGTTTTAATTTTTGAAGGAACGAAAAATGTTGATTCAAACGAATCAAAAGATTGCCGGTCCTCCGTTGGACGGACAGTCGGGCGGGCGGCAATCTATAAATCGCGCTTAAGTACCAATGTAATTTTTCATTAATCGTTTTAAAGCATATTTTATGTTGAAACAAAGTAAAGGACCCGCTCTTTGGCGCTCGGCGCCCCCAACGTCCCGGCGCCCGTGTGCACCGCACACCCTGCACAATAGGTAAAGCCGCCTCTGTACCTCAAGTAAGTTGTCATTCCATCGTTTTCTTGGTCTCCCCACTGATCGTCTTCCTATTGAGGAACCGTTACTCACCATCTTTACTACAGCTCCCGGAACGAACCATGGCCGGTGACAAACGCTGTTGTCGGTCGTATACTCACCTAATCTTAACGCAGCCAGGGTTTCTCTCACCGGTCATGGCTCGTTCCGGGAGTTGAACTCTATTTGTTCGCATTCGGCTTATATGATCGTTCCGTTCCAGTCTTATATTTCTTGCCCAGCCCTTGATGTTGTCACTCGAGTCTAGATCCCGAGCCGAGGATTAGCGGCGTGTAATTTGTGTTGCCTATATAAACTTGAATCGCGAATGTTTATTATTCAAAAAATTACAACTGTACAAATCAATGACATTTGTGTGCATTTTTTTGGCATGAAAGTTTAAACTTGGCTTATGTCTAAATTTATAGACGTTGCCTTTAAGCACTTTTAAAGGGGCAATTGCATCCAATTTGTCGGGATGCGAACTTTTTACATGTCTTTTTAAATCATGTTTACGTTTATACACGTTTCCGCATTCCAAGCACTTATTAATTATTTCCACACCGAACATTTTCGTTGTCAAGAAAATGAAATACCTACTCAAAAGCAAACACAAACACAGAACTGTGAACAGTAGAAATGATTGAATCGGAAAATTGATCTAACAGCTTCACTGTTCAATTGATAATTATACAAAGAGTCTACATTCTACCACATCAAATACTATTTTAATATTAAATATCATGCAACCGCAGTAAATATCGGTTTTTGCCTGAAAGGAGGAAGACCTAACCCTTCGGTCCAAACCTAACTTACGGGTATTAGAGTGAGAGAACCGCAGGGCAGGAGGTATTTGACCGCTGCGCGCAATCACAACCCACCCTTTTTATTATCACTAAACGGTCTTTTCAGCGTTTTAAATAACACTCAAGGCCCATTTCGTTGATTCAAGTTTATATAGGCAACCCAAATTACACGCCGCTAATCCTCGGCTCGGGATTTAGACAGAATAGATGTTGTCAACCTTGCATGTCCGTCGTATATCTTACCCAAGGTTCATAGATAGGGGTTTGGTTATCTCATAACTATGTGGGCGGAAGCGAGAGGGAGGGGAATGCCTACGTCACTCGTACGACAAAGTCAAGTTTGACAGTTGTATGTGGTTATATTTCCGCATATTTTTGTGGAATTTTCTTATAATATCGTTTATTTGTTTAATATTTGTTGAGTTTTTAAGCATATAAGGACTATATTACTATAATTACTTATTTGGGTTCTATACAAAGGCAGTAATGACTTGTGAAGTGTGTTTTCGTAACCGTGTAAGGTTAGTTTAACAATTATAATATTACACATAATAATATGTAGTTTTGTATGTTATAATAATAAAACATTTTTTAGATGAGTGGTGGTAACATTTGTAGCATAGCTATATGTAAAAGCAACTCCAAAATTCCTGAACCAGATCGAAACAAAATAATGTTTTTGGACATTTCCCAAATACCTTAAATTATCAAACAATAATGGATAATAAAATGTTACAAGATAAATGGGCCTCTAAACATAAGAAAATAGGTAGCAAACATTTCCTCGTGTCTGAATATGTTAATATTATGTTACGTCTTTTTTATATTTTAACCTAATAATAAATTATTTATATTATTCGTTCTTTTGTTGTTGCATACCACCAAAAATGATAAAAGTGCTGCACATTCCACGAAAAACATAATAAGTAAGTACCTACATATTAGTATTTTTGATTTTAAACTTTTTCTTCTATTTTTTTGGATTTTTGTGCTAATTAAATTGTTTTCTCCATTTAAAACACACGACAATTTTAAAATTGTCGTACGGATGACGTATTCCCGCCTTTAAAAAGCCAGCCTTTGATTGGTCTACAGTTATGAGACAACCTACGCCCTAATCTATTAACCTTGTATCTTACCTACTTCTTTCCCTCTCTTATGGTGGCTTACCATTAATTTTTCTAAGGGTTTTATCTCTACTATTTCTAACTAGACCAGGGCGCATCTGTAAAAATATTAGTACATTTGGATGTTGAGAGGTGACTCATATTTTTTTGCAGAAATTGCTTGAAAATAACTCATATAATAATATTTGAGTTATCCGCCCACTCAAATAGGTCCGGAACATTGTTTAAATATTCAAAATGTCAAAAAATGAAGGAAAAATTCGATTTTGATCTTCGTTTTTTGATTGTAACTTTAAAAATACACTTCTTAAAATAATATTTAAAAAAAGTAAACTTTTTTCCACATCACTTTTATATAAAGAGCTAAAACAAATGAGTGTCCGATCTATTTATATACAGCAATCATTAATTTGGGTATTTTCCAATTCGAGTAAGTTAAAAATAAATCAACATCAAAAGTATACAACTATAAGGACAACTCAACAACTTTTGGTTAAAATACCATTTTTCAGCAAGACAATTACAAAACGATCACTATTTTATTATGGTCCAACTCTATTTAATTTATTGCCAAAAAATATAAAAACAATAATAAATTATAAACAGTTTAAAAGAACCATAAAAAATATGATTGAAAACAATTGAATTCAACATTTTCTAAAAATTAATTTTTTAGCCAAACTGTCTTCTAGTAAATATAGTTGCGCCATGCCGATTAGGTCTTCTCTCCTCTCACTTTCAATTGTATTTTGTCAATCATAGAGTATGTAAATTACACCAGCCACAAGTACTTACTGTTTAAAATTGTACAATTGGATTGTACACCTTCAGGGATTAAGGTTACAATACAGGTATTAAGTTGCCTAGTGTGCTTTTTCCCTGAAGTGGGCGCATTATATTAAATATAATATTATTGTTAATTACAATGTACAAATTCTTCTTTGGAAATAAAATTGAATTGAATTGAATTGAAAAAAAAAGTATTCATTTCCGAGAAAAGTTGCACTGACATAAAAATTGTGTCATTAAATTTCTTACAATATACAAGTATATATAAAACCAAAAAAAAACAAGTATTCGCATTTTACGTTTTTCATCCATTTATGCTACACTTAGGACTTTCATATTTCACCCAGAAAAACTTTATGATATAATAAAACAGTACTGTAAACATTAAGATCGGTTTAATAGATTTTGCAAAATAAATTTTGCAATCCAGCTTTCGCAAAAAAAAATCATTTTTCAAAAGGTTGCAGGACTGAAAATGAAGCAGACAGCAAGTTGAATATTTTTTTAAATGTAGAAGAATACTCTACCTTTGCAAAATTAAAATCGGTTAACTACCATGACGTCAAGAATTTTTTAAATAAACATTAATTTTTGGTGCTACGCGCAGGACAGCGGATACGTTTGCTCTGATTGGGCATTCCAATGATTTTTGATAATGATTGATAAATTTTAATGTTTATTACATTTCAATATAAATAAATAAATTTGTTTATTGCAAAATAAAAACACATACTCTGTCCTTTGAAATAACACTTTTTTAGCAAAAACTTTCTTTGTTTATATATTTTAACTTAGAGAATAAAATTTTATTATTTTTAAAAATATGGAATTGTTTAAACAATATGTCACAAACAATAATCAAATTAGTTTGATTTTTGTGGAATTAAAATATTAAAATACAACAAAATATAGAGCAAGAAAATAATATACTTATTAGATAAAAATTGGAAGAAATTTTGGTGGAAATCAACTTGTGTGAATCGAACACCGCTGTCCTGCGCGTAGCACCAAAAATTAATATAATGCTTATTTAAAAATATAATGTTTATAATATAATGTATATTTAAAAAAATTCCTGACGCCCTGGTAATTAACCGATTTTAATTTTGCAAATTGCAAATGAAAGGTACAATATTCTTCTATTCTTCTTTATGTAAAAGAAAATTCAACTTGCTATCTGCTATATTTTAAGTCCGGCCACAATATAAAAAAATTCATTTTTTTGCGAAAGCTGGATTGCAAAATTTATTTTGCAAAATCTATTGATCCGATCTTAATGAAATTTACAGTATAATTTTATTATATCATAAAGTTTTTCTGGGTAAAATAAGAAGGTCCTAAGTGTAGTATAAATGGTTGAATAACGTAAAATGCGAATACTTGTTTTTATGGTTTTTTCGCAACTATTGCTATTTTGCAACAAGAGTGAAAATTTTTAAAATTTTAACTAATCTTATATTATCAGAAATTTAATTACGCAACTTTAATGTTAGTGCAACTTTTCTCGGAAGTGAATACTTTTTTAAAGTTATAATCAAAAAAACAATGTTCCGGACCTTTTTGACTGGAAGGATAACTCAATTATTATTACAGTCCGTCCGCTATAACTTTTCCCATGCAGTACGATTCATTTTCAATCAAATTAAGTCAAAACATAAATTGAAACCCACGAGGAAAAATTTCCTGTAGTTGGCTGTATACCATTACAAAAACATAAAATCCTTTATAAAAGGTATATTTGTTAAAATCCCTATACAGGGCTACATCAAAGACAGAACTAGTTTTCAATCGGTTGACCGATCATCATCAGTGCAATCCTAAAATGTGTACAACCAGATAAAATGATGCAAAGTATTTGAAATGTTGACTAAGGTTAAAAAAAAAAATTTTATAGGTTATACTCACTTAGAATCTACATGCAAGCCACCAAAGTAAAAATAACAGGGTAAAAACCCTTTACAATTGATCCGTCATCGGAACATATGACTAAGATGTGAATTATAACATGGATGATTAAGATATCCAATGTTTTTCGCCCGAGGTACCAATGACTGTGAAAGCGATAGAGTAATAAACAGGTGAAAAGTACTATTGTGATTAAAAAGAAGTTAAGAAAAAAGTTGTCGATGAAGTGGATGGACATACTATAACAACTTCCAATTATTCTAATATAATTGATAACTTTTAAATAAACACACAACTGCTTTTCTAAGCCCTAGATATCACATATAAAGGGTTTGATAACGTTTATTAAGTTGTCTGTATTATGTGTAATGTGGTTTGCCTACTTCCTCCATTACAATATTTTAACATTTACATCAAGTCTATTTCCATTTTTACAGACTATCTACCACAGTGGGAACGACTGTTTTTATTGTTATTAATTTAACAAATTTTACAATAAATACCACAAAACAACAGGGAAATTATAACTTCCTGTGGAACTGTCATTCTTGTCATGTCACCATTCAGAATTTCCGTTATCAAAATCACTTGCTTCCATAGGGCTTTTCATTCACAGTCATTTGTTTCGAGCTTCTGTCACATGTCGTATAATCCGTGTATATTAATATTATACACAGATTATACAACATATGACAGAAGCTCGAAACAAATGACAATCGATGAAAAGCCCTATACAGTCATGATGTGAACTTGTCAGATAGAGCTCATTGGTACCTCGGGCGAAAAACATTGGATATCTTAATCATCCATGTTATAATTCACATCTTAGTCATATGTTCCGATGACGGATCAATTGTAAAGGGTTTTTACCCTGTTATTTTTACTTTGGTGGCTTGCATGTAGATTCTAAGTGAGTATAACCTATAAAAATTTTTTTTTAACCTTAGTCAACATTTCAAATACTTTGCATCATTTTATCTGGTTGTACACATTTTAGGATTGCACTGATGATGATCGGTCAACCGATTGAAAACTAGTTCTGTCTTTGATGTAGCCCTGTATAGGGATTTTAACAAATATACCTTTTATAAAGGATTTTATGTATAAATTGAAACGAACGTCGATGTGTCTATACATTTTGTATACCGTATACTATATACTACACACATCGGCGTACGGTTCACTTTCTGTTTTGACTTAATTTGATTGAAAATGATTCGTACCGCATGGGAAAAGTTATAGCGGACGGACTATATATGAGTTATTTTCAAGCCATATCTGCAAAAAAAAATATGAGTCACCACTCAACGTCCATCTCAAAACAGATTGGACTAAACAGTTCACAGCCATTCTTGCAGAAAATTTAGAAGATCTTCAGACATTAGTAAATCTAGTCAGTGACGCAAGTTATCGGAGAGGCATAAAAATCAATATTTCATAGACAAAGTGGATGGCAGTTGGAAAGATAAAATGTAGATCAAGGTGTGCTTTCTCTCGATGGAGAGGAGATAGAACGGATAAACCATTTTAAATACCTTGGCAGTTGGTTGAATATAAATTACAACTGTGATGAAGAGATAATAACCAGGATTGAAATATCACGTAAGGCTTTTATGACCTGGAAACCATTTTTATGTAACCGAAGCCTGTCGATGAATATTCGCAAGAAGGTGCTAAAATGTTACGTGTGGTCTATATTATTATATGTTTGTGAGACATGGACGTTAAAAATCACAATGCTAAATAAATTATAAGCATTCGAATTGTGGTGCTATCGACGAATCCTAAAGATATCCTGTGTTTCGCACACTTCCAATGAAGATGTTCTCCAAATGATGAATTCAGAACGTCTGTCCATAACCATCATAAAGAGGAGAAAAACAGAATACTTCGGTCATATAATTAGATGACCTAAATACCAAAAGTGGAGGGAAAGAGATGGATTGGTCGAAAGAAACTTTCTTGCTTGCGTAATATTAGACAATGATGTGGTTCCACGGTAGAATTATTTCGCGCAGCAGCCGATAGAGAGAGGTTTCAGGAAATTGTCAACATGATGACGGCCAACGTCTGAATACGGACACGGTACCTGAAGAAGAAGATATTTCTAACAGTCTATATCAGGAGGTGTTTCTGCCGCGTATTGGTCTGATGACTGTGTTGTAAATTCTGCCTTTTATTTCTCTCCCAGAGGAACACTGTCTGTGGTAATTGCGGAGTGGATCGAGGAGCTCTGCGGTTACTAGAGCTGGTCCCAAATGCTACAGCTTGGTCTACCAATCGTAAAAACGAATACTGCTCAATAGTCCAGAAAGCCACTGCGCATCCGCTAGGAAAAATATTCTAATTCGGATTTTTTGCACAATCTTACTCAAAAAGGACTCCTTTTAACAAATTTGCATGTTGCCAGGACCAAAAGGTGGTCAAAAATTTTTTAAACGTTTTTTTTTTGTTTTTTTCCTAAAATAATTTTTTTTGCATGGAAAAAAGTTTTTTTAGGTTTTTTGGATCATTCCAAACAGAAAAGGTCTTTAGTGACTTTTCTCTAAAAATGATAGTTTTTGACATATAAGCGATTAAAAATTGAAAAATTGCGAAATCGGCCATTTTTAACCTTCAAAAACTATGTGAAAAACTGAAAATTTGAATGTTGCCAAGGTAAGTAGATATTCTTTAAACATCGATTGATGAAATCCCGAAGAGTTTTTTGCAATACAATATTCAAAACTCCTTTTTTTTTAATTGCTAATCAAGTGTGCTCGACACTATTTTTCATCGACAGTATGGTGCAAATGAAAGGAATAAATTGGTTATTTCGTAAACCGGCGATTTTAAGGAAAAATCCCGAAACAGGTCGATTTTTATTTTTAATATATGATATTGTGGCCTATACGGTATACTAGTGACGTCATCCGTCTGGGCGTGATGACGTAATCGATGATTTTTTTAAATAAGGATAGGGGTTGTGTGGTAGCTCATTTAAAAGGTTCTTCAATTCTCTATTCATTAATGTAAACATTTACATAATTATTTATAGAGGGTGTCCTTCTACTTCTTTTTTGTCAAATAATTTAATTTAATAAAAATTTTTTGGACACCCTGTATAAATAATTATGTAAATGTTTATATTACTGAATAGAGAATTGAAGAACCTTTCAAATGAGCTAGCACACGACTACTATTCTCATTTAAAAAAATCATCGATTACGTCATCACGTCCAGACGGATGACGTCACTAGTATACCATATATGCCACAATATCATAACTTAAAAATAAAAATCGACCTGTTTCGGGATTTTTCCTTAAAATCGCCGGTTTACGAAATAACGAATTTATTACTTTCATTTGCACCATACTGTCGGTGGAAAAAAGGGTCGCGCACGCTTGATTACCAATTAACAAACAAAGGTGTTTTGAATATTGTATTGCAAAAAACTCTTAGGGATTTCATCAATCGATGTTTAAAGAATATCCAGCTACCTTGGCAACATTCAAATTTTCAGTTTTTCACATAGTTTTTGAGGGTTAAAAATGGCCGATTTCGCAATTTTTCAATTTTTAATCGCTTATATGTCAAAAACTATCATTTTTAGAGAAATGTCACTAAAGACCTTTCCTGCTTGGAATGATCCAAAAAACCTAAAAAAACTTTTTATCATGCAAAAAAAATAATTTTACGAAAAAAACAAAAAAAAAACGTTTAAAAAATTTTTGACCACCTTTTGGTCCTGGCAACATGCAAATTTGTTAAAAGGAGTCCTTTTTGAGTAAGATTGTGCAAAAAATCCGAATTAGAATGTTTTTCCTAGCGGATGCGCAGTGGCTTTCTGGACTACAAAGAAACAATGAGAAGTTTTATATTTGTGACATATAATAGGAGATCATAAGTATAAAGTTTTAAAAACCCATAGTATAAAGTATAAAACCCATAGAGACCATTATATGGGAACGACAGTTAAGATGGCTGGGCTATATCCATAGACTGAACGACACAAGAACAACGAAAAAAGTATATAAAATCAGGGTACAAGGGAAAAATAAAGTAGGTTGCCCAAGAATGAGATGGGAAGAACAAGTTAGACAAGAAGCAGAGAAGAGTGGACTGCAATGGAGTATGGTAAAACAATTAGCTCAAAATAGAACCGCATGGAAAAGAAGTATCAAAGAAGCACCACGAGATTAAAATATATGGACAGAAATATGGGTCAAATAAGTAATTTATATTTATTAAAATTGTACTGTTAAAATAAGTAATTTATAATTATTAAATTGTATTGAAATGTAGATATTGAACTAGTTGTAAACAGCCCAACACCGAAAGGTACAAGTGAGCTTAACTGTTTAAATAAAATAAATAAAGTATAAAGTTTTGCGACTGATTTAAATGGGAAAAGTAGAAGGAAAAAGAAGTACCTACAGTAAGAAAGTAACATTTATGAAATTTTTACGCTCTCCAGAAAGGGACATAGATGGCGGATAAACGTGTACACGCTGGTAGCGTGTATGACACTTGACGAAGAAAGAAGGGCACTATAGATGAAATATAGTTTTGAGACATGGTATATTATTCCTTTAGAAGGTGAGTACACGATGTGTCAGATTTGGAAGTCAAAAAGTATAAAATTTGTAAAAGTACACCTGCAATATCAGGTCATTTTGAAAAATAATCCATTGCGGCCATTAAGTACTTGTTTCCTTTCTCTGTCATCGGAAATGGACCGATAATATCTACTGCAAGTCGCTCAAAAGGCTCTCCGGAAAGATATTGTGCCATTTCACCACGATTTATTGTTCTAGGGCCTTTTCTACCGTTGCATAAATCGCATTTATTACACCAATCTTCTTCATCTCGGCCACAATTTATCCAATAAAATCTGTCTAGAACTCTGGTCAGTGTTCTTTTTACTCCAAAATGTCGACCAGACAGGCTGCTATGAAGTTCTTGCAACACATTTTTAATGTGTGAATTTGGCAGTACCATTTTTTGAACTATCGAGACTTTTCTACTTCCGATATAATAGATCATTCGAAAGATATAGAGATTCCCATTGCGCCCAGTATGCCTTTATATTTCCACTGTATTTGGATATTTCCTGTCAAATAGCTCTTACTCCATTTTAACCCATTCTCGTATGACTCTAAAAAATCTTTCCTTTGACTCTTCTTAATGCTTTCCAGGGAAGTTTGATCATTATCTTCCGATCATTATCATCAATGTCGCAGACTAAATTAAGTGTTTAACATGCTGTTGGGCCCTTCGATACTACATTGTTTTGGTTTCTTAACTCACAAAAAAAACATTGCCAAAACGTTTATATTAAAATAAGAATCATGTTAAGAAAATCTATTAAATTGATTGCATAATAATGGTAAAATACTTACTAGCTGTGAAATTAATGTTTATGTAAGCTGGTGCTCCTGAATAGACCATACAGGGTGATTGTACGCAGCGTACATTATTAGATACAATCTCAACTGTCGGCAATGCTCCACCACTTGGACCTGTAGAAGTTATTAATTAGATAGCAAAAGATAGATAAAAAGGTAAAAAAAGTACGAAAACTCGTACGAATGCTCGCGGGCGCCCCTGTTTGGGAGGCGCCAAAATGAGCTTTTTTTCTGCCGGTGTTATACAAACTACTAATTTAAAAAATCGAAGGTCGCCTATGCTAGCAGGCGGGCACCTTATACTCTAGCGCCGGAACTGATTATATTCATGTTAATATTACCGAATAGAGAATTGAATAACCTTTCAAATGAGTCAACATACGACCCCTATTCTCATTTTAAAAAATCATCGATTACGTGATCACGCCGAGATGGATAATGTCACTACAATCATATACCTATTAGTCCAGGGTAATAAGGTTTTTTCCATGACACTCGAGCAGCCAGGGTACTGAAGCGTTTTTTCGACAGGTATTACCTATAAGAGCAAATTGTAACTATTTCCTGCATAGGATCTGGCGGCCATTTTTATTTATAAACAATTAAGTGTCAAAAAATGGCATTTTTCATTTTTTTTTTTTTCAAATCAATGGAAAACACTGAAACGTATGGTTTTTTTAGTACAAATATCTTCGAGATTATGGAAAAAGCTTTAAAATGACGTATTACAAAGTTTGATATACTCATTTATTGTTAATATAATTGCGAAAAAAGGTCGGAATTGCAAAAAGAAATATTTTTGCAATAACTGTTGTAAAAATTAGTGCACAGCTTTGAAATTTATGTGAAATAAGGGTTTTTTGGTGCTTAATATGTGATAAAAATTTCAAAGCGATTCATTCAATTGTTTAAATTTTATTCAAATTGTTTTTCCCAGAGAGCATTTTTTGCAATAACATAAGTCAGAAGAAAATGACGTTAGAACCATTCCACAGGTGTCAAATGAAAGAGCATGACCTATATTTTCAACTTGGTTTAAAAAAAAGGGAATAAAAAATGCATGTATTAGTAATAAATAATTATGCAAAAATTATCGTAAATCTTTCCTTATAAACTTTTTATTTTGTTATATAAGAAATTATACATATTTATTACAATTTTTTATCAATTATAATATAGATAACATTACTTGGTAGTTGTGCACTTAAAACAGGGTAAAAAAGTTAATTTTTTTGGAAAAAGTTATTCAAAAAGTTTATAAAGAAAAATTGACGATACTTTTGCATAATTATTTATTACTAATAAATGCATTTTTTATTCACTCTTTTAAACCATGTTAAAAATGCAGCTCATGCTCTTTCATTTGAAATCTGTGGAATGGTTCTAAGGTCATTTTTTTCTGACTAATGTTATTGCAAAAAAAAATGCTCTCTGTGATAAACAATTTCAATAAAATTTAAACAATTGAATGAATCGCTTTAAAATTTTTACCACATATTAAGCGGCAAAGGATTCTCATTTGACAAAAATTTTAAAGCTGTACACTAATTTGTACAACAGTTATTGGGAAAATATATTTTTTTGCAATTCCGACATTTTTTCGCAATTATATTAACAATAAATGAGTGTATCAAACTTTATAATAAGTCATTTTAAAGCTTATTCCATAATCTCAAAGATATTTGTACGAAACAAATCATAAGTTTCACTGTTTTCCGTTGATTTGAAAAAAGGGGAAAATGCCATTTTTTGACAGTTAATTGCTTATAAATAAAAATGGCTGCCAGATCCTACGCAGGAAATATGTAGTTATAATTTGTAATAGGTATTACCTGTCGAAAAAACGCTTCAGTACCCTGGCTGCTGAAGTGTCACGAACAGGGTATATTTTTGTCTTATTACCCTGGCCAATATATGCCAAAAAAATATAATCTAGAAATAAAAATCGACCTGTTTCGATATTTTTCTACAAAATCGCCCATTCAAAAAAATTAATTTATTCCATAATTTTGCCCCTAACTATATAAGACCATATCAAAAAATAGAAAAACGTGCAATTTTTTCGTTTTTGTCGGCGTAATAATAGATATATTAAAAAAATGAAGAACATAATACAGAAATTCGAGAGATCTTCTTGAACATAATTACCTGTAAGTGAGGAAAATAAAATAGAAAATTACGTTATGAGCATAGGCGTAACCAGGGGGTGGTTTTGGGAGTTATAACCCCCACCTTTTGGATGTACTTTGACCTCTATACGCTTAACACTATTATTATTCCATAACCCCCAGAGACCTTCAAGTAGATGTAAGCCCCCCTTAGGATCATCCTGGTTACACCACTGGTTGTGAGATCAACCAGAGATCAGACTGATTTTTTTAATAATAACACGATCGGTCAAAGCTGTTGTGTAGACAATATTTTGAATACCTATATAAGAAACAGTAAGGGTTAATTTAGTAATGAGGAATACGGCCTGAGCCTCAACTTGAAGGAGACCAAATGGAAAAGCAAAAAGCAACAACCTGCTCGACAGTTACGGATAAAAAATATGCTAGTTGACCATGTAGAATCTTATGTTTACCTTTTCACCAACGTATGTAAATGCAAAATGAGAAAAGGTCACAGAAATTAAGGCGGGAAGAGAGCGAGCTAGAGCAGCATTTAACAATATATAAAAGCTCTTCAGAAGCAATTATTTGTCTCTTCCCCTAAAACTACGTCTAGTTAAATGCTACATTTTTCCGACCTTACTATACCTATGGTGTGGAGCAGCGTTTTCCAAATGGTGAGTCGCGACCCGGTACCGGGTCAGGAAAACAAAATGCCGGGTCGCCTCACCGTTTCACATCTTGCTTTTAAGTCCGAGCCCTGACTGACGCCAGGCTTTTCAGAGGATCAAAGCCGTAGCACCAGAATGTGTTTGGGTGCATTGTAGCATCCACAGAGATGCATTAGCTGTCAAAAAAATGCCACTGTTTTTAACCGAATCTATGCAAGAGTGTGTAAAATTTCTTAAAATCTTCAAAAGTCTTCTTCTTCTTCAAGTGCCATCTTCGTTCCGAAGGTTGGCGATCATCAGGGCTATACGTATTTTCGAAACTGCTGACCGAAACAATTCGTTGTTGCTACAGCTATACCATTCCCGTAGATTCTTTAGCCAGGAGTTTCGTCTTCTTCCTATGGATCTTTTTCCTGCTATCTTCCTCTGCATAATTATTCGAAGCAGTTCATATCTTTCGCCTCTTGTAATGTGTCCCAAGTATTGCAGTTTTCGTTTTTTGATCGTAAATATGACTTCCTTTTCTTTATTCATTCTTCTCAAGACCTCGACGTTTGTGACTCTCTCCGTCCATGATATTCTCAAGATTCTGCGATACATCCACAGTTCAAATGCCTCCAATTTTTTGATATCAATCTTTTTCAGCGTCCATGACTCCATTCCGTAGAACAGCACAGAGAGTACGTAACATCTCATCAGGCGAAGTTTAATTTCAAGGCTCAAATCTCTTTCACAGAACACTATCTTCATTTTAAAAAGTCAAAAGTCTCAAAAAGCCATAAACTTCATAAAATCTCACCCACTGAACTCTCTGCTTTGTGCAAAGAAATGGGAAGTGAAGATGAACATCTTCTTTTACACTGCGAAGCGCGTTGGCTATCAAAAGGGAATGTTTTGAAAATACTTATTGAATTGAAGGAAGAAATTTCAACGTTCTTAGAACAACATCCACTAACGGCTAGGGATGCAATATTTCAACTTAAAGACAGTTTTCATGATGTCAATTGGTTAATCAAGGTAGCCTATCTTTGTGATATTTTTGACTTCTTGAACAATTTAAATATGACATTACAAAAGTAGCAATATTTAAAGTACAAGAGAAGGTGGAAGCTGCAACAAAAAAACTTAATTTGTGGACACGCCGCACGGAAGCAAAATTACAAAGCTAACAGAACTACAAAAAGAGTATACCGTGAATTCATTGCCGGATGAGATTCCAGCGGCTTTCAAGGAACTTCTGCTAGGACTGGAGGGAAATCTGAAGGAATATATTCCCCCATCCACAGCAACAAAGCATGGATAAGGAAACCATTTACAATGGACGTAGAATCCGAGACAGAACTTCCGGATTTAGATATTGAGTCAGTAATTGAACTATCGTGTGATAGGGCACTCAAAGACATATTAGACAAAATACCACTGATAGATTTTTGGCTGTCTTTATAAAATATATATTTTTAAAAGCGATAAAGTTTCTAATTCCTTTTGTTACGACCTATTATAAGTGTGAGGCAGAGTTTTCAGCACTGGTTTTCCTCAAAAATAAATATAGGAACCGTTTGGAAATCAAACCGGAAGATTGTGAAGTGAGGATAAAACGTAACATCCACGAAATACCAGCACAATAATAACCGGGCCACGGAAAAATAAGTTTGAAAAACGCTGGTGTGGAGGCCTGAACGCTAACAGAGACGCTCATAAAAAAAAACTAGAAACATTCGCATATAAGCAACATAGAGGTAACCCGCACAGAATCCGACAACAGAAAGAAATCGTGAGCACAATTGAACAAAGAAAACTTGATTATCGAGGCCACATATTGAGACACGATAAGTACCATCTACTGCAAAATTGATTATCCAGGGGAAAATAGACAGTAAGCGAGGGCCAGGCAGGAGAAGACATTCGTGGCTCCAAAATCTGCGGAAGTGGTTCGGGCTCACATCGGTCGAACTATTCAGAAGAGAAGTGTCGTAAGCAAGAACAGAATTGCCATGTTAATAGCCAACGTTCGCAAAGGACAGTACACTTAAAGAAGAAGATACAAGAAACAGAAAAAATTATCGTGGAAATAGATTGAAAAAGAAATATTTCATAAACATTCTTTTAAAAGATAGTTAAATTGTTACTTACATTGTAGTACTCTAGTGCTGGAAGAGTACCCAACGAGTACAACTAAAACAGTTAAAACATGGTAATAGTTCATAGCTGAAAAGTTTTTTGTAACTAATATAAACAATACTACGGTGGCTTTTTATACTTTTGGTGTAACGTATAAACAAGAAACAATTTAATAGATATTTAAAGTCATATAGCTAATACTTCAATTAACAAACATTAAAATGTAGTTTGGTTCTAGACAAACCAAGATATTTTATTTATTTTTAAATACATATTAGATATCGCAATATGTTCCTCATTTAAAATGTTGTGATTATTAAAATGGCCATATTTAGTACTAATTACTAGATTTATTAATGTATTTTTTTGTTTACAAAAAATTAAGTTATTTAATTTTTTTTAAGTAATATATCTTTATCATTATCACGGTGCTATAGCCCTTAAAGGGCTTCGGTCGTCTCAAGCTTCCTAAACCATTCTGTTCTGTCCCTTACTTCAATTTTCCGGTTGGTAGCACCGATCTTCTCAGCATCCCGTGTTACCTCGTCTATCCACCTCAGCTTTGGTTTACCCCATCTTCTCATTCCCACCGGCGGTGGTGCTGTCGTTTTCTGAATGGAACTTAGTTCCATTCAAGTTCAGTTCCCATCCAACGTTTCTAATTTAAGGACAGATCCATCTGATCAGCAACCCACGTGGTGTAGGGGAATTATGCGATGCCTAAGGGCCATATCTTTAACAATTTCATCCATCGTTTGGAATTTTAATTAATAATATCAATTTAACACATTTTCATAACCTTTAAACGGTTTGTATCCAAGTATTTTTGGTGGCTCAGCATGTGATTAACATGTACTAACACTGACGATGGTATTTTTATATCGAAAACGTTCTGTGATTTGATGTAGCCCTTGAAGGGATTTTAATAATAGTGCGGCAGATTCGTGCAAATATATCGTGCATTTAATGCTAGAAGCATATAATTTGGACCACATATACTACACATATAAAGGTTCAAAATTAGATGGAAGGCCATCTCAGATTTTGCTTTTTACAAAAATGGCGGGCATTCAAAATGGCGACTATACATATGTGACTAATAGCACGATAACTTTTGAACGAAATATCCGATTTCAACCAAATTTGGTATGTAGGATCTTTAATTTGATGGGTAAGATCGAGCTTTAGAACCGGAAGAATCGGTTTACCAAAAGTTTTGTTTTTCCTGATATTTTATGTAAAAACATGTTGTTTTTTTCTTCAATTATTTCACCCTGTATGTCTTAATTTTTCAAATAGTTAATACCGCCATTGAAAAGAGCGTAAAAATAGTTTTTAGGAAATATTTTGAACTTTTTAGTTATGTTAATTACCATTTAATAAAGGCATAACGTATCTTCACATGTACCTGTGTGCGGCAGGTTCGTGCAAATATTATAAGAATTATTGTGCATTTAATGGTAAAAGCATATAATTTGGGCAACATATAATACATACATAAAGGTTCAAATTTAGATATGAGGCCATCTCAGTTTTTGTTCTTTTTACAAAAATGGCGGGCATTCAAACTGGCGACTATACATATGTAACTAACAGCACGATAACTTTTGAACGAGACGTCAGATTTCAACCAAATTTGGTATATATGTTCTTTCTTTGATGAATAAGATCGAGGTCTTGAACCGAAAGAATCGGTTTACCAGAAGTTGTGTTTTTACTGGTTTTTTATGTAAAAATATGTTGTTTCTTTTTCAATTCTTTCACCCTGTATATATAAATTTTTCAAAAAGGTAATACGGCCATTGAAAAGAGTGTAAATATATTTTTAGGAAATATTTTAAACTTTTTAGTTATGTTAATTACCATTTAATAAATGCCTAACGTATGTGCACATGTACCTATGGGCGGCAGATTCATTTTGAATGCCCGCCATTTTTGTAAAAGACAAAATCTGAGATGGCCTCATATCTAAATTTGAATTTTTGTATGTGTAGTATGTGTGATCCAAATTATATGCTTCTACCATTAAATGCACAATAATTCTTATATTATTATTTGCACGAATCTGCCGCACATAGGTACCTACATGTGAAGATAAGTTATGCATTTATTAAATGGTAATTAATATAACTAAAGAGTTCAAAATATTTCCTAAAAAATATTTTTACGCACTTTTCAACGCCGGTATTATCTTTTTGAAAAATTAATATATACAGGGTGAAAGAATTGAAAAAATTAACAACATATTTTTACAAAAAAATCAGGATAAACACAACTTCTGGTAAACCCATTCTTCCGGTTCAAAACCTCGATCTTATACATCAAAAAAAGTACCTATATACCAAATTTGGTTGAAATCGGACTTTTCGTTCAAAAGTTATCGTGATAATAGTCACATATGTATAGTCGCCATTTTGAATGCGCCCCATTTTTGTAAAAGGCAAAATCTGAGATGACCTCATATCTAAATTTGAAACTTTGTATTTTTAGTATATGTAGTCCAAATTATATGCTTCTACCAATAAATGCACAATAATTCTTATAATATTTGCACGAATCTGCCGCACATAGGTACATGTGAAGATAAGTTATGCATTTATTAAATGGTAATTAACATAACTAAAAAGTTCAAAATATTTCCTAAAAGATATTCTTACGCTCTTTTCAACGGCGTTATTACCTTTTTGAAAAATTAATATATACAGGGTGAAATAATTGAAATAAAAACAACATATTTTTACATAAAAAAACCAGGAAAAACACAACTTCTGGTAAACCGATTCTTCCGGTTCAAGACCTCAATTTTACACATCAAAAAAAGAACCTATATACACAATTTGGTTAAAATCGGACCTTTCTTTCAAAAGTTATCGTGCTATTAGTCCCATATGTATAGTCGCCATTTTGAATGCGCGCCATTTTTGTAAAAGGCAAAATCTGAGATGGCCTCCCATCTAAATTTGAACCTTTATATGTGTAGTATATGTGTTCCAAATTATATGCTTCTATCATCAAATGCACAATTGTTTCAAATATCGGCTGCACTATAAAATTATATACCTTTCATAAAGGATTTTCAATAAAATTTGTGATTAATGATATACAGCCAGCTATACCAATAGCTATTTGTATAACAAGGGAGGAAAGTGCTACTTTTCCTCCCGAGAATGAAGTTTACTGCCCGGCGCGTAGCGGAGGGCAGTAATCATTCAAGGGAGGAAAAGGCACTTTACTCCCATGTTATACATATGGTTTTTCCACCTTCCTCAAATAACAAGTAATTTTTTCATTTTTACTTAATTTATTTATGTAACTAACCAACAAAATTGATTAGAACTAAAACTACCAAGTAGGTACAATATAACTGTCAACTGTCAAATATAAGTCAAATTATTAATGTAAACATTGTTAAATTAGAATAACAATTTACTGTTTTTACCATTCTGCAAAATACAGGGTGTTTTTAAATAAACGTTAAAATGTATAGATACTTACGTAATAGAAAATAGATATTGAACAGGGCGGCAATTAGTTAAATTTCATGAATGAAATACCATGACGTCATTTTTACTTTTCCTCCCTAGGGAGGAAAAATATTTTCCTCCCTAGGGAGGAAAAGTACTACTTAGCTCCCTACAATCAGGTCCGGAAAAGTATACTTTTCGGTAGAGGTAGGTGGAAATAGCTATTTGTATAACAAGGGAGGAAAGTGCTACTTTTCCTCCCGAGAATGAAGTTTACTGCCCGGCGCGTAGCGGAGGGCAGTAATCATTCAAGGGAGAAAAAGGCACTTTACTCCCATGTTATACATATGGTTTTTCCACCTTCCTCAAATAACAAGTCATTTTTTAATTTTTACTTAATTTATTTATGTAACTAACCAACAAAATTTATTAGAACTAAAACTAACAAGTAGGTACAATATAACTGTCAACTGTCAAATATAAGTCAAATTAGATAGAGTGTTTTTAAATAAACTTTAAAATGTATAGATATACTTACGTAATAGAAAATAGATATTGTACAGGGCGTCAATAAGTTATATTTCATGAATGAAATACCATGACGTCACTTTTACTTTTCCTCCCTAGGGAGGAAAAGTACAATTTTGCTCCCTACAATCAGGTCCGGAAAGTATACTTTCGGTAGAGGTAGGTGGAAAAATTCTTTCCTTGTAGCTATTTTATAATATTCGATTTCACCTGCCCACTGCAGACGGTTTACAGTGGTAATATTATAGGACTGGATCCCGCGTACCAAAAAAAAAGTTGATTAATAGCAAGCTGAAAATTTGTTAATAGCTTAACGGTGTCTAGTCGGGCACACTTTGACGTATGGGAACACTGGAATAGGGGAAGTGTTAATGGTGGAACAGGTTAAAAATATGAAACGTCATACTATGAAAACGTCCCATGTATTTTGTCGGACAGAACATCCAATTGATTTTTTACCCTTTCATTAAACTCTCATGCAAAAATCAGAGTGGTATTTGTCACCAACTGGCATTTTAATAAGTCCGGCACGTGAAACATGTCAAATGACAGGAATTATGCTAGTGATAAATAGCAGTCTGATTTTTGTATGAGAGTTTAATGAAAGGGTAGCAAATCAATTGGAAGTTCTGTCCGACAAAATACATGTGACCTTTTCGTAGTATGACGTTCCAAATTTTTAACTTGTTCCACAATTAAAACTTCCCCTGTTCCAGTGTTCCCATACATCAAAGTGTGTCTGACTAGACACCGTTAAGCTATTAACAAATTTTCAGCTTGCTATTAATCAACTTTTTTTTGGTACGCGGGATCCAGTCCTATTATTTCCAATAAACTCATGTTTGTAGATATTCTGCATTTCAGAGATTTGCGTTGTCCCTTTCTTTCAAAAATCAATAGAGAAAATTTGCCTGTTTTGGTTAGGGTCCATGCTTCTGATCTATATGAGAGAACGGAAACTGTCAATGTTATATGTCATATGTTCAGTCTTATACGAATTTTTTGAAACAGACTTTTGTTAGCTAAGTACCTACTAAGACCATGATAATGGAGCGGTCCATGTTAGGAATAACTCTGCAAGACAGAATAAAGAAGGAAGAGATCAGGAGAATATCTAAGGTAACTTAACGTCATCGAAAAGATAGCAAGACTAAAATGGAGATGGGTAGAACACAGTGGCGCACCCAGAATTTTCCTCTAGGGGGTGTTGGCTTGGGCGGGGTTCGGATAAATAATCCCTGACAAAAAATCCCCACAAATTATCCCTGGACAAAAAATCCCCAGACAAAAAATCCCCGGACAAATAATCCCTGGGCAAAAAATCACCACAAAATATCCCGGACAAATAATCCCCACAATTTTTTTTCGACAAAATATCCCCACAAAAAATATCCATGAAATATTTGCTACCGAATACTTCTCTAAAAGTTTTCCCATGAACGCAATCGACTCAAATGTTTTTCAGCCTCGGTCCATAAGAGTTATAGTAATGACCAAGAAACCGCTTTTCGGCACGACAATAATGATTAACTAATTAAGATTAAGCATGAAGGTAAGCACGAGTATTCCCGAAATTTTACGAACTTTCGAATTCCAATTACATGCCGAAAACTTCAAATTTTACATGACAAACGAGTGACAAACGAGTGGAATCGACAAAAATCGTGGAAGATATGGGGAATGAGCTAAAGTTGTGGGAATCATGTTGTTATTATTCGCTTAAATTTTTTGCTCACTCTGCCTTGAATAAAACTAAGTTCAAAACCTTGCCTATTATCTGTGTGCATCCATGAAAAATTTTTGCACTATTAAGAATGTTTAGCTTTGTTATGAAAACGCAGAATACAGGTTTTTGACATAGATTTTGAAAGCTTTTGAAGCAGGTTTCTGAAATGTTGCTTGCAGTGAAGTGAAACTGATGACTAAATAGTTTTCGCTATGTATTACTAAAAAGATTACTACCATACGCCGAAGAAATAGTTGGTGACTACCAGTGTGATTTCAGGCCCGGAAGATCGATTGTTGATCAAATATTTATTATTAGACAAATGCTTGAAAGGATTGGAAGGATAATCAAGACGTGCATCAGGTCTCATAGATTTCAAACAGGCTTATGATTCAATTAATCATCCTACACTATGCAATACAATGGTCGAGCTGGGCGTACCCAAGAAACTAACTGCGGTAACGCAAATGTTTGTAAGTAACTTCTTTTCACAAGTTAGAAGAGGTGGGGAAATAAAAAATGCTTTCTGCGTAAATTTTAGACTGAGACAGGGATATCCGTTGTCCCCATTGTTGTTTATGAAATGCGAAAAATTTATCAAAAAATCACACCAAACATAGCTGCTCGGGGAGAGGCCAGGTGGAAGAAAGTCTGTATGACGGCCAAGAAAAAGGTGGAAAGATTCAGTCGAGAAGATCTGGAGTAAGTGGGAGTGAGACAATGGGAAATAGTGGCACAGGACCGACACATGGAAGGCAATAGTAAACCACCCGCAAGGATACTCGAAGAGTTATAACGCCATTGATGATGATAATAACTAAATATTTTTGACGTTAAATTTACAAAAAGTAACAGGTTTTTGCATTACAATCAAGATTATCGTTTTCAGGACTATCGTATTCATCACGAATAGGCAGTGTTTTAAAAATAGTTATTCAAAGCAGAGTGAGTAAAAGATTTAAGCGAATAATGACAACATGGTTCCCACAGCCTTAGCGCATTCCTCATATTTTCCACAATTTTTGAAAAAACTCACATTCGTTTGTCATGTAAGATTTAAAGTTTTCGGCATGGAATTGAAATTCGAAATTTGGTAATCGAAATTACAATTGATGCTTAATCTTAATTGCTAATCATTATTTTCGTGCCGAAAAGCGGTTTCATGGAGATTGCTATAGCTCCCACACACTGAGGCTCTATTCGGCAGCAAATATTTCTTGGGGATTTTTTTGTGGGGATATTTTGTCCAAAAAAATTTGAGGGGATTATTTGTCCGGGATTTTTTGTCCTGTGATGATTTGTCAGGGGATTTTTTGTCTGGGGATTTTTTGTCCAGGGATAATTTGTGGAGATTTTTTGTCCGGGATTATTTGTCCTAGCTTCGCTTGGGCACCGAAATTTTTTTGTTTGTTTCTGAACGACAAGTTACATTTTCCTACTATTCTTTATATTTTTTTATATGCCCTGAGAGGGGTTTTAACCCCCAAAACCCCCCTGGGTGCGCCACTGGTAGAACACATAGCCAGTATGGCAGATGGACGATGGACAAGAAGGCTATTGGAATGGGGACCAAGGTAAAACAAGAGAAGCGTCCGTCGACTACCTATAAGATCGACTGACGATTTAAGAAGGCTAAACAAAATTCGATGAGACCGGCGCAAGATAGACGTGGTTGAAACACAAGGAAGAGCCCTATGTTCAGCAGCGGACTTTTGAAGCTAGATATGTGATGATGTGTCTCCATAGCGCATCAACGCGCTATGGGTCTGGAGGATAGCCTCGGAGCATTGAGACTAGAGTTGCACAAGTTTGACTTGAATGTTTGGACTTGACTTGAGTTTGACTTAATTTCAAGTCAAACTCAAGTCAATCCTTCTGACAAATATTTCAAGTCAAGTCAAACTGGTCAATCGTACAGGTTTGAAAATTCAAACTGTTTGTCAAACTAGTTTGAAAGAGTTTGAAAAATAATTTATTTAGTAGATATACTGTTTTGTCGAGATTGACATGTTAGTTGCCAATTAAGATAAGAAAAGTAATAATACAATGAGTGCTACATAAAAGTAACTTAATACAGGAAGCGATTATAATCAAAATAGGGTCGTAAATTTAAATTTCTTGAAAATGATTCCTGAATGCTTAGAACTGCTTGCTGGCAAGTTTCGTTTTATCCATATAACTTTTTTATATTTTAGTGTTACTAGATTAAAACAAAGAATTCGTTGGATAGTTTTTTTATTATACAAATTTAATTTAATCTACTTTGGGAGCGTTCAAGTATTACGTAACGCAAGTTGGGGGGTCATGTAAAACGTTACGGCGCGTTACACGGAGAGGGGGTAGGATGGTTCGAACAGCGCATTACGTAACATTGTTTTTTTAACTTGAATAAAAAAAACTACCGAATAACAATCTTCCACCTTTTCAACTTTCGTTTATATTTTACATAGAACCCCTGGATTGTATTATATTGCCCCTCACGCTCCGCTCATGTTACAATAGGACAAAATAGTATTCAAGTGAAAAAATCTTGAAATTTGTATTTAGCAGATCAAGCACAGTAACATGTGTCTCAATGGACAGCTCAAAATAAAATGATTTGGAATTTTTATGACTTTCTTTTATTAAAAAAGGCATTTATTTATCTTAGGGCCAGTTCGAAAAAACATCTGGTACCAAGCTGCTAGTTCACTCGAAAATACAATACAAAAGTATTGCTGTATATTCGTTGGTATTTCTTTAAAATTCAAAACTAACCATTGGATTATTAGACTTGGATCCTGCGTACCAAAAAAAGTTGATTAATAGCAAGCTGAAAATTTGTTAATAGCTTAACGGTGTCTAGTCGGACAAACTTAGATGTACGGGAACACTGGAAAGGTGGAAGTTTTAATTGTGGAACAGTTTAAAAATTTGGAACGTCAGATTACAAAAACGTCCCATGTATTTTGTCCGACATAACATCCAATTGATTTGTTACCCTTTCATTAAACTCTCATGCAAAAATCAGACTGCTATTACTAACCAACATGATTCCTGTCATTTGACATGTTCTTCATGTTCCACTCATTAAAATACCCAGTTGGTGATAAACACCAGTCTGATTTTTGCATGAGAGTTTAATGCAATGGTAACAAATCAATTGGAAGTTCTGTCCGACAAAATACATGGAACGTTTACGTAGTCTGACTTTCCAAATGTTTAACCTGTTCCACAATTAAAACTTCTCCTGTTCCAGTGTTCCCATACATCAAAGTTTGTCTGACTAGACACCGTTAAGCTATTAACAAATTTTCAGCTTGCTATTAATCAACTTTTTTTTTGGTACGCGGGATCCAGGTCTATATGGTTTTATATCTACAATTTAAATTTCTTTCGGATACAAGTTACAATAAATGTTGGGTTTAAATTTTTAAAAAATTAATGTATAAATGTGCATTAATAGTATGGTATAACTAAACCCAAACCCAGACATACTTATAGTATGATACAATTGATCCAAATAATGGCATAAACCAGACATCCAAAGTGAAAGTTAACATCCAACACCAAATTGTTCTATATGGTCCACATAATGTTAAGAAAAAAGTCACACCATTTTGAGCGTCGGGTTTGGGGGGGAGAGGGGGAAGAAATCGGTAAATTCGGGGTTTTTTACGTTTTTCGTCAATATTTCTAAAACTATGCGGTTTCTAAAGGATTCTACATAAAATTTAAAACAAAAAAGGTCCTATACATATTTGTTATAAAATCAACGGTTCCAGAGTTACGGAGGGTGAAAAGTGGAAGTTTTCGATACTTTTTATATTGTTTGGGCAATTTATAATATTATTACTGATGAAAGAAATTTTCTTTAACAGGATTGTGTTTTGTAAATAAAATTTGCTATTTCAGTTGCATGTTAGTGATAAGCCCTTGAAGAAACGTCAACCTCACCACCCAAAATCATCATCAATTGACCAAAAAATATAAAAAATATCGAAAACCTCCACTTTTCACTTTCAGTAACTCTGGAAGCGTTGATTTTATAACAATTATATATAGGTATAGGACCTTTTTTGTTTTAAATTTTATGTAGAACAATTTTGTATAGAACATTGTTTACGCTAAAGTATAGTTTTAGAAATATTGACGAAAAACGTAAAAAAACTACTAATTTGCCGATTTTTCCCCAATCTCCCCTCCAAACCGGACGCTCAAAATGGTGTAGCTTTTTACTGAACAATATGTGGACCATATAGAACAATTTGGTGTTGGAGGAAGACTCTTACTTTCGACGTTTGGGTTAGGCCTTTTTTTGACCAGTTATACTATACTACCTCCGTAACTTTAGAACCGTTCATTTTAGAAGGATTATGCATTGGGCCTTTTTTATTTCAAATTGAATGTAGAACATTTTTGTATAAATGGTTGTTCATGCTAAACCGCATAGTTTTAAAAATATTGACGAAAAACGTAAAAAACTACGAATTTACCGATTTCTCCCCCCTCTCCCCTTCAAAACCTGACGCTCAAAATGGTGTGACTTTTTTCTGAACATTATGTGGACCATATAGAACAATTTGGTGTTGGATGATAACTTTCACTTTGGATGTCTGGTTTATGCCATTATTTATTTATTTATTTATTTATTTATTTATTTACGGGATTACCCCCATTACAACACATACAGTATAAAATCAATCTCTGTAATATCTACTAAACTAGAGTAAAATAAATCTTAATTACATACTTATTAAACAAAAACGAAATATTAATATTAATAGTTATCCATTACACATATTACATCTATTACACAAATCAGTTCAAATAAACAAAAAGTACCTGTCAAGCTCTTTTAATCCGATTCTTAAAACCAGCCAAGGAGACACCAAACATTTCCAAGTTATTCTCGTTTATAATTTTTAGTGTTCGCTCAATGGGCGAATGCATACCATAGTTTGTCCGATGAAAAGGTATATAAAACAAATCAACATGTCTGAGACTTCTGGAGGGAACATATAAATTAATAGATTGGAGAAGTTCAGAACAACAAATTAAACCATTTATTAATTTAAACACAAATACCAAATCAGAGTTATCTCGTCGAGTTTTTAATAAATTCATGTTGAGTGTTTTTAAAATATAGGTATAATCATGATTAGTAATGCGTATGTTTAATTTGTATGCACAATATCTCAAAAATTTATTCTGCAATCTCTCCAACGTAGTAGAATGAGCTTGGTATTGTGGAGACCATACAATAGATGCATATTCCACTTTAGATACAACCAAAGCATAATATACCGTTCTTAAAGCCCCTACAGATAGTCTCAGACAGTTGCGAATGATAAAGCCCAAAGATTTTGATGCATTTACTGTTACACCATTTATATGTTGCACAAAACGCAACTGCTCATCAAATGTGACTCCTAAGTCTTTTATTGTTTTAACATAAGACAATTCATTTTCATTAATTGTGTAAGAAGTATCATATTTTTTATTACCTCTATAAAAGCTTATATAACAGCATTTAGCAACATTTAAATGCAAAATATTATTCTCACACCAAATACTCAACCGGTCTAAATCTTCTTGAATTAATGTTACATCAACATTTGAATCTACGGATTTAAATAATTTCAAATCATCTGCAAACATCAGGAAATCGCAATTTCTAAAACACTCTGATATATCGTTCACAAATATATTAAATAACAAAGGTGAACAGTGAGCTCCTTGGGGTACTCCTGATGTCACATGAATTATATTTGAATTAAAACAACCTACTCTCACCTGCTGTGTGCGATCTCTTAAAAAGCTTTTGAACCATTGTAAGGTTTGATGACTGAAGCCAAAAGCATTTAATTTTCCCAATAACATGTTATGATCTACTCTGTCAAATGCCTTGGAGAAGTCAGTATAAATAGTATCCATCTGACTTTTATTCTCCAACGCGTTTAATATTTTTTGTTCAAAGAGTACTAAATTTGTTACCGTTGATTTATTCTGAGAAAATCCATGTTGATTGTGTATTAGACGCTCTTTACAATAAAATTTTAATTGATCGTGCAATAGTCTATCAAAAAGTTTTGGTATAGAGGATTGTTTACAAACGCTTCGATAATTTGTTATGTCTTGTTTATTACCTGATTTAAAAATTGGACAGATATAAGAGTGCTTCCATAAAGTTGGGAAAACTGATGTCTTTAATGATGACTCAAAAAGAAGATATAAAGGATTAGTTAGTGAATATATACAGTTCTTTAGAAAGTAATCGGGAATACCATCTGGACCACTGCTTAACTTATTGGGTAGGGATAAAATGTTGTTGAAAATATCTTTCACTGATATTGAAAAATTAGGTATAAAAAGATTGTTGTTTCCCTTTACTTCCAAGTTATTAATATTTGATTGTGGCGAATAAACTGTTGAAAAAAATTGACGGAAACAGTTTGCAATCTGTTGTCCGTTTGTTGCTATAGCATTACCATAGTACATACTGTTTGGTAAATCATTTGATGCTCTCTTACTGTTTACAAACTGCCAAAAGTACTTAGGATTACTGCATAAATTATGATTTACTTGATTCAGATAAGTGTTATAACATTGATTTGATAGATCCTTACACAATCTCCTAAGTTCTGAAAAAATCACATAATCCTCTTGATTACAGGAAGCTAAATAATTTTTATGAGCAATTTTTTTCTGTACAACTAAATAACGCAAGTTGGCATCAAACCATTTTGGATAACTAGAAGTTTTAAATCTTTTCACCGGTACAAACAATGATAGTGACATATTAAGTATGTTGTAAAATTCTGTTAAAGCATCATCAACATTTGACAAATTCAAATGGTCTTCCCAATGTATCATTGAAAGATAGTTATTGAGACCTTCATAGTCTGCATTTACAAAATCATGATAAAATTCAGTATATTCTAATGACTTACCTCGATGTTCACACAAACTAATATTGTAAGTGTAACCTATGTGATGATAACTATTTTTAAAAATCGGATCTGAGGCTTTTGCTACTTGTAAATCACAAACATTTGTAAATATTTAGTCTAAAAACACATTTCTTTCATTTGGAATATTAATCATCTGGAAAAAATTCAAGTACCCATAAAACTCAGCTAAGTACAATGCATGTGAACCTTGAGGACAATTCACCAAGACACCTGATTCATTGTTATCCCATGAAGCTTCCGGAAGGTTGAAGTCTCCGAATATATATGTCTTATGATGATTATACCTTTGGGATATATCTTCGACTGATAAACAGTGTTGTTCATATATTTGTTCTACGGATTTTGGTGGAATATATACCCCTCCAATTATAAAATTTTCTTTACCAAATGAGCATAAAAGAAAAAGTTGTTCAATAGATTTGTACAAGGGTTTCAGCACAGTTACCTTAATGTAGTCTTTAACAACAATCAAAATACCTCCTCCTCTTGACTTATAACTATTATCACGATCACATCTAAAAGTTCTATATGAAGGTATTTTAATTTCACTATCTAAAATATCCTCGTTTAACCAACTTTCAACAAATATAAAAATGTCATAATCAGAACATAAAATAGAACTAATCAGATCTTGAATTTTTGTACGAAGTCCTCCGACGTTCTGACAATAAACTTGTAATGGGGATGAGATTAGTTTTTTCCTTCTTTCTTGAATGATTCAATTTTTGGTACACCATTTCTGTATTTTATGGCAATGTCTTTTTCGCCTTTATTTTGTCTGTCTTTTAATTCTTTCCAAGCTTTACTGAACATATCCCTTTGCATATTTGTTTGATCACTATTTATTTTGATTGTTGAGTTCTGTAGTCTTTTCTTACTCCTTAAAATGTCCTTAACAACACCATTATTGGAAAAAATAGCTCTAAGTGGACGAGACTTACCACCCGTGTTCTTTCCTACTCGAACAACCTTCACTAAATCCTCCAACGCTTCATCTTTTCCCATTTGTTTCATAATTTCCTCGACTTTGGCTTTGTCTTGTTTTATCCTATCTTCAATATTCTCAGAATTCAATTCGGGAACATTGAATAACATAATATTGTTAGATTTTACAATTCTATCATTTATTTCTATGAACATTTCCTCAAATGGCAAACCTGGCGCATTGGAGTTGCATTTCAGTTCATCAATAGTCTTCCTTAGATCACAAATCTGATTATCCTTTTCGTGTAAGGATTTTTCATTGGCACACTTAAGTTTCTCTACCTCAATCTTTAGATCTTCAACCATAGATTTCAAAATTGGTACTAACAGTAAACCTTGCTCACAATCCTCACAGAAATATTTTAATTTCCTAGTATCTGCTGCCAATTGAAGACATCTTACTTCTGTAGCTGTTATACTGGCACAATTAATATGTATAGCCCTCTTACATCCATCACACTTGAAAGAAGTCTTATCCTCTGCAGCATCTTTCTTGCATAACAAGCATTTGCCCATATTTGAATATTCAACAAAATGTCAAAAATAAACCCTTTAATAAAGATAGTAAGTCACTTCACTGGTATATGGTAATTACTTATCTATCACTATCAATTTGTCCTAATTGCTTCAAGTTTTTGTTTAAAAAAGAAAAACTAAAGGTACAAACTTTGCATTGCAATTATTGCAATTTACAGACAAACAAATTGTTTTTCCAAAAAAGAAAGATGATCTTCAAATTCCTTGTACTAATTCAGCTTATTTGATATAACTTTAATAATTAATTGTTGATATTTACTTGTAAAACAACAGTTTTTTAGGAGCAATTGCTAATTACATACATCGAGGTTGATTTCTAATTTTAAACTGGATCAATATTTGGATCAATTGTATCATACTATAAGACCCTATAAGCTTTCTTAATAATTATTATCCTAACTGGCGCGTTTATTGGGTTTTATTTGTCTGTCTGCGGTTTAAATATCATATCAGCCAATACATTTCTATATTTATTGAAAGGACCAGGCAACACTCCTTATGGAAAAGTGGTCCCGGTCAAATTTGATGAAAGTTTGGTCAATGATACTTCTTGATGTGTAGATTAAAAAAGTCCATGGCACCTGGGTCTGAATAACTAGTATTCTCGAGTTACAGCCTTCTGAAGTTATTGGATTCGGGTGCTCGGTTTACGTTAAGTGCACTAATTTACGGTCAAGTGAACGAAAATATTTATTATTAGAAGAAGAGAAACTCATGTTCTTCATACATACTTGCGTTTTGTATATAAATTCGTGGTCAAAAATAGTTGGATCGTATTTTAGTCTTCAAAAAACCTCCGAAAAGTCTTCAGAAAACTAAAGAAGTGCGGTATAAAAGGTGCTGCTAGATCGATATAAGCATTACCATGTTTTCATGAATGCTTCTCAGTTATGGAATACCAGCAAAACTACAGTTCCGCCTTATCTTTAGAAAACTACTGAACAGTGGCGGATCTAGGGGGATGGGGGTAATTCCACTCGTAACACGTTCCAGAATAATTAAAGAAAAAAATGTTGAAACATAAAAAATACATTAGTTGACATGAAACTTGTCCCACATATCAGATATAAGACAGGTAGAGAACATGAACTTGATTTCAATACAAAAAAAAACAAAGTAAATGGTAGTTTGTAAATGCTAAATATTAATTACCATTGTCTATGGAAAAAACGGGTTTAAATCATCTTCGACTATTCGTATGTTAACATTTTGTTGATTTCGGTTAGATGCATCATACGTCGTGTTAACTAACGACCTATCAGGATACTTAACATTGGGTTGATGTCTTGCAAAGCCTAAAAACCATATAAGACACTGGTGATATTATGAGCACAAGTAGGTACCTACCTACAGTTCTCGCACCAGATTGACAGGTACAGTAGTACCCGTTAATCGGTTCTTCTACAGGCTCATCTTCATCATTATCTTCATTAACCGTATAGGAAATGAATACTTGGTGTTTTGTAGCTTGCCAAAACCTAGAAAATATTCGAACTCTTATGAATCCCGGTTGATCCATATTCTCATCAATTTGAAACTCTTCGTCATTTTCTCTTATTATTTGATCTTGTATGTAAGATCGTGCCAGTTTAATTTGATATATCCCAATCGTAAGGTCTTTTAGATAGTCTAAGTCGAAAATAGGAAAGTTAGCAAAATCATGATTATGAAGCCTTCTCCATTGACCATTTCTTCTATATGATTATACCTAAGTATGAATATTATAGTTGTTATAAAAATAACCCTACAAAATTATTCTCCATAATATTTTGTATTAAAAAGCTCATCATCATTGGCTGTAGAACCCCTGGTGGACCTCGGTCTGTTCGAGAATCAGCTTCCATTCCATTCTATCCTCTGCCTTGGTTTTCCAATTTCGTACTCTTAACACCCGTAACTCATCTTCTCTGGTCCTTAAATCGTACTCTGGGCCATGGGCGCCCATGCCCATGGGCAGGGGGGCGGTGACTCCCCCTGGCTTTTCGAGTGCTTTGAATTATATTGGTTATTCAAAGTATACAAAATATAATGTGCAACATCTTCACGTTTGCCACCCCCCTAAAAATTTTTATATGGGCGCCCGTGCTCTGGGCTTACGTCTTTTCGTCACACTATCCGCTCTTTGGTTATAAATGTGTTTTGATGGCTCCATCTCGTTCATTTTCGTTAAATAAAGTTATTTCATTAATTCTGGAACATGTTACCGGTGGAATTACCCCTATCCCTCCTAGATCCGCCACTGTTCAGTAGTTTTCTAAAGATAAAGCCGAACTGCAGTTTTGCTGGTATTGCATAACTGAGAAGCATTCATGAAATCATGATAATGCTTATATCGATCTAGCAGCACATTTTATACCCGCACTTCTTTAGTTTTCTGAAGACTTTTCGGAGGTTTTCTGAAGACTAAAATACGATCCAACTATTTTTGACCACAAATTCATATACAACACGCAAGTATGTATGAAGAACATGAGTTTCTCTTCTTCTAATAATAAATATTTTCGTTCACTTGACCGTAAATTAGTGCACTTAACGTAAACCGAGCACCCGAAGCCAATAACTTCAGAAGGCTGTAACTCGAGAATAGTAGTTATTCAGACCCAGGTGCCATGGACTTTTTTAATCAACATATCAAGAAGTATCATTGACCAAACTTTCATCAAATTTGACCGGGACCACTTTTCCATAAAAAGTGTTGCCTGGTCCTTTGTCAAAAAAAATTTTTTGGACCTTGTTGGAAGGGGGGATTTTCCCTCCCCCTCCCCCACCCATTCCCCCTCCCGTTGATCCGCCACTGAACAAATAAACACGTTGCGTAATATTCAAACTTTTCAAACTGTTTGAAGATGTTTGAATTCAAGTCAAACCTAAAGATATGGAAATCAAGTCAAGTCAAACTTTTTTATACAAAAAGTTTGATTTGCAAGTCAAGTCAAGTTTGTTGAGTAAAATCAAACTAGTTTGACTTGATGCATCTCTAATTGAGACTTTTGGGTAGTAGTATATTCCTTACTTGCTTAGCCAACTTTAAGAGCTGCCCTCTCAGACAGTGTAGGTACTGTTACTATAATTCTTCCTCTATGCGTCACATACCATATTATGTGATTAATAATAAAATTTAAAAACAAATAGAATTAAATAAGATTTTAAAAATTTCGCACGGAAAATGTTTCCACTTTGGAAACGGTGTAAGTGCACTTTTGGGGAAAATGTAATCAGTAATCATTAATAGTAGCAATCAATATGAATTATAATTTAATTATTAATAATAACAATATAATTAGGAAGTTTTACTGTGACATCTATGTGCACTTTCCTACAATAATTATTTGCGTCCTCGTTAATACACAAGCAATCACAGATATCTTATTTATTATTGTCAGATGTTGCACAGAGATGTCACTGAAAGCAGTAATCCTTGGAATTATTATTACAAAATGCTTTTGATTAAAATAGTAATTATTAAATAAGCAAATAATGTAAATTACGTAAAAATTATTCATTAAGAATTGTTAACAACTCCATTAATGTCTAATAGAATAGAAATTATTTACTCATATTATTTATAACTATGAGTGTGTATTATGGAATCCGATAAAGCGATTAGGGTGACATACAGGGTGAGTCATGAGGAACTGTACATGCTCCTACCTCGTATAGAGGCTCCTATGGGGAATAACAAATGACCATTAAAAGTATCTGCTCCCATTGTTTAATAATATACAGGGAGAGCTTCGCATTTTGACAGAAATTTGTATTCGTCATAATTTTTGAACGGTCAGATCGATGTGTCCCCTTATTTTGGTCAATCGTTACACTATTACCACCTAATCAACTGATTTATTCAAACTAGAAAAAAATCAGGTCCGGCTTTAAAAAATTAGTTCGTTTGGGTCTTAGAAAAAATTTCACCCTGTATACGCTTTTTGAAAACTGTAATATGAATTTTACAAATTAGACAAATAGGCAATTAAAATGGCATCTGTTGTCGCTCGTGCTCTAAAAATCGCGTGCGTTTGCAAAAAACATACTTCACGAACTGTTTCATAAATAACTATTTTTAAATCTATGGTTCACTTTACCAAACTTTTAATTCATAGTCAAATTTGATTTTTTTTATAAAAAATTAAGTAGATAATCGTGTGGGGAAATAATAAATATGCCATTTTAATTGCCTATTTGTCTAATTTGTAAAATTCATATTAGAGTTTTCAAAAAGCGTATACAGGGTGAAATTTTTTCTAATACCTACCCAAACGAACTAATTTTTTAAAGCCAGACCTGATTTTTTTCTAGTTTGAATAAATCAGTTGATTAGGTGGTAATAGTGTAACGATAATGATCAAAAGAAGGGACACATCGATCTGACCGTTCAAAAATTATGACGAATACAAATTTCTGTCAAAATGCGAAACTCGCCCTGTATATTATTAAACAATGGGAGCAGACACTTTTTAATGGTCAGTTGTTATTCCCCATAGGGGCCTCTATACGAGGTAGGAGTATGTACACAATGTACAGTTCCTCATGACTCATCCTGTATATATGTAGTTTTTCACAACATACATAGCTTCTTCTTCTTAACGTGCCCTATCAAGTCCCCTTGACGTTGGCGATTAACTTGGCGAAACTGTCTCTGTCTCGAGCTATTCTAAATAGGTGTTCTGCTTTCTTTATTCCTGTCCACTCCCGGATATTCTTCAACCAAGAGGCCTGCTTTCTACCAATTCCTCTGCGTCCTTCGATTTTACCCATCATAATAAGTTGAAGAATATTATACCGGTCTCCCCTTACTACGTGTCCAAAATAGGCCATCTTTCTATATTTGATGTTATCAAGCAGCTCACGGGTAGCATTTGCTCTCTTAAGGACTGCCACATTTGTCAGCATAGCCGTCCATGGTATTTTTAGAATACGTCTGTGCAGCCACATTTCAAAGGCCTCCAAACGGTTAATGGTGGATATTTTTAATGTCCATGCTTCGACACCATACAAGAGGACTGACCAAATGTAGCATTTAATCATGCGCTTTCGAAGTTGAAGTTGCAAGGTATCATTACAGAAGAATGACCTCATTTTTAAAAATGTCGTGCGGGCTATCTCGATTCTACATTTTATCTCTTTATCTGGATCTAGTTGTTCAGTAATATGGCAACCAAGATATTTAAAACTGGGTACTCTTTGAATCATATGACCATCAACATATAACCGTGAATCTTGATGGGCCAAACGGCTAAATACCATGTACTTTGTTTTTGAACAGTTTATATTTAGGCCAAACTCTCTTCCCACTCTGTCAATGGCATTTAAAAGGTGTTGTAATCCATTCATATCATCACTTAAAATAACTGTATCGTCTGCATATCTGATTGTATTTATCAGAATTCCATTAACCTTCACACCCCATTCCAAATTATGCAGCGCTTCCTTAAATATTCTATCTGAATACAAATTGAACAACAGTGGGGACAGTATACAACCCTGTCTGACGCCTCTTTGTATTTTGCATATTTCTGTTGATTTTCCATTTATGCAAGCTGTCGCTGTTTGACGCCAGTATAATTTTTCTATGATTCGTACATCTTGACTATCAACTCCTTTATCCTTTAGTATTTTAATTAATTTGTGATGTTGTACTCGATCAAAGGCCTTCTCATAGTCAATAAATACAGCAAAGACGTCTTTCCTTTGATCTCGGCATTTCTGCAATAACACATTTAGTGCAAAGAGTGCGTCCCGGGTTCCCAGTCCATTTCTGAAGCCAAATTGTGTTTCATCCTGGTCTTCTTCACATTTATCTCTTATTCTACTGTGGATGATACGTAGAAAGATTTTCAAGGTGTGGCTCATAAGGCTTATCATTCTATAGTCGCTACAGTTTTTCGGACGTTGTTTTTTTGGTAGGGTTATGAATTCGGACTTTAACCAATCTTCAGGGATATCACCAGTCGAATAAACATCATTGAAAAGTTTGACTAGTATTCCAATGTTTTCCTCATTTATGAGCTTTAACATTTCTGTAGGTATGTTGTCGGGACCAACGGCTTTATTGTTTTTTGCCAATTTTATAGCATGTTGTATTTCTGATTTTAGTATTTCTGGTCCTTCACCTTCATCTAAAGTGTCCAGTTCTTCGGGTCTATCATCATTATACAGTTCATTTATATAATTATACCAGGTAGTTCGGATTTCGTGTTCGTCTATTACATAGCTATGAATATGAATTTGATATTTTTTGAATATGAGCTCATCAGAATTAAAACCTGCTAAATCCTAAATTTTTCGTTCCGCTAAATCCAAATTAAACTACAAATTTCTGAAAATGTAAAGAGCATGCAGAAAAATGACAAATTAGTGTGCAATTTTATGATATTTATTGATGTCCCTTTGATTGAGAAATGCCGGATACTTTTAGGAAGATTGATATTTTTAATGTTTCTTTAGCCTTGTGACAAAATTTCAAAACATGGATTTAGCAGGTTTTGATTCTATAGGCTTCATATTTATGTTTGTTATAGAACTCTCAGCAAAACTACTGAGATTATAAAAAGCATCAAGAAAAAACAGCTGGAGGCCATGCTGGAGGCTGGAGTATTTAGAACAAGTAATGAGAGTCCCAAATTAATATTATAGGTTGCTAGAAAGTATTATGCAAGGAATAATAGCAGGCAAACCCAGTCCACGACGAAGAAGGAATTCATGGTTGAAGACTTGCGAGATTGGTATGGTATATTGTACATGGTACTATTGCGAGTATAGGTCTGTCACATGCTTTATTTATACCTTCTTCTTCTTCGTCGTCTAGCCATTCACGTCCACATCTGAACATAATCCTCCTCAAGTCTTCCTTTTCATTGTCTTTTATTGTACGCTACTTGTAGCTAGTTTTTCGCGGCAGTCCGTTTTAGGTCATCTGTCCATCTCATAGGAGGTCTGCCTCTGGGTCTTTTGTGTTAGTATGGTCTCCAGGCTAGAATTGTTCTGTACCGTTTGTTTAGATCGCTCCTATAGCCAGCTCCTATGTCCAGCGTATTCCCATTTCAATTTTAATGATTTTTGTACCACATCGGTGACTTTGGTTTTCTGTCTTATCCATGTGTTTGTTTTCCTGTCCTTAAGTGATATACCTAACATTGCTCTTTCCATCGCGTGTTGAGTGACTCTGAGTATATTCATATTTTTTTGTGATTGTCCATGTTTGTGCCCCGTATGTTAATATCGGAATAATGTATGCATCAAAAACTTTAGATCTAAGATGTAGCTGAATTTTTTAATTTCTGGGTATATAGTTAAGTTTACCGAATGCTGCCCATGCTAACTTTCTTCTTCTTTTTATTTCTTCCGTTTGAATTTCCCTATTTAGTATTATTTTTTGTCCCGAGTATATATTTTCTTCAACTTTTTCTATAACTTTGTTGTTTATTATTGTAACGTTTTCTTCTGACTGCATGACTTTTGTTTAAATTCATTTTCAGTCCTATTTTAGAAGATTCGGTACGTAGTTTTGTTCTAAAAGCATTGTTTGCAGTTCTTGTAGGTCGGTAGCTATCAGAATTATGTCATCCGCAAATCGTAGATTACTTATACCTACCTAAATATTATTTATAAAATAAAATTAAAAGCGTATTGGAAATCTCTGACGGGTTTATTATTTTTTATCAAATAGGTACCTGCATAGTTTGCACAATATCTAGTTTTAATAAAACAACAAATTTTAGCTAAAAAATATTGACAGTCAGGACAAAAAATGTTTCGTTTTTACAGACCTCCTTTGTCGGCGACACAGTTTCTATATATTCTGCTGGTATGCTCGATGGTTTCTCTTATTCTGGGATGGACACAAGATAACAAGCACTTCCAGGCGCTTTTTGATGTTAGCGTTTTCCAAGAGCTACTTCATTAATAACCTGGTCGAAACTAAGAGCATCTTAGATAACTGTTTAAAGCAACGGCGTCACCAGGATGATCCTAAGGGTGGGGTTACAACTACTGTTATAACACTGTTAACTAGTACTGTTAACAATAGTAGTGGTGTTAAGCGTATACAGCTCAAAGTACATCCCAATGGGGGAGGGGGTTACAACCCCCAAAACCCCCTGGTTACGCCATTGGCTTAAAGTTCTTAATCCAATTTTGAATTTTGAATTGTCCGTTGCGAAAGTTGTATTTATCGTTGTAGTTATCCATTGCACATGAAATGTTTATTATAATGTTTATACAGGGTGTCCAGAAACGCTACCGACAAACGAATACAGAAGATTCCTCAAATAATCTTAAGACAATTTAACCCAATTCACTTAGTCCGAAAACGCTTCCTAAGGGAGCTATAGAGCTATTTGAAGATGGCGTCTGGTAATTAGCTTTTCTTAAATACCTCCGAAACGCTACTATTTAGAAAAACAAAAATTGGTATGCATATTTATCTTTCAGAGATAAATCGATTACATCCATTGCAAATTTCTAGTACCGGTCATAGGCGTCCGTTTTGGGTAGGGCAACGGTTACTTTATCGCATAACTTTTTTGTCTTTAACTTTTAAGCATTTTTGACACTGGATTATGAAATTGTGAGGTATTCTTGTACTAAAAGATACTCTTGTTTTAAGTCGATAGGATACACCGTTTTCTAGAAAAATCGATTTGAAAATTTTTCGTTTTTTAAATTTAAAAAAAAAATTCAAATAAAAACTATTTAGAAAAACGAAAACTTGTACGTTTAATTATATTCTAGAGATGAATCGATTTCATTAATTGCGAATTTCTAGTATCAGTCATATGCGTCGGTTTTGGGTAGGTCAACGGTTATTTTATCACATAACTTTTTGTCTTTAGGTATTCCAGTAGTAAAAGTTACTCTTGCTTTAAGTTGGTAAATACACCGTTATTTTTGAAAAAAATTTTCAATTTTTTTTCAAAGGACATCGCACACATCTTATGGAAAATATAATGTCACTCAAATTCAATAAAATTTGTACGAATAGATTCGTTTTAAATTAACGGTCAAATCTTATCATTGCGCCAACTCTGTATTTTCAATAATTAGAGCAGAAATTGATATAAATAAATCTGAAATCAAATGGGTACGTACATAAGTTAGAGAGAGAAAAAATATTTTAAAATACCCAGATTATCAGTACTCCATAAATCAGCGGAATAGTTTCACTAATCCGCTTAGGCCCAGCGGGGTTTAAGCTGTTTTGAATAGCACTCAGAGCAATAATGATTGTAACTAACACTTTATGGACTCCAAAAATGTGATTTCGATAAACTTTAATTGCAATTTACGCCGTAATTAATCATAATTAAGAGTTGGCGCAATGATAAGAATTGACCGTCATTTTAAAACAAATCTAATCGTATAAATTTTATTGAATTTGAGTGACATTATATTTTCCATAAGATGTGTGCAATGTCCTTTAAGAGACGAAAAATTTTCAAATCGATTTTTCTATAAAACGGCGTGTCCTATCGACTTTAATCAAGAGTACGTTTTAGTACTAGCATACCTAGTGTGACCAACTAGCCCGAAAAATCCGGGACATGGCCCGAATTATGAAGTCGTGTCCCGGTGTCCCGGACCAGGCTTCCGGGCCATCCGAATTTTCAATGTTTTGGTAAAATTCTGTTTTGAAATTTTGAATATTCTTCTAAGAATTGATATCAAACTGAATTGGTAGGGCGAAAAAAAGTCGACAATTTCGAGAGTAATATTAAGATCAATGCTCGGGGCGAGGCTTATAGATAAAAAAAACAATTAAATGGATTAGAAACAAAACCAAAGTAAAAGACGGAGGAGAACATGGTGCCAAATTAAAATAGAGCTTCGCAGGACACAATGCCGACTGAAGGATAAAAGATGGAATCATGAAATACAACAATGGAGACCGTGGTTAGGAAGAAGAAGCAAAGGAAGGCCACAAATGAGATGGGCTGATGAGATAAAGAACTTTGGAGGACACAACTGGAAACACGTGGCGCAAAATAGACAACACTGGATTGAATTGGGGGAGGCCTATGTCCAAAGTTGGATTTCTGAAGGCTGAAGAAGAAGAAGAATATTAATACCACATCAAAAATGCTGCATATTGTGGTATTTGGTATTTTCTGTAATTTAATTATTATCGTCATTATCATTACAACCAATTATTGTGGCTTAACTCAAATAAAAATATCATTGTCAACATAAAAATGTTTAATAAATAAAATGATGATATTATGAAAGTTCTATATTAGAAAAAATGGCCCGATTTTCATTGAAAAGTCCCGGATTTCAGGTATTTTTTTCAGCCGTGTCCCGAATTTGACTAAATAGGAGTTGGTCACCCTAAGCATACCTCACAATTTAATAATCCAAACTGAAAAATGCTTATGATTTAAAGACAAAAAAGTTATGCGAATAAAAAACCGTTACCCTACCCAAAACGGACGCCTATGACCGGTACTATAAATTCGCAATAGATGGAATTGATTTATCTCTGGAAGATAAATATACGTACCAATTTTTGTTTTTCTAACTAGAAGCGTTCTGGAGGTATTTAAGAAAAACTAATTACAAGACCCCATTTTCAAACAGCTCTAGCTCCCTTAATTACAAACAGCTCTAGCATTTTCGGACTAGGTGAATTTGATTAAATTGTCTTAAAATTACCTGAGAAATCTCCTGTCTTCGTTTGTCGGTAGAGTTTCTGGACACCCTGTATATCTGGCTGAGAAGTCTCGGAGAATGGTTTGGATGCAGCTCAACTGAACAATTTCGGGCTGTAGTGTCAAAAGTTAAAATAGCAATGATGATTGCCAACCTTCGTCGCGGAGATGGCACGTAAAGAAGAAGTTTATATAATTTAGTTCGTAGTTCTTCTTCTTATTCCTCTTTATAAGCAATTCTGCTTGTTCATTGGCGGATTGATACCTCTATGGAAGGTTGTCACTTCATCTTTTGCGCGGTCGGCCAATACTTCTTCTGCCGATTGGTGATTTATCTCGTGCTATTTTGCCACACGTGTCTCCCTTATTCTGCTTATGTAGTTATTACATTTTTTTTTCTATTTAGTGTCCATTCCGTTTATCCACAGAGAACGGCAGTTCTCACCAGTGGCGCACAACACCCCTACAAGCGACACTATATATACACGAAATTTTCGATTTTCTAAACCTGACTGAATGGAAAATTGGGCCACATCCCATCTTAAAGTTTACGAAAAGACTCGTCCATCCATATGTTACTTCTCCATTTTGGTCCAAGGGTGTGGAATTTACGGCCCTTCCCATTTAAAGCCTGTTTTTCGTTCTCGTCCCCAAAACTCCCAAAAATTTCAAAAATTTAAGCCCGACCTTTGCGGCTTCTGATAGCATAGATCATTACCTTTCCAACGCATGTTTAATTTTGAAAATCGGTTGTACCATCCAAAAGTTATCGAGTTCAGAAATATGACTCAATTTTTATTTAAAAAATGGAAAATGTTTGTGGATATGTATGTTTGTATGTATGTATGTGGAAAAGTTAAACCGATCTGAATTTTTTTTCTGTGTTTCAAGAGGGTGTGAGGGTCGATTCAGAACCGGTCTAATTTTTGACTTCTGACTACCCGTAAGTTAGCTAGAGGACTAAGTAGATACAAAATAGCATATTTTTTGGGCGTATATATCTTAGGTTCAAGAAAAGACAGGAAAACCGCAAATACACCAAATTAATAGGGTGAGTTAAGCTTTCAAATGGCCCTTAAGCGATCAAGCTGAGAGATACGCACTGCTCACCATAGCCAAAAAACTGAAAAATTAAACTTTGAAAATTTTGGTTTTTCGACAATTACTCAAAATTTCAACCTACGAATTGCGCCAATAACTGAGAGTTTGTAGAAGGACTCAGGATGCGTCTAACGGTGTATACCTTATATCTGGCAAAATTCGAAATTTTAAGTTATAGGGTTCATAAGTATGATCAAATATATTTCTTATGGGAAAAACGGTTTTTCAAGCTAAATAATTCCTGTAATACGTTCAGTTATCATACTCGATCTTGGATGCATCAGATACTACTTGTCAATACGTTTCAAATTCATGTTTAGTGATCAACATCAGGTAAGCCGTTCAGAAATTATAGAGCTTCAAAGGTATAATTAGTCCAGGAACTGAAATTTTTCACTTCGCAATTTTTACAGAATGGATAGATTTGTTTAAAAATTTGACAATAAGTAGTGGATAGTCCAAGGATCAAAATCTATATGATGCCGAAAGACGCTTTTACCAAGGGGGTAGTTGCCACCTCATCTCGAGGGTGGAAATTTTTTTTTATAGTTTGACCGCAAATGCTGGTAAAAATATTAATTATAAACAAAAAATGTTCATTATACATTTTTTTGATAAAATTAATAGTTTTCGATTTAATTATCAAGTACATTCAAATGGGAAATAAGCCACAATTTTACCTAAAAATGATTTTATTAACGTCGAAACGTTAATAAATCTCAATATATTTTTTTTTCAATCCATTTCGAATAGAAAAAAATCTAGTGTACATTCGATGGACACTAGATGATTTGGGAGATAATGCAACAAAGGTGACCATTTATAAAGCTTGACGTGTAATAGAGAAACATTGCATTCAACTTCATACATTTAATTTATAAATAACTTTGAAAAACTCCTGATACAAGAATAAAAAACCGCTAAACGCCGTAAAAATGAGTGGCGCATAAAATATTCCAGCTACAAAAGATCTGATATGAATGTTACGTGGCGCGAAAATGGATTTTCATTTGATGCAAAACAAAATTCTAGTTTTATTTTAAAAGATTTTTCCATAATATTTGGTAAATTTGAAGTAAACGCGCCACAAAAGAGTTTCAAAATTCAAACTGTATCAAAGTTACTCTTTTGTGGCGCGTTTACTTCAAATTTAGCAAATATTATGGAAAAATCTTTTAAAATAAAACTAGAATTTTGTTTTGCATCAAATGAAAATCAATTTTTGCGCCACGTAACATTCATATCAGATCTTTTGTAGCTGGAATATTTTATGCGCCACTCATTTTTACGGCGTTTAGCGGTTTTTTATTCTTGTACACTATACGTTACATTTTTTTCTACTGTCTTCACTTCTCTTTCGATCTCTCACCATATTTCCTGTAACTTTTCTTAGCACTCTTATCTCTGCCGTTTCCAGTAGTCTTTGTGTTGTGGCTATATCGGGCCTTGTTTAGGATTTATATGTCATTATTGGATCAGAGGACATGGACACTGACGAAAAGCGATGAGAACTTATTAGGTACGTTTGAACGAAAAATCCTTAGACACATATACAGGGTGAGTCATGAGGAACTGTACATACTTCTACCTCGTATAGAGGCTCCTATGGGGAATAACAAATGACCATTAAAAAGTGTCTGCTCCCATTGTTTAATAATATACAAGGTCAGTTTCGCATTTTGACAGAAATTTGTATTCGTCATAATTTTTGAACGTCAGATCGATGTTTCTCTTATTTTGGTCAATCGTTACACTATTACCACCTAATCAACTGATTTATTCAAACTAGAAAAAAATCAGGTCCGGCTTTAAAAAATTAGTTCGTTTGGGTCTTAGAAAAAAATTTCACCCTGTATACGCTTTTTGAAAACTGTAATATGAATTTTACAAATTAGACAAATAGAAAATTAAAATGACATATTTATTTTTTCCCCACACGATTACTTAATTTTTTATAAAAAAATTCAATTTGACTATAAATTAAAAGTTTGGTAAAGTGAACCATAGATTTAAAAAAATTAACTTTTATTACAAAAATTAATTTCTTTTAACAAATATTTAATTTGTGTTACCACCCAATCAACTGATTTATTCAAACTAGAAAAAAATCAGGTCCGGCTTTAAAAAATTAGTTCGTACATATTAGAGTTTTCAAAAAGCATATACAGGGTGAAATTTTTTCTAAGACCCAAACGAACTAATTTTTTAAAGCCGGACCTGATTTTTTTCTAGTTTGAATAAATCAGTTGATTAGGTGGTAATAGTGTAACGATTGACCAAAATAAGAGAAACATCGATCTGACGTAATTTCTGTCAAAATGCGAAACTCGCCCTGTATATTATTAAACAATGGGAGCAGACACATTTTAATGGTCATTTGTTATTCCTCATATGGGCCTCTACACGAGGTAGGAGTATGTACAGTTCCTTATGACTCACCTTGTATAAGGAGGTGAAAGAAAATGACGTATGGCGCAGAAGATATAATTTTGAACTATACGCAGCATACAACGAACCCGACGTCACCGACGTCACAACATCCATAAAGATCGGACGTCTGCGCTGGATGGGCCATGTTGAACGAATGTTGGAGACAAAACACATAATGAAGCAAACACCAGTAGGGAGAAGGTCAAAGGGAAGACCCAAACTTAGATACATGGAACAAGATCTGAAAACACTTGAGATTACCCACTGGAAGAACAAAGCAAGGAACAGAACAGAATGGCGGAAAATCCTAGAACAAGCCAGGACCCAAAAAGGGTTGTCGAGCTACTGATGATGATGATTGGTCTTATACTGGCTTTATAAATTCTTGACTTCATCTCAATGTTAATATGTCGGTTTCGCCCTATAGTGTTATTAAGGCATCCTGACAGTCTATTTGCTTTTTGTACTTGATTTCTCATTTCTTTGTCCAGGTCCTTGTAGTTGGATAATGTAATTTGAAGGTGAAGGTATTTTATTTCCATCACTTGTTCAATACTGATGCAATCAATTTCTATATAGTTCGTAGTTGAAACTATAAATATATAGGTCTGGATCCCGCGTACCAAAAAAAGTTGATTAATAGCAAGCTGAAAATTTGTTAATAGCTTAACGGTGTCTAGTCAGGTTTTAACAGGTTAAAAAATTGGAACGTCAGACTATGAAAACGTCAGATGTATTTTGTCGGACAGAACTTCCAATTGATTTGTTGCCCTTTCATTAAACTCTCATGCAAAAATCAGACTGCTATTACTAACCAACATGATTTCTGTCATTCGACATGTTCTTCGTGTTCCACTCATTAAAATGCCCAGTTGGTGATACACACCAGTCTGATTTTTGCATGAGAGTTTAATGAAAGGGCAACAAATCAATTGGTAGTTCTGTCCGACAAAATACATCTGACGTTTTCGTAGTCTGACGTTCCAAATTTTTAACCTGTTCCACCATTAAAACTTCCCCTGTTCCAGTGTTCCCATATATCAAAGTTTGTCCAACTAGACACCGTTAAACTATTAACAAATTTTCAACTTTTTTTTCTTATGCGTGATCCAGACCTAATACTTTTACTCTATATGAAATTGATTTGTGACTTCATACGTCCAAGAAATTCTGAGAACGCACCACATTTCAAAGGCTTTTTAAAAACGCTTTTTAAAGAGTTCCTTATTAATGGCAGCTTTCCATAATATTAATCTAATTACCAAGAAGATCCAATAGAGGTAAATGATCTAAGAGAAGCTGGTAATCTGTAAAGAAAATGAAAGGTCCTGAAACAAACTATACATTATTTAAAAGATAGGAAAGAATAAGAAAAACTCTTATTTATTTCAAATATATTTATACAATATTTCATAATACCTAATTCTGACTAAAAACTAAATTTTTTGTGTGTCTATTTAGCTAATCTAGATGGTTTTCTTACGTCGATCTGTGATCTAAAGCAGAAAATAAGGGAGTTATCGTCGTCATTGGTAAAAGAAACTTCGAGATCGGCAAGACACTACAAATAAAATTTATATATTATTTTACAATAGCATATAGTATATAAAATAGCATATAGACAAACACATAGGCCATAGAGTGCATCTAAAACCGACATATACCGACAGATATCTACATGATTCTTCACATCACCATCCTGCACAACTACATTCAGTCATCAAAAACCTTGATTACAAGATCCGAAAAACTGACAGACAAAGAACATCAAAATGAAGAAATGCATAATGTGAAAGCAGCGATGAGAAAAACGGATTCTCAACATATAGATACCATCGAAAAAGCTCCGAATGCTCGAAGAAGAATTAAGGACCCAACAGAAGACGAAAAACCGATTTTCAAAACCATTCTGCCGTATCTGAAGGGTACAACGATACAACAGAGAAAATAGAGCGCTGAGAAAACACAAAATAGAAACTATATTTGACACGGACAGAAAAATCTTGGCTATTTTACCAACAACAAAAACCAAAATATCGTTAGAAAATCAAGAAGTATACGAGATTCCATATAAAGATTGTGAAAAGTCGTACATCGAATATACCAACCGAAGAATCCATGTTAGACGTGATATTAGACCAGAACACCGAAAGACCATCGAAAGGGGAGAAAAACGGCATCCCTTGCTCAACACGTCGCAAATACAGGACATACAATAAACCTGAACCAAACGACGATGCTAACTAACATAGAAATCAAAAGATATAGAACGGAAAAAAAGATCAGAGAAACAGTCTAAACCAAAGAGATGATGCTAATAGCCTTCTACAACATGGAAAACGGTACTGAAAAAAAGACCAAAATAGATCAGGCAACGATATCGACTAGTGTTACACCCCTCCAACCTATACAGGGCCTATAAAAAGAGCCAGGAACCATTCGGTAAACCAGACTAATATCGAGTAAGTAGCGTAAGATCAAAATTCATTAAGCCATCTGTATATGAATCGGTACCAATAGGATATTACATGCCCTTGCACGTCAGATAGCAGAGCAGATACGAATTCATATGGTTCATCGAATGAAGTTTGAAGACCCATTCGTTGAGCCATTTGCTTATGAATTCGTAGCTACCCGGGTATCTAATGAGATAGGGCATAGCGAAACATGTATGCATATGATTATACATATTTATATGATAATGGATGAGGACAATGGGTATGATTATATTAATTTACATTATGATTATATTAGGAGCATGGAGCATTGTAGCTAAAAGTCCCATATGGCAGTATAGTGGAGTCACTGAAGGTTTTCACCTCCGATTTCGTTGAACCTTTATCGATTTTCATGAAAATTGGTGAGTAGTTAGAAGATACTTCAAGGAACAAAGGTGACATGATGCCAACTTGCGCTTTTACTCTGGGGGGTGGATGCCACCCCTTCTCGGGGGTGAAATTTTTTTATTAAAAATAATACCAGAAATCGATAGAGGGGCAACTTCTAAGCAAAATTTGTGATATAAAGTTATTAAGATAAATCAATACTTTTTGAGTTATTAAATATCAAAAATTTTATTTTTTCTTAAAAAAAATGCATGTTTTAAAGCTGTTTTTCACGTATTACTCAAAAACTAAAAGCTTTTGTAAAAAAGCTATTATTACCAAAATTAAAGATAATAAAAAATTTAATACACTCCCTACTTAAAGAACTAAACTAATGTTATTTCAAAGTGAGTTATGGGTAATTGAATGTATATTTTTTTCGACGAGTACTAAAATCTAAGTAATCAAGCTTACATAACGGGAAAACGATGCATTTTATAAAATATACTTGTTTGAAACTTGTCAAAGTATTTTGGAATGCCAATCAAATGAGCCCAAGTAGAAGTTAATAGCATCAAAATTAAGCAAGTTATGATGAAAATAAGAGAACCATTTCGATTTTTTAGGAAAAAGTGAAAAATAAAACATACGCTATTTCCACAAAAATTAAGATTTGCAGTAATCCTCACAAGAATTTCTTTAGGTCAACATAGTTAATGATTTCAACAATTGTGACCGGTTTAAAATGCATATTTAAAAAAAAGATATAATTTAAAAAAATCAGAATTTTTAAAATTATCGTACTTTTCATTTTCTATTGATAATAACTCCAAAAATACTCAATATACGTAAAAAATGATATATAACTAAATTTTAGTTTTTTCTGTTCCAAATACTATAACGATTTTGATATTTCTGTAGAGTAAAAAATAACCGAAATAGAAACGTTTAAAATTTCAATTTTGCTGCGAGAACCATGTAACCGGGGCCATTTAACCTTTTATTTTTAAAAAACTAAGAGGTTTAAAAGACTAATTTGGACGTTTTTTAGTAGCTCTTGGAATCAGCTTTTAACTAGTTTTTAGGTGAACCTGATATCTTAAAAATTAACGGAGTTATTTACAAAAAAACAATAACATTTTTTGGAAAAATTGTTAAAAGATACATTTTGAAACATTTTTGGTGCATAAATTTTAATGCTATCAACTTGTTCGAGGGCTTATTTGATAGATATTTTTATGAACTTTGACAAATATTTAATAAGTTTATGTTATAAAATGCACTATTTTTCCGGTATTTAAGCTTGAATACTTAGATTTGGGTACTCAACGAAAGAAATATACATTCAATTACCTATAACTCACTTTTAGTTAACATTGAAAGATTTTTTTAGTAAGGGGTTTATTTAATTTTTTATTAGCCTCAATTTTGATAATTATAACTTTTTTGTAAAAACTTATAGTTTTTGAGTTATTTATGAAAAATCGGTTAAAAACATGCATTTTTCTCACGAAAAATTAAAATCTTTGATCTTTAATAACTCAAAAAGTTTTGAATTATTTTAATAAATTTATAAAACTTATATACTTTGCTTATAATTTGTCCCTCTATCGAATTGGGGGGTTATTTTTAATAAAATAATTTTCAACCCCGAGGAGGGGTGGCATTCACCCCCAGGGTAAAAGCGCAAGTTGGCACCATGTCACCTTTTTTCCTTGAGATACCCTCTAACCACTCACCAATTTTCATGCAAATCGATAGAGGTTCAACGAAATCGGAGGTACTAACTCATATCCACCTTCAGTGACTGCACTAGTAGTATAACGTGAAGCATTCGACATGGTGTGACAAGATACTTACTTCTGGATAAAAACTTGGTAGAGCCATTACCCATGTATAAGACACGAGTTCGTTTTCCACTAGAGGGCAAACTGTATTGGTGATTAATGAGCAAGCATCTTTCTCGCAAGGATAGTCTAAAGTCACTCCCATTGCTGTTGCTTTATACTTAGGGGATATAGATGGTACATATCCAGCTACAAAGTATGTAATTATTATATTATTAAAAAAAACATTGAAAATGATTATTCATTTTTGATTTACATGTTTACTCTGATTGGAGTACGAAGGGAACCATTCTCGTTGGAACTTTACCGCGCTAAGCAGATGGGACGTGAATTATAAATTGTAAAATTCCCTCATCTTCCTTATCTCAGCATCCGTTATTACCAGAGAAGGTTCCCATTGTTTTCAGTCTGGTAGGATGTAGAGTAGCATTTTTGGATGTTGTTTTATGTGCTATTAGATTGAAAACCTAGTTTTTTGCTAGCAGCTGCCGCTAGGGCATCCCTGCCATTTCGTTCGTTGCAATCCGTGACTGCACGCCGGGGTTTGCCTAGTTGTTTCAGAGAGAGCAGCATATGTGCCTCCTGATGAGAGACTAATAAGTTTCGAAACCGGTAGAGGTGCTTGCGGCACTCTCTGATTGAACTGGAATAATGATGCGGCTGTAGTTTCGTGTTGCAACGACATTGAAAATGGTTATTCATTTTTGAATTATTATATTATTGTTAATGTGATGTGTAGTATAGTGAAGATGCAAAGAAAAATAAAAACATTACAATTTTGAATGTAAATACTGAATCAGTTCGAAAATTGAAATCGTTATTTATACTTGGGACAGAGGGGGTCAGAATCCAATGGGCCCCAAGTCGAATTTTTAAGTAAACTTAAAAAATTCACAAGGAAAAGAAAGAATTTTCCTGTGGCTGGCTGTATACCATCAACCACAAAAATTTTATTGAAAAAATCCTTTGTAAAAGGTATAAAAACTTTTATTAAAATCCCTTTAAGGAATACATCACAACAGAACATTTGAGGCGTTCTTTGCAAAAACCCCAGTTGTCATTTTTTTTTTTTTTTCGGAAATGGACTTATGCCTTCTATGGATTGAAGGACTAATTACCTACGTTCCTTGCGTAAAAGCTTCCATTAAAATCACAGTAGTCCAAAATATAAGCGACAAAAATATAGGCGATTCCGCATAAACCCCATTATGTCAAGCGCAATTCCCTTCAAAACCATAGTTGTTAATGACTATTAATGACTATTGGTGTTTTTGCGGGAAACTTTATCGCTTGGCTGTCAGTAGGTTTTTATAGGTTAAAGTTCCTTCGAATAGTTGTGTTATGTGATTTTATAAGTAAACACCATTTTTCGTTCATTTTTTATTTTGGTTTATTACTATAAATATCGTTTTTCCGTTTTTCCTATAAATTAATGAAAAATTCTTGCAAAAACCCCATATGTCAAATGAATAAATGTCCTTAATAAATAAACAAAAGGAAAAAATAATGTTATTTATATTGTAAACTGTGTGTAATCATCAAAATAATAAATCACTAATTTGAGAATTTCCGTAAACTTAATACGGTTCAATTAAATAACTTTTTTTTAAATATCTCCAATGTTGTAAATGACAACTGGGGTTTTTGCAAGGAACGCCTCATTTTCGAAACAAAATAAGTTATCAATCGAAGTAGCACAGAAAACGATAATAAATATCGTTCCCATACCACCAGATTGACAACAGGTGGAATACTTTCTTTGGTTACAACCTCCCGATATTTTCAAAAATTATAAATCATACAGGATGCCGAGGAAATTAAGATGAGAGAATTTTCTGGTGGTATGGGAACGATATTTATTATCGTTTTCTGTGCTACTTCGATTGATAACTTATTTTGTTTTTCAATAGATGGCTCTAATATAGTTCATCCGCGGCATTTCGTTCTTTGCAATTCGGAAAGGCCCAAAGTATGATATCTGGGGAAATCAGAGAGAAGAGGATGTGGGACTACTGATGAGGAGGAAAAGCCTCCGAAACCAGTATAAACTCTTCCTGCACTCTCCGATTTAACCAGAGTATTATGCAGCTGCTGCATTTTCGTGTTGCAAAGAAATTGAAAAGGTTTATACATTTTAGAACATTTTCGATTTTGTTACAAAATCATCATCAGTTTTAAAATAAACAGGTTGAATGCTAGCTGAGCCACCAAAGAAATACCAGGGTGACAACCCTTTAAATGGTATGTAGTTATTTTACAAATGCATATTTGTTTGAAATTTCATAGGATGGATATAATTACTAAGGAATTATGCCCTTAGGTAAAGTATGAACCTTCCCATCACATGGGATGTAAATTGAGTTGTTGTCTCTACATTACGACAGCTCAATGGCAACTTTCATTTAGTTATATACTTTTTTGTATGGCAACTTTTATTTAGAATAAGACTATAAGCTTGAAACAGGTACCGTTGTCTTCAGAAAGGTGAGCAATATATACTAGACAAGTTTTAAAAAAATATATTCAAAAGGAACAGAGTTATAGCGACGTAAACGTAAAATAAAACGTGATTTTACTTTTTTTCCTTTTTAGGGTAAAATTGCGATGATTTTGACATTGTTCCCCCACATAAGATTTAAAATAAGCCTCATTTTCGTTTTCCGCACCATCAAAAACATAAAGTATGACTAAAATTAGTCATTCACCTCACCGTAGTCAGTACCTGGTGATTTTAGGGGTGCTTGCCGCTCGCCTCCCTCCATTGTTGTCGGTCCTATGAGCAGCTATTTCCCATTGCTGTAGGTACTCCCATTTTGCGTAGATCACTGACTACTGCGTCCTTCCATCTCTTTCTTGGTCGACCAACTGTTTTACCATCGGAACTTTCCCAGAATGTGGCGTTCAGAAGTCTTTCGTCACTCGATCTTAGCACGTGGCCCGCCCGTCTTATTCGGTTTGCTTTAATGTAGCGTACCGTAAAATGGGGTGAATAGGAACGGTTTTCAACTTTCAACTGAAAAAAATGTCACTAACACAATGACATGTTGCAAACATAAAACATTGTTATTTGCATTGTTGTTTGGGTCTTACCTTCCTCTTTTGATATTTAGATGTTAAAAAATTAGAAAGTTAATACTTAAATTACAAAAAAATCAAAAACTGATGTTCCTATTCACCCCACCACATAGGCGTAACCAGGGGGTGGTTTTGGGGGTTATGACCCCCCATACCCTCCAGAGACCTTCAAGTAGATGTAACCCCCCCCCCTTAGGATCATCCTGGTTACACCTCTGCCCCACCAAGCGGGGTGAATGGGAACACCTGTATTAAAAACTATTGTGTTCCTATTCGTACATTTGTAGGGTCAATAGAAACAGGTAAAAAGTGTCTAAGGTGTAAAGTAACATACACATATAAATACATGTATATATTGTTGAAATGAAAAATAATTTTTAAACTCTGTTTTGGCATTTTTCTCTGAAAGACTATTAACCAGTTTCTTTAATAGTCTAGGAAACTTGTCGTTAGCTATTGTGGATTCATTCCTGCCTGGTCCTGTTTTTCATTCCTCAACTATTTTGCGCCACATAATATTCATGGGTCTTGTTGCGTCTTGACATACATTTAAACTTTTTGGACAGCAGTTCTGATGATTGCAGAAAACCGTATAAATATTTATTTCAAATTTACGGAATCCACATTTGGTCCTTCTAGCCGGATGCTGATAATTAGTGCCCATAATAATTGGAAAAATTATGTTCATTAATACCACGCATGGTTGAGAACAATGTTAGAAGTTTGTTTTTGATTGGACACGACAGCTAACTGCTAGAAACACGTTTTGCAAGGTATGGTTCTTTCTATTCTCTTTGTGTGGATCAATATGTATAATTTGTCGTTAGATGAGATATTGTTTCGTTTGGTCTTACTCTATGGAGATATTAGATAAAAAAAAGTAATTTCTAATGTGTGGGGTGAATGGCAACACGGTAACTATTATGTTCCTATTCACTCCACATATCTCAAATTCATGACGTGAACAGTAATACGTGTCGTTAACAAAAAAAGTTAACAGATAAATCAAAATACAATCATGTTAAGTATATTGTTGTAAAGGTTAGAATAAACAAACAAAGAGTACTCTTCAATATATTTTGACAGAGATTTTGTACTTACTGAGAAAGTTTTTTAGGATGAGAAATACCCTCATAATTAACGATTTTGTTTGCACGCCCAGAACATAGGAACCAGTGATTCAACAACACAAACCTAAATTTCCTAAAGCCATATTATTAAGTTAGCCAACTTGAAAAAAAATTAAATTGCCCAACGAAAGTAATATCTATGTTTATGAAGATTATTTTTATTGTTTAGTGAAGTTTTTTTCATATCCACACCACTGTTTCTATTCACGCCATTTTACGGTACTATGTTTTTCTCTCCATATACTGTCTGGAGTTCATCATTGTGTCTTCTTCTCCATTCTCCTGTTGTCTGTTCTCTGCAAGACCCATAGATAGTCTGCAGTATCTTTCTTTCTTCTTCTTCTTCTTCACGTGCCATCTCCGCGACGAAGGTTGGCAATTATCATGGCTATTCTGATCTTAGATGCTGCTGCTCTGAATATTTCGGTTGATGTGCATCCGTACCATTCCCTCAAGTTACGCAACCACGAGATTCGTCTCTTTCTATCTTTCTTTCAAGTACCAGTAATTTTGTCGTTTCCCGCTGGTTCAGAGTCCATGTCTCGCGTCCATACGTTATTGTGGGACGAATTATTGTCTTATATACTCTTATTTTTGCTGGTCTTGAGAGTATTTTTGATTTAAGTACGGTCATTAATGAGTAATGCCTAAATGTATTGATATATATCAAATTCATCATCATTTACATCACTGAAAAAAGGAAAATACATATATTCAAAAACTTACGTGAAGTAAAATTTAATTCGACATAACAATTCCCGCCAGTATACACTACACAAGGAGCCTGTTTGCAATCTTCAACATTCTGTTCAAAATCTGACTTTAAATTTACACTTGGGGGTATTATGCCGCCATCTCTACCTGAAATCAATAATATTATACAGTGTGAGTTTTATGTATGGAACGGCGCGACTATCTCGGAAACGGCTTGCACGGTTTTTATAGATTTCATTCTGTACTAGTGTACAGTAGTGCGGCAGATTCGTGCAAATATTATAAGAATTGTGCATTTAATGATAGAACAATATAATTTGGACCACATATCCTACACATAATTAGATTCAAAATTAGATAGAAGGCCATCTCACATTTTGCCTTTTACGAAAATGGCGGGCATTCAAAATGGCGACTATACATATGTGAATAATAGCACGATAACTTTTGAACGAGATGTCATATTTCAACCAAATTTGGTATATAGGTTCTTTTTTTGATGAATAATATCGAGGTCTTGAACCGGAAGAATCGGTTTACCAGAATTTGTGTTTTTACTCTTTTTTATGTAAAAATATGTTGTTTCTTTTTCAATTCTTTCACCCTGTATATATTAATTTTTCAAAAAGGTAATACCGGCGTTGAAAAGAGCGTAAAAATATTTTTTAGGAAATATTTTGAACTCTTTAGTTATATTAATTACCATTTAATACATGCATAACCTATCTTCACATGTAGGTACCTATGTGCGGCAGATTCGTGCAAATAATAATATAAGAATTATTGTACATTTAATGGTAGAAGCATATAATTTGGACCACACATACTACACATACAAAGATTCAAATTTAGATATACGAAGCCATCTCAGATTTAGTCTTTTAAAAAAATGGCTGTCATTCAAAATGAATCTGCCGCCCATAGGTACATGTGAACGTACGTTATGCATTTATTAAATGGTAACTAACACAACTGAAAAGTTCAAAATATTTCCTAAAAATTATATTTACACTCTTTTCAATGGCGTTATTACCTTTTTGAAAAATTTATATATACAGGGTGAAAGAATTGAAAAAGAAACAACATATTATTACATTAAAAACCGTAAAGACACAAATTCTGGTAAACCGATTCTTCCGGTTCAAGACCTCGATATTATTCATTAAAAAAAAGAACCTATATACCAAATTTGATTGAAATCTGACGTTTTGTTCAAAAGTTATCGTGCTATTAGTCACATATGTATATCGCCATTTTGAATGCCCGCCATTTTTGTAAAAGGAACAAAAACTGAGATAGCCTCGTATCTAAATTTGAACCTTTATATGTGTAGTATATGTGGTCCAAATTATATGCTTCTACCATTAAATGCACAATAATTCTTATAATATTTGAACGAATCTGCCGCATATAGGTACATGTGAAGATGCGCTTTGCATTTATTAAATGGTAATTAACATAACTAAAAAGTTAAAAATATTTCTTAAAAAATATTTTTATGCTCTTTTCAATGGTGGTATTAACTATTTGAAAAATTAATACATACAGGGTGACAGAATTGAAAAAAAAACAGCATATTATTACATAAAAACCGGGAAAAACACAACTTCCGGTAAACTGATTCTTCCGGTTCAAGACCTCGATCTTATACATCAAAAAAGAACCTATATACCAAATTTGGTTGAAATCTGAAGTTTCGTTCAAAAGTTATCGTGCTATTAGTCACAATGTATAGTCGCCATTTTGAATCCCCGCCATTTTTGTAAAAGGCAAAATCTGAGATGGCCTGATATCTAAATTTGAACCTTTATATGTGCTGTATATGTGGTCCAAATTATGTACTTCTATCATTAAATGCACAATTGTTTCACATATCGGCTGCACTACAGTGTATTTCAGACAGGAGATTCAGTGTACGAAGGATATGCCCAATACAAACTAAGTGAGAATCTTCTTGACAACGTTGCCGCTCTTCACGGCATCGTCCGTGAAAGGTAGTATTCGGCAGGTACTTGTAGAGGATTATCGCTGTTAACTCCTGTGGAATACTGAATGAGGATTTATTTATGATAATTCACAGAATGGCAAACCCTCTTGCAATATACAACCGTATTGATTCTAACGTTTGAAACAGAGTGTAGGTGTCTTGAGATGCGGCCGATATTACGGTTTATTACATTGTTGTCAGATCTTCCGTTATTTTGGAAACCTAATGAACTATTTCAAATGAAACATCCTGTATATTTTTTCCCGTTGAAATCATTAAGAACTGTTGATTATTTTTCATGTAATGTTGCCTATAAGTGCCTAAGTGCCATAATTTCGGAGTTATGACTACATTTCCATTATCTTCGCCGAAGTTAAAATAATACATTTAGATAGCTAATAAAAGCTTTGGCAATTAGTGTTGTTGTTCTGTTGAAATGTATAAATTTTTGTTTTGTTTTATTGTAAAAGAAATAATGTTATAATATTTTTCTATATTTTTCTAATTTCATAGTGTCCGTATGTTTTCCAATTTGATATTTTATAGGATAAATGCAACATTTCTCACAGTAATACGAATGTCTAACCTATAGGACAGTGGCGGATCCAGGGAAGGGCGATGGCGGCCCCCATCTCAGACCAAGTTATATATAAAGATTACAAAAACATTTATTTATTCATTTATTTTTCATATAAATTTAGCCAATCGCCCTCCCCCTACCCTCTTAAAGGAAACGCCACTGCTATTTTAACTTGATATTTATAGGATAAATGCAACATTTCCTCAAAGTAATACGAATGTCTAACCTAAGTTGCACAATTCTGCTTAAGTATTTGTACTTATGATTTGAAATTAAACACTCTTGAGATAAGAATACTTTACAATGAACCGACCAGAGCCGTGCGGTACATCTTTTCAATATGATGCAAGTCTTCGAAATGCCACCCCTTAAATATTATTGAAACTTACTTTTATTTTTATTAAATGCAACTGCACAAAATGAGCTAAAATTTTTATTTTAAAAACAACACATAATTTAAATGAAATGAAATATGTATTAACAGTTATCCTTCTGACTATAATATTGGTAAATTCGTCAGATTGGTGTAGTCTAAAGTAGCAGCTAGTGAGGACTCTTGAAATGAGTGCTAAATTTTTTAGTTTTGTTTGGCTTACGGAGCTTCGTAAATAATTTTTAATAATTTTTAATTTTGAAAGACTTCTTTCTCCGCTAGCTACCGAGACAGGGAGTGTTAATAAAATTCTTAGTGATACAACTTATTAGTTCCTATGTTTGTATTTTATCATGTTGTATGTTTAATTTGCAATTTATATTAATTTTGTAATACATAATATTGGTTTTGTTTTTTATTTTAATTTTGTTTTAATTTATTAACTTGTTTTTTAATATTGACGATTTATCTAATTTCAGAAAATTGTATGTGTTATTGTTATTTTTTTTTGACTCTATGTATGTAAGCTTTGTCTACAAAATTGTAAAATAGTTTGTAATTTATGGAAGACTATGTACTGGGCCTGATGATGAGGCAACGAAAATTAAGCCTCGAAACCGGTTGCTCCACATTTTTTAACATCAATTAAATACAAACTCGCAGATTGCGAGTATTGACTTAATTTATATCCAGTAGTATAATGGACTTGCATTGGCGACCCTTTCATGATTTATCTTCCTCTATTAAGAGCTCATCCACAGATTTTTCGTAATGAAATTGACGCTTTTTTCTCCTGGTTCGAATTTTATTTTCAGCTGGAAATTCGAATTTATATCAAGATTTTCTTCAATTTCATTAGCAGTAATCTTCGTTAAGTCATAGCTAGATTGTCTGCGACTTTTCATTTTTTTTTCTATAGTTTCTGACAACATTTTTACACAATCTGACAAATTTATAGTTACTTGTTGCAACATCTTCGAGACTGAATTTATATGAAATAAAAATAGCATGCCAAAGAACTACACCGCATATAAATTTATAATTTTTAATATTTTTTGCTAATCCTAGTGCTTTAACTTTAGTTTCTGAATCTTTGTTGACTTCTTCTATTATTTCGAATGAGGTATCATATATTTCACAAACATGAAATCTTAAAGCCTTAAATGTTTCAATGCATCTATTTGACTTGACCATCTAGTATCACTCAACGGTTTTAGAGTTGTGAAACATGTTTTCTCGGAACTTCCCAACGCTTTGTATAATTAGAAAAAAAGTGTACAGTTCTTGAGTAACAAAAAGGGTTGTGGTTTCTGTGGAAGAAGACGCTTTCTTCACTTTTAAAACTAAGTTTAAAGAGTGGCATGCGCAGGGCACGTAAAACGCCCTCTGATATTTTTCAAGTGTTCTATTTTGCACATTCTATCTTATTCATGATTATTTTTATGTATTTTGATTTTGCTGATTATGCCGCCCCCCTTATGCTGCCGCCTGATGCGACTGCCTCACCGCACGGCCCTGGAACCGACATACGTAACGATACAGATATGCCCACTCCAAGAAGCTTAAAGATTCGTATAAAATGCAAATAAATTTAACATATTCAAAGATAATTACCGACAATGAAAAATTACACCCAAATAACCAGAAAAATCATAAATTTAAGGCATTAAACTGCAACAATCCATTGAAGAGGGTGAGTTATTGTCAAAAACCAAATCTATACCGTCAACTGTTGAGCATTTCCACAATTCCAGCGTTGTCATTATTTTTTGAGGGTTGAATTATTTTATTAAAAATTATAAAGGTGAATTCGTTGTGCGCGAAAAAAAAACGACAAATGATTAAAGACCTTTAAATACAATTCAGTACGCACAAAAATCTATTAAGTTGAAACCCATAAAAAATATCCTTCACAGAACTACACATTTATTTATATACCCATGGAATTAGCATCTCCCATGGTACTATAAATAACATAATATAGTATCATGGCATCTCCAAAAACCTTTCCACCCCTTCCGAGTCAACCGTTTCCATATTCTCTCCAAGGTTTTTCGAAGTCTACGTCTACCACTATGTACCTATTCTAATAGCCACTTTACACGATGCAACTAATTGCGCAATTAATTGCACAATTTCTTGCAGCAATAGAAATTGCATCGTGTCATACGAAAATTGCACAGAAAAGCTGCAACTTCTTGCATCAACTTCTTGCTGCAAGAAGTTGCAGCTAAATAGAACATGTCCTATTTTTCATGCAATTTTTTCTGCAATTTGGTTATATTTTTAGTAACTTTTAAGGCTACACTGTTTGTTTTTACTACATTGACATTCTGGCATCCTAAATTTCAAACTAAACAATTTTTTAACAAAACTAGAGGAACTTTTTACCAATTTCACACTTCACAGATAACATTATTCTGGTGGATAACTTAATTATGCAACATAGGGATTAAAAAAACTATTTTCTATTTGTATTTTTTACAACTCGTTTCCTTTTGTAAATGAATAATGTATTGTAGCGTGATTAGTGTAATTACTTCTAATTACAATAAAACTAGCGGTTCGTAATTTATATACGACTTTATTTATATAAGTTACAGACGAATTTATCTTATACACTAAACTTATTCACAAAATATGCCCGTATTTATACCCAGTTGTTATTCTGGAACAATCGACTCCCATCTCGAGCTATCGGCTTGTTCCGCCTACGTGACGTACCTTCCAGAATTCTCCGGCGAGGCCTAGCACATCCGATTACGTCATTCTCGAGGTGTTTACTGTTATACGGGGATCGGCCAAGATTTCTCTTCCGCTACACTGCTCCCCTCTTAAGATCTGAGCGTCTCGATCAGCAACTCTAAATGAAGGCCCAGGATGGCGGAATCTACACGACTCTCCAGCTCTGCATACACCCTTCAAGAAGAAATAACAGTCTACTGTCTTTGAAGGGTACGACATCTTCGGGTTCATGCAACACACAGTGATTTGTACACCAGTTCCTCTGAAGACCACTTCAAGCATGCTTCTCACAATCTTCCAATCCAGATTTTCTACTGCATGGCCTATTTTTGGTAAAGCCAAATTTTTGATGTCATAATTACACACGATTTTCTTCAAATTAGTTAGAACACGCCATATGTTCTCGTAGCTTGGCGTGTCCGTATAAGACTTTCTGGTCACCATATACAGCAAAGATCGAGGACCATCTTCCAATCGCAGTACTCTTCCAATTTTAGGCTGCTGATTTCTTAACTCGTCCAGGCGGCCGAACTTTCTATTGAATACGGACGATATTCCTTTAGTCATCTCGAGGTCTTGAGCAACACAGTGGGCCAGAGAGACGTTTTCTGGAACACCAAACAGATCTTGCTGAACTTCTGTGGTCACGCCGAATCTAGCACTCTTTCTCGCTGCGTAATTTGACATAAATTGATTAAAACTTGGCTGTGCGACATCTTTCATCTCCTGTTGGAGGACTCGTGCTTCTTCTGTTTCATTTGAGCCAGCATATGGTGCAAGACGATTTATGTGAATAACTTTTGGTTTACCGTTTGGCAACTTCTTAATTCTATATATTACGTCATTTATTTTCTTCTTAACTTCATATGGACCTTCCCATTGTCTTTGCAGTTTAGGACATAAGCCTCGACGACGTTGCGGATTATAAAGCCAGACAAGATCACCTACTTCGAAGCTTTCATTCTTGCATCGAGAATCATATTGATCTTTCATTCTGTCACTGGCTATCTGGATGTGTTGTCGGGCAAGTTCATGAATGTTGTTCATTCGTAATTTCAGGCGGTCAACGTAGTCTTCGCCTGCAACATGTTCCTCGGAAGGTCCGCAGCCAAACTCTAGGTCGCAGGGCAACCGAACTTCACGACCCAACATCAGGCAGGTTGGTGTTTGACCTGTAGTTTCATTTACGGCCGAGCGGTAGGCCATCAGGAATAAATGAATGTGTTGGTCCCAATCTCGCTGATGTTCAGATACAACTTTGGACAAGTGTTTACCCATCGTTCGGTTCATCCTCTCGACCATCCCATCTGATTGAGGATGCAGGGGTGTTGTTCTGGTCTTATTGGCACCAATCAATTTACAAACGTTTTGGAAAAGAGCTGACTCAAAGTTTCGCCCTTGGTCGGAGTGGATCTCCAAGGGAACACCAAATCGGCTAAAGAATTCTTTAACAAGTACCTCTGCAACGGTAGCAGCTTCTTGATTTGGTAATGCATAGGCCTCAGTCCATTTTGTAAAATAATCCATGGCTACCAGGATGTATTTATTTCCAGCATCGGTTTCTGGAAATGGACCTGCAATGTCGATAGCTACTCTTTCCGTAGGACTTTCAACATTGTACTGTCTCATGGGTGCTGTCTTTTTACCAACCGGACCATTACCGGATGCACACGGTTCACATTTTCGGCACCATCTTCTTACATCATCTTTACAGTTCACCCAATAGAACCGTTCTCGAACCTTTTGCAGAGTCTTCGTAATACCAAAGTGTCCACCTGATGTACCGTCATGCAACTGACGCAATACTTCTGACACTTTACTTTTAGGTACAAGTAACTGAAGCTTAGATTCTGTACCATCATCGTTCTCAAAGGTTCTGTACAGAAGATCATCTTTTAGTACCAGGCACTTCCATTGGCTCCAGTAGGCCTTGACTTCTGGACTACATGCACTAATGTTCTGCCAACTAGGTCTCTCACCTTGCCGCATCCAATCCAATACTCTTTTTATACATGGATCATCTTCTTGGGCGTCTTGTAACTGTTGGGGCTGCCATTGCTCATTAATTACGGTGGTTCGTCTCACGGGGCAAAATCGTTCCTCTAATTTGGCACAGTGATTACAATTCGCACTGCATGGTCGTCTCGAAAGGGCATCAGCATTTGAGTGAACTCTTCCGGCCCTGTGTTCTATCTCGTAATCATATTCTTGTAATCGTTCTAACCATCTTGCCATCTGGCCCTCTGGATTACGGAATTGTATGAGCCATTTTAGAGCAGCGTGATCTGTTCGAAGAAGGAACTTTCTGCCGTACAAGTATTTATGGAAATGTTCGCAAGCCTTCACTACACCCAGCAGTTCTCTTCTGGTAACGCAATAGTTTCTTTCTGGTTTCGACAGGACTTTGCTGAAATAAGCGATGACTTTTTCCTGTCCATCCTGGATTTGTGAGAGAACAGCTCCTATGGCACTGTTGCTAGCATCGGTATCCAAAACAAATTTTCCTGCCTGTCCCGGGTAGCTTAATATCGGTGCACTGATCAGAGCCCTTTGTAGTTGTTCGAAAGCTTTTTGACACTCCTCACTCCATGTATATTCTTTGCCCTCCTCCGTCAACTTTGTTAGGGGCTTGGAGATATTGGCAAATCCTTTGACAAATCGTCGGTAATATGTACATAGGCCAAGGAAACTTCTAATTTCATGTTTATCTTTTGGTACTGGCCAATCTTTAATTGCATCAATCTTTTCAGGATCAGCTGTTACACCATTACTCGATACAATATGTCCTAAGTACTTAACTTCTCGTCGAAACATGTGACATTTCTTCGGACTTAACTTCAAGTTCGCTGCCCTCAATCGTTGAAAGACGTCTATTAGATTCTTGGCATGTTCATCAAAGGACCTTCCAACCACAATTACATCATCCAAGTAAACCAGGCATGTTTTCCATGTTAGACCTCTTAAAACTGCCTCCATTAATCTTTCAAATGTGGCAGGGGCATTACATAAACCAAACGGCATAGCCGTAAACTGCCAAAGCCCTGATCCTATCGAAAATGCGGTTTTCTCCCGATCGGCTGGCTCCATGTCTACTTGCCAATATCCACTTTTTAAATCGAGTGTGGAAAACCAACGAGAACCGGAGAGAGTATCCAATGTATCGTCTATTCTGGGCAAAGGATAACTATCTTTTTTTGTTACCGCATTGAGCTGGCGGTAGTCGATACAAAAACGCGTTGAACCATCTTTCTTCTTTACCAGAACTACTGGTGATGTCCATGGACTGTTCGATGGTTCAGTTACCCCTTGTTTGTCCATATCCTTGATAATCTCTTCGGCTTCATCTCTTTTCGCAAATGGAAGTCGTCTAGGCCGTTGTCTGATTGGCTGAGCGTCTCCGGTATTTATTTTATGCGTTACTATGCTTGTTTTGCCCTTATCCTTCTTATCAATAGCAAAAACATCTTGATACTCTATCAGCATAGACCTTACTTTTTCCGTTCGTTCATAGTCAAGGTCTTGGCATCTTTCAATGATCATCTCGACAAGGTCTTTTGGATACTTTGACTTTGATGATTTCTCATTGGTATTCATAGAGCAAATTGAAGCCACGGGAACACACTGTCCGATCAAAGCTCCTCTACTTAACTTAATAGCAGTTTCCCTTAAATTCATAACTCTTACAGGGATGACATCTCGAACTTTTACCAAAGTTTTCGCCGTTAGGAACTCGACATTTTCTACATCTTCGACCATCCTTAAACTTCCCTCTCGGCAGTGTCCATCAAGCATGGTCATCAGAATTTTCTCACTATTACCGGGTATGGTTACGTCGCATGTAGTTAGTAAGCGGATGACATCTTCTTTGTCGTCGTGAAAGGGCAACTCTTCACCGTTGATCCTGAGAACTCCATTTTGAACATCCAATATTGCCCCCACTTTCCTTAGTACGTCCATCCCCAATATGAATTCGTCGGAGATCTCGGCAATTAATACTTGATGTTCAACTGTGGTCTGGCCAATGGATACTGACATATTAGCCTCGCCATATGTATTAATTAGCTCACCAGTCGCTGTTCTAAGCTTTACTGTTGCAGGTGATAATTTATTATGGTCTCGTACTACATCTGGACGTGCGATAGTTCTCGTTGCACCTGTATCCACCAAAAATGATCTACATCTATTACTGATACGACCTTCGATGTATAAGTTGTGGATTCCACCGGAGGACGTAAGGTTGACAGTTACTATGGGGGCTCTAGTTCTCGAGGTCGGCAGTTGCCCCTTGGTGTCGACCCGCTCTAGTTTTCCGACGGCTGTACGATCTTCTTACAATTACGACGAATGTGGCCTACGTCTCCACAATTCCAACATCTAGGCTCGCGTCTCTTTGGCATCTGATTACTTAATACTCTCCGTATCATTTCCTCCAGACGTTCATCGTTGTGTTCGTCACTTTCTTCAATGGTTCTTACTCTATGGCCTCGTGAAGTTTGACTAGCCGTTTCGTGTTCCAATGCAATAGCAAGTGCTTCATCTAAAACTTTCGGTCTTGCTAGTCGTAAAGCTTTCTGTAGTTCATTATCTTTCAGCCCATTGACGAAGGTATCTACTGCAATTTCTTCTAAAACGCTGTCTGGCACCTCTGGATAAGCCAACCGCACCACACGAGCCACATCTGCTTCAAATTCTTGCAGATTCTCACTTGCTCGTTGACTTCTACTTCGCAGTTGTGCTTTGTATACTTGTTGTAGATGGGCATCTCCATAGCGTTTTTCTAGACGAGTGAACAAGGTCTGGTAACAATTTTCTTGACCCTTGGGAATTGACCTTAATATATCTGCAGCATCACCTCGTAAAGCAGCAGTCAAGGAAACAGCCTTTTCTTGTTCGGTCCAATGATTGGCGGTCGCAATAGCTTCAAACTGTCTAAGATATATGGACCAAGAGGACTTTCCATCAAATGGTGGTAATTTGAATCTCATATTATGCGACGTTTCGTCTCTCGGTAGTTCATCTTTCACTAAAGGATCTAACGTTGCTGCATTAACTGATGGTTGTACTTTTGTATCGGTTATCCTGCTCTCTAGCTGTTTGATCTTTTCTTCTACGGTCTCTACACTTTTCTGCATCTTATCGAATGTTCTAGAAACTTCTTCAAATTTCTCATTGTTCTGTTTACAAACTTCTTCTAGTTTTTCGTTGTTTTGCCTACAGACCTCTTTAATTATTTGAGAAGTCTCATCGAATCTTTTAGCAACATTTTCGAATTTCTCGTCGCTTTTTCTACTAACTTCTTCAAGTTTCTCGTCGCTTCTTCTACTAACTTCTTCAAGTTTCTCGTCGCTTCTTCTAGAAGTTTCATCGATCTTTTGAGAAACACTTTCAAATTTCTCGTTGTTCTGTCTACTAACTTCTTCAAGTTTCTCGTCGCTTCTTCTAGAAGTTTCATCGATCGTTTCAGAAACAGTTTTTAATTTCGATAAGATTACTTGTTCTGCTGACTGGAAGTGGAACGTCTTTGGGTCTTCTCCGTTCTTCGTGAGGACATCCTCGAGTCGTGCTTGTAGGACTATCTTGAGCCCACTGCTGTCCAGATCCCGTTCCTCGAGCTGTTCACGGAGCTGTTTTACTGTAAGTTCTTGTAGCAACATCTTTGGTCGGCACACACGTACTTTCCAAAATGTCTTTTAACAGTCTTTCCGAATACCGAACAATCAACGCACTTTAACTATTCCCGACGAATAAAGTCCAAAAGTATTTTAAAGTCTTTCCGAATACCGAACAATTAACGCACTCCGGTTGTTCCCGACGAATAAAGTTCAAAAGTCTTTTAAAGTCTCTCTGTAATTCACTTATTTATATCGCACTAAGTTAACCGAACACCGACACCAACTGTAGCGTGATTAGTGTAATTACTTCTAATTACAATAAAACTAGCGGTTCATAATTTATATACGACTTTATTTATATAAGTTACAGACGAATTTATCTTATACACTAAACTTATTCACAAAATATGCCCGTATTTATACCCAGTTGTTATTCTGGAACAATCGACTCCCATCTCGAGCTATCGGCTTGTTCCGCCTACGTGACGTACCTTCCAGAATTCTCCGGCGAGGCCTAGCACATCCGATTACGTCATTCTCGAGGTGTTTACTGTTATACGGGGATCGGCCAAGATTTCTCTTCCGCTACAGTATTATAAGTGTATGCTTTTTCTCATGAGGATCTTTCAGTGCGTCAGTTTTTTGATTTCTTTCTAACGCATTAAATTGTATGTGACAGAAAAAGACGCAATGTCGGTGATTACATTTCGTCGGTGATATTTATAACATTTATTCTAGTTGTCAATAGATGGCGCTATATTTGAACATAAATAATTTGCGAATTATATAATATATCTACGAATATAATCTGAACAATTTAAAAGACTATACAAATCAAAGAAAATACCATTTTATAAATGCAATAAACACAATTGATTTGTTTTTATGTCAAATTTACAAACAAAACTTGACAACTGTCAGATTTAACTAAAATGTCATGTCACTAAAATGTATATTATCACGGACTTACCTTTTTTTCTATCATTTGTGACGCACTGAAAAATTCTCATGAAAAGAAGCATATTTTTGCATTATACGCCAGTCAATGGGAGCTAGAATAGGATATTACCTCCGAATTCTATCCTACTGCATGGATTTTAATGAAATTTTGGGCCTAGCCTCTACTTATCTCCTAATTCAAAGTCTACCCTATGCCGTTGTGTGCTTTTATCTTGGGGGTGGTTCCCACCCCTTCTTAGGGGTGGCAAAATTTTTGGTTAAAATTACCACGGAATTCGCTAGAGAACTTAATTCTAAACAAAAATTGTTCTATAATTTTTTTTGAAAACTCAATACTTTTTGAGATATTCATGGTTGAAAATTGGGCATTTTCATTGAAACATAATACCTTTTCGAACGGTTTTTTGCGAATACCTTAAAAGCTATGCATCTCACTAAAAAAACTATATTAAACATTTTTGTAGGTTATTAAAAAAACAAAGAGACACTTGCCTTCATAAATCTTCTAGTTATAATACAATATAGTTTGTTTTTTGGTACATTCTCAAATTGGTGTATTCAACTTGAAATAACAGAGAAACGGTCAACTTTCGGTGTATAATGCTACTAATACTTTTTGTAGTGCTTTAAAAGACATTTAAAATGAATTATACTAGAGATCCATTACATTAAAACTAAGCGAGATATGCTGCAAACAAAATTGATAACTAATGTATTTTAAGAAAAAATGGGAAGTAATTTTAACCCCCATCCACCAAAATGTAAATGCATCGTTTTCCTTCTACAATACCTTTTATTGTAGTGTTAGTTCTATGTTCAAAAAGTTGTACGGGTTTTAAATGAATGGTTTTTGAAAAAAAAAAAAGATCAAATTATAGAGCGCATTTTTAAATTTTCTTTAAAATCTTCCTTTTTCTCCATGTTACTTGAAAATGATAAAAGATAAAGTAATGAAAAATAAAAAGAAAATTTATATCTGAAAAGGCCTACATTTTTGTGTGGTATCTTTTTTTCGCATCTCTTATCTTTGTCGAGTTACATGGAGGAAAAGGATGATTTTTAAGAAAATTTAAAAATGCGCCCTATAATTTAATCTTTTTTTTTTTAAAAACCGTTCATTTTAATCCAGTCTAACTTTTTGAACATAGAAATAACACTATAATAAAAAGTATTGTAGAAGGAAAACGATGTATTTAAGTTCTGATGGATGAGGGGTTAAATATACTTCTCATTTCTTCTTAAAATACATTAGTCATCAACTTTTTTGCAAAATATCTCGCATATTTTGAATTTGATCGACAGTTAGTATTGCCCATTTTAAAGGTCTTTTCAAGCCCTATAAAAGTTATTGGTATCATTATGCACATAAAATTGACAGTTTCTCTGTTATTTTAAGTTGAATAAACCGATTTGAGCATGCAGCAAAAAACAAACTCTTCTTACCTACCATACCCCTCTTTGTATTTTAACTAGAAGATTTATGAAGAAACAAATCTCTTTATTTTTTTATAACCTACAGAAATATTTTATATTGTTTTTTTGTCAGATGCATAGTTTTTAAGGTATTCGCAAAAATCCGTCCGAAAAGGTGTAATTTTTCAATGAAAATGGCCAATTTTCAACCACGAATACATAACTCAAAAAGTATTGAGTTTTCAAAAAATAATTATAGAACAGTTTTTGCTTAAAATTAGGTTCTCTAGCCTTTTCCGTGACTATTTTAACCAAAACATTTTTCACCCCCAAGAAGGGGTGGGAACCACCCCCAAGATAAAAGCGCACATCGGCATAGGGTAGACTTTGTTTCTTGAGTTATTCCCTACTTACTGTGAAAATATCAAGTAAATCGATGTAGTAGGAAGGAATGCGGAGCCAAATACCCTCATTGACTGCCCTCTTAGTAGGCTATTGATTATGTACTATAGAAAGGAACTACAACGTTAACGGGGTTTTATTATTTCATATGGTCAATGGACATCTATATATGAAAAAATCGCGGAGTGCTACCATTTAAAGGGGTGCGTTTTTGAGAAATGGGTGAATTAGTCCCTGGGCACAGGTTACATAAGAGTGAGTTCTATGCACTTTTGGTACAAACACGTCTACATAAAAATTGTTCCTGGTTAAATTATCTATCTATAACTTTTTAAAATCAAAGGTACTTTTTTTTACAAAAATATGTTCAAAAGAAAAAGCACAAAGAAACCCAAAAGAAAGAAATTTTGGTTTTTGTCCCATAACTTTTGTCCACGGGGATATAGGTATAGACATTGCTTCACAGAAAAAAACTTACATATTTTCTCTTTAAAATGATGTTTGGTAGAGGTCATTAGGATTTACAGTTTTTAAAATATGATTTTTCAAAGTTCGCCACTCACAGCAATTTTGGGCAATTTTCCTTGTTATTTCGCAAATATTGTTCTGTAACTTTTTTCTACGTAACTTTACGTATATGCAATGGTACATGTAAGAGGAATAGAAATCAATTACCTTTAAAATGGTCTACAGTATAATGTTGTACGACTTCTTTTAAAGAGGTTATCTTTTTCAAGACTTTATACTTTTAACGAGTTTTATATTTTTTACGATTATTTTTTAAATTTCCCACTATAACTTTTTTTTCTATATGGTATATATTATATAATAAAAAAAACGCTTATTCTGTTTACTTTAAAATGGTGTACTATAAAAAATTCTAGGGTTTTTTTTTAATAAGATATGCTTTTTCAAATTGTAATAAGTACTTGCAACGATTTTTGATTTTAGGATTATTTTTTAAATTCCTCATTATAACTTTTTTATGTGATTGTGTGTTATGATTGAATCTTATTTTTTATAGGTAATACTTTGGATCCACATGACTCGGCAGGGCAAACTTCAAAATATGGATTAATTCCAATATTTACTGTCAAAGCTCCTGCACCACAAGCTTTGCTTGAAAAAATAGCATGTAAATGTACCAAAGGATGTACAAAAAACTGCGGTTGTAGGAAGATAGGAATAAGTTGTTCAATATTCTGCAAAGGGTGCATGTGCATGGGTACTAATTGTGGGAACTCTAAGATAACTGAGGTGTCAGAGGAAGATATTGAAGCTAATGCTAACGAAGAGATGGACTTTGATTATGAAAAATTTTTAAATGTCAACGTAATAATAATTTTAACTAAAGTGATGTTTTTTAAAACTAATGTTTATAAAATTTTTGGAAAAGAGATAATTTTAAATAATACAGGGAAGAAAATATCAAAGAATCACTCGGTTTCCATTATGTATTTAAATATAGATGATACACCATTTTAAAGAACAGAAAGTAAGCCCTCTTTGTTGCGCAATATATAGATAGTATATTCATGTACAAAAAAAATTATAATGAGAAATTTCAAAAACAATCGTAAAACAATGTAAAAAATAATATTTTTTTATATTAGGTATTATATAGTATATAATATATTATATAATAATTTTATTTTATTTTTATATTATATTATAAAAAAATCGTTAAAAGTAATAATATAATATAAATAAAATCTTGAAAAACCATAATCTCTTTAAAAAAAGTCGTACAACGTTATACAGTAGACCATTTTAAAGGTAATTGATTTCTATTCCTATTACGTGTACCATTGCATATACCTAAAGTTACGTAGAAAAAAGTTACAGAACAATATTTGCGAAATAACAAGGAAAATTGCCCAAAATTGCTGTGAGTGGCGAACTTTAAAAAATCATATTTCGAAAACTGTAAATTCTAATGACCTCTACAAAACATCATTTTAAAGAAAAAATATGTAAGTTTTTTTTCTGTGAAGCAATGTCTATACCTATATCCCCGTGGACAAAAGTTATGGGACAAGAAACAAAATTTCTTTCTTTTGGGTTTCTTTGTGCTTTTTCTTTTGAATATATTTTTGTAAAAAAAAGTATCTTTGACTTTAAAAAGTTATATTTAGATTGGAAATTTAACGAGGAACAATTTTTATGTAGACGTATTTGTACCAAAAGTGCATAGAACTCACCCTAATGTAACCTGTGCCCAGGGACTAATTCACCCATTTCTCAAAAACGCACCCCTTTAAATGGTAGCACTCCGCGGTTTTTTCATATATAGATGTCCATTGACCATATCAAATAATAAATTACCCGTTAACGTTGTAGTTCCTTTTAGCTATCTTATTTTGAATATAATCAATAGCCTATAGGTATTAATTGATTTTGTTATAATACATAATATTACAATTTTCTCAAATTATAATCAAACATTTTTAATCTAATATCTGATAACTCTACTCAACAAATTACATTTAATTTATAAAAACAACCCAACCTAAAATTTATGCTATTTTGTCAAAGTTTCTGTCTAACTAGTTAATGTCAGTTTATGCAATAATTGTTTGCACTTACTAAGTTTTTTATGTATTTTGACCCGTAGAACACGAATTTTTTGGGTAACAGTCGATCCGGATGTCGATAAGATTGTTAGAAACAAAGAACTTGAGGCATTACATAACGGCGATTTTTCGCTAAACAAAACATTTTTTTGTATTTTTTGAGTGATTCTCAGCAAAAAATGGTGTTACAAGCTTTTCGTAGGATGCATAGTTTTCGAGATAAACGCGGTTGAACTTTCAAAAAATCGAAAAAGGACAATTTTTGAACCCGAATAACTTTTGATTAAAAAATAAAATAGCAATTCCGATTACTGCATTTGAAAGTTCAAGTCAAATATTCTATCAGTTTTGATTATTTGCATTGCTAAAAATTAAGTTTTTATTTGTTAAACAAACCCATAAACACATAGTATTTCCCGTGCCCCATGCATGCGTTATAATGTACGTAATCTAATGTCTGTCCCACCTTGACTTTACAATACACGAACGTATGGCAATGCAATCCTTATGGGAATTTTTAGCGCGGCGATGCCGATTTTCTTCAAAAGAATTTTCAATCGAACATTACCGGGGTCCTACAAATGTAGGGCCCTAAAAATGTAAAATTAAAACTAACCCGTTACAGTCAATAGCATTGTAGTAAAACAATATTTTTCATTGTTTTTTGTAAGTGATAGTCATTTTCGAAAAGTAATCAGCAATAATTTTATAATCGATATGCGTAATAACTTTTTTTGGTTAAGAATGTTAGAATATCCAACATTAAAAGTGGATGTTGTTCTATGGTTGTTAATTTATGTATTGACAGTATAGACAGTTGTGAAGTAATGTCAAGAAAAATATAAAATAGATTGTCAGTTCACCTAAATTAAATTACAACAAAGAATCATAGAGTTTTATATAGGGCTTTTCATCGATTGTCATTTGTTTCGAGCTTCTGTCATGTGTCACATAATATTAATATATCTACGTCATACGTCTTTGGTTTGTATCATTGTATATACCAATAACGTAGGACGTAGATATATTAATATTATGTGACACATGACAGAAGCTCGAAACAAATGACTGTGAATGAAAAGCCCTATTAGCATAGAGAGAGTGTCATTCAGAGCGAAGTGACGACACCATCTTTTTTATTTGGATTAGTGCTGTTTCACTCTTACGCATAGTAAAGCTGCGACAGTTGTCCTCCCCTTCCGTACCTATACCCACACTTAATGTCATCTTAGTTTCTCGATACAATGTGTTAGAAAGAGATGCCGCAAACCAGTCCATGAGATCTTGTCGTCAGGAAGCGCGGAAGGTAGGCTCACTCTATGTTAATATATACCTCTATGCAAAGAATATCAAATAAACTTGTAATTATTACTGATAACATTGTATAGGGCTTTTCATTCACAGTCATTTGTTTCGAGCTTCTGTCATGTGTCACGTAATATTAATATATCTACGTCATACGTTATTGGTATATATCAATGATATAAACCAAAGACGTATGACGTAGATATACTATTATTATGTGACACATGACAGAAGCTCGAAACAAATGACAATCGATGAAAAGCCCTATTGAGTAACTGATTGCTTATTTGGAAAATTTGGATCCTAATTGCAGTTTTTTCTTATTATTAATGACTGATTTCCAACCTGAAATTAATGTCATTTTAATGTGTTTACACCCTTATTATTTAGTATAAATTTTAAAATTAAAATTAATTTTAGTTAGTTCATTTGATTCGTTGAAGTTCATTAATTGTTAGTTAATTCAGTTATTTTTCGAAAAAAAAAAATTTGGAACCCTTGACAGCCACAAAATGTCAATATTATTAATTCCTAAGTTATCCTATAAAAAAAGTATATTTGCTTAAAACCTGTTTCTGATAAAATTTGGCATCACTGTTAGTCATAAGAACCTGTACTGTAAAGTCAAGGTGGGACACACTATAGGTACATAGAAATTGTCTGTATGCGCGCCTAATCGTTCAATTTCAAATGAGAAATGCATTGAAAACATCATTCAATCACTATGTGTTTATAGCTTTGTTTAACAATAAAAAATTAATTTGTAGCAATGAGAGTAATCAAAACCGATAGAATTTGACTTGAACTTGCAAATGCGGCAAGCAGAATTGCTATTTTATTTTTCAATCAAAAGTTATTCGGGTTCAAAAATTGCAATTTTTCGATTTTTTGAAAGTGTAACCGCGTTTATGTTGAAAACTATGCATCCTACGAAAAAACTTTTAAATACATGTTTTGCTTAGAATGACCCAAAAAATACAAAAACATGTGTTTTGTTTTGCAAAAAATCGCTGTTATGTGATTCCTCAAGTTCTTTGTTTATATTGGATCTTATCAACATCCGGATCGACTGTTACCCAAAAAATTCGTGTTCTACGGGTCAAAATACATAGGTAAAACAAACTTGGTTAAGTCCATCTGAATTAAGGAGGCCGTTGTACCCCCACTGGCGACAGGACTAAGGGGTATTTTATGTAAAGAATCTCATGAAGAAAATATTAGTAAAACCGTTTATTAAATACCCGAATTCGGGTATTCAATCAACGGTAAACCAAATGAGGAATGAACCAAACAGAAACGATAAAATTAGTTTTTGAATTGGTTGTGGCTATTTTGTTAGGTACTATGGATTTTTGTTATTATTATGTAAAAAACATATTTTATAGTCTTCAACAATACTTACATTTGTCCACAATGGTAGAATTGACAAAGCCTAGAAGTATAACTACAAAACTTGTACCAAAAAAGTCTCGCATTTTTTAGAGATTCAGATGTAAAAATACAAACTTCCTTCTGTGGGGGTATTGAAAAAAATGTAGATCTCAAGTGATCACAATATAATATGTATCACAAAACCAGATAAGAATTTTTACATTTTTAAAGTACTCGTGTACTCGTTTTACCTTGTAATTTTTTTTGATGTTTTATTTCTTTTTTGATAATGTGCAAAAAAATTTTGGTATGATTAGTAGAAGGTTATATACATGTATAGAGATCAGTGGGTAATCATTCAGCGTAGATTATATAGGGTGTCCCAAAAGTAGCGAGACGATCCTTTGGAGTCATTCGATAGATTTTTGAAAAATATTGAACACTTATTTTTTAGTTTTTTGATCTAATCTACATTTCGCAAAATATTCGACAGTCCTGCTACTTTTGGAACACTCTGTATGATTCAAAGGGGTAATTTTACCTATTAAACTTTTCCACACTGTCTCCTTTAAGATTTTTTATGGATATAATACATCTTTGTTTTAATCCAAAAAATCGATCATCATCGTAGTCATTAACATCTTAACAGATGTGTTGTTCATCATTGAGTTTCAAGAGCTCGTATAGAGTCCGGGAACCAAAGCTTTTCACCTCGCAATTTTTACAGAATGAATCAATTTGCTTGAAAATTTGAGAATAAGTAGTGTATAGTCCATGGATGAAAATCTATATGATGCCGACAGGCGCTTTTACCATGGGGGTGATAAAAACATAAAAAAGTACTTTTCCTAGGGAGGAAAAGTACGACTTTGCTCCCTACAATGAGATCCGGAAAAGTATACTTTCGGTAGAGGTAGGTGGAAAAATTATTAATGTAAACATTGTTAAATCAAAATAACAATTTACTGTTTTTTACCATTCTGCAAAAAACAGGGTGCTTTATAAATAAACGTTAAAATGTATAGATACTTACGTAATAGAAAGTAGATATTGTACAGGGCGTCAATAAGTTATATTTCATGAATGAAATACCATGTCGTCACTTTTACTTTTATTTATTTATTTATTTATTTATTTATTTATTGAAATATACATCCACCAGGTATAAACCCATAAAGGTGTACATAAGAAAACTACATACATTGACTGAACACTTGTTGACAAAATATAAAATAAAATAAAGAATAACCAAAAATGTTTCTGTTGTGAATACACATACACAATAATAAACAAAGACCTTAATAAAGAAAAATAACATGGCATCAATTCGATAAGCTATTGCGTATTTCGCGTTTAAAGATGTTAAAACTAAGAAAAAAAATGTCCACAGATCTTAAGTTATTGACACTTCTGAACATACTTTTTATCGGACAATAGAAATTATGTTGCGAATTAGGCACCGAAATATGAAAAGTTACACCTGAACGTGACACAGCTCGTGGTACATTAAAGTCTACAAGCAAAACATCGCTATTAATTAGGCAATTGACAATTTTGAAGATGAATATTAGGCCGTTTATTTCACGCTGCTTACGCAGTGAATGGAATCCAAACTCAGAAAGGAGTAAATTTTAGCTATAGCCTCTAACCGGATATCTGTTATATTTTTTGAGGTAACAATATCTTAAGAATCTTTTTTGAACAGATTCAAGATTAGAGACAAGTTCTGCATGATTAGGATTCCATACCACGCTGCAGTAATTAAGTTTACTACTAACTAGTCCAAAATATAAACTACGCAAAGCTTCCACAGACGTTACATCTCTGCAGCTTCTAATAATATATCCTAAAGATTTGGTTGCTTTAGAGACCACGGTATTAATATGAGTTGAGAATGTTAATTTACTGTCAAATATAACACCAAGATCTTTAAACTCTGAGGTAGAAGACAGTAAAATGTTGTTGACCTTATAATCGAAATGTATGTTATTGATCTTTCGGGTATAGGACATTACTTTACATTTCTTTATATTTAAGGATAGTTGATTATCGAAACACCATTCATTAATGGCAGAGATATCCTGTTGAAGTTTAACGCAGTCGGAAATATGGTTAATTTTGCGAAATATTTTCATATCGTCCGCGTACAACAGTGTTTCAGAGTCTACGATGGAGCAGATATCATTAACAAAAAGGAGAAATAATAAGGGACCCAGATTTGACCCCTGAGGTACTCCAGACGTGGCAACAAAACGAAAAGATCGAAAGCCTTGATATTCTACGAACAAACTCCTATCAGTTAAATATGATTTCAGTAATATTTGAAAGTTATTGGAAATTCCAAACTGATCTAATTTTGTTAGCAATTTATTGTGTGAGACTCGGTCAAATGCTTTACTGAAATCAGTGTATATGACGTCCACCTGTTATCTTGAATCTAAAGCTGACGAAACATATTCTGTAAATATACAAAGATTTGTTGCCGTACTCCGAGCTTTCACAAAACCATGTTGACTGCTGGTAATCAAACAACGCACATGAGCATACAAGTAATCTGTCAAGATAATTTCGAACAATTTAGAGAATGCTGATATAAGAGCGATAGGTCGATAGTTAGATATATCAGAGTTTGAACCTGATTTAAAAATAGGACAAACTCTTGTATTTTTCCACGCAGCTGGAAATGTTGTTGTCTTAAGAATGAGGTTAAAAATTACAACAAGTGGTTCTATGAATGACTCGACGTGACATTTAAGTATCGAAACAGGAAAATTATCAGGACCGCAGGAAAATTTATTTTTTAATTTCTTTGCACCTTCTATAATATCGTTACTGGTAATTTTACCGATATTAAAGTAAGAACTTGGATTATAATTAAAATAAGATGTAACAGAAGGAGAGCTATTACTATCAGAAATATAAACACTCTTAAAGAAGTTTGCAAATGCGTTTACTATATCTTGACTCGTGGTAAACTTATCACTACCGTATTTCATCAGACCAGGTATCCGTGATTTATTATTTTTGGCATTAACAAAGTTCCAAAATTGTCTCGCATCTGACTTAAAAGAATTTTGGGATCTTTCAATAAATTTTTTATATTCTAGTTGTATTTCTAATTTAATAGCTCTCCTGAGATCTTTAGCTCGTTGGAGGTAAAAACAATATTTACTTCGTCTATACATTCTCAGATAATGATGTTTACGTTTAACTTTGGCGATTATTTCAGATGTAAACCATGCTGGATATTTTTGAGATCTAGTTGAACTAAGTGGAACACATTTATCTATAATTTCTTGGAGAGACAAACTAAACGAATCTACAGCAGAATCTACATCTGAAAAATGTTTTAAATGACTCCAGTCCATTTCGGTTAAAAGTTTATTAAATTTATTTACGTTATATTTTCTAAAATTAAGACGTTTCTGATTCGGAACAAAATATTCATCTTCTTTGACTTCATACGGAAAATAACAAGTTAAAGCAGGATGATGATAATCAATAGGAACTAAGGCATTGACTTCATGTGTAACTTCGCAACTAAAAACTGACGGTGTTACAATCAAATCTAATATCTTTCCATGTATATTTTTTATTTTGTTACATTGTACAGAATCTGTATAGTTTAATAGTTGAACAAATCTATTAATTAAAGGAGTTATTTGACTATTATTAACATAATATGCCGCAAGATCTGTTAAATTAAAATCTCCAATCAAAACGATCTCATGAGTTTCATGGAAAGTTTCAATGTAGTCAAAAAAATCAGAATACTCACTAAATGTCACGTTAGGTGGGATATAAACTGTTATAAAGAAGATTGGTTTGATATTGGTTTTGAAAACTTTAACACATAAAACATCAATTTTTTCTATAGGAAACACTACACTATGTTGTTCTGAATGACACACGTTATTATTTACAGCAAAAATCACTCCTCCTCCAAACTTGCCAAAACTTCGATCTTTACGATAAACTGTGTAGGTGTCTTCAGGAAATAGTTCACTACTGCGTACTCCATCCCGAAGCCAAGATTCTGTGATTGCAATAATGTGATATTGTGATATTAGGACATTTTGAAAAAATATAGTTGTTTTCGAATTTAGACCGCGACAGTTTTGATAGTATACAAAAAGGCTGTCATTATTTTTCGGTGATCCAGTGGATGATACTACAGGTTTTTTGAGACAATAAATGGTAGATTATTTTTGTATTTTATAATCAAATTTTTTTCACCTGCTGCCAAACGATCGCTAAGTTCCTTTTTGATTTTTGAAGTATACTCACGTTGCATAACAGTTTGATCTGACCTCATATATATATTCTTATAACAGTCTAATGATTTGAGTTTGGGATTTAGCTTTAAAAAATTAGTCACTTGATTACTATTCGGAAACGTAACTTTAATTGGACGACATTTATTTGAGTTGGCTGACGGTTGTAGACCTAAACGGGAAACATGTAAACCATTTAATTGCGGATTTCGATTCATTGATATAGCTGTAAACATATTTTCAATATAAGCTTGCAAATGAATTTCAGTTTCAGGAACACCAAATATTAAAATATTACTTTCTTTTCTTTTAATTTGGTTCAACTCTGTCGTTATTTTTATCATATCGAAGGAATCCCCTTTTTTGTTTAAGTCAATTAGGCTTGCCTTAATTGTCTGTATTTCGACTTCGTGGTCAGTTTTTATTTTTGTTACTAGCAGACCCGGCAGACTTCGTACTGCCTCAATAGATAAGAACAAACTTTTGTAAACAATAAACTTAAAATAAACAAAAGGAATTCGTAATTAATAAACAAAAAATGCTCGATGTGAATGAGTTTTTATTATTATTTTTAATGAATTACAGATAATGTTTGAAGTAATAAAGTTTAGTTAGAAAAAGTTTGCAGTGCAATAGTTGCAATCTTAAATTTGTTTTTCTTATAATGAATATAACAGCTTTATTTTATTTACATTCAAAACAACCCTGTATTTATAATTGGGTTCGGGGTTGTCCAACTATATAGGTGTTGAAAAATAAAATAAAATTAAAATTAAATATCATTAAATAAAATGAAACAAAATTTCATAAAATTGAATAAAAGTTAATAAAAATAAATAAAACTGAATAAACTTAAATAAAAATAATAAATAAATTTTAAAAAATTATAAAATTAAAAAAAATTAATAGAATCTAATAAAAATAATTAAAATTTAATAAAATGAAACAAAATTAATTAAAATTAAATAAAATTTTATAATTTGCTGCTTGTTCTTTTCGTGTGCTCAGAACTTTTCTTCTGCTTGCCGTTCGTCAGAAAAGTTCGGTAGAGATATTTTTTGAAAGTTTCGAAAAATTAAGAAATTCATATTTTGCCCAAATTAAGTTCAAAAGTTAAACAGTTGCACTTTTCTTCGATGAAATTTGTTGCTCGTTCTTCTTCTGTCCTCAGAATATTTCTAAGGCTTAAGATATTGTATTTTGGACACCGATTGAGCTAGAGAAAAAATTTAGTAAGGTTCTGTTCGCAATTCAGCAAGGAGTACACCGAATTAATTTCGTATTTTTCACGTCATTATTGCGAGAGTTATGACGTCACACGCAACGCTCTTATGACGTAGAGGTATAAAATATAGACATAAACCTACTCCCGGTCCGGTCGAGTACACTTGCAAACTTTCATAAAAATCGGTCAAGTCGTTTCGGAGGAGTATGGCAACAAACACTGTAAAAAGAGCATTTTATACATATAGCTGTAAAAATTTTGGTGGCTACTAAAATGACAATATAAAACCGTATAAACCTTCCCTGAACTTCCACAAATAATTCAACATCAAAATTAGCCAAATCGGTCCACACATTCTCGAGTTTTAGCGAGACTAACGCACAGCAATAGATTTTTATATATAAGATGCAAAACTTTAGATGGCTATTAAAAAATAACGGTCGAAGATAGAAAAGTGAAAATTTAGGGTTGTATTTACCTTTGTCTTCCACATCACATAAAATTAAGAAAAAACAGTTTGATCAAAAAAATAAAAAAATATTTTAGGGGGGCAGCCCCCGTTACGACGTACGGATATGAAAAATACATAACAACCTATTCTCGGTCCGGTCAAATACACGTGGAAAATTTCATAAAAATCTATTCAGTCGTTCTCGAGTTATGTGTTGGTAACTGTCACGACTTTCTTTTGTTTATATAGATGTAAAATATTTAAATGGCCATTAAAAAATAACGGTTAGTGATAGAAAAGTGAAAATTTAGGGTTGTATGTATCTTTACGTTCCACATCATATGCAATTAAAAAAAAGAGTTTGTCTGAAAAAATAGAAATAAATATAAGGGTGGCAAGTCCCCTTAAGACGCACGGGTATGAAATAGAGATAACGAACTACTCCCGGTCCGGTCGAGTACACTTGCAAACTTTCATAAAAATCGGGCAAGTCGTTTCGGAGGAGTATGGCAACAAACACTGTAAAAAGAGCATTTTATACATATAGCTGTAAAAATTTTGGTGGCTACTAAAATGACAATATAAAACCGTATAAACCTTCCCTGAACTTCCACAAATAATTCAACATCAAAATTAGCCAAATCGGTCCACACATTCTCGAGTTTTAGCGAGACTAACGCACAGCAATAGATTTTTATATATAAGATGCAAAACTTTAGATGGCTATTAAAAAATAACGGTCGAAGATAGAAAAGTGAAAATTTAGGGTTGTATTTACCTTTGTCTTCCACATCACATAAAATTAAGAAAAAACAGTTTGATCAAAAAAATAAAAAAATATTTTAGGGGGGCAGCCCCCGTTACGACGTACGGATATGAAAAATACATAACAACCTATTCTCGGTCCGGTCAAATACACGTGGAAAATTTCATAAAAATCTATTCAGTCGTTCTCGAGTTATGTGTTGGTAACTGTCACGACTTTCTTTTGTTTATATAGATGTAAAATATTTAAATGGCCATTAAAAAATAACGGTTAGTGATAGAAAAGTGAAAATTTAGGGTTGTATGTATCTTTACGTTCCACATCATATGCAATTAAAAAAAAGAGTTTGTCTGAAAAAATAGAAATAAATATAAGGGTGGCAAGTCCCCTTAAGACGCACGGGTATGAAATATAGATAACGACCTACTCCCGGTCCGGTCGAGTACACTTGCAAACTTTCATAAAAATCGGGCAAGTCGTTTCGGAGGAGTATGGCAACAAACACTGTAAAAAGAGCATTTTATACATATAGCTGTAAAAATTTTGGTGGCTACTAAAATGACAATATAAAACCGTATAAACCTTCCCTGAACTTCCACAAATAATTCCACATCAAAATTAGCCAAATCGGTCCACACATTCTCGAGTTTTAGCGAGACTAACGCACAGCAATAGATTCTTATATATAAGATATCAGTTTTTAGGTCGTCGATCTTTTTCTCATAAACATCAAGTTTGGTATTTAAAATTTGCACTATACCAGCAGAAACACTATCGACGATGGATTTAATAAAAGTTTGATCTTGACAAAGTTGTTTAATAGATACGTCGGCCGCACTTCTTATTTCAAGTTGCTGTTCCCTGGTTAATGGCATTTTTTTACAAGGAAACGATGCTGATTGTCGAAAAAGAAAAAATTAAGTGAAAATTTAGTAGATACTTTTAACTTTTTTAGAAGAAGATTGAAAAAGTTCGAATAATAATATATTAACAACACTTGGTTAATTAACAGTAACACAGCAGGTCAACATACGTGTTCACTCAACGGCGGTCGAACTACTGCTTTTCCTCCCTAAGGAGGAAAAGTACAACTTTGCTCCCTACAATCAGGTACGGAAAAGTATACTATCGGTAGAGGTAGGTGGAAAACATTTTTTCGTATCTCTGATGCTAATCTTTCTATTCTGAAGAAAATTGCATTTTTTACCAAATTGCAAACATTCGTTATTCGGTTTAAACTTCAGTTTATTAAAAACTAATCATTCTAAGCCAGTCAAACTTCTAGAATCTATTAATAATACCTAAATAAAGAAGAATAAATAAGGCCAATGACTAAAAACACCGCTAGCTTACATTATTATGCTTCCAATTGGATTTCTCCTTTTTTTTTTCAAAAAAAATATATTGATTTTCTAACCCTAACTTTTTTATTTTTTATCTTCGAAAGTTTGCTAAAAAAGAATTTTGTAGGTTTTTACAAGATCTGTAAGGCTATTAATATTAAGTCCTTTTAAAATTCTCAGTCACAAAAAGAGGTGGCATTGAAAGGGTTGGTAAAGGTGGTTTTTGCATGATATTACAAGTTTTAATTGTCAATAGCTCACTCAATTTTTGCCGTAAAAAAATTTTTTGCAAACCAAATTCTTGGGAATTAAATAGGCTACAATTTCATATTTAAACATTTTTTCGTATATCTGATGCTAATCTTTCTATTCTGAAGAAAATGGCATTTTTTACTAAACTACAAAAACTCGTTATTCGCTTTTAACTCCATTTTTTAAAAACTAATCATTCTAAGCCATTCAAACTTCTAGAACCTATTAACAATACATAAATTAAGAAAACCAAATCAGGTCAATGACAAATTTTAATTAGGGTGGTGATTAGGGGGTTGTTTATGATCACTTTTTTGCTGAAAAAAATAGGGACTGACATTCTTTTCATTATGTCACTTAATTTTTTTAGCTAGAGATTTATTTATATTTCTGGAGATACATATTTTTAAATACTTTAAATTAGTTTCAACAAGTTATCCTCGAACAATGCATAGTTTTCCCGTCCTTTGACTTTGAATCTACAATATTTAGCATTTGACGAAGAAGAGCCAACATATAATAAAGTATAGCTCGATTACTATTGGTCTTAAGGAAAATAAAAAACAACGGTTTTGTTTATTTTTTCAAAAGGTACATTTTTGATAAGTAAAGTTGTTTTGATAAAACGAAAACTTTTTGAGTTATTAGCAGAAAATTAATTAAAAAATTGATTTTTGAAGTTATACTTCTTTACCGGCGATAGAGGGTGAATTTTTTATATGGTAAAACCTAGCGACCGGGCGCATGCGCATTATAACTTTGTTCTGATTGGATGTTCAAATGACATGTCAAAAATTATTCAATATGACAGCTGTGGCACAGCTGTAGTTAGATTATTTATGGTTGTTGCGTTTTAAAATTTGTGTGAAAAGAAACAACAAACAAAAGTTAGTTAATAGTTATACTGCCTTTTTAAATAGTTGTCATATACCTATATTTTTGAACTTTTGGACTATTTTGGACAAGGAAAACTCATTCTAATTTGGTAAGTAGTTTTTATTTTAATCATATTGTAATTATACATTTGGATTAGGTTGAAATACATACATTTATTTTCTCAAGAATGCGGATTTTAGAGAGAAATCCCAAATTAGGTTCGATTTTTATTTTTAAATTATGATTTTTTGGCGTAGATTTATTTATCTAGTAGGTATGCAATGCTTTGATTTACATACTTAATTTGATTACCAACAAAAGTTCTACCAATCTTCATCTAATATATTGTTTTCTTACTGTTTTTTTATATTTTTATATTTTCTTCCACAAAATTTGAACTACATAATTTAATTTTCAAAACAACTGTCAAACAGTAAAACGTTCAGTTACCGTATTTTTCCACACGATAAATAATGTGGGATTGGACGAGTGAGTCTACGCTTCGATTACGAATCAAAGTGCCACGAAGTTCACGGGTTCAATTCCCGATGCAGGTTTTATTTTTTTATTTTTTTATGCATGTTATGATTGTAAGTATATTTGTTATATAATTTTTTTTTTCAGAAAATGCGTATTTAAAATTTTTGCCAACAATTATTATCGTTCAAAAATCATTTTTTCTTTGTGGCATTTTTCAATGTGTTTGTGTGCGTTTTATTCTTTTATTTTTTTAAATTTTTGGTATTGTCTTAAAAATCACATAATATGTAGTAGAAGTATAACTTCTTACGTGCGTACAAAGTACACACACATTCTTGTTTCGATATAAAACTAACACTTTCGATAGCGAATAAATCGAAAACTATTAATTTTATCAAAAAAATGTATAGAACGTTTTTTGCTTATAATGAATGTTTTTACCAACTCTTGCGGTCAAAATATAATAAAAATTTCCACCCCCGAGATGTGGTGGCAACCTTCCCCATGGTAGAAGCACCTTTTGGCATGATATAGATTTTGATCCTTGTCTACTACTTATTCTCAAATTTTCAAGCAAATCGATCCATTCTGTAAAAATTGCGAGGTTTTGTCCTATTTTAAGCTTTATTACTTGGACTAATAGTTTGATTAAAGATATTTCTTCACTGATCACGGTCATTTGTTACTTGTATTACCTGAGTATAATGTTTATTAAGATGAGAATCTTTCTCGTAATGTCTGCCCATCGCGGCCCATCTGCAGCGTTTGCATTGACTCATGGCCTCGGCGTGGGATGGGCCTGGGCTAGGTTCAATATGCGCCGGGCCTAAGGCGTTCCTTGGACCACCAACCGCTTCATTTTGTGATCGTTACGATTTGTATAACGACAGGACTTTAAAATTCTAGAATAAACAATATTAGAGAAACGATGATTGGATTTACTTTCATCTAGAATCGAGACATTCGTGAAGCGAGCCGCCCATGGAATTTCGAAGCTGTCTCTTCATGTCCACATTTCAAAATCGTGTGCGTCGTTTATCTAATTCTTTGATTGTCCATGCATAGTAAAATATGGGAAAGACCAGAGTTCAAACGAATCTCCTCTTGTTTGTCATAGTAATGTGTTCACGCCATACCCGATTTAGTTCAGTCATTGCTGCTCTTGCTAGTTGTATGCATCTTCGAATTTCGAGTTCACAACTGCCTGTCTTGTTAACTAGAGTTTCAAGATATGTCATGAAGGAGACTAATTTATAGTATTTATATCAATTTATTATACATAATATTTACTTATAATACATAACTGTATACAATCTTTACTACTAGTAATACTCAATTTTGACTTACAGTTACAACTAAACATAAGATCCTACATTTCTATTTATTTGTGTCTTACATCAATCTGAGTGGTAAAGCAGAATATACGGGAGTTATCATCGTCATTTGTAAAAGAAACTTCAAGATCGACAAGACACTACAAATAAAAATATTTAACATTATTATAGCTCAGGGAAAGATTTCTATAGGGACTGTGACACATATTATCCCTGTAGAAATCCTAGACGTTTTCTGCAGAGATTTCGGCATCATTTTTTAATTAGGTACTAACAATTTAGCGTAAATAGACCAGTCGGGATGCCATTTGGCCTTGCATTAGGAGCTGCCCCAAATTTTATTTTTCTAATCTTTAGGGTGGTCAATAGTAGTATAAATTTAAAATCTCGACTGAATTTGACCGTTGCGTTAGCCGCCATCTTGATTTTAAACGAGAACTGTTTTTGCTCAATATCTCCGCCATTTTCAACTTTTCGACAAAAAATATATAAACTGAAATTGTTTAAAATCCGATTTTCTATAATTTCGTTTATTATAATTTTTTTCGTGTGGTCCATATTTTCCGAGGTATGGGAAAAAACAGTGACAGTTAAAGCATAATTATTGATTTATTGAATTATCTCGTTTATTATTACCTTTACAACAAATTTTAACCTACATAAAAATGAAGAGAATTAAATTTTGTACAATTTTGATCTCTTTCATTTTTTTGATAAAATCAATATTTAAAGTAGTACGTGTAGTACGTATGCGATAAAGGCGCGAGCGTAAGACCCGATTGATTTCAAAGCAATTGTTTTTGTTCAATATCTTCCCCATTTTCAACTTTTCGACAAAAAGTGTAAGGACTGAAATTGTTGCAATTACGATTTACTACAATTTTTCGAGAGAACCAGTGGCAGGTCTAAGAGGGGGAAATGGGAAAATTCCCCCCAACGGGGTCCAAAATTTAAAAAAAATTGTTGAAATATTAAAACATGTTAGCTGACATGAAACTTAATTATCGACAGACAAATTCAACGAATAAAACCCGCTAGTTAATAAAATTAAGTGAACTTAAAGCATATAAGTTATTATTTATGTCTTTTATGTACAGTGGAACCTCGATAACTCGGATTAATCGGGACCGCGGCCGATCCGGGTTACCAAAAATCCGGGTTAGCCGGAGAGTATGGTAAAAATTAATAAAATACGGTATACTTATAGATAAAGTCCGTTATAATTGAAATAACATGAAATATATATGCACAGTACACATCTAACTTACCTATAGTTATATAGAGTGTAGTATAGATAGACAGTATAGAGTATTGTTCATTTCTAGGTAAAAAAACTCAGTCAGTTTCGGTTGTATCAATTTCGTCTGCCATCGGAACGATGTTATGTTATTCAAGAACAGTGGCTCTTTCATTGTTTAAAAGACCATTGTTTGAAAAGAATTTTTTAAATAGTCTTTAAACAATGCTAAGACAGTTGGAAATAAATAAAGGAATAACAGGTGCCTGTTGTTTTTGATAGCCTGAGATAATATACACGTCGCTCTGCCGCCGCGTGCCATGAGTCATTTTTACTATCGAACAGTTCAAATTACACAAATACCCATTATCTCTCAAATATTATATTATGGTCGAAGCGAAGATCGGTGGGATATGCGCATTTTATCAATGAAATTCGATATTTTTAAGACATTCCAGAAGTGGCTACAGATAAAATGTTTTAACATAATACATACATTTTTATTGTTGAAATGTTTGTCTGATGAAAATCGGTCCGGGTTAGCCGGACTTCCGGGTTATCGGGGGCCGACTTATCGGGGTTCCACTGTACTTAGTTTGGTTGGTGTTTCATTGGAAGTTTTAAAAATTGTATAAAATATAATTCTCTTTATTTTTGTTTATGTACAATTATGTCGTAAAGTTAATAATAAATGAGACAATTCAATAATTATGCTTCCCCTCCGCTTCCACTATTTTCCTCCTTAACTCGGAGAATATTGATCGCATAAAAAAATTGTGGAAAAGAAATTGTAGGAAATTGCGTTTCCAACAATTTTAGTTCCTACCGTTTTTGTCGAAAAGTTGAAAATGGCGGAGATATTAAGCAACAACGGTTCTCCTTTAAAATCAATATGGCGGCTAAGGCAACCACGAAATTCAGTCGAGATTTTAAATTTAAACTACTATTGATCTCCCCTAAAGGATAGAATTATAAAATTTGGGGCAGCTCGGAAAAAAGATTCAATTCAGTAATTATTATGCTCCCATACTTTTTATACCAAATTTTTATGCCAAATATCTGCGGCAAAAAGTTCATCTAATGCCATCCCCTCTTTGTGAACACACACACATACTTTTTAGGAAGCTCTCAGACCAAATGCAACACATACAATAAAATTCATACGTAAAATGTTGCACAGTTCATAATAGCGTACATCTGTTTATACTCAACAGAGATAACGTCCCATAACACATTTTATCATTATGTAGAATACAGGAGCGTGCCAATTTTGGAACTTCCGAATATCAATCAGTATTTGAAATGTCTTCAAGCGAGAAAGATGTTATTGTAGCTTGGCAATTTTTAAGAAGATGTCAGAGAAAAGAAAGAAAAATGCGTCGATGACGCACCCACTGAATGCATTTAACATTATTCATAGTCCAGCAATTGTTTTACATGAACAGACATGAACATTTTTGCTAGGAGTGTTTTTTTTTTGATAAAATTACTTACTTTTTGAGTTATTTGCAAGAAACCGTATAAAAATGTGTTTTTTTTAATGAACATATTTACTCTCAAAAACTCGAAAAGTTTTAACTTAGTGAAAAAATGCTATAGAACAAAAATTGCTCAAAATTACGCAGTTTATCCATTTCCGGCCTTATTTTGAACGTATAATTTTCACCCTCGGGACGGGATGAAACTCGCCCCACATGCTACCTACTTACATATGTCTATGCCAGATTTTCATGTTATTTTAAAGGGTTCTTCACAAATGTATAGGTTTTGCAATATTTTACCGTCAGCATTAACTTTAAAAATATCACAAATTTTTATTTATATAAAAATTGTTTTTTTTTTATATTATTAAAGAAAGAAATATGAAAATAAACATGGAGAAAACAAAGATAATGGTCATGGGAAATGAGGATAAACAAGTAAATATAGAGATAAATAACCAGAAATTATAACAAGTAACAACATATAAATACCTGGGTGTGAAAATATAAAATGGAGGAAGATCAGAAGAAGAAGTCAACGAAAGGATAACCATGCCGTTCAGAATCTACTACAGCTTAAACAGAGCATTCATTGGAAAAAAGGAGTAAGCAGCAGGATGAGGCAAGGATGAGGCAAGATGAGGACAATGATAGAGGTATATAAAACGATCTTCAGGCCAATCCTTACCTATGGTAATGACAGCTGGGTGCTAACACAATCATCGAAAAGTAGAATAAACTCAATGGACATGAAGTACCCAAGAAAAGTAAAAGGAATTACAAGACGCGATAGAATAAGAAACAGCATTGTAAGAGAAGAACACAACTTGGACTGAAGCGAAGCGAAGGGCTAAGAATAAACAAAGTGGAGACGATTTGTATATGATATAGATACATGAAATGTATTTTTTAAACACCTTGCACCGTTAAGTAGAAAGATTTAGATTATGTTATTATGAACATATAAAATTATTTACTACTTGGACTAAAGAAAAATGGGATCTGTGTAACAATTTAATAAATTTAAATTATACTAGAAAATAACATGTTTTTTTCTCTGATTCTGGCCTTGATTTAGAACTAGAACCTTTAGCCACGTAATTGGATAACTTATCACTAACTCAGATGTAATGTGTAGTGTGTGTGTTGAGTAAATGTCTTGTTACTTTGCAAAGTCGACGTCATTGTCTTTGCAAAGAGACGCTAATTGTATCCGAACGTCTGCGGTCCAACATAGTTAGAATCTCTAAAAAAATGATTTGTCAAAAAACTGTAAAAAGGTATTAATCTGTAAACATTAGATAGATAAGTCAACAAGCACGTTTATCCTTTTAAGACTTTTTTACGTTTATTTTGTAAGTAAACAAATCATTGTAAAAAATTGAATTAAATAAACGTATTATTATCTCAAAACTTAAATAAATTTATCCTATTATCCCTAATTATATTCTACGCCCTAATTCCAAACACACACATTTGCACATCTGGGCACTCTTTACTGCCCTTTTCTTGAGAATCCGATCGCCGTTGCATCGGAATTCTAGGAATTTTAGTTTAAGTGTGTTCAAGGGATGCCTGTTAACCGTTGAAACATATTAGACCAGACTATGTCATCGTCCCCGTGAGGTAAATTATTCCGATTCGTATTTTTGTACAAACCTACTCAAAAACAGGTCCTTATAACAAATCCACAGGGTGGCGGGAAGTGGCGCGGTCGGAAAATTGTTTAAATAATTTTTTAAAACAAATTCAAAAAATCAATTTTTTCACTTCGTAGGTATAATTTTTTTAGACTCTTTGGGTCATTATAAGCAAAAAAGGTCGGTTGTATTTTTCTCCAAAATTGATTGTTGTCGAGTTATACGCGATTTAAAAGTTAAAAAACGAGAGAAAATGGCCATTTTTAAGGCTTAATAACTCGGTTAATAGTACATTGTGTACCTAGTAGGAAAAGTTTAACATTCCCGGACGATGTAAAGATTGCTGTCGAGGCGCAAGCCGAGACAAGGGAATACAGAGTCCGGGAATGTTGCTTTTCCTGCAAGGTATACATACTATTTTTTCGAAAATCTAACATTTAAATTATATTAAAATAAATATGTTAAAATTTTCAAATAGACATATTCTGACTCAAATATTCGTGATGCCACCAAGTACATGTTTTGTAACTATAGAAACAAAAATATTGAATTGTCAAATTTGACGTATTTGTGTATTTTTGACAGTACTTATAATACATTTGTTCTGAATCTGCTGTAAGGAAAAAATATTTTTCTATGGATGTTATACAATGTGCAACTGTCTCACTACTTACATACATTCAAAACGAACAATTTCTCATGCAGTGAGAAAAGTCGGCCATTGCAGTGGGAAATATTTTTTCTCACGGGTTCTCGTACGGTTTTCCATATCGTCGTCTTAATACTATAACTTGATAACACGAAATTAGTAGTTTTGAGATAAACGAGTTTAAAGATTTTAAAGATATTTGTGCTGCTACCATGATGTTGGTAGATACGGAATTCACTCTGAGGCTCTCAAATACTGTTCCTTAACTTTTTGGCAACTGATCTATTTGGGAATACGGTGCAAATTTGTTTTCCAATATGGAAAAAACTATGAAAAATTAAAGTTATCAACTTTTAGCATTACCATAATGTTAACATTTGGTAATGTCGCATGTTGTGTCAAGTTGCATATAAGTGAACTTTTTAACACAACTAATATTTTATACATTATTTTGTTGAAAATTAGCCCCCTGCCATGGGGGTTACCAGATCTGCTAACAATTCTCGAATTCTTGCATTAAAATGAACCGAATAAACAGATAGCAATTATGTGGTAAGCTCAATGGTTTCAGAAAAACATGTGCTACAACTAGATAACTCGAGTTATCTAGTTATAGCATCCAGTGTATGTCGTATTCACGATTATTTCGATTAAATAATAGCTTGATAACTTATCTTTGTCAACTTTTAGCACTGAATGTTAGGGGCATTTGAGTTTTATCAACTTTCGTCAATCATAAATAAATACTTAACCCGTTTGGAGCGAGCTATTAAGTTTTTACACAATATGGAGGCAAATAAAATACATCTTGTGAACTAGTTATCTCAAAAACATCAATTTTGGAGTTATTAAGTTATAGTACTAAGGCGACGATATATGATCGATGTTTCCATGGTAACATGCACAATACAAGCACAATTTAATATTGTCAAATAAAATGTGTTGGAGCAAAACTTACCAGGAATTACCTTTCAAAACTGTTGGAAAATAACTGTTAATTAGAATTTTAAATAAATAAGGTAAATATATAAATTTTAAGAATATTAAATAACTACATGTATATGTATTTTATTTCAATTTATGTATATAATATACGTAAAAGCACCTAAATTATTCAATTTTGAAGTTTAAACTCATGACGTCATGACACAACCGCATCCATAGAAAAAGTACAGTATACACATGAGAAAATGACATATTTCTCCCTGTTGTACAATATACTATTCCTTATGTATAGTAAGGAATAGCTATTTGTATAACAAGGGAGGAAAGTGCTACTTTTCCTCCCGAGAATGAAGTTTACTGCCCGACGCGTAGCGGAGGGCAGTAATCATTCAAGGGAGGAAAAGGCACTTTACTCCCATGTTATACATATGGTTTTTCCACCTTCCTCAAATAACAAGTCATTTTTTCATTTTTACTTAATTTATTTATGTAACTAACCAACAAAATTTATTAAAACTAAAACTAACAAGTAGGTACAATATAACTGTCAACTGTCAAATATAAGTAAAATTATTAATGTAAACATTGTTAAATCAAAATAACAATTTACTGTTTTTTACCATTCTGCAAACTACTGGGTGTTTTATAAATAAACGTTAAAATGTATAGATACTTAAGTAATAAAAAAAGATATTGCACAGGGCGTCAATAAGTTATATTTCATGAATGAAATACTATGACGTCACTTTTACTTTTCCTCCCTAGGGAGGAAAAATATTTTCCTCCCTAGGGAAGAAAAGTACAACTTTGCTCCCTACAATCAGGTCTGGAAAAGTATACTTTCGGTAGAGGCGGGTGGAAAATAACATTTTCGTACAGTTATTTTTCATTTCCAGGCAATGGCTAAGTATAAGGAAATATCGAACGTTTCTTTCAAAAATATCTACATTCCTGACCGATTTTCGGAAAAAATTATTATTATGAAAGTTAGAAAGTGAAAAAATAAAAGTTTAAAGTCCCCCTACATGATCCTGAAAAAATTTGTGTCATTAATTTATTACTAAGTTGTTATTTTTAATTATTAACAATAAGCGCTGAAAGCGTATTTAGGCGGCTGTCAATGTGAGTGCGAAAAAGATGCACCATTCCGGCAGTCCAATGGTGCATCTTACTCGTACCCACATTGATGGCCGCCTCAATACGCTGTTAGCGCTCATTGTTAATAATTAAAAATAACAGCTTTTTAATACATTAATGTCACAAAATTCTTCAGGATCATGTAAGGGGGCTTTAAACTTTGATTTAGTCACTTTCTGACTTTCATAATAATAATTTTTAACAGAGTTAAAGCCTTGAATATAACTATTTTCGCGTTTTTCAAATTTTAAATCGCGTATAACTCGACAACAATTAATTCTAGAGAAAAATCATAAGAGATTTTTTGCTCATAATGTCCCAAAGAATCTAAAAAAATTGGTACGAAGTGAAAAAATTTATTTTTTAAATTTGTTTAAAAAAATTGTTTAAACAATTATCCGACCGCAGCACCTCCCGGCACCGTGTATTTGTTATAAGGACCTTTTTTTAAGTAAAAACGTTTGTGCAAAAAAAGACGGATCGAAATAATTTACCTAACGGGGGCGACGATACAGTCTGGACTATATGGGAAGTTGCGTGTTACATATATCGATCGGATATCGCTTTTGGTATGAGAGCTTCCTTATACTTTTATACTTTTTACTATCTTCCCACTTAACTCGGAAAATAACAACCGCATGAAAAAAATTGTTAAAAAGAAATTGTAGGAAATCATATTTGGAACAATTTAAGTTGAAAATGGCGTAGATATTGAACAAAAACAATTGCTGCAAAATCAATCGGGTCTTACGCTCGCGCCATTATCGCATACATACTACCTTAAATATTAACTTTAGCAAAAAAATGAAAGAAACTAAAATTGTGTAGAATTCAATTCTCACTATTTTTGTATAGGAACATTTTTGTCGTAAAACTAACAATAAACGAGATAATTCAATAATTATGCTCTATTTATATATAACTGTCACTATTTTCCGCTATAGAAATGATAGAAAATTACATCTTCAACAATTTTGGTTGTTATACCTTTTGTCGAAAAGTTGAAAATGGCGGAGATATTGAGCAAATACGGCTCTCGTTTAAAATCAAGATGGCGGCTAACGCATTCAGTCGAGATTTTAAATTTACACTACTATTGATCCCCTCCCCCCCTAAATATTAAAAAAATAAAATTTGGGACAGCTCCTAATGCAAGGTTAGGCCTGTTATTCGTCTAACTCGACTGGACTAAAAACATGCCATTTTTCAGATTAAAAAGCTTAAAAAGATTAAAAAGCTTATAGGCGAGCCAACGAAGCATTAAACCTAGGAATTTTGTGCAGTAAGATGAATCGTGATGCAACTTTTTGCATTCGATTTGAAAGAGTGTCAGGCAATTTTGTGAACTAAATTGATCTCCGGAAAAAAATTTGTGCATGAGAAAATGCATTTTCAAAGTCCATCTCGAAGAGATGGAAAATGAAAATTTAAGAACTCAGGACATATTGACGGAAATGAGTTCGATTTTTATACTTGGGGGTTTTAGAGGTCACTAAACACAAATTTCATGACGGCGATTATCTCCGAGGTACCTGGTGGCCAGGGTGGAATTCGTCGCCTGGGACGATCGAACTTTTTGCGAAATGAAGATTTGATCGAAAAACTGAAAAATACGTGTTCAATATTTTTCAAAAATCTATCGAATGACACTAAACACGAGCCTCCCAATCCACCCCCTGGAGGTGAGGTGGGCGTAGATTTAAAATCTTAAATAGAGACCCCCATTTTTTCAAGACATATTTTAGAATTGTAGATAGATGGCGCTATAATCGGAATAAACGATTTATCGTGACACCATGGGTAAATTATAGAAACGGTCTAATATCTCGAGAAATACACTTCCAAATAAAAAACCAAAAGATGCGTGTTTAATGTTTTTCAAGATCCTATATCGAATAACATCAAACACGACCCTCCACCCCAACCCCTGGAGGTGGGGTGGGGGATAAATTTAAAATCAAATAGAAATCCCCTTGTTTTATTTCAGATTTGGATTCCTCATGAAAAATAAGTAACATTTATTCTAAACATTTTTTAGAATTGTTGATAGATGGCGCTACAGTGTTTTTCCGATTATAGCGACATCTACCCATAATTCGAAAAAATGTCTTGAATAATAGTTACTTACCTTTACGTAAGGAATGCAAATCTGCAATAAAAAATGGGAGCCCCTATTTAAGATTTTAAAGTTACCCCCACCCCACCTCCAGGGGGTGGAGTGGGGGTAGTGTTTAGTGTCATTGGATAGATTTTTAAAGAATATTAAATAGATATTTTTCAGTTTTTCAATCCAATCTTCATTTCACGAATTATTTGATCGTCCCGCAAATTATTCGATCGTCCCAGGCACTACCAATTCCACCCTGGGCACCAGGTACCTCGGAGACTATTGCCGTCATAAAATTCGTGTTAAGTGACCTCAAAAATCCCCAAGTATAAAAATTGAACTCATTTTCGTCAATATTTCCTGAGTTTTAAATTTTTCATATTCCATCTCTTGGAGATGCACTTTGAAAATGCATTTTCTCATGCACAAAAATTTTTGCCGGAGATTAATTTAGTTCACAAAACTGTCTGACACTCTCTCAAATCGAATGCAAAAAGTTGCATGACGATTCATCTTACTGCATAAAATTCCTAAGTTTTGGGCTTTTCAGTGCTTCGGTGCTTCGCCTATTAATATTTGAAGTACAATTGTTAAACTTTATCTTTTAAAACATAAAAAATGAAAATCTTCAAAATGGCGATTGCTAAAAGTTGTAAAATTAATGTATTGCTTGGAAAACTGCAAGATAGTTCAAAATCGTTAAGGGTTTTTAAATATTGTAAAAAATCTGCCCAGATATTTGTTATTGCGCCCAAAGTTGTGTATTGTGGCCATTAACAAAATCTTGAAGTTTTAGATCGATTCATCAAAGAATTTAGGAGCGTCATTTAAAATTTTGCTGGGGGTGGGGGCAAACATTATATATACAATACATTATATATGCAAACATAACACAAAATTGATCTATTTTTTGTAAATTTCAGTCATTTTCAGGGTCCCTATCAAATGACGCCCCTGAAAGAATTTAAATGTTATTATATTTCCCAGAGACCTTCTTTGCAATAAAATTAGTCAGAAGCTGATAATTTTTACACACATTTGAAAAAATAGAAAGTTTTTTTTTGGGGGACAATTAAATAAAAATTATGAATTATTTTTGTAATTCCCAGCTATTTATAATATGTACCTACAGTGATTAGTTTCGTTTTAAAGATAAAGATTCGAAGTTTTACTATACAGTAGAAAAATTAATTAGAATAGAATAAAAAATTAGAATTTTTTCAGAACAATATTTTTAAACAAATTACATTGTTGGTTTATTAATAATATTATTAAATGTTTTTTAATTTTTTAATGTACCCAAAAAATGCGCAAAAATACATAAGAATTTAAAAAACATTAGAAGTCATTCACTAGAACCGGAGATAAGGAAGATAAACAAACAGTATTTTAAAGTTCATTATCATCTTTGGACGCTTGAATTTACAGTTCCCGCTTTAATTAACATGGTCCCATCTTACTAGGTCCCAGCTTAACTGGTCCCATCTGAATCTTCATTTCAGCCTCATTTTAACCCTCACGGATAATGGTGTCTTAATTGAATCTTGGTAGAGGTGCTTGCTGCACTCTCTGATTGGACTAGAATATGGTTCGGTTGTATTTTCGTTTTGCAACGAAATTGAAAGTGGTTATTCATTTTTAAATAAAATTTTATTTCGATCCAATGTACATATATATTAATCTTACGCTATATTATATTTAATAATAATCAATAAATAATAATAATAAAATAATAATAAATATATTAATTGATAGAATAAAATGGTTTTATTAAAAATTGTGTTTTATTTATATTGCTATTGATGTTCTTTCGATAGTACTAATTTTGATCATATTGATATCGAGTCGAATGGAGTATCGCAAACTAAAGTGCATTGTAAATGTAATTTTGTAACCTATTGGATTAAAAAAACCGAAAACCGGTTTTTCCAAAAACCGGTTTATGGCCGGTTTTTGGCCGGTTATAACTGCCAGGTTAAACCGTAAGCAAAAAAAACGGTATAACCGAAAACCGGTGTTTTGTCAAAAACCGCCATCCCTACTGTTGATGCCATCCATTCACCTTGTACCTATATATGGTTAAACAATGTGATACATTTATTATTAAACCTGCTATAGTCGGTTCGCTAAACTCAGACGCAACTGGCTAGATATTTTAGTCGATAATTTTTTTGTTTTTTGCCAATTTTGCAAAAATTTGCAAAATTACTAACTTAATTAGTGATTATTAACTATTTAGTAATTATTTTTTGCCAATTTTACTAAAATTTACTAAAATTGGCAAAATTACCGACTAAAATATCTAGAAAGTTGCGTCTGAGTTTAGCGAACAGACTATATAACACAACATATTATGTTGTTTAAAACTTTTATATTTTGTTAGACCTATTTTTTGTATGCTATAGATTACACGAAGTCTTTGTTTTTTTAAGTCTTTTAAAAGTTATTTACACGAAGTCTTAAAAATAATAAATACTTACTTCTGGATAAAAACTTGGTAGAGACAGTGTCCAAGTATAAGAAACGCGTTCGTTTTCCACAAGAGGGCAAACTGTATTGGTAATTCCTGTGCAAGCGTCTTTCTCGCATGGATAGTCTAAAGTCACCCCCATAGATGTTGCTTTATACTTAGGGGTTATAGATGGTACGTATCCAGCTGCAAGAGTAATGAGTTAATTGTTTTAATAAAATATCTTTCTTTAAGAACATACGTGAGGTGAAATTGACGTTGAAGTAACAAGAGCTACCAGTGTATGCTATACAAGGAGACTCTTTGCAAATTTTAGAATCTGATTCTAAATTTACACCTGGTGGTATTACGCCGCCATCTTTACCTAAAACGAAAATATTATATTTATATAAATATATCAAAAAAATAAAAAAAATGCAAAAAAGAAGAAAAAAATCATAAAACACTAAATTTTTACGGGTTGGGGTGGTTTTATAGGGGCGAGAATATGCTAAAACTTATTAAAACGTTTTTATATACTTGGCTTGGTTGTTGTCACGGTCTCCGCAAATCTTGTAATCCATTTTAAAAATAGTTCTAGGCTACCTAGGTACCTGAAATTTTCAGAATAGCTTAGAACTAGCTAACAATGCAATATTTAACTGCTCTTATACAGGGTGATACAAGTGGGGTAAAGCTCCGTAGATCCGTTATAGTAATGGATAGCGATAAAAGTTAATAACAAAAATTGTAGCCAACTTTGAACTTCACATTACAAAATTAGTTAGAATGTTACAGGGTGTTCGATAACATAGCGACAGATCAAAGTTATGTTTTTTTAAATAGAACACCCTGTATTTTATTTTATATTCAAAATATTCTTAATTTCTCCATTACAAAAATATAAAAATTTAGTATGTTATACAGGGTATTTACAAAGTTATAACCAATTTTATATGAAAATCGTAACAAGTTTAACTCCCTGTATAAATAAAAATAAGCACAACGGCAATGGTTTGTTAATGCCATATTTTTTCTAAATCATACAGAACAAGTAGAAACTTCGTTTATATAATGGTATAAAAAGTTTATTGAAAAACTATTAAAAATTCATCCAAAAGGATTCGCAAAACGTTTTCGATCTAGATCAGATCATCTTCAGTGCGTTCTGCTTAGTACATGAAACTAGCAACCTTGTAGAATAGGTGACATCCAGAAATATGATTTACATTTTTAAAAGATGATATTAGTAGCGACATTTAAAAATTCTAATTTCTTTCAAACCACAAAACTGTCAAAATTTTTGTTGTAATTTATTGCTCATTATGTCATCACCATGACAACGTGAAAGTTAAGGATATTTGATTATATGAAAGTGTGTCAAAAATAGTGCGAAAAAGTAAATCCCATTTAAAATACATTGTTACTTCACGCACACTGTACAATGATTTTTGTACAAACAATATATTTTAAATGGGATTTACTTTTTCGTACTGTTTTTTTGGCACACTTTCATATAATCAAATATCCTTAACTTTCGCGTTGTCATGGTGATGACATAATGAGCAATAAATTACAACAAAAGTTTTAACATTTTTGTGGTTTGAAAGAAGTTAGAATTTTTAAATGTCAAAGTTCTAGAAATTTTAGAATAGAAATGAATTTCAGTGACGAAGAGTTACAGTTTTTTATTTGTTTATCGTAGATAAAATATTGTATGAAACTGTGCGTGAAGTACTTTTTGCGAACTTACGCGATGTATAAACATCACGTGCGTTCACAAAAAGCATACTTCACGAACTGTTTTATAAATTAACTTCACTATTAAATTTATTTAAATTAAAAAATTAAATTATAAAATGAATTTCACTATTTTAAGACAGTCGTCTATTGAACGTTTTTCTCTACAATTTTAAATGCAATTTTCACAATATAAAAATGGAAAAGTCGCTTTTTTACTAAAATATTAATAAAACAAGCTGAAAATGTGAGCATTATCATAACGAAAACTTTGTTTATTTACGTATTTTAATTCGTTATATGGAAAATTAATGAAAAGTAGTTTAGAATTAATAATTATGTTTTAATTAGCAATTATATCATTCTAATTTAAATGTTATGAACTATAAAGGTAGTTTACTCTTGATCTAAATTTATATTTTTATATACCTCGTATAAAATTAATAAAACTTTATATAATATGTTGGTTGCATCATAAATCTTAGAACACGAATAGCTTTTTATGAAGAATAACTTTTCTTCGTCAAATTAAAAATAAAAGAGTTATACTTAAATGAAAATGTTGGTATCCATAATTTGAGAAAACCTTCAAATATTTGTTTCCATTAGAATTGCACATATCAGACCATAATTTTTTATACCAAACAATATTATTTCATATAGGTAGGTACTGTCGGTTCGCTAAACTCAGACACAACTGGCAAGTGATTTTAGTCAATAATTTTGCCAATTTGGCAAAAAAAATAATTACTAATTAGTTAATAATTACTAAATAATTAGTAATTTTGCCAATCTTGGCAAAATTCGCAAAAAACAAAAAAATTACCTACTAAAATCACTAGCCAGTTGTGTCGAGTTTAGCGAACCGACTATACAGGGTGTCCAGAAACTCTACCGACAAACGAAGACAGGAGATTCCTCAGATAATTTTAAGAGAATTTAACCACATTCACCTAGTCCGAAAATGCTTCCTAAGGAAGCTAGAGCTCTTTGAAGATGGCGTCTTGTAATTAGTTTTTCTTAAATACCTGCAGAACGCTTTTAGTTAGAAAAAACGAAAGTTGGTACACATATTTATCTTCCAGAGATAAATCGATTCCATCTATGGTGACTTTGGGTGGTGGATTTGGGTGGGCAACGGTTATTTTATCGCATAACTTTTTTGTCTTTAACTTTTAGGCACTTTTGATACTGGATTATTAAATTGTGAGGTATTCTAGTACTAAAAGGTACTCTTGCTTTAAGTCGGTAGGACACACCGTTTTCTAGAAAAATCGATTTGAAAATTTTTCGTTTCCTGAATTTGAAAAAAATTTTGAAAATTAAAAAAAAAAACGGTGTATTTTACCAACTTTAAGCAAGAGTAACTTTTAATACTAGAATACCTCATAATTTAATAATCTAGTGTCAAAAATCCTTAAAAATTAAAGACAAAAAAGGTATGCGATAAAATAACCGTCGATCTACCCAAAACGGACGCATATGACCGGTACTAGAAATTCACAATTAATAAAATCGATTCATCTCTGGAATATAAATAAATGTACCAATTTTAGTTTTTCTAAATAGTTTTTTTTATTGAAATTTTTTTTTTTTTGATATTCAAACAACGAAAAATTTTCAAATCGATTTTTCTAGAAAACGGTGTATCCTATCGACTTAAAGTAAGACTACATTTTAGTACTATAATACCTTACATTTTAATAATCCAGACTAAAAAGTGCTTAAAAATTGAAAACAAAAAAGTTATGCGATAATATAACTGATGCCCTACCCAAACGGACGCCTATGAGCCGTACTAGAAATTTGCAATTAATGAAATCGATTTATCCCTGGAAGACAAATATGTGTACCAATTTTCGTTCTTCTAAATAGAAGCGTTCTGGAGATATTTAAGATAAAATAATTACCAGACGCCATCTTCAAATAGCTCTAGCTCCTTTAGGAAGCATTTTCGAACTAGATGAATTGGGTTAAATTGTCTTAAAATTATCTGAGAAATCTCCTGTCTTCGTTTGTCGGTAGAGTTTCTGAACACCCTGTATTTTAATTTCATAACAAATGGAACAGTCATAACATTTATCATAAAGGGTAGGCCGTATACTCGTAAATATATACCTACTTAATAAATTATTGCTTTTAAAATATACTCAAATTGTATTTTTGAACATCTTATTTATTTTATATAATAATTAAATTCACCCCCTCCGTGGCTCAGTAGTAAGAGCGCCTGCCTTTGGATCGAAAAAATCTGAAAGGTTGTGGGTTCGAATCTCACCAGGGTCAGAAATTTTTCATTTATTATAAATTAATGAATGAATATAGTTTCTGTCCTTGTGGGATGGGTACTCACCGGAGGGACCGCAGACGTTCGGATACAATTAGCGTCTCTTTGCAAAGACAATGACGTCGACTTTGCAAAGTAACAAGACACTTACTCAACACACACACTACACATGACACTAGGTACCTAACTGTTCAAAATTACCGTACCTACCATGCCAATGGCCATTAGTTGTCGAGGCATTAGCTAAATAAAAAAAAATAAATTCACTATCTTTCATTGATGTTTTATTAATACTTAATTTAAAATTTAGTTTGACATTCACGAAGTGTCAAACTCAAATGTAAATAAACTATGCTTTGCTGAACAAATTGAGATTAAATAAATTGATTTTTTTATAGTCACACAAAAATACGACAGCGCTTGTTCAATTCTGGAAGAGAAATGTCAAACATTTGTAAAACTACTAGATAATTATTACTAATAGTCTACTCGTAACTTCTTGAGTTTGATGTTTAGCTTTTTGAAAAGTAGCCTACTTCCTAATCAACCATTTGAGCTGACGTTTAGTGCGTCGGTAGGAAATAACCGGATTGTGACGTCACATTTTAGACTTTGAGGTCGACTATCTCGAAGACGGTTAGAGATATCGAAATGCCGTTTTCAGATTTGGATTCAGAAGGCAAAACTACATAAGAATCCATCGATACACCTGCTCTAAGTATTGCAGTAGCGGCAACGCAATAACACACAGACTTTTACAAATTTATAAACGAAAAGTTTTCGTTGATAACCATGACGCAGTAAAAATTCCAATACCCACGAGATGGTGCGTCTTTTCTATTGACTTCTCCCAGATATTACAGTTAAAACCTAGCGCCCAGAATTTTTTCAATAGAGAGATATTGCTGAGTCTTTTTTGCACTTGCTGTATTACAGCACGCGTTATTTTGACAGTAGAGCATGCGCAGATGTGATATCTGGCTTACGCTGCATTATTGGAAATACGGCCTGCCGTTATTAGAGGAGTCGTTACGCTGTGCGGTATTCGTTGCGCTATTTTGTTTTCAGGTTATGTTTGTTGTTTATCTTTCATTTAAACCAAATTTATTCGTAATAATTTGCTAAAATGGGTACCTCAGACAGTAGCAAACGAATTAGATTTACGTCTGATGACGATTTGTGTTTATTAAAACAAGTTTTATGTCAAAATCCATTGACTTCTCCAGAAAATTGGACGTTAGTTCAGGAAAACATGAAGAGTGTAACAGGAAAATCTTTTATTTATAAGAACATTCAAGGATCATTTGTTTCTCTTGCTCGATATTTGGAAGAAAATACAAACCTTTCTTCCATCTAAATTAAATTCTGGATTTTGAGTACAAATTAGATAAACAACTAATCTTAATTTAGCCGTAAATTACCGCAACCAAAATGTTGAGCAATATCTGCATTTATGAAACGTCTGAGAAATGTCAATTCTGTCAAAATAGCGCGGTGTAAATAGCGCAACGTAGGCTGTGTTAAATTTGCAATATCTCTCTAATGTTTAAATTCTTCGTTTCCTGGGGTAACCGCGGAGCTGAATGCTCCACTCAATGTTAATCATATTAATTTAAGAAATATTGTAGGATTATTACATATCTATCAAGTTTTAAAATATAGTTACAGAAAGTACAAATCATACACTTAAAGAGAGATCAAACCATTTTTTTAACGATAAGAATTTTGCAACCTCACTTATTTTTCCATCTTTTCAAGTGTGTGATGGATATAGGAATACATATTTAAATTCTAAATTTAGAATTGATTATGATTATTGCACTAAAATATTCTATTTCATACTTATGAGCGTAGGTGCAAAATTTCGGGTCAATGTTTTGAAGTTATACTTCTTTAGGCACGAGGGTGAATTTTTACATTCCCTGACGCATGCGCAAACCGACAGTATGGTATTAGTCGCTACATCTTTTAAGTTATGTAGCGCAAATAAGGTGTGCGTGAAAAGAATATATTATTAGTGTTTTTAGCAAATATATTTATTATAATTATGTCCTAGAAATGATCGACTGAATACAAAAGCGGTGGTAGCTGATCGGTAGAACATTCGCCTAGATATCGAGAGTCCCCCTTTTTTTTTGTTCTTTCTAATATTAGTTTAATATTTAAATACAATACAAAAAAACTGTTTAAAGTAGATAGGTATATTGATTTCGTTGAAATCATAATATGAAGTTAGATTATATAATAATAGAAGTATAACTTCTTACGTGCGTACAAAGTAGACACACATTCTTTTTGCAAATGCATTCGTTTTTTCGAATCCTAAGAAAACTAATAAGTAGTTTTGAAAAATTTAAACGCAGAATGAAACATTACATTATTATTATTACCGAGGGGCGAAAGTCTCTGAAAACTTCGATGTTTATTTTAAACAAAAAAATTCAACGAATTAAGCGGTATTTCAAATCTTAGCGTGGAAGGATCTCTCTAAAACCAGCTCATAATAATACAAATTCCTATGGTACAGGACATACAGAACAGACAAGTTCGTTAGGAAAGAATAGCAAAAGATACAAAATCAACAGGTGAGAGACCAAGAGATGTATAATAAACAATATAATACGAAGAAATTGCAGCTGTTAGAGTTGGGGATCATTTAACAAACAACCAAAAAAGAGATGTGCAGCGGAGATTTATACTGTTCCCATTATTATTCAATATATAGGCAAAGCATATTCTGAACCTGTCATAGACCTTAACCGAAGCATCACTGATGAGATTCGAATCATTTGAAATGTGTTACTATAGACGTGCGTTGAGGATTTCCTGGATAGACAAAGTTACCAATGAAGAAGTTCTACACAAAGCTGGAATACCTAGGCCATATAATGCCTAATAAACAATGATTCGACCTACTTCGGACCATGCATGGAGGTAAGCTGCGTGAATAAGGCCGTCACGTAGGAAAAGACTATCCTGGATTCATATACTAGCGGAACACCCCCAAAAAAAGCTTATTTCTCGAGATACTGACCACGGAGAGGTGAATGGCCAATTTTAGTCATACTGTATGTTTTTGATGGTGCTGAAAACGAAAATGAGGTTTATTTTCAATTTTATGTGGGGGAACATTGTCAAAATCGCAATTTTACCCCAAAAATAAAAAAAATAAAATCACGTTTTTTGAGTTTACCTCGCTATAACTCTGTTCGATTTTAATATTTTTTCTGAAATTTTTACAGTATATAGCTCTAACATTTCTGAAGACAACGGTACCTGTGTCAAGCTTTTATTCTTAATCTGATAAACGTTATGAATTTTTCAAAAGAAAAGGTGCGGATTTGTGCATTGCAAAGTTTAATTGCAAAAGTTGTGTGACGAAGTTTAAAATTTAGCTTCTAGTCTGGGCAGCTTATCGGAGAATAGGCCATTTTTGAGAAAACTTATTTATCAGCAATCTTATTGCTGGAATCGAATCTTATGATTGTATATATTAATAATATACGTATGCAGTGTGTCCGCAGATAGTGTGCTACTTTTTTATCAACAAAATGGCGCCCGAAAATCGTGTATTTTTCAATTTTTGCTCTATAACTCCAAAGATTTTAACTTTACACCAAAAACACCCAAACTAAAATTCACTGTAATTAAATTCTGCATAGAGGCGTGTTTTTCCCGATTTACTTCGACGAAAATTTTTCCCGGAAAATGCGGGTATTTCCAACAAAATCTTTAATTTTCAACTAAAATTTTAGATAAGTAATTGTTTATCAATAATTAAATAACTTGGTAATATAAAAACTCTTTTCGTATAGATAATAATTCCAGAAGCCGATGGAAATTGAATGAACAGTTTAGCAACAATTGAATTGTTAATTAAAAATTTACGGTCGCTATAACAAACACAATGATTATGATACATAAGAATAACTATAACTTTTGTATAAAAAGACACTGTACCTACTATCTAATGTACTTTACAGAAATGAAATTGGATTATTTAAGCGGCCTCGGGAATATTTTAAAATTATAAACAATTTTTTGGCTTATAAACAAATAGAATATCTCGGGAAATATTAAATTAAATTAAATCATGAAAACGGTATTGGAAAAAAGCGGCAGGACGCTTCTTTTAAAAGAAAAAATGTTTAATTGTGATGAGTGGTTCCTGCGATACAACCGGTCAAAGTTGACCGGAAATTACGGCAAAGATATAAACAATACGATCTTAATTTTCAAACCGTCACCTTTTTATTTCGGTCCTGTTTCTCCATACCAATTTTCATATCTTTAAAATACTCATAACATATATTATTACAATAAAAACTATAGATATTATGAGTGAAAATTGCCAAAAATAGCAAAATTTGAATCAAAAATTAGGTTAGAGAAAATGTAATCTCAAAGTACAAAATCGGTATACGTAAAAAAATGCATTTTCTCAGCTTCCCATGGAGCAATTTTCTTCATTCTTTTTTTTTTTCAAGTAACTAGAGTAGAGCCATCTAACTAACGCATTATTAAATGTCAAAGTTTCTTTTGTTTTGTTATAATAAATTAATTTATTTATTATAACAAAAATTTTTAATTTGTTTAAATAAAGATTCTTTAAATAATTATACAGCTTTCAAATGAGAATATTTGTGTTTTTAACGTTAAAAGGTACACTTGTAGTAACTTTATCTAAAAAAAGTCTACAACTGGAAAAAATATGCGCAGCTTATAAACAAAAAAAGAATGAAGAAAATTGCTCCATGGAAAGCCGAGAAAATGCATTTCTTTAACGTATACCGATTTTAAACTTTGAGATTACATTTTCTCCAACCTAATTTTTGATTGGAATTTTGCCATTATTTTCAATTTTCACTCGTAATATCGATAGATTTTATTATAATAATATATGTTATGAGAATTTTAAAGATATGAAAATTCGTGTGGAGAAAGAGGACAAAAATAAAAAGGTGATGGTTCGAAAATTATGATATTATTGGTTATATCTTTGCCGTAAATGCCGGTCAACTTTGACCCGTTGTATCGCAGGAACCACTCATCACAATTAAACATTTTTCTTTTAAACGAAGCGTCCTGCCACTCCCTTTTCAAGATTTAATTTAATTTAATATTTCCCGAGATATTGTATTTGTTTATAAGCCAAAAAATTGTTTATAATTTTAAAATATTTCTGAGGCCGCTTAAATATTCCAATTTCATTTCTGTAATGTACATTAGATAGGTACAGTGTCTTTTTATTTAAAAACCATAGTTATTCTTATGTGTCGTAATTATTGTGGTCATTATAGCGACCGTAAACTTTTAATTAACAATTCAATTGTTGCTAAACTGTTTATTCGATTTCCATCGGCTTCTGGAATTATAATCTATACGAAAAGAACTTTTATATTACCAAGTTATTTAATTATTGATAAACAATTACTTATCTAAAATTTTAGTTGAAAATTAAAGATTTTGTTGGAAAAACCCGCATTTTCCGGGGAAAATTTTCGTCGAAGTAAATCAGAAAAAACACGTCTCTATGCATAATTTAATTACGGTGTATATTTTTGTTTGAGTGTTTTTGGTGTAAAGTTAAAATCTTTGGAGTTATAGAGCAAAAATTAAAACAAACACGATTTTCGGGCGCCATTTTGTTTATAAAAAGAGCAGCACACTATCTGCGGACTTTGCATACCTATATTTTTAATATATACAAGCATAAGATTCGATTCCAGCAATAAAATTGCTGGTAATTTTCCTTGTATTTTGCTAATTAGCCCAGAGTATTCTTAATCACGTTTATGTTAAAATAGAGACTATAATGAAGCTTTCTGGTAAGTTTTAGACCAAAATGTAGTTTTATAGAAAAAAAAATAGTGCAACTTTTAATGTCGACATTAGAAATCCCCAATATAACGCTTATTTTTCGAGATACTGGCCATGGGTGGTGAATGGCTAATTTTGGTCTTAGATTATGTTTTTGACCGTGATGAAAACGAAATAGTTATTTTCCTAAGCAAGAGACGACTTCCGTTGACCCGAACGACGCGATAGCGGAGTTCGGGCAAGCAGTCGAGTGCGGGGAAGACACTTTCCGCGTGAGTTAGGGACAATATTTTTTCTAGGGCCGTACGTTTGGAAAAAAGCCACAAAAAATAGAGTTATATCAATTTTTATTTAGAAGTGAAAATACACAAATGAATTCTTTGATAAGGTTGTCAAAACCAAACTTTCAATATAATGGGTTACCACGACGACGATATTGGTTTCTATGATGACGATTCAAAACTATTAGGTTTGTTCCAACTCGATACAAAACCGTTCTTGAATCGTTACGAGTTTTATATCGAGTTGAAACAAACCTATTGTTATTGTCTACTGATCTGACTTTTAAATATTATGTCAAAATAATTTTATTTCATCGAATTAATTCATTCAAATTCATAATTTCATCGCGATAATTATCGCGCTATTTCATTAAAACATGAACTCAATAAGATAAATTTGAAATAAATTAGTAAATAATATCTAAAAATATTAGTTTATTGCATGTATTATAATATATTATAATGCCATATTACAAGATATTTTACTTTTCCGCACGCCGTGCGGGAAAATTTACTTTCACGCACGCCGTGCGGGAAAGTGCAACTTTCGGAAACGAAATGCATGCGTGAAAGTGGCTCTTTTAGTACGGCCGTAGAAAAATCAAATTTATTTTAAATTTTAGGTGGGGGAATATTGTCAAAATTTTAATTCTACCCTAATAATAAAAAAAATGAAATCACGTTTTTTTGCGTTTAGCTCGCTACAACTCTGGTCCGTTTTAATATTTTTTTTTAAGTTTGTACACTATATATGTATATCGCTGACTTTTTTGAAGACAATGGTTTCTGCTTTAAGCTTTTAGTCTTATTCTAGTAAAAGTTATGAATCTTTTAAAGTACATGGTGCAGATTCGTGAATTGCAAAGTTTAATCGCAAAATTTGACTGACAAAATTTAAAATATAGATTTTAAATCAAATTCAAAAATAAAACATGAGTACAAAGAAGTTTTCTGGAAAGTTTTGGATCAAAATGTTTTATAGATAACAAATGGTGCAACTTTTAACATCTACGTTATAAATCCCCAAAATAACGCTAATTTTTCGAGATACTGATCATTGGTGGCGAATTGCTAATTTTGGTCTTACTTTATGTTTTTGATGGTGCTGAAAACGAAAATAAAGTTTATTTTGAATTTTAGGTGGGAGAACAATGTCAAAATCGCAATTTTGCCCTAAAAAAAATTAAACAACGTTTTTCTTAAAATTAAAAGTTGCGCCATATTTTTTCTATAACACATCTAGACCTAAAACTCCCCATAAAACTTCTTTGAACTCTGGTTTAACATAAACGTAATCAAATAGATAAATTTTAAATTTTGTTTCTAAATTTTTGCGATTTATCTTTGCAACTCACGAATCTGCACCTTTCATTTTTAAAAATTCATAACTTTTATGAAGAAAAGACTGAAAGACTACAGTTGCTTTCATAGTCTTTACAAAGGTGAGAAAGAGGCCCGGATCTAGAAATTAATAATAGGGGGGTCAGACGTACCGCAAATATTTTATTGTCCAGATTTAGCCATACGACTCACACTTGCTCTAAGGATAAAATTCAGTCATCTCAGATACCTACGGTATCAAAAGAATTGAGCTCTGGTTGACAAAAAAAATAATAAATAATAAAAGAAATACTTATAGACTAAATACAATAGGGGGTCCATGGAACCGTTGACCCCCCTCTGTATCCGCGCCTAGTGAGAAATATATGCTGTAGAAATTTTAGAAAAAAATATTGAAATGGAACAGAGCTGTAGCGAGTTAAATGTAAAAATTCGTGACTTCATTTATTTTTTTTTTTTAATTTTTAGGTTAAAATTGCGATTTTGACAATGTTCCCTCACATATAATTCAAAATAGTACCTCTTTTTCATTGTCAGCACCATCGAAAACATAAAATAAGACAAAAATTAGCCATTCACCGCCCATGGTCAGTATCTCGAAAAATAAGCGTTATATTGAGGATTTCTAATGCCGATAATAAAAGTTGCTCTATTTTTTTTTTTCTATAGAACATTTTGATCTAAAATTTTCCGGAAAACTTCTTTGTACTCTCTTTTTTAACATAAATGTGATTAAAAGGCTAAATTTTAAATTTCGTCACTCAACTTTTTCGATTAAACTTTGCAATGCACAAATCCGCACCTTTTTCTTTGAAAAATTCATAACCTTTATCAGAATAAGAACTAAAGCTTGAAACAGATACCGTTGTATTCAGAAATGTTACATTGTAAAAATTTCAGAAAAAAAATATTAAAATGGAACAGAGTTGTAGCGAGGTAAACACAAAAAAAACGTAATTTTAATTTTTTTTATTTTTAGGGTAAAATTGCGATTTTGACAATGTTCCCCCACATGAAATTCAAAATAAATGTCATTTTCGTTTTCAGCACTGTCAAAAACATACAGTATGTCTAAAATTGGCCATTCACCTCTCCGTGGTCAGTACCTGGTCATTTTAGGGGTGACTGCCGCTAGCCTATTAACTTGACCTTACCGGATCTTTTAGAGCAGCAGTTAAGAAAGTAAGAATATCCATGCGAGTATCCAACATCGGTAACGGATAGACACCATAAGAAGAAGGTAAGAGACCACTAAATAGGAAGATCCTTTAAAAGAAGGCAAGAAAGCTGCCAGTCAACATCATACATAGCTACGAATATAAGCTTAAGTTCGGTGAAGAGCAGGTTAAGGAGAAATAGAAAGATGCTTTATTGTCATGGAAAATTGTACAATTTTATCGACAAAGCTTATAAAAAGTCAAGAAAACAAAACAATAACAATTCAATTTACAAAAAATTACATAAATTGTCAATATAATTAAAAAAAATAATAATAATAATGAAGTAAAAGAGAAACAATCATTTGCAAAATTTAAAAAATTTATTTTAAAATTTAATATAGGTAATTTAATATAGGCATAAAAGAGCGCAAAAAATCCACAAAGGCTAAGAACCATATATCTTCGTAGATAGATAAAATATTGAAATTTATCTTAATAAACTAAATACACATAAAATGTTATTAACTATTTTTAATGGCAAATAAGCCACAATTTTACTAAGAAAATGATTTTACCAACGTTTCGATGTCCAAATCGGATGCCGTTGTCAAAATACACAAAATAATAATTAAAAATATAAGTATGTATTTTGACAACGGCATCCGATTTGGACGTCGAAACAGGGCCTATTTTACCACTAGGCCAGTGAGGCACCTGCCTCGGGCCCGCATTTTAATGGGGCCCGGAAAGATCATCAAAAAATTTTTATTGCAATAAAACAAGATAAATTTTCAAATTTGTCAACTGTGGTCTTAGAACCACATGAGACACACTTTGAAAATCTTTCTACGTGTCATCCACAGTAGAATCAGAGATAAATGTGAAGAAGACCAGGATGAAATACAATTTGGCTTCAGAAATGGACTGGGAACCCGGGTCGCACTCTTTGCACTAAATGTATTATTGCAGAAATGCCGAGATCAAAGGAAAGGCGTATTTGCTGTATTTATTGACTATGAGAAGGCCTTTGATCGAGTAAAACATCACAAATTAATTAAAATATTAAAGGATTAAGGAGTTGATAGTCAAGATGTACGAATCATAGAAAAATTATACTGGCGTCAAACAGCGACAGCTTGCATAAAAAGAAAATCAACAGAAATATGCAAAATACACAGAGGTGTCAGAGAGGGTTGTATACTGTCCCCACTGTTATTCAATTTATATTCAGATAGAATATTTATTAAGGAAGTGCTCCATATTTTGGAATGGGGTGTGAAAGTTAATGGAATTCTGATAAATACAATCAGATATGGAGACGATACAGTTATTTTAAGTGATGATATGAATAGATTAAAACACCTTTTAAATGCCATTGACACAGTGGGAAGAGGCATAAACTGTTCAAAAACAAAATACGTGGTATTTAGCCGTTTGGCCCATCAAGATTCACAGTTATATGTTGATAGTCAGTACCCAGTTTTCAATACCTTGGTTGCCATATTACTGAACAACTAGATCCAGATAAAGAGATAAAATGTAGAATCGAGATAGCCCTCACGACATTTTTAAAAATGAGGTCATTCTTCTGTAATGATAACTTGCAACTTCAACTTCGAAAGCGCATGATTAAATGTTACATTTGGTCAGTCCTCTTGTATGTTGTCGAAGCATGGACATTAAAAATATCGACCATTAATCGTTTGCCTTTGAAAGCCAGCCTTTGAAATGTGGCTGCACAGACGTACACTGAAAATACCATGGACGGCTACTCTGACAAGTGTGACAGTCCTTAAGAGAGCAAATGCTGCCCGCGAGCTGCTTGATAACATCAAATATAGAAAAATGGCCTATTTTGGACACGTAGTAAGGGGAGACCGGTATAATATTCTTCAACTTATTATGATGGGTAAAATCAAAGGACGCAGAGGAATTGGTAGAAAGCAGGCCTCTTGGTTGAAGAATATCCGGGAGTGGACAGGAATAAAGAAAGCAGAACAACTATTTAAAATAGCTCGAGACAGAGACAGTTTCGCCATGTTAATCGCCAACGTCAAGAAGACTTGATAGGGCACGTTAAGAAGAAGAAGGTCTTAGAACAATTAAAAAATTTGATATCAATGTTAACTAATTAACTCAATTAATATTATTATTAAATTATATTTAGGGGCCCGAAAATTATGTAGTGCCTCGGGCCTGATTTGAAGTAAAATAGGTTCTGCGTCGCAAAGTTAATAAAATCATTTTTTGTAAAATTGTGGCTTATTTCCCATTAAAAATAGCTAATTACAAAAATACCACAAGAAAATAGCTTCAGAACAACATAAAATGTTAACTAAATTCTTCAACAATACTTACATGGACCCACGATGGTTGAATCGGCAAAGCCTAGAAATATAACTGCAAAACTTATAATAAAAAATACTCGCATTTTATTTGTTATTTCTGTTGAATAAACTCGGAAATAGAGTGGGATCCTATTTTTATATAGGCATTTAACTTATGTAGATAGCATCCAGGGATCACAATCTATAGCAAAAACAAGTGATAAGGTGACTATTTTTTAATAGACCAGGGCGCATCTGTAAAAATATTAGTACATTTGGACGTTGAGAGGTGACTCAAATTTTTTTGCAGAAATTGCTTGAAAATAATTCAACTAATAATATTTGAGTTATCCTCCCTCTCAAAAAGGTCCGGAACATTGTTTAAATAATCAAAATTACAAAAAATGAAGGAAAAATTCGATTTTTTTCTTGGTTTTTTGATTATAACTTTAAGAGTATTCATTTCCGAGAAAAGTTGTATTGACATAAAAGTTGTGTAATTAAATTTCATATAATATAGAGTTAGTTGAAAATTTAAAAAATAGTCACCCTTGTTGCAAAATAGCAATAATTGGGAAAAAACTATACAAAAACAAGTATTCGCATTTTACGTTTTTCAACCATTTATGCTAAACTTAGGACCTTCAAATTTCACCCCGAAAAACTATATGATACAGTTAAACAATACTGTAAATTTCATTAAGATCGGTTCAATAGATTTTGCAAAATAAATTTCGCAATCCAGCTTTCGCAAAAAAAATTCATTTTTTCAAACTGTTACAGGACTGAAAATAAAGCAGATAGCAAGTTGAATTTTTTTTACTTATAGAAATGTACTATACCTTTCATTTGCAATTTGCAAAACTAAAATCGATGAACCACCACGGCGTCAGGAATTTTTATAAATAAACATTAATTATTGGTGTTGCGCGCAGGACGGATAGTTTGCTCTGATTGGGCATTCCACTGACCTTTGATAATTATTGATACATTTTAATTTTTATTACATTTCGATATAAATAAATAAATTTGTTTATTGCAAAATAAAAACACATACTCTATCCTTTGAAATAACACTTTTTTTAGCAAAAACTTTGTTTGTTCATATATTTTAACTTGAGAATAAAAGTTTATTATTTTTAAACACATACAATTGTTTAAACAATATTTCACAAACAATAATAAAGTTAGCTTGATTTTTGTGGAATTAAAATATTAAAATACAACAAAATATAGAGTAAGAAAATAATATATTAGATGAAGATTGGAAGAAATTTTGGTGGAAATCATTTTCATGTGAATCGAACACCGCTGTCCTGCGCGTAGCACCAATAATTAATGTTTATTTAAAAAAATTCCTGACGCCGTGGTAGTTAATCGATTTTAATTTTGCAAATTGCAAATGAAAGGTACAGTACACTTCTATACGCAAAAAAAATTTCAACTTGCTGTCTGCTTTATTTTAAGTCCTGTAACATTTTGAAAAAATGAATTGTTTTTGCGAAAGCTGGATTGCAAAATTTATTTTGCAAAATCTATTAAACCGATCTTAATGAAATTTACAGTATTGTTTTACTGTATCATAAAGTTTTTCTGGGTGAAATATGAAGGTCATAAGTTTAGCATAAATGGTTGAAAAACGTAAAATGCGAATACTTGTTTTTGTATGGTTTTTTCGCAATTATGGCTATTTTGCAACAATGGTGACTATTTTTTTTAACTTTTATTTAATTCTATATTGTAGGAAATTTAATTACGCAACTTTTATGTCAGTACATCTTTTCTGGGAAATGAATATTTTAAAAGTTATAATCAAAAAACGGAGAAAAAAATCGAATTTTTCCTTCATTTTTTGACATTTTAATTATTTAAACAATGTTCCGGACCTTTTTGAGAGGGAGGATAACTCAAATATTATTATTTGAGTTATTTTCAAGCAATTTCTGCAAAAAAATTTGAGTCACCTCTCAACGTCCATCTCAAAACAGATGGGCCCTGGACTATAAGCAATCTTACGGTATGTTATTTTTTAATAAAGGATTCTGAAAAACATAATATCCTGTACTTAAAAAACTATAAAGATCTAGTGTCTATTAATATTATAAGTGTTTGTACCTAAGCATGATTAGCAAAAGTGTAGAGACAAATAATCTAAGCAAATAATCACAAAACATTTGATAGTAACAAGGGCATCGGTTTCAGGGCTTACAATATAGGTATACATACTTTATCATCAAGCCCAGTACCTATGAATCTTTTTTATTATTTGTATATTGTATATATACAGTGAGGGCGTTTGAGTTGGAGAGAAATCCTGAGACAGGTCGATTTTTGTTTTTAAATTATGACTTTTTGGCGTATATATCGTATTAGTGACGTCATCCATCTGGGCGTGATTACGTAATTGATGATTTTTTTAATGAGAGTAGGGGTCGTGTGATAGCTCATTGAAAAGGTTTATTAATTGTCTATTCAGTAATATAAACGTTAACATAATTGTTTATACAGGATGTCCAAAAATTATTATTTTTTAAATTAAATTAATTGAGAAAAAGAAAAATGTATGTAATCCATTTATTTAAAAATACATTTGAGTGCTGTCAGAAAACAGAAATGTTTATTTAACAAATAAACATTGTTTTTCGCTTAAATTCAATGTTAAAACTGCCACCAACCTGTCTCTGAGCAGTTTGAACATTGAATTTAAGTGAAAAGCAATGTTTATATTTGTGAAATAAACATGATCACCTGTTTTCCTGACAGAAGTAAAACGTATTTTGAATTAAATAAATTACTTACATTCTTCTTTTTGTGTAAATTAATTTAATTCACAAAAATGTGTTTTGTACGCCTTGTATAAATAATTGTGTTAATGTTTATATTACTGGATAGAGAATTAAATAACCTTTCAAACGAGCTATCACACAACCCCTACTCTCATTTAAAAAATAATCGATTACGTCATCACGTCCAGATGTATGACGTCACTAGTATGATATATATGCCAAAAAGTCATAATTTAAAAACAAAAAGCGACCTGTCGCAGGATTTTTCTCCAAATTTGCTCATTCTCGAGATAATGAACTAATTCCAACTCAAACGTCCTCACTGTATATACGTCTACAGCCTGTAGAGAATTTGCAGTGAAATTGAATACAAATAAGACAAAAACGATGGTCATCAGCAAGCACCAAAACAGAAGGGGGTCAATGTCGACGGAACTGATCTGGAAAGAGTATCAAGAATAACGTACCTTAGAAGTAACCTTGATGAAAGTTGGAACCACTCACTAGATATCAGAACACATCTGGAAAAGGCAGGTACAGTACAGTGTTTTACAAAATACAAAAAGTTCTATGCAACTGCCAGCTGGATATCTCATTGCGAGAACTAGTCCAAGTAATGAAGCTTAAAATAGGACAAAACCTCGCAATTTTTACAGAATGGATCGATTTGCTTGAAAATTTGAGGATAAGTAGTGGATAGTCAAGGAGAAGGATCAAAATATATATGATGCCGAAAGGCGCTTTTACCATGGGGATGGTTGCCACCCCATCTCGGGGGTGGAAATTTTTTAATATACACACACCGGCAAAATTAGCCGAACACGTTTAAAATGGGACATGTTTGATGTCTCGTATTTCATAAACCAGTGGTCCGATTTGAGTGATTCTTTTAGTATGTTATAGCCTTATTATTTAAGAATATCGGTGTAATAATATTGTTGCTAGACAGGTAAATGTCATTTTATACCGGGTGTAACAAGCATACTGTGTTTTTTTCTTCTTAAAGTTCGGAACACCCTGTGGAATATTCCAGCATATATAAAATATTAAAATTAAAACTCGATTGTAGAATTATGCTTTCTTAACATTTTCTTTTTTGATTCATTTGGTTATGTTAGAAAATAAAAAAGATATGTGCTTTAACAACTAACCATGTTTTTTATCAATAAATCCTCATAGTAGGGGAGAAAAGTATGCTAAATTTGCAATTACTCGAGCGTTCTTGGGACCTGGAGTGGACTGTGAAGAGTGGGTGCTACAACCAAAAAAAGTTAAGTTAAGTTTTCCATGAAGTGTGGGACTCTCCAGTTTTAATTTAATTTTCCATTTCCACCAATCGTTTTTTTCCGATTATAGCGCCATTTATCCATAATAGGAAAAAATGTTGCGAATAAAAGTTGCTTATTTTTACGTCAAGGATACAAATTGCAATAAAAATTGGGGGCTCCTATTTAATATTTTAATGTAACCCCCCACCCCACCTCCGTGGGCGGTCGTGTTTGGTGCCATTCACTAGATTTTTGAAAAATATTGAATAGGTTTATTTTGCAGTTTTACGATCTGATGTTCATTTCGCAAAATATCACGGGGTTCGTATTTATAATTTTTAATTTACCCCACACCCCTCTCCGTGGGGTGTCACGAGCCACCACGGAGGTGGGGTGGGGGATTTAATTTAAAATATTAATTAGGAGCCCCCAATTTTTATTGCAGATTTGGATTCTTTACGTAAAAATAAGCAACTTTTATTCGACATATGATAGCGCTATAATCGGAGAAAAATGATTGTTTCAAATGGAAAATTAAATTAAAAATGAAAAATCCCCCACTTTATGGAAAACTTAACTTAACCTTTTTCTGATTTTAGCACATACTCTTCACAATCCAATAGGTATTTATAACGCTCGAGTAACTGCAAATTTAGTATACTTTCCTCCCCTACTATGAGGATTTATTGATGAAAAACATGGATAGTTGTTAACGCACATAACTTTTTTATTAACTCACATAAGTAAATGAATCGAAAAGGAAAATGTTAAGCAAGCCTAAGTCTACAATCGAGTATTAATTCTAATATTTTACATATGCTATAATATTCCACAGGGTGTTCCAAACTTTAAGAAAAAACACAGTATGATTGGTACACCTGGTATAAAATGGTATTTACCTGTCTAGCAACAATATTATTACAACGATATTCTTAAATAATAAGGCTATAACATACTAAAAGAATCACTCAAATCGGACCACTGGTTTATGAAACACGAGACATCAAACATGTCCCATTTTTAACGTGTTCGGCTAATTTTGCCGGTGTGTGTATTTTGACCGCAAAAGTTGGTAAAAATATTCATTCTAAGTAAAAAACGTGCTATACATTTTTTTGATAAAAATTAATAGTTTTCGATTTATTCGCTGTCGAAAGTGTTAGTTTTATATCGAAAAAATCAATGTTTTTAATAAGTTTTCTTTACGGTAAACAACTTTACTTAACGAAAATGTACCTTTTAAAAAAATAAACAAAACTGTTTTTTTTAATTTCTTTAAGACCAATAGTAATCGAGCTACACTTTATTATATGTTAGCGCTTCTTCGTCAAATGCTAAATATTGTAGTTTCAAAGTCAAAAGACGAGAAAACTATGCATTTTTCGAGGATAACTTGTTTAAAAACTAATTTAAATAATTTAACAATAACTATTTGCATAAATAAAAAACGGCTCTAGCTCAAAAATTGAGTAACTTATAATGAAAAGAATGTCAGTCCCTGTTTTTTTCAGCGAAAAAGTGATCGGAAGCAACCTCCTAATTACCACCCTAATTAAAATTAGTGATTGACATTCTTTAGCCTTCTTTATTTATGTATTATTAATAGGTTCTAGAAGTTTGACCGGCTTAGAATGATTAGTTTTAAAAAAAAACGGAGTTAAAAGCGAATAACGAATTTTTGTAGTTTGGAAGAAAATGGCCTTTTCTTCAGAAAAGAAAGATTAGCATCAGAGATACGAAAAAATATTTATATATGAAATTGTATCCTATTTAATTCCCAAGAACCTCGTTTACAAACATTTTTTCTACGCCAAAAATTGGGTGAGCTATTGACAATTAAAACTTGTAATAACATGCAAAAACCACATTTTTGCACGATTGATCATTTTTGACTGTTTACCGTGACAGATTTTACGTCAGTAGGTGACATTTACTAGCAACTCGACGGTAAGTAATCCAACTCGACGGTAAGTACTCCAACTCGACGGTAAGTAATTCACTTACCGTCGAGTTAAAAATCTCTTAATACCCCAGGCTGTGGGTGAAAAATAGGTCGATTTCAGGATATAATTCAGGAATTTTTGAAACGTATCAGGTGTTGTAAAGGACGATGCCAGGAATAACTTCTACTAAAATGTAACCAAAAATATTGTGCGCTTTTTTTTAATTGCGATTTTCATTTGTTAAATTTGCAATTTTTAATGATTTTTAATTTTGCAGCTTAGGATATTGATTTTAGAGAAAAACTTTTTAATAGAAAGTTGTAGTAAATTAAAAAACCTACAATTTGAGGTACGGTAAGTTTAATTTGGTTAATTGGTTATTGCAAAACAGCCTGCGAAAGGTCCAAAATGGCCGTTTTTTACAATTGCATTATTTATTGTACAAATAATTTTCTTTTATTTTTTAAAGCTTTAAAATGAAGATCTTTCAATTCCAAACATAAAAAAAAATTGTAAAGGCAGATTAACGAATTTGTTGCTTAGATATTATAAATTGTTTATCCCAAGAGGTCAAATGTCGAAGGCTATAACTTTTTGAAAAAAATCGTAGAGTTAGTGAAACATCTAATCTCCTTCTAAAGAGTTATATTTTTATATTCTGATGTAAATAAATGCGTAAAACATTTTTAAACCTCTAATTTTTGGGTTTGAAAATAAGGGGGCAAATTTCGTTATAAACATTTAGAGCTGAAGCGGCCCTGTACATCCTATGAGTTTTTAACTTACAGATTATTGTTGCTAAAGATGAAACAAAGATTTATAAAAAAAATAAAAAATTTCTACGACCAACTGAAGCCGAGATAATTTTTTAGTTTGAAAATAAGGGGGCATATTTCGTTATAAACATATAGAGCTGAAGCGGCCCTGTACATCCTATGAGTTTCTAACTTACAGATTATTGTTGCTGAAGACAAAACGAAGATTTATAAAAAAATAAAAATTTTCTACAACCAACTGAAGCCGAGATAATTGTTTTTTTTTTATCTTGAGTCGTAGTGCCTTTCTTTACAACAATTAAGAAATTATTTTACAGTCATTGACTAAAGAAAGACTTGCGATCATAAAAAGCGGGTCACTCGATGAATTATTCAAGTTAGATGTCTCGAATTTTCTAAACCTGTTTTCCGATTTGAGTGATTTTTTTAGTATGTTATAGCCTTATTCTTTAACAATATCGCCATAATAATATTGTTGCTAGATAGGTAAATTGTCATTGTATACAGGGTGTAACAATCATACTGTTTTTATTCCTCAAAGTGTGGAACACCCCGTTTAATGTTTTAGCATAGATAAGATATTGAAATTAAAACTCGATTGTAGCCTTAGGCTTTCTTAACATTTTATTTTTTGATTTATTTGTTTGCGTTGGATAATAAAAAAGTTAGGCACCTTAACAACTAACCATGTTCTTCATCAATACGGGGTGTTTCTAAATAAGTGCGACAAATTTTAAGGGGCAATTCTGTATGAAAAAATAATGACCGTTTGCTTTATAAACGTATGACCGCAAATTCTTCAGTTTCGAGATACGGGATGTTCAATTTTTTCTTACAAACTGACGATTTATTTATTGCTCTAAAACCGGTTGAAATATGCAAATGAAATTTGGTAGATGTTAAGAGGTAGTTATGGCGCATTTTTTGACATACAATTAAGAATTTTATATTCACCATTGACGTGCATACGGGATGTATCTAAAGTGTTTATACCCGTATGCACGCCAATGGTGAATATAGAATTATTAATTGTATGTCAAAAAATCCACAATAACTGCCTCTTAAAACCTACCAAATTTCATTTGCATATCTCTATTGGTTTTAGAGCAATAAATAAATCGTCAGTTTGTAAGAAAAATTTCAACATCCCGTATCTCGGCAACGAAGCATTTGCGGACATATGTTTATAAAGCAAACTGTCATTATTTTTTCATACAGAATTACCCCTTAAAGTTTGTCGCACTTATTTAGAAACACCCTGTATTGATGAAGAACATGGCTAGTTATTAACGTGCTTAACTTTTTTATTATCCAACATAAACAAATAAATCAAAAAAGAAAATGTTAAGAGAGCCTAAGGCTACAATTGAGTTTTAATTTCAATATTTTATCTATGCTAAAACATTTTACAGGGTGTTCCGAACTTTTAGGAATAAACACAGTATGATTGTTACACCCGGTATACAATGATAATTTACCGGTCTAGCAACAATATTATTATAGCGATATTGCTAAAGAATAAGGCTATAACATGCTAAAAAAATCACTCAAATCGGACAACAGGTTTAGAAAATTCGAGACATCTAACTTGAATCACTCATCGAGTGACCCGCTTTTTATGATCGCGAGTGTATTATCTTAAAATAAAAATTATTATAAAATTACATTTTATTATTATTACATTTAATTATTAAAAATTATTTTTAAAATCGGTGCTTTTGCGAGCGGCCGAATTTTGCAAATCGCCCGGCTCGCTTCAAATCCGCGCGGTCGGAAAATTTTTACTTAGCTTTTATTAAATTTTGAGAGAAAACAATATAATAATATTACCATTATAATATACAGTCTTTTACCACTGTTTTTGTTTTTCTTGATAAACTTTTATATGTGAAATTTCATTTCTGAAGAAATAATATTACAAAAATTATACATATATGTATATGAAATATATAACTATATTTTAATTTTTTCATTGTTATATAAATATAATAATAATAATGTTACTTCTTACTATAATATACAATATAAAACTTTTTCTTCTTGTAGTGACTATTCTTTTTGGATTTCACATATAAAAGTTTATCAAGAAAAACAAATACAGTGGTAAATAGACTGTATATTATAATGGTAATATTGTAGCGGTTATTTACTGTAATTACTTCTAATTACAATAAAACTAGCGGTTCGTAATTTATATACGACTTTATTTTTTTTATTTATACAAGTTTACTTTACAAACTTTAGCTTAAGACTAAACTCTAATAACAGCGCGCTCCGCTTAAATAGCCAATAGGTCCTGTTCTCGAAATGTCTACATATCCCTCGGCCTAATGAATATTCTGGAGATCTTCACTCACAGCGCCGTCGCTTCTGTGACGTCACGGCTACTGTTATTCCAACGGTTGGAATTTTCCCAAGCCGGGGACTGTTTATTGCGCCGATTCGAAACTCTTTCGTTACACTGCTCCCCTCTTAAGATCTGAGCGTCCCGATCAGCAACTCTAGATGAAGGCCCAGGATGGCGGAATCTACACGACTCTCCAGCTCTGCATACACCCTTCAAGAAGAAATAACAGTCTACTGTCTTTGAAGGGTACGACATCTTCGGGTTCATGCAACACACAGTGATTTGTACACCAGTTCCTCTGAAGACCACTTCAAGCATGCTTCTCACAATCTTCCAATCCAGATTTTCTACTGCATGGCCTATTTTTGGTAAAGCCAAATTTTTGATGTCATAATTACACACGATTTTCTTCAAATTAGTTAGAACACGCCATATGTTCTCGTAGCTTGGCGTGTCCGTATAAGACTTTCTGGTCACCATATACAGCAAAGATCGAGGACCATCTTCCAATCGCAGTACTCTTCCAATTTTAGGCTGCTGATTTCTTAACTCGTCCAGGCGGCCGAACTTTCTATTGAATACGGACGATATTCCTTTAGTCATCTCGAGGTCTTGGGCAACACAGTGGGCCAGAGAGACGTTTTCTGGAACACCAAACAGATCTTGCTGAACTTCTGTGGTCACGCCGAATCTAGCACTCTTTCTCGCTGCGTAATTTGACATAAATTGATTAAAACTTGGCTGTGCGACATCTTTCATCTCCTGTTGGAGGACTCGTGCTTCTTCTGTTTCATTTGAGCCAGCATATGGTGCAAGACGATTTATGTGAATAACTTTTGGTTTACCGTTTGGCAACTTCTTAATTCTATATATTACGTCATTTATTTTCTTCTTAACTTCATATGGACCTTCCCATTGTCTTTGCAGTTTAGGACATAAGCCTCGACGACGTTGCGGATTATAAAGCCGGACGAGATCACCTACTTCGAAGCTTTCATTCTTGCATCGAGAATCATATTGATCTTTCATTCTGTCACTGGCTATCTGGATGTGTTGTCGGGCAAGTTCATGAATGTTGTTCATTCGTAATTTCAGGCGGTCAACGTAGTCTTCGCCTGCAACATGTTCCTCGGAAGGTCCGCAGCCAAACTCTAGGTCGCAGGGCAACCGAACTTCACGACCCAACATCAGGCAGGTTGGTGTTTGACCTGTAGTTTCATTTACGGCCGAGCGGTAGGCCATCAGGAATAAATGAATGTGTTGGTCCCAATCTCGCTGATGTTCAGATACAACTTTGGACAAGTGTTTACCCATCGTTCGGTTCATCCTCTCGACCATCCCATCTGATTGAGGATGCAGGGGTGTTGTTCTGGTCTTATTGGCACCAATCAATTTACAAACGTTTTGGAAAAGAGCTGACTCAAAGTTTCGCCCTTGGTCGGAGTGGATCTCCAAGGGAACACCAAATCGGCTAAAGAATTCTTTAACAAGTACCTCTGCAACGGTAGCAGCTTCTTGATTTGGTAATGCATAGGCCTCAGTCCATTTTGTAAAATAATCCATGGCTACCAGGATGTATTTATTTCCAGCATCGGTTTCTGGAAATGGACCTGCAATGTCGATAGCTACTCTTTCCATAGGACTTCCAACATTGTACTGTCTCATGGGTGCTCTCTTTTTACCAACCGGACCATTACCGGATGCACACGGTTCACATTTTCGGCACCATCTTCTTACATCATCTTTACAGTTCACCCAATAGAACCGTTCTCGAACCTTTTGCAGAGTCTTCGTAATACCAAAGTGTCCACCTGATGTACCGTCATGCAACTGACGCAATACTTCTGACACTTTACTTTTAGGTACAATTAACTGAAGCTTAGATTCTGTACCATCATCGTTCTCAAAGGTTCTGTACAAAAGATCATCTTTTAGTATCAGGCAATTCCATTGGCTCCAGTAGGCCTTGACTTCCGGACTACATGCACTAATGTTTTGCCAACTAGGTCTCTCACCTCGACGCATCCAATCCAATACTCTTTTTATACATGGATCGTCTTCTTGGGCTTCTTGTAACTGTTGTGGCTGCCATTGCTCATTAACGACGGTAGTTCGTCTCACAGGGCAAAGCTGTTCATCTAGTTTAAGCCGGTGATTACAACTTTCACTGCATGGCCGTATCGAGGAAGCATCTGTATTTGAACCAACTCTTCCAGCCCTCTTCATGCGTCTCTTCGGCATCGTGTCACGAATCACCCTCCGTACCATTTCCACCAAACGTTCATCTTTTCTCTTATCGCCTTTTTCCACGGTTATTACTCGATTGTTTCGTGAAGCTTGGCTAGCTGCTTCGTGTTCCAAGGCAATAGCAAGTGCTTCATCTAAAACTTTCGGTCTTGCTAGTCGTAAAGCTTTCTTTAGTTCATTATCTTTCAGCCCATTGACGAAGGTATCTACTGCAATTTCTTCTAAAACGCTGTCTGGCACCTCTGGATAAGCCAACCGCACCACACGAGCCACATCTGCTTCAAATTCTTGCAGATTCTCACTTGCTCGTTGACTTCTACTTCGCAGTTGTGCTTTGTATACTTGTTGTAGATGGGCATCTCCATAGCGTTTTTCTAGACGAGTGAACAAGGTCTGGTAACAATTTTCTTGACCCTTGGGAATTGACCTTAATATATCTGCAGCATCACCTCGTAAAGCAGCAGTCAAGGAAACAGCCTTTTCTTGTTCGGTCCAATGATTGGCGGTCGCAATAGCTTCAAATTGTTTAAGGTATATGGACCAAGAGGACTTTCCATCAAATGGTGGTAATTTGAATCTCATATTATGCGACGTTTCGTCTCTCGGTAGTTCATCTTTCACCACAGGATCTAACGCTGCTGTATTAACTGATGGTAGTACTTTTGTATCGGTTATCATGCTCTCTAGTTGTTTGATCTTTTCTTCTACGGTCTCTACACTTTTCTGCATCTTATCGAATGTTCTAGAAACTTCTTCAAATTTCTCGTCGTTCTGTCTACAAACTTCTTCAAGTTTTTCGTTGTTTTGTCTACAGACCTCTTTAAAAGTTTCGTCAATCTTTTGCGAAACACTTTCGAATTTCTCATTGTTTTGACTACATACGTCTTTAATTATTTGAGAAGTCTCATCGAATCTTTGAGAAGTCTCGTCGAATCTTTTAGCAACATTTTCGAATTTATCGTCGCTTTTTCTAGAAGTTTCATTGATCGTTTCAGAAACAGTTTTTAATTTCGATAAGATTACTTGTTCTGCTGACTGGAAGTGGAACGTCTCTGGGTCATCTCCGTTCTTCGTGAGGACATCCTTGAGTCGTGCTTGTAGGACTATCTTGCACCCACTGCTGTCTAATTCGTACTCTTCTAATTGTTCACGGAGCTGTTTTATGGTCAGTTCTTGTAGCAACATCTTTGGTCGGCACACACGTACTTTTCAAAATGTCTAAGTCTTTCCGAATACCGAACAATCAACGCACTTCAATTATTCCTGACGAATAAAGTTCAAAAGTCTTTCCGAATACCGAACAATCAACGCACTTCAATTATTCCCGACGAATAAAGTTCAAAAGTCTTTCCGAATACCGAACAATTAACGCACTCCGATTATTCCCGACGAATAAAGTTCAAAAGTCTTTTTTTCACTTTTCATTTATTTACACTCCACACCGTTAACACTACTGTAGCGGTTATTTACTGTAATTACTTCTAATTACAATAAAACTAGCGGTTCGTAATTTATATACGACTTTATTTTTTTTATTTATACAAGTTTACTTTACAAACTTTAGCTTAAGACTAAACTCTAATAACAGCGCGCTCCGCTTAAATAGCCAATAGGTCCTGTTCTCGAAATGTCTACATATCCCTCGGCCTAATGAATATTCTGGAGATCTTCACTCACAGCGCCGTCGCTTCTATGACGTCACGGCTACTGTTATTCCGACGGTTGGAATTCTCCCAAGCCGGGGACTGTTTATTGCGCCGATTCGAAACTCTTTCATTACAATATTATTAAATTGTTTTCTGTCAAAATTTAATACAAGTTACGTAAAAATTTTCCGAGCGCGCGGATTTGAAGCGAGCCGGGCGATTTGCAAAATTCGGCCGCTTGCAAAAGCACCGATTTAAAAAATAATTTTTAATAATTAAATGTAATTCTATTTTATAATAATTTTCTGTAAATATGACAATGACTGTAAAATAAATTCTTAATTGTTATAAATAAAGGCACTATGATTTAAGAAAAAAAAAACAATTATCTCGGCTTCAGTTGGTTGTAGAAAATTTTAATTTTTTTATAAATCTTCGTTTCGTCTTTAGCAACAATAATCTGTAAGTTAGAAACTCATAGGATATACAGGGCCGCCTCAGCTCTAAATGTTTATAACGAAATTTGCCCCCTTATTTTCAAACCCAAAAATTATCTCGGCTTCAGTTGGTCGTAGAAATTTTTTATTTTTTTATAAATCTTCGTTTCATCTTCAGCAACAATAATATGTAAGTTAAAAACTCATAGGATGTACAGGGCCGCTTCAGCTCTAAATGTTTATAACGAAATTTGCCCCCTTATTTTCAAATCCAAAAATTAGAGGTTTAAAATGTTTTACGCATTTATTTACATCAGAATATGAAAATATAACTCTTTCGAAGGAGATTGGATGTTTCACCAACTTTCTACGATTTTTTTTCAAAAAGTTATAGCCTTCGACATTAGACCTTCTGGGATAAACAATTTATAATATCTAAGCAACAAATTCGTTAATCTGGCTTTAAATTTTTTTTTATGTTTGGAATCGAAAGATCTTCATTGTAAAGCTTTAAAAAAATTTAAAAAATTATTTGTACAATAAATAATGCAATTGTAAAAAACGGCCATTTTGGACCTTTCGCAGGCTGTTTTACCGAAAGAAATATTCATGGCTCCGAAACCTTCGTCAATGGACTGGCTTATCAGCAGATCAATTGTTACATGCCGCACAAGATCGAGAACGATATCGGCAAATTGTTATGGAAGCTACCCACGCCTAAAAATTTGGGCACGGTACTTAAAGAAGAAAAAGCAGGCTGTTTTGCAATAACCAATTAACCAAATTAAACTTACCGTACCTCAAATTGTAGGTTTTTTAATTTACTACAACTTTCTATTGAAAAGTCTTTCTCTAAAATCAATATCCTCAGCTACACAATTAAAAATCAATAAAAATTACAAATTTAACAAATGAAAATCGCAATTAAAAAAAAAGCGCACAATATTTTTGGTTACCTTTTAGTAGAAGTTATTCCTGGCATCGTCCTTTACAACACCTGATAGGTTTCAAAAATTCCTGAATTATATCACGTTTTTTCACCCACAGCCTGGGGTATTAATTTTAATTTATTTTTTGAAAGAATAAAGAAAACTAACGAATTATTTATTAATATTGAAACTTATGGTACAATTTGTTAAATTATTTAATGAAATCCCACTTGTTTGGGCTGTGGTTTCACTTCTAACAGAAACTCCTACAGAATCGCATACATTAGTAGTATTACTAGTATTGCACAATATTTTTTCGGCAAAATCTATTTTATTTTGAAGAGAATCTTCTACATAGCTTTCTGCCACTGTCGATGAACGCCAACCTCCATGACGCTTTAATCCGAGGACATCAACACCTTTATTAGCCAAAAGCGTTGCTGATGTCCTCCTGAACGAATGGCCAGTATAGTTCTCGGGATTAGGCAAATTTAAGAATTTGGCAATTTGAGAAGGCCAGCCCCCGATTGTCCCTTTCCCTATTACTTGAGCACAACATTTTCCTTTGGCGTATCTTAAGAACAAATGATTTGATTTTACTTGTAATGGACGAAGTTTTATATACTTTTGCAGAATTTCTAAATATGGAATTTTATCGTCTGGTGTAATAACGGCTGTAAAAGTACGCTGGATGTTCGTTTTTGTATTGGGTACTTTTACAATCATTAAACCATCGGTTTGTTGGATGTCATTCATAGTAATATTGTATAATTCTTCTCTTCTACAGGCACCAGATATTCCCAATACCATTGCGACCTACAAATTATGAAAAAATCTTCATTAGAGTATTTCTTTTACCTAAACTAGCTTATTTACCTTGTGAACTAGAAATTCTTCATCCGGTGCTTCCATCAGAAATTTTTCAAATTGCTCCCGTGTAAAAATGCTCGCTTTCTTAGGCCTATAGCCAACATTTTTTCTCTTCAAATACGCGATCAAAGTTGAAAACTTGGAAATATCAATGCCATCATAAAGAAAAACGGTGGATTTAATCATTGGCTATTCTGCCCAGAGGCTTCCAGGAGCTTTCAACTGCATATGTCTTTGAACGAAATATGCCAATAGAGTATTTTCTTCGATTCTTAAATTCTTGCCTTCGCACCATTTTTTAAAACTTTCGTAGGTATTTTGATAACGGATTTTGGATTTTTCGGGAATAATTGCGGAACACCCTTCTTCCCAAGCCCGTTCAATTTCTTCAAATTCACTTTCGCTCATATTTTAATTTATAATAGTCAAAATTGTACTTAAAATTATTGACAACTAAATAAAAACTCAATTCTCCATTGTTGTTATGCACCCTAGTTACTACCTAACAACCAAAGTATCTATCTTGATAAAATGAATGAAACTAGTCAATATGACGAAAATGTTTAATTTTATAATTTATAATGGTATCAATCGTGCAAAAAACGTTATAAGCATGTCGAACGTTAAGGGTAACCGATCTCAGACAATAATTGGAGTCGTCGCTCCGCTCCTCCTCCAAACAATTGTCTTCGATCGGTATAAAACCCTTACCGTTCTCCATACTTAATATACTATTACCAACCCTTTCAAAGTCACATATTTTTACGACTGAGGATTTTAATAGTTATTTATGATATAAGTGTTAAAAGTACACGTTTAAGGCACGCATGTGAAAGTTTGCAGAATGAGCGAAGCGAGTGTTGCAATTCACATGAGTGTCTTAAAAATGTACTTTTTACCACGCATATCATACAATATTTTTTCTACAAACGTAATTACAGGACAATATCTACAAAAATTTTTACTTGAACTTGACTGACATTCCATTTTTATATTTTTTTGACATTACATCAAAATTGCCTGTACGGTCAATACGAACTGCAGTACCATAAAAATTTTAAAGCACTAGTGCCTTAAAGTGGCATTTTTAACGCTCGTATGGAGTGCTAAAAATTGCATTTTTAACACGGTTGTTGAAAAAAAATTAATATTAATACACTTATAGATCTTGCAAAAACCTAGACTATTTTTTTACCAAACTTTCTAAGATAAAAAATAAAAAAGTTACGGTTAAAAAATCAATATATTTTTTTGAAAAAAAAAAAAAAGGAGAAATCAAATTGGGGAAGCATAATAATGTAAGTTAGCGATATTTTTAGTCATTGGCCTTATTCATTCTTCTTTATTTATGTATTGTTAATAGATTCTAGAAGTTTGACTGGCTTAGAATGATTAGTTAAAAAAAACTGGAGTTAAAAGCAAATAACGAATTTTTGTAGTTTGGTAAAAAATACCATTTTCTTCAGAATAGAAAGATCAGCATCAGAGATACGAAAAAAAGTTTAAATATGAAATTGTAGGTAATTCCCAAGAACATGGTTTGAAAAAATCTTTTCTGCGGCAAAAATTGTGTGAATCGTAAAACGTATAATCGAAAAACATTGATTTTTTCGATATAAAACTAACACTTTCGATAGCGAATAAATCTAAAACTATTCATTTTATCAAAAAAATGTATAGAACATTTTTTGCTTAGAATGAATATTTTTATCAACTTTTGTGGCCAAAATATAATAAAAAATTTCAACCCTCGAAATGGGGTGCCAACCACCCCCATGGTAAAGGCACCTTTCTGCATCATATAGATTTTGATCCTTGGACTATCCATTACGTATTCTCAAATTTTCAAGCAAATCGATGCATTCTATAAAAATTGCGAGGTGAAAAGCTTCGCTTCCTGGACTAAACTAGAATACTTAAAGTGCTATGTTTTCTCCACCTTGTTCTAAGGTGTTGAAACCTGGACAATGACAGAAGCAACAAAAAGGAATCCACGCATTCGAACTTTGGTGCTACCGTAAAATGCTCAGAATATCGTACATGAGCCATACGACAAATACCGAAGTCTTGCAGAAGATGAACAAGGAAAGGGAGCTTATGCTCATAATAAAAGAACTGAAAACACAATATTTTGGTCACATCGTAAGAAATCAAAAGTATCAAGGGCGTGCGGTCCATGAAAGCAAGGAGAAGTATTGCTTCCCTTGGTTTTCGTAGGTAATACCGTACCAACTGAGTAACTGAGATTATTAAAAAAAAATTGAACAAACACATAAGCAGAAGCAGAATTTTAAGTTGCATACGAGAATGTTTAATTATGTAATACAAGCAGTAAGTAATAAGAAAGGACAAACGTATTTTACTCTATTTTGTCATACAGTAAATAACAAGGCAATGAAATACTATTATGCTCTTAAGCAGCGCTGCATGCTGCATTTCTAGCTTTCGTTCCGTACGCGGACCCATAGGCCATGATCGTATTTCTACGTTGGTATTCGGAGTCATGTCGGGTCGGCAGATAATCTGATTTCAAATTTGCTTCTCCTCAGCCAATGTAAAAATCACCGGGGTTAAATACACGCAGAGCGGCGAGTTCAAATTTCGGGCATATCTTTGCTTATAAAAGCAGCTTTACATCAAGGCTATGCAAGTCTCATGCTATGCAAGTCCGTCTTGCATGGCATATCTCTTGCCTGCCCTAACCTTTTTACATCGGAGCTATTTCTGTGTGTCAGTCTCGTACGATCATTCATATCGAGTACACGTATAATTACAGGTGCGTGATTAAGACAAGTTTTTTGTGACAATTAATAATAAACTAATTTCATACCGGGCTAAATTAATAAAAAACCCAGTGTTGTGAAGTGTTTATTGTTATTGTTTTTGTTTTGTGTTTTTATGGTGGGAGTTTACAATAATGGATGAAAACTCTCCCCCTGATAAAGGGGGAACCCAAAACATGGACCAGGAGGAAGAACGCGAAAAGACCAAAGATCCAGAAAAAGAAATCAAGCTGTTCAATCTACAAAAAGGATATCTCTATACAGATAAGGTATATGTATTCATTGAGAAAATAAATGAGGAGCAGATTGGAAAAATTCACCCTATGCAGGTAGGTCACCTTTTTCATAAAAAATTAGGAATTAAAAACATTCTTAGCATCGACCGAGTAGGAAAAAATAGGGTAAGAGTACAACTTAAAAGCCCCAAAGATGCAAATTATCTAGTTAAGAATGAGAATTTAAAAGAGGAACAACTAAAAGCATACATTCCAAATAACCTGCTACAAAGAAAAGCAATTATAAGAAACGTAGATACTGCTTTCAGTGAGGAATATCTTTTCGAAAATATAATATCCAATATATCAGTAACACAAGTTACTCGACTCAACAGGAAAGTTGATATAAACGGAGAAAAAGCATATATACCTAGACAAATGGTATTACTTACTTTTGAAGGCAATATTTTACCTAGATATGTATATATAAACAGCGTGGCCTGTTCCGTAGAACCGTATGTGCATAGAGTTGTTCAATGTTACCGGTGCTTGCATCACGGACACATTTTTCGTAATTGCAACAGTACAAAAACGAGATGTATTAACTGCTCACAAGAGAAAAACGATGATCATAACTGTAGAGACCCGCAAGACAGTTATTGTATACACTGTAAAAACTTTGAGCATAAATCCATATCCAAACAGTGTCCAAAATTTAAAGAACAATACGAAATTAAAAGACACATGGCAGAAAACAATTTAACTTTTTTGGAAGCAAAGGACAGTCTTAAAAGATCATATACATCTGCTGTTACTACAACGAATAGGTTTGAAGCATTAGGTACGATAAATAATGAAAGTTTTCCACCCCTTCCAAGGCAAAACAATGTCAGACATAATATTTCCAAACCATCCACATCCAGTATCCAACAACAAACACAAAAAGTAATGCCAAGTCAACCTGAAACTTCTTCTCAATATAAAAAGAGGAAAGCCCAATCTCCTTTAGCTGAAGAAATGTTCCCTTTTCAGTTTGGACCAAAAAACCCTCTGCCACCAAATGTTTTACACAGTTCCGATTCTGATCCTAACACAGATGAATTTATTAATATGTTTTTCAATTTTTTAAAAAGTGTACTCAAAGAGTTTGATTCTTTTAACGATTTAGAAAGATTAGATAGAGCTTACATATATGATAAAATTATTAAATATAACAAACTTAAATAATGGCTAATAAAATAAAAAATAAGATAAAGATTTTACAATGGAATGCGCAATCGGCTGTAGCTAATAAATTGAGTTTAGTTAAATGTTTAAATGAAAATATCATCGATATTGCCTTAATTTCAGAGACATGGTTTAAGCCAAATAAACAATATAATTTCAAAGGCTATAAAATTATACGTAAAGATCGCCATGATGGTTATGCTGGTGTCGCAATCCTTGTCAGAAATGTATTTCGTTTTGAAGAAATTTCAATTACAAAAAATTTTAACAAAAATATTTTGATGTGTGGAATACAGATATTGGACAACAGTGAAATAACACTAACATGTTTCTCGATATATTGCCCACCAGATATACGAACAACAGTTGCAGACTGGGAGGCAATTCTTAACTGTACCAAGTCTAATAGCATTTTTGGAGGAGATTTCAATGCGCATCATCAAACATGGGGATCTTACAAAAATAACAGCAAAGGCACGCAAATAATAACCGCTTCAGACAACACAGAATTAGTACTTTTAAATACCGGAGACCCCACAAGGTTCACAAATAATGGGAATAATTCAGTCGTGGATTTAACTTTTGCAACTCCAGACATAGCAATTAATTGTGCATGGGAAACCTTTCCTGATGTGCTGGGCTCAGACCATTTTCCAATTATTATAGAAATTAATAAAGGAATGGAAAGTAGAGACATCATAATACAACCTAAAACAAAATGGAACCTAAATAAAGCAGATTGGAGCTTATATCAAGAAATTGCAGATACATACTTCTCACAACACATTAAAAATAACAACAGCGTAGAACATAAGTACAACTTATTAGTTGAAGGGATAAATAAGGCAGCCAATGCCTCCATACCCATCTACCAACCTTTTAAAATGAGCAAAAAAACCTCTCTTCCACCATGGTGGGATCAAAGCTGCGAAGATGCCATTAAAAAAAGAAAACAAATGCTCAAAACATATAAGCAACAAAGCACCATGGAAAACTATATGAAATGTAAAAACGAAAATTCAAAAACCAAGAAGTTTTTAAAATATAAAGCCCAATTATATTGGCAGCACTGGTGTGAAAACTTAAATAAAAATACACCATTGACAACTATATGGACACAGGCCAGAAAAATGAATAGAAGATCTGGGGAAGTTAATACATCGGGGAATTATGAATGGCAAGAACAATTTCTAGATAAAATTTCGCCAGCTAATGCCTTGAATGATACATCACACATTTTCACAAAACAAGAACAAAATAATACCAATCATAAAATCTTCTGTGAACCTATCAGTCTGCCAGAATTAAACTATAACATAAAAAATAGAAAGAATACATCACCTGGTTATGATGATATTAGATATCCTATGATATACCAACTACCAAACAATGCCAAGATGTTTCTAATCAAAATCCTAAATGACATCTGGATTAATGGGGAATGTATAGAAGAATGGAAAAAGACTATTGTAATACCCATACACAAACCAAACAAAAACCCCCACTTATGCGATTCATATAGACCTATTGCACTTATGCCATGTATACTCAAGATTTTTGAAAGAATAATTAAAAACCGACTGGAATGGTGGTTAAATACAACTGGCTCTCTGCCAACCACACAATACGGTTTTAAAAAAGGGTTTGGCACCATTGATGCGGTGACACACTTAGTTACAGACATACAAATATGTTTAACTGAAAATGATTACAATAGCACGATGTTTCTAGATGTTAAAGGTGCATATGACAATGTCAACTGGTTCATTCTACGGGAAAAAATGATACAATTACAAATACCTCAAGAAGTTGCTAACACCATATGCAAATTGTATATAAACAGGCAAGTAGGACTCAGAGGATGTGATGGCTGTCAAGTGAAATACCAAACTGCAAATTTAGGGTTGCCACAAGGATCTGTTCTTGCACCACTACTCTTCAATATATATACCACTAATTTACACTCCTCCATATCTACAGCAACTATGATACAATATGCCGATGATTTTGTTGTTTATACACGTAGCAAACACCTCGATGAATGCATCAATCGTTTAAACTCCAGCACAGAACTCTTTTTAAGATCCATAAATGATTTAGGACTACAAATATCCGCTGAAAAATCCAAAGTCGTTATCTTCACCAGGCATAATGTGAAACCAATGCAGAAAATTAAAATAAATAAAATAGAATTTCCAGTGGATACCAATGCCAAATACTTAGGAGTTATATTAGACAGAAAACTGACCTGGAAACCACACATTGAACAAATAGAGATAAAATGTAACAAAGGACTAAACTTCCTAAAATCCATCATGCGAACTTGGTGGGGAGCAGAACCTCAAACAGCACTAATTTTCTATAGAGCTTACATAAGATCAATAATTGATTATGGTTGTACACTTTATGGAACGGCCAATAAAACCAATCTACGTAAGCTGGACATAATACAAAACAAAGCACTTAGAATATGTCTGGGAGCAATGAAATCTACACCAGTTGAACCATTAAGAGCTGAAGCAATCGAACCTCCATTAGAACTGAGAAGATCATTTTTAGCTGAAAAAACGATTATTAAATCACTAAAGAAAAATTTACCATTCATTAGTAGCATATACAAGTTAAACGAATACGACTTAACTAAGCCTTTTTGGATACATAAGAACTCTCCTCCTATTTGTGAAGCATTAAGAAAGGTGACCCTACAACCACAAACAAAGGTAGAGATCGATTACTTTGTTCACTTTGTTGTATGTGATGTGAATATACCCCATTACTCTGAATTAGCATCATCTAATAACATAGTTATTAATCAAATTTTAGACCAACATCCAAACTATGTCACAATATACACTGATGGATCAAAAAACACTGACGGCACAGGTTGTGCCTTCGTAATACCTAAACGTATACAAAAACACTATAAGCTACATAAAAATACATCTATCTACACAGCCGAGGCAATAGCAATTCTAAAAGCACTAGAATATGTACAACAGGAAGAGGAACAGAATGCCATTATCTTCTCCGATTCACTTTCAGTTCTTAAAATTCTGAAATCCAACTCAAACACAACAAATGATATTATCTTTAACATTCAAACAATTATTAAAAAATTACAAGATCAAAATAAATTTATAAAATTCTTCTGGGTTAAAGCACACGTAGGAATAACAAACAATGAAATTGCAGACAAAATTGCCAAAGAAAGCATAGAAATGGGGGAACAGATAAATTGCCAATTAACTACAGATGAACAAATAAACATATCAAAACATAAAATGATGAGAAAATGGTCCTACTTGTGGCAAGAATACACATTTACAAATCCAACACGTTACACCAGAATAGAAACCAAATTGAGGAAAAAACCTTGGTACAATAAGTTCGATTACAATCGCAAAAGCATAACCACTATTAGTAGAATGAAGTTTGGTCATGCGTGTTATCCAGCACACTTACATAAAATCAAAATACTTGAGAGTGATCTTTGTGAATTTTGTAATAAAATCGGTGACCTGGACCACATATTTTTTGATTGCCAAAAATATAGGGCTCAATCCAATGAGCTGTTCAGAAAACTTCTAAAATTGAACATTGAAAGCCCATATAACATAATGCATCTTCTTGCTTTAAACAGAAAAGAAATTTACGATTGTCTGTTATATTTCGTCAGAATAACAAAAATACAAATTTAATAATACCTTTTGCTGCTACCTTATGTCTTTCCTTAATGTATTATATACCTTATCTATCCGAGGCCTACCTTTGATCGTTTATAAAATGCCCTGATCGGCCCCTGGGCGAGAAGAGTGTAATCCTTGTGTCAAATCCTTGCCCTCTCTTTTACAAAATTTGTATCTGGCTGTGTGGGTTTTACCTTAAAGCCAAAAAAAAAAAAAAAAAAAAAAAAGCTATTTCTGTGCAATTTTAGATACCACTTTCATTGTTGCCAATAGAAGAAATATATCAAAATATTAACTTTAGATATTTCACTTAAAAACTTCAGTCCATAATTAAATATATTCAAATATAAACCACAAATTATTACATCCAATAAATACCATTTAAACTTACACAATAAGGTTAAGTTTTTTTCTAAACTATAAATTTTGTCATATTGGCAACATGAATTTTGACAGGACTTGCATCAAAATAGCATGAAAAATAGAACACGTTTTAATTTTTCGTCTAGCACAGGAATTGCATGAAAATAGCGCGTGGGCATGCGCAGTAGCGTGATCTGTCTTGCATGGCTCTTGCCTAGCATGAAAATAGCATAATGTAAAACTGTCTTAAGCAATTTTGTCAACTGCATACAAGGAGCTGTTTTCGTGAATTTAAATGGGATTTACCATCATTTGACAATGACGGGCTTCGTCGACTGATTTTGTGGAATTATGAAGATTGGTTTTATTTAATTATTTATATAAATAAATATACTAGAATTATTTATATTATAAATACTAAATATTTATATAAATATATGTATTAGGGTTTTGGAGAATGGCGAAAATGTAAGAAGTGGGATACAGAAACCATAAAATAGCTCGAGAGGATTTTTGGAGTTTTTTAACTTTGCTTTTTTCAGAAATATTTACATTCTCAGGTAATTTATTTAATGTATTGCAATGCAAGATAAACGAGATTGGTTTCTGTGTAAAAAAATTAGCGAATTTAAATATGTTATTAACAAAAAGAGAGATGACTTTGAAGAATGTTGGAATATTATGATGGCAAGAAGTTTTGAGCCTAAAAGGAAACGCATACGCACTGATAATATTGGAGATGTCCAATAGTGCTACCGCCGACTATTATAGTCTATAATACTATCAGATTTTAGATCAAATATGCCACTGAATGGAAAATAGGTTTAAGAATTTTGATGACCGAGACTTTCGTTGAGGTAGAAGAATTGAATTACATTATAAATAGGTGTTTTTACAATTTTTTTTTAAATTGCTTCCCCTGTTTAAAATTTCACCGGACGCCCCTGAAAAGTATGAACTGCTCCAACTTATAATCGAAGGCAAAATCAATAGCAAAAGGGGACGAGGAAGAAGACGCAACTCATGGCTTAAAAACCTACGACAATGGACGAATGTGACCTCCATAGAACGATTCAGGGCGGCTGCAAATAAGATTAAATATGCAAAATGTAATGGCCAACGTCCTTATGGATAAGGCACCGTAAGAGGAAGAATATAAGTGTTTTTCTTTTATTCTTTCATTGCTAAAGACTTACTGAACCTCCAGACAGCAAAAGAAATTAACTATACAAAAGGACTAATTCCTTAACTATATAAAAAAAGACTGCTTCAAATAAGGACTTCAAAGAGGTAAGGAATTGAAAGTAAGGGTTTTAACAATATATTTGGATAACTTTTGGATGTAATAATACTCTGGGCTAATTAGCAAAATACAAGGAAAAGTTATTTACCAGCAATTTTATTGCTGGAATCGAATCTTATGATTGTATATATTAATAATATAGGTATGCAAAGTCCGCAGATAGTGTGCTACTTTTTTTATAAACAAAATGGCGCCCGTGTTTTTTTTTTCAATTTTTGCTCTATAACTCCAAAAATTTTAACTTTACACCAAAAACACCCAAATAAAAATTCACCGTAATTAAATTCTGCATAGAGAAGTGTTTTTCCCGATTTAGTTCGACCTACTATGATATGGTTACTATTACAGTTTTATGGTGAAACTCACATAAATCCGGTAGATTTTAATTTTTTGTCACTCTCGTTTTAAAACATAAAATATAGAAAAAAAATTCTTATCTTCCTAGGATTTTATGTCAGGTTACTTATAGAGCTGAAGCTGTTGAAAGACGGCAAATGGACAAAAAACTGCTTGAGTGGAGACCATGGACAAACAAACGAAGCCAAGGAAGATCATTACGCGATGGACTGACGACCTCAGAAGAATTGTGATCTATTGGATAGCAGAAGCGCAGAACAGAAAAAGATGGAAATATCTGGAGGAGGCCTATGTTCAACAATGGACAAATCAGAGCTGACTGATGATGATACTTATCGAGCCGCCCTTGTCAAATTGTCATCAATCTTCTTTCTTCATCGAATTTTTGTGTTCTGTATCTTTCAAGCTCTTTTCAAGCGTAGTTTTAAAAAGGAGACACGTCAGTACATCACCCTGTGTCAATCTTCTCTTTGTAATGAATTATGTTACTAATAAAAACTCCCACAATACAGTGACAAAAAATATTAATCAATACCTACATTGGCAGAAAAAAGAAGAAAAGACCAAAAAAAGTAATTGCTATCCTCCGTAGAGGTGTAGGAGTGTAGGTTTCCAAAATTGCTAAAAGTTGAAGTCTGTTGAAACGTTATTAAAGATATGATTAAATTAATAAACTTCAAGAATCCTGAAATAATAAAAAATTATTTGATATAAAAAAATAAAAAACTCTAAAATCTCTTTAAAATTACCAATATCTCATGGTCAATCTTATTTGAAATATATTTGAAGGCTAATATTATCTTTTCATTTAATTATCAATACTATTTCATAAATGAAATGATAAAATAAGTGCGATAACCAATTTAATAAACGATATCATTATCTTAATATATAAATGAAATCTATATAGAAAGGACTTACATAAAACATTCTATTAGCCTTGCGACATCCAATATTGGACATAGGCCTCCCCTTCGCTCCTCCATCTTTCTCTATCCTGAGCCATGTGCATCCATTTTGAGCCGGCTTGGTGTTTGAGGTCATCTACCCATCTCATCTGTGGTCTCCCTCTCTTTCGTTTATATGTCCATGGTCTCCACTCTGTAATAATTTTATTCCATCTTTCGTCTTTTTGTCTAATCGTATGACCGGCGAATTTCCATTTTAGTTTAACTGTTTGACGAGTAGCATCTTTAACTTTTGTGATATTTCTTACCCAGGAATTCCTTTTTCTATCTGACAGTCTTACGTTGATGATTTGTCTTTCCATTGCACTTTGTGTTTTCGCAATTCTGTCCATATTCGCTTTTGTGAACGTCCATGTTTGACATCCATATGTAAGGACCGGAAGAATACATTGGTCGTAGATTTTCGTTTTTAGATATTGAGGGCATTTTTTATTCTTCAATATGAAGCTGAGCTTACCAAACGAGGCCCACGCTAGCTTCGTTCGTCTCTTTATTTCTGCTGTTTGGTTGTCTCTATTCAATTTTATTATTTGTCCCAAGTATATGTATTCATTCACTTCCTCTATTTGGTTTTGTTTAACTACGATCCTTAACTAATCTTCTCGATTTGTTATCACTTTTGTTTTGCTGTAATTCATATTTAATCCAACTTTACTGGCTTCTTGGTCTAGTTGTTGTATCATTATTTGTAGTTGTTCCTTGTCTGTAGCGATAAGGACGATATCGTCAGCGTATCTTAGGTGATTTAAGTATTGGCCGTTAATGATGATTCCATATTCTTCCCATTGTAATCTCTTGAAAATGTCTTCTAGTGCTAGGTTGAAGAGTTTCGGCGAAATCGTATCTCCCTGTCTAATGCCCCTTTTGATAGGTATGGGGTGTGTATTCTGTTCAAGTTGGATCGTAGTTGTGGCCTTACTGTATATATTAGAGATTAGTTCTGTATACCTGTAATCTACTCTGCTATTGTGTAGTGATTGTTTCACTGCCCAGTGTTCTATGGAGTCGAATGCCTTTTCAAAATCTATAAATGCCATATATATGGGTATTTGGTATTCATTTATTTTCTCAATAAGTAACTTCATTGTCAGTAGGTGATCACATGTACTGTAGCCTTTTCTGAATCCTGCCTGTTCTTTTGTCTGATAATTGTCGAATTTAGGAGTTAGCCTGTTGGTTAATATTTTAGTTAACAATTTATACATAACATTAAGCAAGGTAATCGGTCTATAATTTTTCAGATCTTTTTTGTATCCTTTTTTAAATAATAATAGGGTGATTGCTTCATTCCAATTACTGGGTATGTTTCGTGTACTTAGTATTTTGTTCAATAATATATATAAGACTTCCCTTGTAATCTTTCCGCCATTTTTAATCATCTCCACTGTAATACCGTCTCTTCCTGGTGATTTATTATTTTTCATTTCTCTCAGGGCTTTCTTTATTTCTGATTTGCTAATCTCTGGTTGTAGGTCAGAGTTAGCATTTTTTATTTTAGTTTTCAATTTTTGAAGAGTTTCTTATGTCGGTGGTTGCTTTTCTTGATATAAGTCTAAGTAATATTGTTGTGTTATTGCTAATATTTCATGTATATCGTTGGTCTCTTCTCCCTGAGTATTTTTAATGGCATTTATTTCTGTTTTTCCCAGTTAAGGTCGTAAGCACTTCATATTCTTATTTTGTTGAATTACTTTTTCAACTTGTTCTTCTTGTTTCTTTCTTTTCTCTTCTTTTATCTTTTTCTTGATGCTTTTGTTTATCTTCGAATACTCTGCTGTTGCTCTCTTGTTTTGTTGAGCTAGTGTTCTCCGTTTTTCCATTAATGTTTTTATTTCATGTGAGATCCATTCTTGTCTTTTCTGTCTCATGGGTGCCACTTCTTTCCGGCTTTCAGTAATGTTTGTGTTAGAATGTTATTGATTTCGTCGACTCATTTATTTATGAGTTGATTTTTATCGGGCATGATGTTTTTTATTTTCTCTTTATACTCTTGTTTTTTTTCCCTTAATTTTTCCATATCTAAATTTCGTAAATTTAACATAAAACATTACAGTTGACAATTTTAAATAAGTAAATGCGTTAGAGCAGCGGTTCTCAACCTGTGGTACATGTAGCACTGATGATACATATCATTATTTGTGATGGTACTCAAAATCACAAAAACAGAGCCAAAATCAATACGGCAGAATCCATAACAAATAGGTTGCCACTGCGTGAGAGTGAGTCGACCTTCCCCTCTCCCCATACCCATACTCAACAGTGATGTATTTACAGATAAACAGATTTAACTGAAAGCCGCAAGGTTACTAGCACCGCATTAACGAACGTCTGTCGTGTCTTCTCTTGGCGGTTGCAGATAAATCGGTTTTACTGTACAATGCCAATTCAAATGGTTAAACATGGGACTATCAAAATTGCCTTTGCATGCACAGCTGCTATTTCCCTCAATGCTAGCTAGTTTGTCCTCTATGTACTGGGCAAGATTAAATATTTAGCTAGTATACCAAGTATTAGAGCTTCATGTTCTAAAACCTGTAATGTTGCTGTAGAAGTTTTTCTTCTATGTGTGGATTAATTCTATTCAATATCAATCTTTCGTACAGCTTGAATGTTGAACAGAATAGAGAGCGATAAGAGGTAGCTGGTTTTGGATTTTCGCCATAGTTTTGGGATCTTAGCCTGTGCTTAACATTTATTTATGAGTTTAATAGCCAGGTTTTCGAAAAACTATTCATACTTTTTAAGTATTTCATTTCTGATGTCATCTAGGCCTGCCGCTTTACCTATCTAAAGTTAATTTATTTTTATTTACTTATTTATTAATGGGATAACTCCAATAACAGTAAAATACAATAAAGAAAAAGTTATGTTTCATAAATAAAGTTCTGAAATGGCGATGTCCATGTCCAGTTCGTTCATCGAGAAAACTCTTGGTCGAATCTATCAGGTTCCAGGTACTGACCTCTGTTTATAAACCGTTTGAGATATTTTTGTCCTTTACACGTGGGTTACCGTTCTATAGAAATTGTGTAGTTATCTGACTTGGAGTTACATATGGGAGTGGGTAGATTGTACCGTCTTGTACCCGGTCAGATTCTGTCCGGGTACAAGACAAGAGCCCGGTCCAAGCTTATCTCCTCATCATCATTCAATCTTCGCTTGTCCACTGCTGGACATAGATCTCCCTCATAATTTTTCATCTGTTTCATTCTTGTGCCTCGTGCATCCAATTCTTATGACGTTTTGGATAATAGGTCCAACGTGTTGTTAGACGACCTCTGCTTCGGTAGGTATCATCTCTTGGTCTCCATTCCAGTATCCGCTTTGACCATCTGTTATCTGTCATTCGAGCCACGTGACCTGCCCAGTTCCATTTTAGTGTTGCTATTATCTCTTCTACATCAGCAACTCCCGACCTTTGTTGTAGATGGCGGTTTGGGATCTTGTCTTGTAGTGAAACGCCCAACATAGCTTTCCTCTTACTGTGTCATATTAGTGTTTTCAACTCTCTGTATCCATGCCTGGCGTCTAGTTTCTGATATTACGTTGTCTTGATAATCGTCGTTGGAGATAGGGGGTTCTCATCACGTAACTGGCAGTAGTTTTCGTAGTTTTAAATTTTTCTGTCGTTCCAGGGATATAGTTGGCTCTACGTCCCCTGTCCCCTCAGGATGGCCTTTCTTTAAGCCAGTTTGATTGCTTTCAAAAATCCATCGTGTTTGTAGGGTCTTGCTCCATGGATGTTAGGTATTCATCTAGTTTCTTTGAAAAATATCTTCAAATTGGCTTTCTTTTTTTGGTTTATGGTTGAACGGCTACTTTAATTTGAATCATGATGGGTCTGTGTTGAGAATTTCCCTTTTGACGCACAAGTTGCTAATATTATTAGGTCAAAGGCAAAGATTAGTTCTGGATGAGAGTAAGTTCGTTATTTTCTTCCCAGCTTTTCACTCTTTTTACATCTTTATTGGTTTCTCTCACCCCAGGATGCTGTGGCTATTGAAGTCACCAATACAGTATTCCGCTGCGACTAAGCAAAGGCAGATGATCGCAGGGTTGATGCTGATGCTCCCCATGTTGTGCTGCACAGCTTCTGAATGATGGTTTTCATCATATGCTCTTTAAAGGATAAGGTTCTATACAGTAAGGGGAAAAAACCTTACTTTATAATATAATATGTATCCTAAAATGTATATAATTTAAACATAAGTAGGTCGTTGAAGAGGTGTTGTTTCTGTAATAACAAACAAAGCGAAGGTTGGTAATGTAGCAAATTGATGTAGTTTGTTTGGGTAACCTTGCGTTACTCACGTATAATCTAATTTCAAATTCCAAGATAAAGGAAGATATAAATAAGCCCTATGAGGGGTTAAGTAGGGATTATTATTATAGTTAGCATTGCTCGAGATAGGTGTCTGAATGACTACCCCGTGAAACAACACCTCCTTAGGCAAGCCGCACACCAAGAAACATGAAACGTAAAACATGAAACGTAAAACACGTTTCATGAAAATAAAACACAGGTAAACAAATCTTGAAGTCCGCCTACCAATGAAACGAGTGTGATTCATGCTCATAAAACATTTTTTTTTTTCGGAGAGTTTCATAAATGGCCGGACGTCTATTTGTTTAGCAGTGTTTTATTTCCATGAAACGTGATTTACGTTTCATGTTTCTTTGATGTGCCTGCCTGCCTTAAGCCCTACGCTTATGGACGTTGTATCTTTAAATAAAAGTATAGTGTAGATTCAGTGTTTTTCCCAAGTTCGAGAGTTGGCCCTTTTTACCGTCCCTTAAGTACCAACACGACAGTTCTACCGAGGGTCACCCCTAGGTACTTGAGCGTTATAGGTATTGTAAGCGATTGTGGTGTTTTAGAATCATATATGCCAGGGGTGGCCAAACTGCGGCTCGCGAGCCACATGCGGCTCTTTGAAGAATTACTTGTGGCTCTCGATAAATGTACCCGAGATCCTTTTCAATTCTGTGTTATCATTTAAAAAAATTATTATCGTTCCGTATGTGTTTCAGAATGTCTTTTAAATTACTGACAACAAACGAAAGACCAAATGCAACTTTGTAACAAATTCCATTTCCATCCAAACTTAGAGAGATACGATACATCGAAAACTACGCGAAAGAACATTAAGAGTGGCGAGACACAAAAGTTAGTAATCAAATCACTCCAGACCGATTTGTATACGTATTTAGTCATTTTACTCGACTTAAACAAATTTCTTACAATATTAAACTAGAAAATCTTAACGAGTACGAGTAAATAAGAAAGCCAGAAGAAATATTAACCGAATTCCAAAATTGATTTCAAGACTTAAAATATTTTAAATCGTCTCTTCATTTTTTTCTGAATTCATTTAAAATAAACATAGTCCATAAGGTGACTTTTTTATTACCAATATATGACCCAACGAACATTTGGAAAATTAATAGAGACGTAAGAAGATCAAGCTCGAAAATAAAACTAAGTATAAGTCGACGCCGATTACCGAATTTTGGAAATTTGTACCAAAATCGAAGCTCATACCCTAAATTAAAAAAGGATGATTGGTCGAATTATTTCCATATTAGGAACAACGTACTTGTATGAACCATTTAATTCCATTTTAAAATTCGTGAAATCCTAACACAGAAAGAATTACTAAGAAACACTACCACAGATTACCATTGTGCTACCACAAATTATTCACCAAATTTTAAAGAATTACCAAAACAAGGAAAACAAATGTTGGACAGGGAAAGGAACGAAAACATTACAAACGTGCTAAGACAGGGACCAATAGAGAAAAAAATTGAAAAAAGAAACTTGATTTGGTTTGGACATATAATTAGAATGAACGAGAACAGACTAGTAAAGAAGGTGACAGATGCCAAGAGACAGGTGAAAAGAAGAAGGAGCAGACCTAGAAAGTGGTGGATGGAACAAATCCAGGAAATCGGGACCAAGAGACGGCAAAACAGCGCAACAGGTGAAGAACATGGCAGGAGACCGGAAGGCGTGGACGAAATGGGTAAAAGATGGATAGGTGATAAGTGATAGCAAGTTCGACTTTCTTATTGGGCATAATGACAACGAGAAGAATTATGAAAAAAATGTAATTAAGTTTTAATATTTCGTAATCTTATTTCTGTTTTCAATAATAAATAAGAGTTCTTTTAAAAAACATTGTACATACCTTCTTTACATACTTTTTGAATACGTTTTTAATTGAATATCGCGAAAAATTTTAACTTGTGAAAAGTGGTTCTGACTATCAAGGAGCTTGGCCACCCCTGATATATGCTATGTATTACTGGAACATGAGAGGTATGATAAATAAAACAAAATATTTAACACAGTTAAAATACTTTAGAATATATTAAATTATTTAAGTCATAATGCACATTAACAAATATTTAAGAAGTTTTGCTTATTCTAAAAAGGTCACTCTTTAGCTTTTAATTGATTAAGAATTTGATCAGACACTACTTTCGTTGCTTTATCCGCATTCGGTATAAGAAACCTATCCATGTCCGATATTTTCAAATTCTCGCCATCGGGTACGCCATACTTGAATGTGATTAATTCGGGATGGCGTTTTCTAGCGGTGATTTTCACTATTGCCGACAGAGGCCGTTTTACGATGACTTCTGCAGCACCTTTGATATTCGGGATTTCTCGTAATACGATTAATTCGGTTCTGGTAACAATCAAATGACTCTTGTACATAAATCCATTCAGTTTCACTTCCTGACACGGGAAGTGCTCGATGACGTCTGATTGTTTTAGGTAGGCCTGAATTTGCACCATCTCTTGTTTGTCTTCAGGGCCAACGTACTGAAATAATAAATAATATTAATTCCTTATTCAAAATCAACAAAAATATACACAAAGATCAACAAAAATATACATTCCAAAATACAAGAGGACACAGATCCGTTATTGATGATATAATGACAAACAGAAACATCCACCACTCTCAAGTACTAGACATACGATGTTTAAGTGCAGCTAATATTGGAAGCGATCACAACCTAGTACTTGGAAAAAGCAGAATATAGCTACAAAGAAACAGGAAAGAAGACCCTGTTGGATGTAAGACAAGAATAAAGGTAGAACAGCTACGAGACTTGTCAACACGAGATCTATACCAGAGAAGACTGCAAAAAGTACTGAATGAAAACTACATTACACCGGATGAAGACATAGAAGAAAGTTGGAGGAAGATCAGAGATAATATCAAAATGGCAGCAACGGAAACACTTGGGAGAACGTAAGACAAGTAAACATATACGAATGAAAAGGAGAACTCCACGGTTCTGTGAAGAAATAAAAATAAAATGCCTAGAAAAAAAGAAAATCTACCTAGAATACAAGTCCAAAAGAACGAGGCAAACATATGAAGAATATAAAAGAGTACGAAATGAATTAAACTCAATAGTAAGAAGGAAAAAAACAGAACATTGGGAAGCATTTTCAAAAGAGATGGAGCACGACTTTTATGGGATGCAAAAGGAAATGTGGAAAATGATAAGAGGTCAAAGAGCAGAAATGAAGGAATTGGTAGAAGTAAAACATATTGATACAAATACATGGACAACTTACCTAAAAAACCTCTATCAAACAGCTAATCACAAAGAACTGGAAACACCAGGATTAGAATCGGATGAGAAAACAGAAATTAAAGAGGATGATATAAAGAACGCCTTAAAAAAGATGAAAAAAAAGCTCCTGGGAAAGATGGAATAGCTAATGAACTTTTAAAATACGGAGGAGATAGACTTCACAAAGAACTGAATATCCTTATAAGTAAAATAATAAATACAGGAAGAATTCCAGAAGAATGGAGAACCACTCAAATGATAGCGTTATTTAAGAAAGGTGATAGGGCAGACCCCAGTAACTATAGAGCGATAAATTTACTGAGCACTATACTGAAACTCACAACAAAAATACTTATGGAGAAAATAATGGCGTGCATAAATATATCGGATGAACAACAAGGATTTAGAAGTGGAAGATCATGTAACGATCAGTACACATTTTGGGAAATACATATTTATAAATGAATTACATCTAGTTTTAGGTGTAGACGAGATTAATCAATTTGAGAAGTAGAGATAAAAGCAAAGAAAATTATAAATATAACAAATCATTATCTTACCTCATTTGCTACGTTATCGTGATCATCATCAATACTAAACACTGGTGCAACATCCCTGTACCTCTTGCCTATTTTATCAGTACTAGACACATGCCTCTCGGGCACTGGACTACCATTGGGGTTAACAATATAATCTATCAGCCTCCCTTTGACCTCAGCAGATTTTGATTTCATGGCCGCTGAAATTTTACCAAACAGGTCGTTCGACTGTGATGGTTTTTGACTAGACTGCAGCATTTTTGAAGCGTATGTAGGAGCACACACGATGCAGCTCTTGGGGTTGTGATCTTGAAGGAAATCATCGACGTTGTCTGAGAAATAGTTGTGCACAGCTATGTAGCCACCCATCAGTAGCGAAACGTATTGTGTATGCTTTTGAAGAAACGACGCAACTACCATATGAGTGTATTGGTCTTCTTCGTTTCTGCCAGAACCCAGGAAACACAAGTGTTCACCTCCTACAAAATTAAAACATGTAATAAATTGTCGTTCTTTAGGCTTTTAATAAAATATGTACAGTATGCAGCAAAATAAACAGTACTGAAATGGATATTGAAATGTTTATTATTATTTATACATCTAGTATAGAGTATACATGATATAGCATTGCAAACATTATTCACGACGACGCACGTTTTCGATAAAACTGATGTTAAAGATGTCCTCTGGCCAGTGGCGGATCTACGGGGAGGGATAATTAGGAAATTTCTCCCCCTAACAAGGTCCAAAATTAAAGAAAAAAAATTGTTCAAACATAAAAATATATTAGCTGACATGAAACCGAAACCACAGAAAGACAAATGCAACCCAATAAACACGTTAAATGGGAAAATTAATGGAACTTAATGCCTAAAGTTATTATTTATGTCTTTTATGTAATCTGACTATGTTTTTGTCTTTTGTTTGGTTTTTCATTGGAAGTTCCCCCTAAGGTAAATTTCTCCTCCCAAGGCAAAGGACCCCACAGAAACCTTATGGGAAATGGCTCGCTCTGTCAAATGCTCTGAAACTTTTGGTTCTGGTAGTCCTTAATGTGTAGAACAAAAGACTCAATGGGCGCGTAGCTCCAAAAAATCATGGTTTCAAGATATAAGCCTCTGAAGTTATAGTTACAGTGAGGACGTTTGAGTTGGGATAAATTCATTTTCTCGAGAATGGGCGACTCTGGAGATAAATTACGAATCAGGTCGATTTTTATTTTTAAATTATAATTTTTTGCATATATATCATACTAGCGACGTCATCCATCTGGGCGTGATGACGCAATCGATGATTTTTTTAAATAAGGGTGACAGCTCATTTGAAAGGTTATTCAATTCTCTATTCACTGATATAAGTATTAACATAATTATTTATACAGGATGCTCAAAAAAAATTTTTAATGAAATTAGTTGAAACAAAAAGAAGAATGTATAATTTATTTAATTCGAAATACATTTTACTGCTGTCAGAAAACAGAAAAAAATGTTAATTTGAAAAATAAACATTGCTTTTCGCTTAACTTAAATGTTCAAACTGCTAAGAGGCAGGTGGGTGGCAGCTTTAATATTGAATTTAAGCGAAAAACAATATTTATTTATCAAATGAACATTTTTTCCTGTTTTCGGACGACAGTAAAATGTATTTCGATTTAAATAAATTATATACATTCTTCTTTTTGTCTCAATTAATTTAATTAAAAAAAATGTTTGGGCAGCCTGTATAAATAATTATGTTAGAGTTTATATTAATGGATAAAGAGCTGAATAGCCTTTCAAATGAGCTATCACACGACTTCTATTCTTATTTAAAAAACTAATCGATTGCGTCATCACGCCCAGATGGATGACGTCACTAGTATGATATATATGCCAAAAAATTATAATTTAAAAATAAAAATCGACCTAATTGGTAATTTATCTCCAGAGTCACCCGTTCTCGAGAAAATGAATTTATTTCAACTCAAACGTCCTCACTGTACCTATAACTTCAGAGGCTTATATCTTAAAACCATGATTTTTTGGAGCTATGCGCCCATTGAGTCATTTGTTCTACACATCAAGGACTACCAGAACCCTAAGTTTCAGAGTATTTGACAGAGAGCCATTTCCCATAAGGTTTCTGCGAGGTCCTTTCTAGATCCGCCACTGCCTCTGGCACGAAAAAATCTTTAATTCTAGTCCGCAATTCCGAAATGGCAGACGGTGGATCTGTCTGACTCCTTCAGCATTCCTCATATGTACGCATCTGGTGGCGTTAGTTCTGGTGAGTGGCAACTCCCAAAATGATCGCGCAGTATTCAAAGAGACTCCCTGGCAGTGTGACAGGTTGTCCCTTCCTTTGAAACCATTGTTGATTTTAAGCTTGGACCGTTTTCGTGACCTTTTTAGTATGACCAAAAATAGTACCTACTCCACCATAAATTTTTTTTCTGCAAAACTGAGAACCATTCTGAAACACCTAACATTATCACGACATTCAAATACGTTATAACAACGTTCGGAAACCACTCACATGACACATACACATTACACATATTTGAGGCATACGAATTTCAGTAGATAGTGTTTATTTTGCCGCCTACCGTATTAGAACTAGGTACATAATATGAAATGTATAAAAAACTATTTTTTGATAAAATGAGAGTAAAATAATTGCAAGTTCGGTATTTTAAACAATCGTTAGGATGACTAAGAAGATTTCCTAGGCAGTATGGCACTTGAGTCAGCATGCCTAAAAGCCTTCCTACAGCGATGTATCCGGGACGTATTAAATGTCAAAGTTGCTTTTGTTTTGTTATAATAAATTTATTTATTTACTATAACAAAAATTTTTAATTTGTTTAAATAAATATTGTTTAGATAATTATACAATATTACAGCTTTCAAATGAGAATGTTTGTGTTTTTAACGTTAAAAGGTACACTTGTAGTAAGTTTATCTAAAAAAAGTCTACAACTGGAAAAAATATGTAGTTTTCTTTTCTTATAAATAAATTAATTATTATAACAAAACAAAAGCAAGCTTGACATTTAATAATGCGTTAGTTAGATGGCTCTACTCGAGTTACTTGGGAACAAAAAAAGAATGAAGAAAATTGCTCCATGGGAAGCCGAGAAAATGCATTTTTTTAACGTATACCGATTTTGAACGTTGAGATTACATTTTCTCCAACCTAATTTTTGATTGGAATTTTTCTATTTTTGGCAATTTTCACTCGTAATATCGATAGTTTTTATTATAATAATATATGTTATATATGAGTATTTTAAAGATATGAAAATTGGTGTGGAGAAAGAGGACAAAAATAAAAAGGTGATGGTTCGAAAATTATGATCCTACTGTTTATATCTTTGACGTAAATGCCAGTCAACTTTGACCGTTTGTATCTCAGGAACCACTCATCACAATTAAACCTTTTTTTTCTTAAGAAGCGTCCTGCCGCTTTTTTTCCAATACCGTTTTCATGATTTAATTTAATTTAATATTTCCCGAGATATTCTATTTGTTTAGAAGCCAAAAAATTGTTTATAATTTTAAAATATTCCTGAGGTCGCTTAAATAGTCCAATTTCAATTTTGTAAAGTACATTGGATAGGTCTTTTTATTAATTATTATTATATTAATTAGTGTCTTTTTATACAAAAATCATAGTTATTCTTATGTAGGTATCATATTTATTGTGGTTATTATAGCGACCGTAAATGTTTAATTAACGATTCAATTGTTGCTAAACTGTTCATTCAATTTCCATCAGCTTCTGGAATTATCATCTATACGAAAAGAGCTTTTATATTACCAATTTATTTAATTATTGATAAACAATTACTTATCTAAAATTTGAGTTGAAAATTAAAGATTTTGTTGGAAAAACCCTCATTTTTCGGGGAAAATTTTCGTCGAAGTAAATCGGGAAAAACACGTCTCTATGCAGAATTTAATTACGGTGAATTTTTATTTGGGTGTTTTTGGTTTTAAGTTATAGATTTTCGGGCGCTATTTTGTTTATAAAAAAAGTAGCACACTACCTGCGGACTTTGCATACCTATATTATTAATATATAGAATCATAAGATTCGATTCCAGTAATAAAATTGCTGGTAAATAACTTTTCCTTGTATTTTGCTAATTAGCCCAGAGTATTTGAATTTTGGTTTTATAGAGGAATCCTACGAATATCATGGATTCAAAAAGTATCAAAAGAGTAAGTTACTAGAAGGATAGGAAATAAAGCTGAGATCATAACGCTTAACACTAACTATCAAAAGATGAAAACTTAGGACATGTGATGAGAGGGCAAAAAATACTCACTATTACAACTCATTATGCAAGGCAAAATTTGAGGAAAGTGAAATGTGGGAAGAAAAAGGATATCCTTGCCTAATAACTGAAGAGTATGGTTTGAATTTGAATGTAGTAGTGCAGAACTATGTATTTCAAGCGACGGTCAAGGTCGGCAAAATTATAGCAATCTGTGATTATGATAGAGGTAAAGTTATATCAAAATAGTAACCTGTCAGAATTTAACGAACTTGCATCAAATTCTCGAATAATTAAAATAACCAATAACAAAACTTAATTTGGCAAAATCTACTTACCAGCATGTGACTTATGTAGTAAAGCCTGCCTTTGTGCACTAAGTAATCCTTGAACAGCGGTCGCAAAAGCACTAGGTTCTGACAACATTAAATTACAATCTAAGTGGAAGGCAGTAGGCAAGTGCCCAGCATTATAATGTTCTATAGGTCTACAATCGACTAAAAAGAATCTAACAGCATCAACATTGATTGTTTCATGGGTGGTATTTTCGACTAATTCGTGTACTGTAACTGGGAGACATAAAGCTTGTGAAACGATTGCAACACTATCGCCTTTTCCACTGTAAATGCTCTGCATAAGATCATTTCTAAAAGAAACTGGGGTTTTTAGTGCGTAATATTGTGCTAACGTGCAAAAATCAGATACATCATCAGCTTCAAGACCGCATGGCATGTTATTAAGACTAGCAATTATTTTATCTCGGTTTTCGTCGTTCATGGAGATTATTTGATCTCTTGCATTAACGACCATTATCAGCGATAGAAAAAATATGAAAAATGGATCCGACTGTTGGAAATAGAAGTCCCACATATTGATAACCACTTCTAAGTTGCAAGTGGCTGCAAAAAGAGATTGAAACCACGAAAGACAATACTGCTCTGGTGTTATTCTTTTTGTATCCAAGAAAGAACATAATTCTGGATCGTGATAAAGTAATAATAATCTTAAAACATGAAAGGCGTGGGCATCGGTTTTACTACTCTGGGGTACGTAAGTATCTATTATTGCTTCGAACAAATTATAAGTTGTAGACTTTGGTGTTTTCAGCGTTAAAATAGGAGCCAACAACTCCAACCAACCGTTGTTCTTAACATACTGAATATTTCTGCTTTTGCAATAAAACGTTATAATTGATTCCAAGTCTGAAATAACAGAAAGTCTATCATCCTCTTCGTTTCCTAGTTTTGCTACAAAAGTCGCACAGTCTTCCCTAAGTACAGTTTGATTTGGCAGGTCGAATACTTCATTAAAATGGTCTAACTGGTTCCCTTTGTCCCTCACATCTAAGCATATCTGAAACATTTTAAAAATATAATCTTGCAACTTTTGATTTAGCAAAAATATTAATGCCTAATTGCACCAACATATCTTAAGCTTAAAATTTGCCTTAACCCATTAGCGCCCACTGTACTCATTTAAGTACAGCTGCTATTTTGACATACTAGTGCCGCATACAATAAAATAGTTGCAATTCTTAGTAATTACAGTAAACTAAATACCCTTAAGAAGACAACCTTAATAGATTTCGTTGAATGATTCAGCTGGTTTGTTAGTTTTGATTTATTGTTTATGAAGTCAACAAATGCGTTTTTTTATTTCGTCGACATCGACGTTGTAAAGGACCTAGCCGGGTAAGATGATGAAAACTGCCACCAACTCGATTCGAATTCCATATAGGTCACCGTTTAGCATATATAGTGAAACTCACTTTCTTAAATTTTTAGCCCCCTATGTGGTCATGTGACCCACCTAGAGCCTAATTAGGGTTTTTATGTTTTTATTTTTTATCTCAGCCGCATCGAGGACTAGCGAAAAACTTTAAATAAAAAAGTTGTAAGCTTTAAAAAGTTCTGTCCGAATTTTTTTTTTTAATTTTTGGCGGGAAATTTAAATTTTAGAACGATTTTAAAATTTTAAATGAGTATAAAAAAATAACTAAGACATTCGTTTTCACGAAAAAAATATATAACGTGTATTTTTGCATAATGTTTCAGCATGAATTTTTTCAAATTTTTAAAATTGGTGAAACGTACCATTAAAAATAAAAAACCGCATTTTTTCGTTTTTTTTTTTGTTTTTTGATACAATTTTATACATATTTTTCAAAAAAGGTAACACCGTCACTAGAATAGGTGAAAAACTGAAAAATAATTGGGGTTTGCTTAATAAAAATTGTTTGTAATGCCATCCATTTTCAAGATACAGGGCGTTGAAGAAAACAAAATTTTACACATTTTTTATGATTTTGCCGAAACTATTGACAACATTGTAATAAAATTTGGCGAGTTTTAAGAGGTAGTTGTTGTGTATTTTTTGACATACAATTAAGAATTTTATATTTATCACTGGCGCGCATAGGAGTAATGGTCTGAACTCTTTAAAGAAAAAAGATACTACGCCACTGACATATTTCAAATTAACAATCGTTTTTGAATTCCTCGTTCAATTTGTGACAAAAAATCTATCTTCCTATTTTTTCATACGACGCGCCATTTTTATTCAAAAAATAAAACATCTTAACCCTTACAAAGTACATATTCGAACTTATAGTAGTTTGTACATCTACATAAACTCATACATCCATTATAAAAACTAATTCGAATACTTTGGAAGCGTTAAGATATTTTATTTTTTGCAGCAAAACGGCGCGTCGTATGAAGAAATGAGAAGATAGTTTTTTTTATCGGAAATTGAACGAGGAATTCAAAAATGATTGTTAGGTTAGTTTGAAATATGTCAGTGGCGTACTATCTTTTTTTCTTTGAAAAGTTCAGACCATTACCCCTATGCGCGCCAATGATGAATATCAAATCCTTAATTGTATGTCAAAACATGCAATAACTACCTCTTAAAACCCGTCAAGTTTTATTACAATGTTGCCAGTAGTTTCGGCAAAATCGTAAAAAATGTGTAAAATTTTGTTTTCTTCAACGCCCTGTATCTTGAAAATGGATGGCGTTACAAAAAATTTTTATTAAGCAAACCCCAATTATTTTTTAGTTTTTTACCTATTCTAGTGACGGTGTTACCTTTTTTGAAAAACATGTATAAAATTGTATCAAAAAACGAAAAAATGCGGTTTTTTATTTTTAAAGGTGCGTTTCACCAATTTTAAAAATTTGAAAAAATTCATGGTGAAACATTATGCAAAAATACACGTTATATATTTTTTTCGTGAAAACGAATGTCTTAGTTATTTTTTATACTCATTTAAAATTTTAAAATCGTTCTAAAATTTAAATTCCCCGCCAAAAATAAAAAAAAAATTTCGGACAGAACTTTTTAAAGCTTACAACTTTTTTATTTAAAGTTTTTCGCTAGTTCTCGATGCGGCTGAGATAAAAAATAAAAACATAAAAACTCTAATTAGGCTCTAGGTGGGTCACATGACCACCTAGGGGGCTAAAAATTTCAGAAAGTGAGTTTCACTATATATTCTAAACGGTGACCTATATGGAATTCGAATCGAGTTGGGGGCAGTTTTCATCATCTTACCCGGCTAGGCCCTTTACAGTAAGTTTCTCTCATTTACTCCTTTTCACCATCAAATGGTTTACGTTAGTTTATAATAAGTTTAGTAAAGGGCTTAAGTGACTAATATTTCAGAATTTTAATTATAACGTGATTTATTGGTTGATAAAATTAGGTGTATTCATAAGAGTACAATGGGCATATGGGAGAATTTTTGATATTTTGGCATATGGCATCTGTACATGATTTTGAGAATTTTAGTGTTCGAAATTTCTATGAGAATAAATACGAAGGTTTAACTTCAGCTTTAGAATATATTTTTTGCTTCTAATTCGCGGTCTGAGGTGGATATTGTTATTATTTCTCCAGACTCAAATAAGCTAACAGATGAGGAAGACATTGAGGATGGTAACCTTATAGAAGGAAATTTGACACTACCTAAAGAAGAAATTGAATTTCATTGCTCTTCAGATGAAGACAAAGACTAACGAAGATGTACCTTTGACACTGCAGTTAACAAACAAAATAAGTATATCTACCTAAAGAACAAAATTGTTTAGGCCCGCAATGGACAAAAACTTGTACAAATAATAGTATGGTAGGAACATCAGGGTCGAATGAAAAGTTTGAAATCATTTAACATGAATGACAAGACTTAAATAAAATTTATTTAGGCTATAATGCCAAATCAATGTTTATGAAATCAAGACCTTCCGGAAATATTCTGCCTATTGTTAGGAAACATGAAAGAGGACACTTTCCAATAAAAATTATTGAACAATTAAGGTGTGCTCAGCGTCATCAAAGAGCCAGATGGAGTTGTGAAAAGTGTAATATAACTCTTTGAATTAAGAGAGACTGTTTTAAAACTTTTCATTTAAATTAATTTTTTCTGTTACATTATTTGTTAAGGCGCTGTAGTGCCCAGTGTACTCATTTGGGTACATATCTATATCTAAGTAATTCTAATTTTTTCAAATATAGTTACATTGAAGTTTTGTTACGAATAATATTACCAATAAATACCTAATGTAAAATATATACTAATTCTTAAAATCAGATATCGTGGGCGCTAATGGGTTAAACTCAGCTTACAAAATATATGTGTTGCACCATTGAGTCTTAGATCACAATGGATTGGATTGATAAGAATTGAAAATTATGGTACAACGTATGCCAGGATTAAAGCGGCCCTATCTACACACTGAGCTGGGCTAAGCTGGATCTTAAGATTTGTTGGTGCAACCAGGCATAAATTATATTTTGATTGTGATATAAGTTCTGCTAATATAAATTAAATCCCATTACAGATTAATTCCATTTTCTGCTAAGAAAATTTCGCATAAGAAATGTGCTAAAAAGGATGAAAAATGACAGAGCAACTGTCTGTGGAGACATACCTGCAGAACTGCTAAAACTCACTCGTCGGCCTTAATACAAGAATTTGATAGAATAATACCAAAGGAATGGAAAATGGGCAACTTAAGCTCCATACATAAAAAGGGAAACAAAAAAGACCACAATATTTGTAAGGAAATAGGCGATACATCATCTGTGTATCAAAAATGTGTCAAAAATGATAAAACGAAAATTACTCTGGTATGGACATATGCAAAGAATGGACAAGACAAGAATACCGCTAAAAACTTTGAAATTGAAACCAAATAGGAGGAAAAGAGGGCATCCTAGATTGCAATGGAACAGACAAATAAAAACAGCAATGGAAAAGACACCAAAGAAGATATATAAGACAAGAAGAAATAGTCATTGGGATGTGGTAAACGACAAACAAAGTATGCTGTGTAAAGCCATGGTAAAGTAAGTAAGTAAGTAACACAGCAGCTGTGCCAAAACATAAGCATACTTTTCTCATTTAAAAAGTGGGCACTTAAAAATCATTAAGTCGATTAGCTACTTAAATTCATTGACAAGAAATTATTCTCCTAAAAACTCATCCATTAATAGAATTATTGTTTTTGTTTTTAACAAATATCACATTAAAATTAAAACCAACAGTTGGTAAAAAGCGCATTTTTGATCAATAAATGATATTAAACAAAAAAACTTATTTGATGTCAGTCTTTGATTTTTGATTGATGTAAGTCTTCTAATGTCATCAGTTATTATTATTATTAATATATATTACAGCAATACATTTATGTATGTTATTAAATATTTTGTCTGTCTCATTTAGAAAACTTTTTTATTTAAAGACATGATAACCTTTCAGTTCATTAGTTCTGTTTGCATAACTGATGCATTTCAATCAATAATTCATTGTGCAAATTTAACAGAATATAAAAAGTTAACTAGTATAATAAGTAATAATAAGTAATATTTATAACAGTATTGGATTGTTGTTCTGAAGCTATTTTCTTGTGGCATTTTTACAATTTTAACTATTTAGAATGGGAAATAAGCCACAATATTATTAAAAAATGATTTTTATTAACGTTTCGACGCCCAAATCGGGTGCCGTTGTCAAAATACAAAATACTATTAATATAAACAAAAATGTTGTTGCTTAGTAAAAAAATTCTTCTAATAATTTATTTAATTTGACTCATTTATATCGGCAATTCAGATACATATAATACATTTTAAAGTAGAAGACTTTAAAATGATATTGCCAATATTTATGAGTTGCGTTCCTGGGACGACTTTACTGAAAGATAGTTCATTCGATTACATGAAATCAACCCCAACTCAAAAATATCCATCACAAAAAAATCATAGCATGTGATCTGTCTTTAAAAAGACAACCACATGCAACGGTGACATTAAAATTCTCGCGTTAGAGATCTCATAGTAAATCACGAGGGAAAACCAGGAAAAACCTCGTGATACTATCCCGACATCGTAAGTATTTGGTCTTACATTTAATTTACTCTTTTTACACAATTAGTATTTACACAATTTAATTTACTCTATTTACACAATTAGTAAGTCAATAGTCGAGTTAGTACATATTTTATATTTGAGTATTACTTATATACCCATGTATTATTGATATTATTTATAATTTAAACAAAATTATAGTAAAGTCAGAATTTGGTATTAATTTTGAGAGTAAATTAAATGTAAGACCAAATACTTACGATGTCGGGATAGTATCACGAGGTTTTTCCTGGTTTTCCCTCGTGATTTACTATGAGATCTCTAACGCGAGAATTTTAATGTCACCGTTGCATGTGGTTGTCTTTTTAAAGACAGATCACATGCTATGATTTTTTTGTGACGGATATTCTTGAGTTGGGGTTGATTTCATGTAATCGAATGAACTATCTTTCAGTAAAGTCGTCCCAGGAACGCAACTCATAAATATTGGCAATATCATTTTAAAGTCTTCTACTTTAAAATGTATCATATGTACCGTAATTTCGGGTGACTTTGGCCCGCCAGGGTGACTTTGGCTCATTTTGGGAAAAAGATTTTTTAGTAACTAGGGCATTTGTACAATAAATTATCAAGTAAATTTCATTGTACCGCGCCATCAGTACCATATGAACTGTTTGAAAATTTTAATAAATTATGCTAATACTTGTTATGTTACGAAAAAACCGAATTTCTAAAATTTGGTCATTCCACATAAGATTTTTTGACTGCAAAAATTGGTTGGCGACCAATATTACTTCCAAAAGTATGATTAATTGCATAGTGGCATATTAAAAATCTGTGAATTTTTAACCTCCGTACATCGTTATTTCAGTTTAAACATAGACAGTAAGACGGTCGGAAATTATTTTGCAAGGTGCTACAAAATTTAACGGTTTTCGGGTGACTTTGTCCCAGTTTGTTGATTGTTGGATTTTGGTCGTTGGTTGCTTCTATATTAAATTAAAGTAAGTAAATGCTGCTTTTAAATTTGCATTTAGCCTTGTAACAACTGCAGGGTTTATTAACTTTATAGCATTAACGACGTAAGTAACTTTAATTTTTTTTAGATGCCCTCCAATTACAAATGTGTTGCTGGTAGTAGAAATTATGGAAATTACACGGCAGACACAGTCGAAAGAGCTCTAGAAGCTATCAGAAATGGAGTTCTATCTCAAAGAAAAGCTGCAATAGAATTCGGAGTACTGGGTAAAAGTAATGGTACTGGGTGAAAGAAGTTTATGGCAATGGCTCGAAATCCCCGTAAGAAAATCCTACCACTTGGCTAATGTTGATTTCACTGAGCCATTGGAACTTGGAGATAACCGATATTTCTTTCCAGATTTAAAAAAAAGCTTGTAAATCATTTTATTGTTCATTTTTTGTTAAGAAATGGTGTTTTTTGTTAACCTAGGGTCCTATGTAAAGTTTCATGTTAGTTTTAGTTTCCTTTGTTTGAAATTTAAATAATTTTTTTTTTCACCTAACAAATTGTTTGTTTCTGATTCATCTGGTAGGGTCACTTTAGCCCAAACAATAATAATCACAGAGAATAAATATAAAATGTAGCTTGAGACAAAGTCACCCGACACTAGCGGGTGACTTTGCACACCACATTTTTATTTTTTTTATAATAAAGGAAGCGCTTCTTTGTGTTTTCGTGTAATTTTTCTAAAAGAGTAGTTATAGACTCAAATACACATAAATAAAGAAACATACTTTTATGTATACAAAAACTGAAATCTACATTTAAACTTCAAAAGTGAGTCAAAGTCACCCGAAATTACGGTATCTGAATTGCCGATATAAATGAGTCAAATTAAATAAATTATTAGAAGAATTTTTTTACTAAGCAACAACATTTTTGTTTATATTAATAGTATTTTGTATTTTGACAACGGCACCCGATTTGGGCGTCGAAACGTTAATAAAAATCATTTTTTAATAATATTGTGGCTTATTTCCCATTCTAAATAGTTAAAATTAGTATTGGATTGTTATAATAATAATATTTATAACCTCCACATGGCCCACTCTTTCTATACATTCTTAGTGATGTTAGAAGAGAATATTCTCTAGAATATTCTCGGCCAGAAAATTCTCTCGAGAATATTCTCGGCAAAAATTTTCTACATTTTCAAAAACCGAAACAAAAATTAAAACTAGATATGGGTCACATTATTATAATTTAAAAAATATGTAGATATATTGTTTTTGCCAATCCCATGAACCACTAGCAAGGGTGTTTACAGTGTCAATATTTATTGTTTTGGTGCAATATTAACGTGCAAATATTTAGAATGGTGTTCATTTAAGCAGAGAAGAACAAGTTGGGGAAACTGAGTTTGTAGATAATTTAGCAACTTTAAAATATGGTGATGAGTCTGCTGAAATAATGGCAGATTTGGCACTTTATCTGTCTAAGGAGGGATTTTTTGGAAAACCATACGTTGTAAAATCAATTGAAACTAGACTTAATCATATGGTGAAAAGGTACATGTTTCGGAACAAAATTAACTAAAATAGTAGTTGATATATTAAGCATGCCTTCATCCAGTGCAGCGACTTTTCAGTACTTATGGTTTTTTTATCCATTCCTCTAAAAGAAACCAGCTCACTGCTGAATGGGCTCGTAAGGTAACTTTTATTGCTCACAATTTAAAATTGTTAGATGGAGACCAATCCATGACTGAGCTGGCAACTCGTGAAAAACAAAATCCCACAACTTATCAGTACATTGAGATGCAGATTGTAGATGACTAAGATGAGCTAATGATAGAAATAGATTCTGAATCTGAGGTCTCATCTTTTATCATACCACATTGATTATTATTTGCTGTTAATAAGAAAATTTCATTTTTTTATCAAAGAAATTTTGTGTTTTCTGTTGTTTTTCTATTTTTTTATATACACAGAACACTGTTGTTTCATCTCATAATTTTGTATATAAGATCATGATTTTTAAAACCCTATTTTTAATCTTCAACAATATTCTTAAGTGCGTCATGGGGTTCATTCTCAGAAAATTCTCCATATCGAGAATATTCTCCGATTTTTCATTCTGGAGAATTTTCCAACACTATACATTCTCCATTTCCATCATTTCTCATATCTCTTTCCATACATTTGATGATTTGTTTATCATATTCGTTATCATATTGGGAATAACTTCCTAACATGCTTCAGAAATTATGAATCCTCTCCAAATTTTTTTTTTTTTTTTTTTTATTTAACGTCCTAATTTATTTACAATCTGTAAAACAAGTTACAATAAGTAAATGTTGTGACCACTAGTGTAGGTGACTTGGAGAAAATGATTCAATAATCATTTTCTTTACAAATATTTTACATAGATATAAAATTGTTTGTCTCTGGGAATTACGGCACATATAACTAAAATCGCGATGGTAAATCACTAGGTGTATTTCGTCTAAGTCTCCGTCTGACTGGTTGGCTCATCAGGTTTCTGGCTAGTACATTTGGATGTTGTGCCAGTCTGTCTTCGTATTTCTGTGCAAAGTTGGTAATTTCTTCTTTTACTGTTGAAATTTCTAGATCGCGTCTAATAATAATATTTGCAACATACCATGGGGCATTTGTGATTATTCGAAGAACCTTCGACTGGAACCTCTCCAAGATTTCGATATTGGAGTTTGATGCAGTACCCCAAAGTTGGATCCCGTAAGTCCATATTGGCTTCAAAATTGCTTTGTAGACAAGTACTTTATTTTTCATCGAAAGTGATGATTTGTGACCAATCAGCCAGTAAAGATTGTGTAATTTGAGACCAAGTTGTTTACGCTTCATAAAAATGTGTGTTCTCCAGTTTAATCTTTGGTCTAGATGCATTCCAAGGTATTTGACTGTTGCTTGCTGTTTTAGTTGGTGGTTGTTGATATATACAGGCGGGCAGTGACCTTTACGGTTTGTGAAGGTAATATGAACCGACTTTGTTTCATTTGTTTGAAAACGCCACCGTTTTAACCAAGTTTGCATTTTGTTGAGGCTGGTTTGCAGAAGTTGAGAAGCTATCCGTGGGTCCTGATGTACTGACATCACTGCTGTGTCGTCTGCATATGTAGCTGTAGTGGTTTGAAAGTTTGTTGGTAAGTCTGCTGTGTACAATAGGTATAACACTGGCCCCAGAACACTGCCCTGTGGAACTCCAGATCCAACTGGAAATAGAGACGTGCACTCATCTCTATGTTGTACAAAAAAGTAACGGTTATGGAGGTAGGATTTTAAAATTAGGAAGTGAGTGAGAGGAAGCATATTTTTTAATTTGTATAGAAGGCCTGTGTGCCAGACTTTATCGAATGCTTGCGAGATGTCTAGAAAAGCGGCAGTGCAGTACATTTTGTCTTCCAATGCTTGATTAACAGTTCTGCATATCCGATGAACCTGTTCTATGGTTGCGTGTTGGGATCTGAATCCAAACTGGTGTGCAGGGATTAGTTCTCGATCTGATAGGAGTGGTTGAATTCTTGAGAGTATCAGTTTTTCTAGGATCTTTGACACTATCGGCAGTAAGCTTATGGGTCGATATGATTTGACATTTTCCAGCGGCTTTCCTGGTTTGGGAATTAGTATAATTTTTGCGACTTTCCAGAGGAGAGGGAAATATGCGGTTCTTAATACTGCATTGAATAATTGAGTGAGGTACACAATTCCTTTCCTGGGTAGTTGTTTAATAATTTTACTGGATATAAGATCGAAGCCTGGGGACTTTTTCGATTTAAGATTTTGTATTATTTTGATCACTTCATATACCTTAAACTTTTCCGGTGGAAGTTCTAACTGGTATGGAAATTCTAAAAATTGTTGGATGGATGCTTCAAAGTTTTGATTATTCTCAGCAGGGAAAGGTTGAAAGACGTCTGTGAGATATTTTGCAAACACTTCTGATTTTTCTTTATTGCTTTTGGCCCATTCGCCGTTTTCTGCGCGAATAGGAGGGTTGCTTGATTGAGGTCGTTTAAATTTTTTCGTAGCCTTCCATAGAGAATAGTCTGTAATTTCTGTTGCTGATAGGTTGCTAAGATATTCTTTAATCCCATCGTTTTTGTAGTTATTTAGGAGAGTTTTAAGTTGAAGTGTAGCCTGGTTGAGTCTGGTTTTGTCCTGAGGCGCGTGCGTTCTTTGCCATGTTTTTCTTAAATATCGTTTTTCTTTGATTTTTTGTCTGATTATGTTTGGTAGCTCTTGTTTCATGAGCGTCGTGTTTTTTAGGGGTGTTGTTTGCCAGATTGCTTCCTGTATAATTACGTTAAAATTTTGTATGGCTTCATCTATTTCATAGTTTGTTTTTAAAGGTATGTTTAGGTTTAGGTTGTCCTCAATCACCCGCCGAAACCTTTCCCAATCCGTATATTTGTTGTCCAGTTTCGGTGGTAGCTGTACCTCAACAAGTTCAGTACTTATCGTGATTAATACAGGCGAGTGATCCGAGGAAAGGTCAAAGCAAGATTCAATTCTTTGCGATCTTTTTGGAATTCCCTTTGTTATGCAGAAGTCAAGTAGATCGGGTATTTTGTTCACGTCGGTTGGCCAATAAGTAGGTTCACCACTGGAAATATACGAGTAGTTGTTACTATTCATAGCCGCTAGAAGCTGTCGTCCTTTTGGGGTGATTAATCTTGATCCCCAATGTGTATGTTTAGAGTTGTAATCTCCTCCAGCCAGGAATCTGTTACCCAATGTTTTAAAAAATTCTTCAAATTGTTCTTTTTTTATCTTGTGTATTGGTGGGCAATAGACTGCAGAGATTGTTAGTGAGCCATGCCAATCTTCAATAACTATGTTAGTAGCCTGCAAGTAGTCTTTTTTAAAGTCATTAGTCTCATAGTGTTTGATATTGTTTTTGATTATAATAGCAGTTCCACCATGGGCTGTACCATCTGGGTGTCTAGTATTGTAAGTTGTGTAGTTAGGTATTTTAAAGTAGCTTCTACTTGTGAAGTGAGTTTCTGATATTAACATTATATCAATTTCGTGACTAATGATGAAAGTTTTTACCTCAAGACAATGTTTGGCAAGCCCGTTGGCGTTCCAAAGTGCAATTTTTAGTAACTTATTCATTTTGTTAAATTATTGACGACTATCGTTAGGAGGTTTAGCAGTGTGGACAGTTGTTCCGCAAATCCTTTAAACATCGATTTTAGTTCAGACAGGTCGTTAGCAGGAGTAGGATGCGTTAAATTTGGTGCTTGCAAAGTATTCTGAGATGTGCTTGCTTGAGGTAGTTGGTTTGTTACTGCTTGTGAGTAGCTAATGCCTGGATTGATGGTTCTTCCAATATTACTCGTTAGTGGGGTTGTAGGTTGTTTTTGCCGTAGGGTTGGATATGTTTTTTTCTGCAGTTCCTTATATATAGTACATCCTTTATAATTTGCCGGGTGGTTTCCTTCGCAAAGAATGCACTGAACATCGTCAGATCTTTCTTTTCTTGTACAGTGTTCAGTAGCATGATCTCCGGTGCATTTTACACATCTGGGCCTATGTTGACAGTATTTTTTTGTATGCGCATATCTTTGACATCTACTGCACTGTGGAATTTCCCTCCTTGTGTATGGTGGTTCAAATTTAATTTTGTAGTTTAGCAAGTGTTCAACGTCGTAAATTGTTTTATTATTTTCTGCTGATTTTAAGTCAATGAAGAACATTGATAAAGGTTGCTTAGTTTTGTAATTTTTAATGTTCCACATATTTACTACCGAGTGCCCCAGCTTTTCGATTTCTTCTTTTAATTCTGTCAGATTGGCTGAGTAATGCATGTTTTTTAATACTACTCTGAAGCTGCGTTCGTCACGAGGCCTAAATGTATGGAATTCTGTTTTTTTCTCAGTTAAAGCTTTAGTTATTGTACTATAATTTTCTTTTTCTTTAGGTTGTATTTTAACTTGATCGTGATTTAAAACTTTGATTTCGTATCCATTTTTGGCTATATTATTTAATAGTGTGGTGAGTGGGGTCACATTTTTCACTCCATTTACAAATATGGGAGGTGGTTTTGAGGTTTTTTCAGTTTGAATCTCAGTTCTTTCAGTTTGAACTTCTTCATTTTTTGCTTCGTTATCTGCGTCGTTAGACAACTCCTCAAATCGATTTGATGTATGAACAGGTGAATTTAGCCAGTAGTCATTAATTTTGGTCTGTTTAGTTACTCTGTGTTCAGGGCTAAGTCTGACTCTTTTCCTAGTGTTTTCTACAGTTTTCCATTCTTCGTCTTGGCTAATTTCTTGGCTATTTTTGTTTGGCAAGGCTGGGATATTGCTAAAGTATAGGGGTTGTTGTGTTGTTTGGTAATATGGTGTGGGTAAAACCTGAGGAAATGAAACGTTACCTTGTACTAGTTGGTCGTTGTTGATCTGAACTTGCGGAGCGTACGCCACTGGCTGAGTTGTAAATTGGCCTGGCTGAATCATCGCTGGTGTTGGAACTCCGTATAAATTCTGCTGTGGCTGTGGCTGCATCGGTTGAAACGGCGAAGTAATATTGTAATCCATTTCGCTGAGAGTTTTTTCCGTTTTGTCATTGGAATCACTTTCAATTTATCAATAATAAAAACTGAGTTTATTATTTTTAAAACAAGTACCGGGTCATTCGAATATATGATATTAAAAACACATTAAAATAATTAAAATCACATTAACGGTTACAGTATAAAATATTTTAAAATTTGCTGGACGAAATGCGACCGCTTTGGTCTAAGGTTTGTGGTCGACTGATGATCGATATATTAAAAGGACATTTTTGGTAAACTTTTTGTTTTAAGTAGCCCCATAAGAAGTAATCCAGAGGGTTTAAGTCTAAAGATCTTGCTAACCAAAAGAAAATACAAAAAAATTATCAAAATAAATGGTAATCCTGAAGCAAATATCACTCAAAGGGGGAGAACATTCTTGAATACTAACAACTACCTGTGAACCTTGCAGAGGTTTTACACTAGCTAAGTTGAGGTATCCTCTACATTACTTCCATTTTTGGAGGGTTTCTTACTACCTTTATTAGTAAATATAAAGACAGTTTACTCGTAGAAATGGTCCAAGTAAAAGAGTATAGGGACAAGTCAGGAGCATAGTCACGTCAAAGGGCTCCTAGTCAATTGTCTAATCGAGTACTTCCAAGTCGATTGACTAATAGTAAATTCTGTAGAAGCTAAAAGACAGATAAATATGCAGCTAGTGCCTATTAGTCTAGTACTAATAGCCCACTGTGACAATTTATTGGGTCAACCCAACCTGACCAAAATTTCAACACTTAAAGTGATACTGGTAACCTCTTAGGGCCAATTTCTCATATCGAGTTTAACTCCAGTTTAACCTGAACTTCTAGTGAACGTCAGTTTAAAGTCAAAATCGTCTTTCTCAAGTTACGTTCAACTGATGGAAAGAAATTTGAGAGAAAAATTTGTAGAAAGATTTTTGGGGCTGTAAATGAAAATGGGCTATGAAGTCGAAGATACAACTTTGAACTATATCAGTTATACACTGATCCAGATATTGTGAAATTCATTAGATGGGCTGGACACATTGCTAGGATGTCATATCACAAATACACAAAGAGATTAACATTTTCAAAACCAGAGGGCACGAGAAGTAGAGGATGACCATGAAGAAGATTGATTGATGATGTGGAAGAAGACCTAACAATTCTAAGGGTCAGAAGATGGAGGGAAGTTGCCAGGAATCGACAGGAGTGGTTACTTCTTTGCAAGCAGGCCAAAATTGACAACGGATTGTTGAGCCACTTACGATGATGGTGGTGATGAGTTAATACAATCTACTGATAATTAGTTCAAAAAATTTGTAAGAAAATGAAGGCAATAGATCTGAGGATGGAGTTTGATTTGTTTCTTAGAAAATCATACATACACAGCTGTTTTCTCGGTAATCCTTTAATTTCCGATAATTTATACTGTAAATTTTGCAATATTTACCTTGTGATATGATAAATAATGAGTCATATTAGAGTATAGTTTACCTGCCACACATCAGATCTTAAATTTTCTGGTAGGGCTTTGCCCTTACAAATACAATAGACGTCTGTTGCTGAACATTCCTCTAATAAGGCATTTTCAAGATCACTAATCCTGTAACAAATAAACTATTAGTTTCCCATATAGACAAACCATATTTAGAAAAATGGCCTATTTACCAATTTTACTAAATCTTATATAATTGGAAAATAAAGACATGTTCGTTTTAAAGTTCACTTACCAATGACTCTCTTCCATGGGGCCAGCCATTGTATCATAATTAAATTATTAATATTTAAGAATTTCTTAATTTATTTACTCTTCTAAAAAAACAACGTGTCAATTTTGACAAAAATCAACTGAGTTACTTTAATGGTGTGAAGTTTGCAGTTAATACCTTTCAGCTGCTTTCAGCATTACCAACCTAAGTGCATAATCTGGGTGATCTGTCTAAAGGTAAGGGGCCAGAAAAGAAAAGATGGCACCATAGGCGGTCAAGAAAAAAATGATATGGGGTCCTATTTTTTTATTTCGCTTAATTGGGCAAAACCATCTCTACTTGAGATGAAATAAATTCCAATTGACCTATATCTAAATTTAATTTGAAATCAAAATATACTACAGTATGTATTTTAAAATATTTACTTTAAATTGAAATAAATATGCGAATCGGCAGTGGAAAGGATGCCAATAATTATCTAAAATCAGCAATCAATATAATTCAGGGAATTATAGAGAAAAAGTTTATTTCGAATCAAAAATAATATCATGAATCGGAAATTTAATAAAATGTGTTTATATTTTGGACGAGTAGGGGAGACCGGGGCGGGTGCTTTGGACATTTTTTTCTTTTCTGTTTCTTTAACTAAATAGTTTACCACTTTGGTTGTTAGGCTAATGTTTAGAGCAATCATTTAAGTTTATTTATTCACACTTTACGAGTCACATTTTTTTCAAAAAAAATGCCCGTAAATTAGAGGCAGTAATCAACTTAGGTAGGTAATACATATCTAACCAAGCTATCCCCGTGTGTGGGGATACTTTGGAATTTGGAAGACACATGGGGATATAATGGACAAGCAGTTATGAGCACACCCAAGTAGCAATTTTTCGACGCATTGGTTGTCAGTACAAACAAATGCACTGTATATAACGTTGCCACAGTGGACTTTCAGTTGTTTCGGCCAACGACCCCTAACCCGACTGACATTACGATGTTACAACTTTAAGTAAAATCTTTAGTTATATGGGCAACTAAGTTATTACTATTGTGACAACTACATATCACAGTTAAGTTTTTTCAACAATCGCAACTACTTAAAAACGTTATAATGCTAAACTAATTTACGCCCATGGGTTTTCTGGCCGACTAGGTAGTTGTCTGTCATGACCCCAGGGCCTTTACGTATAGTTCTATAGATGTGTTTCACGTTTACGGCAACTTCAGGAGCAAAAAAAGAATTTACTTTATAACCTTACTTTTTTCTTATTATTTTATATTTTATTTTGCTGGAAATTTTCGATTTATTTAACAACCTGTTTATGTGTTTGTTATTAGCTGGTTTCTCCATTGTCCATGTTTTATCAGTAGATTTGATAAGCTTAAATCTTTGTATCAGCTTTGCTAGACAGGGTTGCCAGGCCAGTTCTTACTCTTTCAGTACTATATCCGTTGCAAGATAATTTGGCTGAAACTCCGACAAAATATGTACTTTTTGTACATATTTTGTCTGAATTCCATCCGAATTATCTTGCAGCGGATAGTAGTTTTGCTGTCAAAAAATCAATAGAAATCAGTAGATTCTTTTTAGGCCCTGTAAATACAGTAAAATCTGTGTTAACGGTTACCTGTCAAAATCGCCCGGTTTCATAATCAACTTAAAGTAAACATTTCACTTTAAAGTTGACATTTACCCATATATGAATTGTGATAAAGGTAGGTACCAACTTACTTAAAATTTAAAGAACTGATTATGAAACCAAGCGTTACAATCATTTTGAAAATTCTCCAAACCAATTATATGAAGATTTCCTTATTTAGATCTGGTATTTACCAGTTTCATTTCTCTGTCCATCTATTATCATCATCTACGTCCTGAATCTTATTTTCGGTAATGACATTGAGAAATTGTAACAAAATGTCTGAAAATTAATTTAGAAATAGGGTGAATACTATTAAAAAGCAAATTTTATTTTAGTGATAACAAAATATTGAAATATACCAAACATCTAATAAAAAACATTGCCTACTAGAATTTTTTAAATATCAAAAATATACCAAAACAGTAGATATCTACTAAATGTGGCAACGCTGTTAAGGAGAATGATGCACTCGATGCACTTCATTGCACTGGTCACATGACCTCTGTCACCCAATAAGAGGGTGCGTTCTAAAGTGGTTGGGATAGTCGGTCCCAGGCCGTGTTTGGTCGGCGATTGGACTTCTCGGTTGTCTCATCCGTCTATGGTTGGTAATAAGGTATATTTTAAGTAATATTGGTAATGTTGTTTAATGCACTATTTTGGTTTTTTTTTTGGGATGTAAAGAAAATAAAAACACAAAATATAAAAAATGCAGGCATTTTCTAATACCTTTAAAAGCACCATCAATACATTAAATTTATACAAAACATCTTTAACATAAATTCTGGCTTTTATATTAAAATTAGATTTTTTAAATTTACATATTTTTTGTTAAAAAGGTGACAAAAAATGAGCGCGTGTGTTTTTTAAAGGTGGAATATCCATATTTGACGGTAATCTGAGATGCGTTTATAAATTGCACATCAGGTAATTTTGTTTAAGTCCTTATTTATGTATTTATATAAATTTAAATACCTGATATGATGTCAAAATAGTTTACTTTTTATATAGGTAAAAAAACATAACCAGTCCGACTCTTTGAGCAACCATTGCACGCAGGCACTTTTTATGGTCGTTTCAGTTGTCTTATGCAACGCTTAAGGTTGACTGGGCAACGTCAAGACAACTCAAGGCAATATAATAATAAATTCTAGGCAATAACAACGTTGTAACAAAACGTTGCCACGCGGTAGACAACGTTGTCGCGTCGACAAATTGCTACTTGGGCAACAACGATAGTTCAGTGTTCAGTGATAGATACAGAATCCCGATAGTTCAGTGTTGAAATATAGCATGACTTTAAATCTGGGATGCTTATCTTCTACTGCTTTCGAGTCAATGAAAACCACTTGCGAAAAATTCACGAATTAAGTAAGCTTCTTCGTCTGTAGATTGAAAGCTACAGTTCGTTTCTCAACTTACGTGTTATTTCTACTTTTGCCACAAAATTCATTGGAAATTTGCCTTTCGTTGACGAAAATTTTACAGTTATGAAATCGATTTTAACAGCATCTTTGCTGCATGTTCTTTTCATTGAGAAGAAAAATCCTTCATGATGACTCCTTCCAAGTCTTCATCGGAAGAATGTTCTTCGAAAATAGTCTTCTCTTCTGTAAATAATTTTTATTCAAACCTTGGTTTTCTTTGCCATCTTATAGTCTACTTTTCTTCAAGTTCTTTTTTCAGGTGTGTTAGTAAACCAGTCGTCAGCCAACCACCAACTTGGCCTTTTTCTTTCCAGGCTTCACGAAATTTTAGATTGTTTACTTGTGTAAAACAATGTGTCTGCATTTATTCGGTGCCACTCCATAAAACATTTTAGAGCACCTCAGTAAATATCCGCCAGGCCTTTCTCCATTTGGTTTGAGAAAACCTGTCTTCTGTGGGAGTTTAGTTTAAATAACATAGGCTTATACAAAGCATGATAAACTTATGTCTAATACAGAAAAACCTTATGTCCTTACCCGTTAAAGTTAGATTACTGATTTTAAAACCAAACACTGTAAAAGTTACAATTGTAAAGCGGACGTCATATATATGACAATAGCATATGCTATTGTCAGCTGGTCCCTCATAGTATTGCCAACAGGGCTTTTCCTCGACTCTCGTTTGTTTCGAGCTTTTATCATAATATGTTGTATAATCTGTGCATAATATTCACAAGAATAAAAAACCGCTAAACGCCGTAAAAATATGAATATTAGGTGGGGGGGGAGCGAAAATGTATTTTCATTTTGATGCAAAATAAAATTCTAGCTTTATTTAAAAAGATTTTTCCATAATATTTGCTAAATTTGAAGTAAACGCGCCACAAAAGAGCTTCAAAATTCAAACTGTATTACTCTTATTATGGGAAAAATCTTTTTTAATAAAGCTAGAATTTTATTTTGCATCAAAATGAAAATACATTTTCGCGCCACGTAATAAACTGTCGTCAAAAGTTAGGGATATAGAAATTCTGCTGATTTTCATAGTTGATTTTTTCGCGAACAGACGGATTCCGCTATTTTTTTTATTTTAGCCTTTTCTTTAGTATTTACACAGTTGTGCAAAGGTTTACCCAAACTTATTTTTTGTACTTATACCGGGTGGAAGAAAAAAATATGTTTTTCTTGTGTTAAGTTTGAGACACCCTGTAGGGAGAACAAGGTACAAATGTGAGTATACATCAGAATAATATTGTAGTCTTATGTTTTGTGAACATGCTGTTGTTTGAATGTCCCTGATATCTTTAGGTGCAAAAAAAATAGACAGTTTTGTAATTTAACATGTGTTTTAACCGAAACAAAAGTTTGAGACACCTTGTAGGGAGAAAAAGGCACAAAGGTGAGTATAACCCGATATTATGTTGTAGTCTCATATTTTTTGAATATTTTATTTTTTCAGTTGCTCTGATATCTTTAATAACAAAGAAACTAGATGGTATTACTCTTCAATATGTTTTTCTATGTTTCACATGTGTGATGTGACGCATGTCGTCAGTTAAAACACATATTAAAGATTAATATCGTCTAGTTTCTTTGTTATTAAAGATATCAGAGAAATTAAAAAAATATGAGACTACAACATAATATCGGGGTATACTCACCTTTGTGCCTTTTTCTCCCTACAAGGTGTCTCAATCTTTTGTTTCGGTTAAAACACATCTTAAATTACAAAACCCTCTATTTTTTTATTTCTAAAGATATCAGGGACATTCAAAAAACAAAATGTTCACAAAATATAAGACTACAATACGATTCTGATGTATACTCACATTTGTACCTCGTTCTCCCTACAAGGTGTGTCAAACTTACATAAGAAAAACATTTCTTTTCTATACACCCGGTATAAGTACAAAAAAAAGTTTGAGTAAACCTTTGCATAACTGTGTAAATACTAAAGAAAAGTCTAAAATAATAAAAAAAAATTAGCGGAATCCGTTAATCTGTTCACGAAAAAATTTAGTATAAAAATTCAGCAGAATTTTCTATATCCCTAACTTTTGACAAGCAGTTTATTCATATCAGATCTTTTGTAGCTAGAATATTGTATGCGCCACTCATTTTTACGGCGTTTAGCGGTTTTTTATTCTTGTATCAGGAGTTTTTCAAAGTTATTTATAAATTAAATGTATGAAGTTGAAAGCAATGTTTCTCGATTACACGTTAAGCTTTATAAATGGTCGGCTTTGTCGCATTATCTCCCAAATGATCTAGTGTCCATCAAATGTAACTAGATTTTTTTTTCTATTCGAAACAGATTGAAAAAAAATATTGGGATAGCCGCTAAATGAACTCGGATTTTCCGTTGTCAGATGAAATTTAGCGTCGTAACCACTACAACGGCATAAACCATTTCGGGAATAATGGTTAATTGGATTATACTTTTGTAGCTTAATAACGTCTAAACGGCTTAACCGATTTTGATCACTAAAAATGAGTGAAACGTATTGACAAGTAGTATCTGATGCATCTAAGGTAAGTATGATAACTGAAGGTATTACAGGAATTATTGAGCTTCCATAGGAAATAGATTTGATCATACTTATGAAGCCTGTAACTGTGAAATTCGAATCTTCCCGGATATGAGGTATACACCGTTAGATTCGTCTAGAGTCCTACAAACGCTCAGTTATTGGCGCAATTCGTAGGTTGAAAAACAAAATTTTCAAAGCTTAGCTTTCCAGTTTTTCTGAGCCGTGTGTATGTCTGATCCTGACGGACACCAGTTGAAAGCTTAACTCAACACTATTGATTTGGTGTATTTGCGAAGTATTGATTTGTATCTTGAACCAAAGATATATACCCCCAAAAAATATGCTAAAGTATGCTATTTTACTAAAAAAATGATTTTATTAACGTTTCGAGGCCCAAATCGGGTGTCGTCGTCAAAATATAAAAAATATTAATATTAATTAATACCAGGTCATCCGCGGTAGCCTGTCGCTTCTCCTAAATCTTCCTCTAGTAGTATGTCATTGTAGAGGATATTATAGAGCAATTCTTGTTAGTTTTAGTGCTATATTTAGTAATTAAGAGCCCATGCGGTTTTCGTTCTTTTTTATGCATTATTCTCCTGTGCTATTGTAATATTTTGAATTAGTCTTAGTAGATGTGGTTAGATTGTGGTGAAGATTCTCAATTTTCTTACACTGCAGCTTGCGTTTACCAGTATACCGTACAAATACACCTCAATTCGATCATGTGTTTTTTATCATAAGCTGAAGGAAAACACTTCCAAATGCACCATCCAAATATTTTTGTCAATATAGAACTCTCCTTAATTTATTGTATTTAAAGGACAAGGAAATAAATAAAACAAGAACAAGAAATAAACGTTTAGTAATCTAATAAAATGAAGATTTTAAATACCGTTATGAAAATACGTAATACATGAAACGAATTAAAGCTGAGATGTGTTCGAAAGTTAAAATAGGTCACTAAGAGGTGGCAGATCTTATGTGAATGTGTTAACCTAAAAAGAGAAAAAAATATTAATAATTTAGTAATAATTTTAATATTAATCTGAAAGGGTTAATATATAAAAATATACTAAAATCACAATAAAGATGCACATAAAATAAACAAACCAAGACACGTTAAATGTTACAAGGAGCACTCCCAAATCATGATTTATAATGTATATATGTTACAGTTCAAGTTGATTCTCAGTTAGAGTTGACTATTCCTAGTTCGAGTCAACTCCAACTAAAACGAGCAGTAAGAGTTGATTTGAAAAATTTAATTCAACTTTTACTAGTTGAAGTAGACTCTTAAGAACGCTTGTTAGTAAAAGTAGATCGCGGGAAAAATAGGATCAACTCTTACTAGTTTGAGTTAAATATTCCTGGATCGATTCAGTAAATGTTGATTATAGGAATATAATCTCACATGCTTGTTTGATGAGTGTGCGTCTCTTTGTTTTGACCGTTTCAACTACTTATCACGATTTGAACATATCCAGTAACATTTAATTTGTAGAATCGGTTGTTTGTGTGAATCAACTAATACTAAATGGCATTGGAAAGAGTATACCTTTTCTAGTTGGACTCTACTTTTACTAGTAAATGTTGAATAAAAATCTTCAATGTATATTTATAATCAACTTTTACTAATACCAGCCGTTTGAGTTGACTTCAATTAGAAATAGTCAACTCTAACTGGATAATTAATTTGAACTGTAACATATTGTTATGCTCTGTATTTTCTCTCTGTTATGAGATTAATCAGCATATTCTTATTTCGATTAATTAATTAATTATTTTAATTATTACTTATGGAAACCAAACAAAAATTAAATAAAACTTTCCAATAAAATTTATTCTCAGGGCTAAATTATATTAATGTATTACCTTTAGTTTGTGGCTTCTAGTATCTCTAGTTGCTTACTTCATCCAGGACAGAACAGGGAAAATAAATATACTCAATGTCATACAAATTATATAAATATTATTTATTTATCCAATATACCATAAATATAAGATTTAAATGTATGCTAAAACTCAATTTTGTTGCAACTATATCTTATCTAATAAATTAATCTTTAATTCTGCTTTCTCCTTTTTTAACAAATTGTTCATTTAAATAATTCGTTAGACTGTTCTTACTACTATATAAAAAAAATTACTTTTCACCTTTTGAATAGATTACTTATTTCTTCTTTGAATTTATGAATGACTAAATGATGCTGCAGAACTGTTCAATAGAAAATTAAACAAATATGATATGTGATATAAAACAACTCTCCTTTTCACAAATAATCTGACTAACCTTTTTTTTTCTCTTCTTTACTTCTTCTCTTGGATTGTGTAGTCCTCGTTTCTCCCACACGTGCTCCTCGGATGCTGCGACGATCCTTCTCGTCCAAACTGCTTCACAAACAACAACAGCACTCGCTCGAAATCTTTCAGTTTTCTCTCTGCTCGATATCTTATGCAAATTGATACCAACCGGCTACTCGTTCCAGACAGAAACAGGAATCTCTTCGGACACAAGGAGATTTAACTTCTCAACTCGATCAACGATTTCGTTTCAACACGATTCTGCTTACACGGCCGCCAACTTCAACACTTTACACAGACTTCTTACTTTTCAAAAACTGAACTGCTCTCTCCAGATCTTCATTACACAGTGAAACTTTTTTCCTCCTCAAACTCAGACTCAAACACTCGTATTCTCCCCCCATCCGTCTCTCTCGCCAATCACAAAACATCCTCTCTACACATTGCATCCCTACTTTCATTTCTTAAGAACAAATTATTTTTGTATACAACTTTTCCGTTTCGTCAAATTCCAGGAAATACCAAAATTACTTTTGTGTTTCTACATGCTATAAAAACCCGATATTTAAAAACTCAACAATTGTGTTTACCGTCTTTCCTTCTAAGAAGCATTTATAAACGTCCTATTGTTCACTTCAAAGCGAATACATGTACTTTCTAATCCGACCGTATTAATTGTATAAGTCCGGTCATAGAATCATTAATACTGAACGATTTTCACTTTCCACGAAACAATGCTTATTGACTAAATTATACTATTTACAATTTTTGGCCATATACAGGGCGATGAAAATCTATGATCTCGTGGTCTTTGACATAAATTAATTTTCTAAATTTTCCCCATAAAAATTATATAATATATATTATATCATGATTTACAAAGTTTATACAATGTAAATCATGATTCGAGAGTACCTCTCCTAACATTCAATGTGTCTTGGTTTGCTTATTTCTATGATTTGTTTTTAAACCAGGAGGAGTAAACTAAAAAGACAGATTCAGACTTAAGAAAATCACTAGAAAAATCACCAAATACACCTTTTTTTTGGTTGATCATATCGGCATTCGACAGTAATCCATAAATATTATATTATATTAATATGTCGCTAAACAGTTCTAAAAACAACGCAGAAAACACAAAAATCTCTGATAACTTAATTAACCTATGAAATGCCGATAGTGTCAAAATTTCATAAATGTCATTAGTGTCAAAATTTCATAACAGAGGAGTAAACTTGCCTGAGGTTCAACTAATTACAAACAAGCATTTACGGCGCGGTAAATTTGAATTACTCCTCCTGGTTTAAAAACAGCATAGTGCATCCTTATTTTGATTGTAGTATAGAGAAAACCTTTAATGTAGTTTATATTTTATGTAATACTTACAATATCATCGATTTTCAAGATGGATCTCACAGTTTCTGTAGCTAAACTCAATGCTGAAGTGCTAACTAAAAGTGGTTGAACAACATTTTCTTCGAGAATATCTGTAATAGCTCCTTTACGAACGTTTATTCCAGCAGATGTCTCTCCTTTGGCGTGTCTGTTTCTTAGTTCAGTAACGGTCTAAAATAGATATATAAAATATTTACAAATATTAAGCAGATGAATTATAATGTACATAGTAAGGCATACATCATTTGTGAGAATGACGCTAAGGAACACGAGAAATATGGTAACAATGGAAGAAATCTTTTCAAGTCAGTTCACAGGGAATAGAGGTTTAAAACAAGGTGATCTGCTATCAACCTAATATTAGAACCAATCGTAGGAAGATCTAATATGAGCACAAACAAAACTATTTTCAATAGCAAGGAACAGTGCATAGTGTACCCGGATACGGTGGTGATAATATGAAGAATAAAAAAACACTTAGAAAAAGTTTTCCAGACATTCCAGAGATACAGGGGAAAAAAGGAAAGGAGATAGACAACATATAATGGGGAGTGGAGCGGTAGGGTCACTAAATTTATTACCGAACGCCAAAAATGTGTCAAGAACAGCTACAGCGCGAATCAACGAGACAGTAATCAAACCCACTGCGGTGTATGGTAGCAAAACGTGGATTATGAATCAGCAGGAAGAAAAGAAAGTAAAGATCTGGGAAAGAAAGGTTCTGGGAGAAAATCTTCTGAGAAATACAGACGACCGAGAACATTCATATTATGTACTTGAACACATTATATGAATGCCAATGTCCAATACCAAATATTCAGAATTAATATCCGATATTGAACAGTATATTTTTATCACCCCGTACATCACACGAACCAATTTGTTATCATATTTAAACATGTGCGGGATATTTCATTTGTTTAATTGTAGCAATTTATAAACACTATTTTGGCAATGGACATAATTTTAGCTGACTAATTAAAAACCTTCGTTATTTTTGGCGTGTGGGCTATGACCCAATTCATGTTGCCAACAAGAGATAATACATTTTAGAATCATTCTCAAGAATCACTTAAACCAGGCCAGAGGTGCCTTTAACTTCAATCACTAGAATCAATATGTAGCATCAAATAGAGTCTTCAACTAATTCGCGTACAAGCAACATACCAGTACATCAAACGGTCTCTCGGGGTTGTAGGGTTTACTACCGTGGTGTGAGTCGATATCAATAAAATTGCTAAGTGCTATTTGTGTTTCAATAAACTGAAGATCATCCTCCACTGAGCCCGAAGATTAGACAACCAGAGAACAAAAGTATTAACACGGGAGCAGTCGCGCCGTTATTTAGAATAAATCTAACATTTTATCCTTTTGCCCTGTTAACTTGATGAAAAATTGTGCAACATAACTTTCGACTCGTAAGTTCCTCGAGGAAGGGTGTAGTAATGTGTAGGTTTATTTTTTTCTTCTTCGTCTTCTTCTTTTTTTGTGTGGAATTTATGGCTCTGGTGAGAGCCAATTAGCTTAATAATTGTTAGAAATAATATTTCTAACATAACAAGTAAATAAAAATACTATAAAATAAAAATTTGTAAAATCGTATTGTTAGATAAAATCTAACGCGCGACCGATTACGTGACAGAAAAGAGCGCGACTGTTCCCGTGTTAAGACAATACTGAAAGAGGGAGAAATGGCGAAAAAATAAGAGGACATCCAAAGAAGAAAAGGTTGGAAGCAATAAAGCAAAACTTTTCAGAAAAAGGCGTGATCGATTAGAGAGAAAAAACAAGGGATCAGAAAAGGGAGTGAAATAACCAAGTTTTTGGAAACCATAAGACTAAATGCCTGTACCGCTGTTAGAAGAAATTGAAGGAACGACAATTTAATATAGTCGAGGAAATGAAACTGAAAAAATGGCAAAACCTCGCAATGTTTTCGTCCAGCATTGATTTGTACAAAAATTTGTTTAAATCTAGTTCATTTTCTATTGAGCCGTTGTACGCTTTTGGTTTTTTAAGGGTGAAAACTACCCCTAATTGTAAAAAATTATAAAATAATATTTTAAATTTTAACACTGTCAACATTCGGTTCTTATTAGTTACATAATGATTGTTTTATGCTTTAAGATATACTATCATAATATTTCAACCCTTCAAACCACCCTTGTTGAAGCTACATATAAAAAATCTACTTATCCTAAAAGAATAATTTCGGCTTGCATCGATTTACATAAAAATTTTGGATTAGGATCATCTCACCCTGTACTTATTATATATCATGCTAAAGGGCGTTGATTATTTTTAGGGGTGTAAACTACCCCTTATTGTCAAAAATTATATAAAAACATTGTAAACTTTAATATGGGTAAAATTTGGTTTTGATTGGTTAAATAATGATTGTTTTATACTTTAGGATATAATATCATATTTTAACCCTTAAAAACCACCCTTAATAACATTACAATTTTTATAAGTAGATAATTTAATTTAATAGATCTTTACAGAAAAAAAAGTAGAATTAAAGATTTACAAAAACATTTATTTACACAAAAATACGAATTTACAAATATGTACCATAAAATACAAATACAAATAGTTTTTTAGTCATCTTCCAGTATACGAACCGGTTCTGTATACATACATTGAAAATTATCCATAAGCGGACTATTCGAGTTTTTCGAAAAAAAATTCGTTTTATAAACATAGCTCCTTCATTTTTTTCGATAAAAAGTTTTTCCAAAAATGATTTTGTACGATTTTTAAAGAGTTATAAAACTGTGTAAACTAAATTTCGTAAGATCCCTTAGTTTTTAATTTTAGTGGGTTTAAAGAGCTCGAATAAGGGGATGTTTTGCTCCTAAATAGAGGTTTTAAACAGCTATATCTCGCTAACTGTTCATTGAAATGAAAATCTATGCACAAAGAATTTTAGTATTAAAAAAGCTACAATTTAGAAGTCAATCATTTTTTCGTATCTCCAATATTTTCGGAGATATTTTGAAGTAAAAGGTGAAAAATGAAAAATTGCAAAAAATTAATTTTTCTTTAAACTCCATTTTTTCTAAAATTAGGCCTTTTAAATAGGTCAAACTTCTTGGCTGTATTGATAATTCAAATATCAAAGAAATTACAGAAAGGTGAACACCAATTTTTAATTAGGAGGGTAGTTTTCACTGATTTTTTCAAAGAAAAGCAGGTATTGACCTTTTTTTGATCATAAGTCGCTTAGTTTTCTGACTAGAAACTTTTTATTATTTTTTGAAAGGTCTAACTGAATACTTGAAAAAAGATTATTTAAGTTTTCCTCGAAAAATGCAAAGTTTTTCCATTATTTGGCTTTGAATATTTCAAATTATGAAAAATATTAGTTTTACGAAGAAAATGTAAAAAAGATTTTTTTCTTAGAATTACTTTTTACATCGATTTATATGGTTCAAATGTAATAAAAAATTCCCACCCCCGAGATGGGGTGGCAACCATCCCCAAGGTTTTAGCGTACAGCGGCATGATATAGAAAATGATCCTTGGACTATTCTCTACCTTCTGTGAAAATTTCAAGTAAATCCATGCTGGACGAAAAAAGTGCGAGCCAAAATGCTTTATTTCCTGGACTAATAGTAATTACGTCGCAAAAATAAGATGATAAAGAAATGTTGAAAGGTAAACAACTGTGTACAAATATACAATGAATGTGTACATAAATGAGCTACGAAAATAAAAAAAAAACTTATAAAAGACAGCTAAAATTCCTCTTCGTTTACATACTTATTCCCATACTTTGCAGTGTATCATCTTTAAAAATAGTTTTTAGATTTTAGATTATACTAACCTGTATGGGATTTAATCCTGCATTCTCAGACAAGGTAAATGGTATAATCTCTAAGGCATTCGCATATGCGCGTGTGCAAATGGCATCAATGCCTTCCAGTTTGTTGGCCATAGCCGCTAGTTTAAGAGCCACCTCAACCTCGGGCGCTCCTCCTCCGGCAATAAGTGCCTTCTTGCGAACAAGACAACGAATTACACAGAGAGCATCATGAAGAGATCTATCAGCCTCTTCAAGAACTAATTTGTTGGATCCTCTAACCAGCAGAGTTACTGTCCTGCCTGCATTTTGTGCACCTGAAAGATGATCGTAATGTTAATAATCCATAAAATATGACACATTGTAAGCTTTTTGACACTAGAATGATAGTCTGCGTAAAATTGACACATGCAGTTTAAAGGTATTGCTCTCTCTTTCTAAATAGCGCGAATCCGTCGCTGAGCGTTTGGGGCATCTAAGTCGTCACTAGAAGCTTCCAGGAAACGTAGCTGTTCCTGTTGCTAAGGTAAGTGTCACCCATTTTGAAATATAATGACAAAACTATGCATGATTAACAGTTTTCATGACCTAAGATTTTGGTTTATATAATAATTATATTATTTTCATGTAACTTCATGTTCCAATTATATACAGAGTGTTATTAAATAAGTATGAAAAACTTTAAGGGGTACTTCTACATGGAAAATAATGGCAGTTTGCTCTATAAACGTATGTCCGCAAATGCTTCGTTTCGAGATACAGGGTGTTGAAATTTTTATTTTAAACTGTCAATTTTTTTATTGCTCTAAGACCGGTTGAGATATGAAAATTACATTTGGTGGGTTTTAAGAGGTAGTTATTGCGCATTTTTTTTACAAACAAATAACAATTTTGTATTCATCATTGGCGCGTCTACGAGTAATGGTCTGAATTCTTTTAAAGAAAAAAATGGTACGCCACTAAGATATTTCAAATTAAAAATTATTTTTGTATTCCGCGTGTAATTTATGAAAAAGAACCTTTTTTATGCGAAAAAATAAAACATCTTCGCGCGTATTTTTCATTTCTTAATACATAATCAAGAACTCTAAAATATAAAATACATATATATATATATATAACAGAAAATATTACTAAAAGGATTTTAACTAGGTGCAAAGCTACAACAAATGTTCAAAATTACCTCCTTTAAGAGTGACAGAATAATTTTATATTCACCATTACAAGTAATGGTCCGAATTTTTTAAAGAAAAAAAATAGTACGCCACTGAGAAACGTCAAATTAAAAATCATTTTTAAAGTCCTCACTGGGAACACTGGAACAGGGGCAGTTTTAATTGTGGAACAGGTTAAAAATTTGGAACAGTCACACCACGAAAACGGCGCATTTATTTTGTCCGACAGAACAGACTTAAACTCTCCGAACCGAGATTAAACTCCCATGCAAAAATCAGACTGCTATTTATCACCGGTCATAATTCCTGTCATTTGACATATTCTACATGTTCCACTCATTAAAACGCCCATGTGATAATAAATAGCAGTCTGATTTCTGCATGAGAGTTTAATCTCTGTTCGGACAGTTTAAGTCTGTTCTGTCGGACAAAATAAATGTGCTGTTTTCGTGGTGTGACCGTTCCAAATTTTTAACCTGTTCCACAATTAAAACTGCCCCTGTTCCAGTGTTCCCATATATCAAAGTTTATCCGACTAGATACCTTTAAGCTATTAACAAATTTTCAGCTTGCTATTAATCAACTTTTTTTTCATACGCGGGACCCAGACCTAATAGGAACTGATTTCAATTAAAAGACTAAGTTTTTCAACCTAATAAAAATATTTGTAAATTAAATATTTTTAAAAGATTTTTAATTGAAAAACTTTATTGGCCCATTTCCTGGTGACAACCTCCAAGGCTTCTACAATATGCAAGCACATGGATGCTGCAGTGAAGACTAAGGGGAAGGAATTCTACACTATGCAATTCACAACCCCCGTCTGCAGCCCAGCGGAAAATGGACCTAGTTACTCTATAGGAGTAATACTAATAAAAATAAAAATGTATACCATTTTTATTCATTCAGTTGCGGTGCGAAACCAAAACTGTTTTAATTTTTACTCAGATCAGAGAGTGCAGCCAGCACTCTTATCGACGATTTCACCTCTTTTTAGAGGTTCATCAGAGACTGGATAGGCTGCTTTTCTCTGGCCCAGGTAAAAATCTTCGACATATCCATCTCCCACCGCAACTGACGAGATGGTAGTAGGTGCCTAGCGGCATCTGCTAAATAAAAGACTAAGTTTTTCAACCTAATAAAAATATTTGTAAATTAAATATTTTTAAAAGATTTTTAATTGAAAAACTTTATTGGCCCATTTCCTGGTGACAACCTCCAAGGCTTCTACAATATGCAAGCACATGGATGCTGCAGTGAAGACTAAGGGGAAGGAATTCTACACTATGCAATTCACAACCCCCGTTGCATAGTGTAGAATTCCTTCCCCTTAGTCTTCACTGCAGCATCCATGTGCTTGCATATTGTAGAAGCCTTGGAGGTTGTCACCAGGAAATGGGCCAATAAAGTTTTTCAATTAAAAATCTTTTAAAAATATTTAATTTACAAATATTTTTATTAGGTTGAAAAACTTAGTCTTTTATTTAGCAGATGCCGCTAGGCACCTACTACCATCTCGTCAGTTGCGGTGGGAGATGGATATGTCGAAGATTTTTACCTGGGCCAGAGAAAAGCAGCCTATGCAGTCTCTGATGAACCTCTAAAAAGAGGTGAAATCGTCGATAAGAGTGCTGGCTGCACTCTCTGATCTGAGTAAAAATTAAGACAGTTTTGGTTTCGCACCGCAACTGAATGAATAAAAATGGTATACATTTTTATTTTGATTTCAATTACTTTGTAAACGTTAAGATGTTATTTTTTTTGCATAAAAACGGCGCTTCATATGAAAAAAAGACAAGAACGATTTTTTGTCGCAAATTGAACGAGGAATTCAAAAATGATTTTTAGTTTGACATATCTCAGTGGCGTACTATTTTTTTTAATTCAGGCCATTACCCGTACGCGCGCCAATGGTGAATATAAAATTACTCTGCCACCTTTAAGAAGGTCATTTTGAACATTTGTTGTAGCCTTGCACATAGTTAAAATCTTTTTAGAAATATTTTCTGTTATTGTTCTACGAAATGAAAAATAAATGTTCTCTAAATAAAAAATACGCGCGAAGATGTTTAAATTTTTTTGCATAAAAACGGTGCACCATATGAAAAAAAGACAAGAAAGGTTCTTAATCATAAATCATAAATTGCACGCGGAATACAAAAATAATTTTTAATTTAAAATATCTCATTAGCGTACTATTTTTTTCTTTAAAAAAATTCAGACCATTAGCCGTAGGCGCGCCAATGATGAATACAAAATTGTTATTTGTATATCAAAAAATACGCAATAACTACCTCTTAAAACCCACCAAATTTAATTTCCATAGCTCAAACGGTCTTAAGTAATAAAATAGTTCGCAGATTAAAATAAAAATTTCAACACCCCATATCTCAGAAAGAAGCATTTGCGGACATACGTTTATAGAGCAAACTGTCATTATTTTTTCATGTAGAATTACCCCTTAAAGTTTTTCATACTTATTTACTAACTCCCTGTATCTCTCTCTGTATCTGTAGAGTAGGGAGTGTGAGTCAAGTCCCACAGCACTTAGGCCACAATTGACCCATTGTACATCCTCCCAGGGGGTTGTCGTCCTTAGTTCATTATCCATCCTGCCATTTCCAGGAAGGTGGACAAATCACCTGGTGACATCTTAACTCCCTGTATAATATGTATACAGTAAAATCTGTGTTAACGGTCACCTGCCAAAGCCGAAGACCTGTACTAACGGCTAGTTTAAAAATTCCCCAAACCAATTATATGTAGACTACAAAAACTGGCAATACCGGCCACCTTTCTATATCGGCCAATAGTTCTTTCATTTTTAGTAGCCGTTACTGACAGGTTTTACTGTATATGCTTATTATTTATTTTATAATACAAATGGTCTTATTATTATAGTAAAAAATAAGTTTTGTGGTGGAAGCAAGAATATTCCCAAATTTTGTGAATTTATAATTAAAGTTTAGTTTTTGATTTTTTTAATAAATAAATATAATATAAATAAATTATTTATATTATTGATTATTTGTATATGTGTATAAATACATAATAACGTACAGTTTATTCTAATTATTAATATATAAACCTCAAAATATTGACATGAGCCAATTGTACGTACAATCATCTTTTATGTACATCACAATAGAGTTGAAGTATGAAAAAGTCAATTATGCATTATGAAACTTTACATTAATTTTGATGTTGATACTTCCACTTTTTCTTCTCTACCTATAAGCAGTTATATTTGTTCATTGGTGGATTGATACATCTATAGGTTTTCACTCCATTTTTTGAGCAGTCGGCAATACTACTTTTACCGTTTGATAATTTGTTCCTTACCATATTGACCATTCTGACATCCATTCAGATCATTATTTCATTTATCCCACAATTCTTGTAAATTACATTTTTTTCTAATGTATTTCATGTCTTATTTGATCTTCCAGCATATTTTCTATATTTCCTCTCAGTATACTCATATGTGCTGTTTCCATAAGCTTCTGTGTTTTGGCTATTCTGAGTAATATTTCTGATGTCACATTTGGGCTTACTCTAGCTTTAAAAATTCTTGATTTCGTCTTAGTGTTAATGTGTAGCTTTTGCCATAATAATAATAACGATGAAATTAAGTTATATTACCGTTTAAAAATTTCACTATTAGAAGATCATTTTAGAATATTATTTATAGTGCTTGTTCGGACTGTGGCTTAATACCCTCACAAGAATATTGTTGACAAGTATTCTTGAACCATAGTATCTACCGTTTTTTATTCATTCTATCTATTTGAAATCATTTATTTTCATGGGAAGCAAAATATAGCTGTCAATTCTACCTATGTTCATGACTTTGGTAATGTTTCGTAATCAACTCTTTGTAACGAATTGTTATTAATTTCCGATTAAGAAGATTATAATTTGAAGATGTTAATCAAAATAATACGAACCTGTAATTTTGACCATTCTATTTCCTGCCAATCCAACCTCTTCAACTAAATCAGCAGTAACCAAGTTTTCAGCAACAAAATGATCCAAAGATGCAATAGGGCGGCATCCTAAAGATTTACATACAAATTCGACATCTTCTCTTTCAATATCCTTAATAACCATACACTTGATTTTATCCAAAAAGTGTAAGGCAAGATCTGAAACTGCATCCCTCAAAATTGATTTTTGAACCTACAATGGAGTGTCAATAAATATATATGGAATTTTGTGGCAAAGAAGTTAATAATTCAAAAGTATGTTACTTATCAAAATTCTAATACTATGTATACTTATTACTTACCAAAAGTACATTACATCCAGCTTTCTTTATCTGCTTGACAATATTCAAAATATATGCTCTCTCTTCTTTTAATACTCTATCCATAGCAGCGTAATCAGAAACAATGACATTGTGGTCCATATCTGTTTTTGGAGGTGAAATACAGAACTGGATGAAACCAATTTTAGCTTTCTCAATCCTTTTTGGTCCAGAGACATTTGCAGATCTTTGAGGGAAACAAATTCCTTCTACTAATTCGGTATCTTCTACTGTACCTCCAAGTTGCTTAATAACTTTGATATCAGATAAATTACAAGCTTGTTCTCTACCTAAAATAAAAAAGTATATTTATGATCAAATCATTCAAGTGTACAATTATTATGTTTTTAATTATTTACTTGGTTATTATACAGGGTGTTTGGTAAAGAATGGGCCATAGTACGAAAGTTGATAATAACCGAAATACAGGGTGTCAAAGTTAAACTTTTATTTTATTTATTCTTGAATATTTCCTGAAAGGCATAGGATAACAACACGAAATTTGCTAAGCGGTGGTTTTTTTTTTCAAAGAGAAATCTAAATTCGTCACCAAAAATTATGTATTACCCAGATGGCGCCATATTCGTCTTTCAGTGCTCATTTAATACATTCAATTTTTTTATCCCTTTACACTACATCTAACTCTACATACTTCTTGAATCAAAACTTTTATTCTCTTAATATTTTTACTTAAAAACGTGTACTACATTCATCTCGCTAAACTCAACTGTTTTCGAGATAAACGCGTTTTAAATCATACAACATAATTTTTTGCATAATATCAATGTAGTTACACCCGAAAAATAAACTTGAAACCATAATAATTGTGCCAGTTCTCATATTTATGTCTTTGCATCGCAAATTCCATAATTCCATTTGAAGAAATTTGCGATACATTTTTGGAAATTTTTATGGCCTTCAGTTATTTTTCAGATGTAACTACAATGATATTATGCAAAAAATTATGTTGCCTCGCAGATTTAAAATTGGTTTATCTCGAAAACGGTTGAGTTTAGCGAGATGAATGTAGTATACCTTTTTTAAGTAAAAATGTTAAGAGAATAAAAGTTTTAACTGGTTTTAATTCAAAAAGTATGTAGAGTGGTTAATAAAAAAAATTGAGCAAATGATTGCTGAATGGCGTATGTGGCGCCCTCTGGATAATACATCATTTTTGGTGGCGAATTTAGATTTCTTGTCCCAAAAAACCTTCGCTTACCAAATTTCGTGCCTTTTCATTATCCCGTGCCTGTTAGGAAATATTCGAGAATAAATAAAATAAAAGCTTAACTTTCGGTTATTATCAACTTTCGTACTAAGTAAGTTAGCTTAACCTTTAACTACACGCGCTGGCGTACTTTGTACGCCAGATATAAGAATTCTGCTGGAAATATATTTAAAAATTTAATTTTTGACCTTGCTTATTTTTCTAACCTATCACTGGAATGTGCTTTACAATTTGGTTTTAGTTTCGTTATAATCGGCGTTCTGGAAAGATCGTAATTTACATTTTATTATTTGTTGTTTCCGGTGGTGGACAATATACCCCAGGATTATATTACTATAAGTCGTAATATAAGTACATATTTTAATTGTTTTTTAGTCATTATGGCAAAAAATATATTTTTCTTTGTAAACAATACTTTCTCCTGTAAAAAATCCATTTAAAAAATTTTTTTATTAGTAATTTTATTTATCATGGAATCCAGTTATTCCATGATTCCAGTTATAAATCCCAATTGGCTTACTGAAAAGGAACTCCAAGTATTCACTGATGCCGAATAAGGTTTACAACAAACAACTAAGTGTATTTTTTCAAAAAAAATTAAACAAATCCGCTGTTTTTAAGTGTATTTTCTTGTGGCGTACAAAGTACGCCACGCGTGTAGTTATGTTATAACTTGATGCGCGGGTAGTTAAAGGTTAAATCGACCTATTTTGACCTCGAGAATCTAAGGTTAAGCTATGGCCCATTCTTTACCAAACACTTTGTATATTGGGAATTATTATTCATAATTATTGATATGATCGTGTACTACTTTCAACACTCTAAGTAGCAAGGAATACACAAAAAAACTAAAAATGGTACAACAGCTTTACATAAATATGACGGCAAATATTAAAACCTTGCAACACATTAACCAGAGAAATTGCTATTAGCAAGGGTGTAAAGAATGGCTACTGCATAGCACCTACAATTTTTGAAATATATCTAAATGGGGTGCTCTTAGTGTGGAGAAAGAAGTGTTTCAATATGGGCATCTCAATCAAAGATGAGATTGTACATGATACACTTCGCTGACGACCAAGCCATTTTAGCAGAAGATGAGAGTGATATAAACTGTATGCTTATAAAATTGGAAGAGGGGTACACCAGTGTAAAATTATACACAAAAAACTGAGTACTTAGTTGAAAAGGGAAAACCAGCAAGCCTTCAAATTGAAATGTGAAACAATAAAATCAACTTAAACCTCCAAATACTTAAGAATCTTTGAGAAATAAATGAAGGAAACAAATTGAAAATTAAAACCATGGAAATTAACTATTGGAGACGATGTTGCCGGCTCACTAGACTTGATAGACTAAAAACTAGAATTTCAATGCACCCTAGCTGAAAAATCGATAATATTTGAGTATCCGGAGAAATACAATATTATGTATGGCAAAACTTTTCCTTTGCGTAAAAGTGAAAATTTGTTGAAGAAAAGACGTAAAACTAATGCCTTGCCAAAATTTGCTTTTGGTAAATTAGAAAATTTAAGTTTGCAAAACTTTAATATGAAAAATTTGAAGATTTTTCAAAAACATAGGCGTACAGAAAACGAGAATATTTTGTTGTTTTTGCATAGTTTTACCATCCCGCTCTCTCCCGAAAATTTTAAAATTATCGAAACTATGCTAAAAATTCTTTGTTGGACAGTTGAATGTTGACTTTTTCCCAAAAAAAAAAACAACATAAAGATCATTCTTTTCAAGCAACATATTTACAGATTTGGAAAAACTTTATCTCATTTCGTTTCTTGTAAAGTTCTTAACCAAAAGATTAGTTTTTAAATTCCACATTCAGATATGGCGCTGAGTAACAAAGACATGATTATAAAAATGTCTTCGTTTAATTTTATATGCCTGCTTGATTTTTACTTACCAGGTTCAACAATTTTAAGAACTGCATCGACAGCAAGTGGACCCAAAAAGCTTGAGTGTTGGGAAACAACTTTTGAGTTTAGGGAAGTGGATGCACTTTTAATTAACAATTCTCTATTAGTAATTTCAATTGGAGTAGAAATGTCTGACAAAATCTACAAAAGGTAAAAGTAGTTATTAAATAGCATAGGGCAAATACAATTATTTTATGTGTAAAGTCACTGTAGAAGTCTAAAATAAAGCGTCTATATGATTTTTTATGAAAGAAAAAGTAATAGAATAATATTTAAGACTGTACAATATTTGATCATGTTAATGCATTAAAGGCCGGTTTCACCAACAACAAATAAATCAGTGAATTATTCGTGGAATAAAATTTATTAAAATCCATAAGGAAAAATTTCCCGTAACTGGCTGTATACCATTAATTACAAAAATTGAAGAAAGACTTCTGTGTAAAAGGTATATTTATTAAAACCCCAATAAAGGGCTACATTAAAAGACAGAACGTTTTCGCTCTTATTTATTTATTAGTCGATTACATTTTTTTATTTTGTTTCAGTACAATTTTGATAATTTAAAGTTAAACTGACGAATTTTCACTGTTATAAGCTAACTTGTCAATTTATTTGAAGAGTAAACATTTATTTGATAAATAAATAAAAGAAATCTTATTTGATGTTGGTGAAATGTAGAAACGTCAGTTTTATTAGTTGAATAACTTTATTCATCAAATAAACTACTATCCATCATTGATGAAACCATCCACAACTTGAGAAATACACTGGTAATCCAGTCTTTCTCCTTTTTCTGGCACTTTTTATTCAGTCTTTCTCCTTTTTCTGGCACTTTTTATTGAGTTCATCTTTACTTATTTGTAATGTAGTGTCTTTTCAATTTCTTCTGTCATATAGATCTCATGGCCATATAAATAAAACCTTATGAAGATAACTAGATGAAGGAACTTCTAGATAACTAAAAGAAGCCACAAATGAAAAATGTTGTTTAACCCCTTCGCGCCAGACCGTCATATGGCAATTCGCTCCTATATACGGATACAACTAATTAAAGGCGGGTTTCCCCACCTCTAGATTTGAATATGAACATTCGGATCGAACAAAAATACCTTAACCCTTAAATGCCCAATCGGGGTCACTATGGGACCCCAGACATACATTTTTGGCTATAATATCTTTATTTGAAACATTTGGCAACCGCGCAATCAGGTATTTGTGTGAACGTGTCTCCTACGTTTTCTGTTAGTATACCACGAACATTCGTGAGGTGCAGTGGTCTGTAAGAGAGATTCAGATAAGTGGGGTCTCGCTGTGACCCCGATTGGGCATTTAGAGGCACCAGAATATTTTTATTATTTTTAACATTTTTCGTCAGTTTACATTGAAAAATGGACCGTAAGAGAATGAAAATGACAATAAGCGACCAAGAACATGAAAAAATTATCCGAAATATAGAAGAAGGGATATCAGACTCCGATTTCGACTATGAGATTACCGACGAATCAGATAGCGAAGAGCAAGATGTTTTTGAGGAAAATGTTTCGGAAACTGAGGACAATTTAGAAGTCAACAGTGACGAGGAATCAGATGCAGAACCTACCGAAGTGGACGATAATATTAGTGAGGTTAGTGGTCCAACATATACATCCAAATCTGGAATGCAGTGGAATAGCCTACCTTTCGTGAGATCCAAGAGGCAACAAAAAAATATTATAAATGTACATCCAGGCTTAACAAACTATAGTAAAAATTCCAACACGTTTTTAGACTATTTCAATTTATTTTTGACCGAAGAGATGAAGAATGTCATATGCCTTCATACTAATGAAGAAGCTGTTAGGCGTTATCAAGAGTGGAACGAAAAACATCCGAATAACAAAAAAGAGTGGACGGTACTTACCAACAATGAACTGGATAGCTTTTTAGGAGCACTTATCAAAGCTGGTGCTTTAAGGTGTGGGAAAGAATCGACACGAGAGATATGGTCTACAGACACCTCAATACGCCGGTCATTTTTTACAGCCGCATTAGCTAGGAACCGATTTGAAGAATTATCGAGTTTCTTGAGGTTTGATGACAAAGTGACCAGGGTGGAGCGGAAGGAACAGGATAAGTTAGCGGCGATACGAGTAATTTGGGACATGTTCGTCTCTAACTGTGACAAAGCCTTTGAACCATACGAACATATAACCGTTGACGAACAGTTAGTGAGTTTTAGAGGAAAGTGTCCTTTTAGACAATATATAAAATCAAAACCTTGCCGCTATGGGATAAAAATTTGGGCTGCCGCGGATGTTAAAACATCTTATTTATCAAAACTTCAGGTGTACCTTGGAAAACTACCAGGTGGTACAATAGAGAAAAATCAGGGATTTCGTGTTGTGAAAGATCTGGTGGAACCATATCATGGCAGTTGGAGAGGAATTACAACTGACAACTTTTTTACCAGTGTTCCTCTTGCTCAATATCTTTTATCTAAAAACCTTACTTTACTTGGGACCGTCCGCAAAAATAAACCTGATACACCACCACAACTAAGTTTGACAAAAAGACCTGCGGAGTCGTCAATATTTGCTTTTACTAAAGAATTAGCTATGGTTTCGTACATACCTAAAATACACAGGATGGTACATCTTCTTTCAAGTCAACACGATAGTGACATAATTTGTCAAGACTCTCAAAACAAACCCTTGATGATTTTAGACTATAATAATACCAAGGGTGGTGTTGATAATGCCGACAAACTGATTAGGGAATATTCCTGTAAAAGAAGAACTGCTCGTTGGCCATTCAGGCTCTTTATGAATATTATAGACATGTGCACTAAATGCCTATATTTTATACATTGAAAAAAATCCTGATTGGAAGAAAAATAATTTTTCACGAAGACGTATTTTCCTGTTACAATTAGGGGCTGAGCTTGCTCGAAACAACATGGAAAAAAGAGCGAAATATATAAAACATAAAGCCTATGTAAAATCTGCTCTAAAAGATTGTGGCATACCAATGGTAAACCCAACTACCGAAGTTGCAACTCAATCCGTCCATTCAGCTAAGAAACGTGCTCGTTGTTACCAGTGTCCGCGAAACTGTGACAGAAAAGTGAATACCGTTTGCTCTTTTTGCAAAAAATTTATATGCCAGGTGCACAGAAAAGAAGAAAAAACTATTGTATGTAAAAATTGCAACTAAAAGTTATATGCTTATATTATTATTTAATTTTAATTTTGTTCGAATTGAAAATAATTTGTTTCTAGAAAAGCCGTTAATTTTGTATGAAAAATAAATAAAAATTATTCAAATATGCTTAAAATTATTTTTAACCGTGTTTTCCTTTTAGTCAGTGCTAAATGACGTTACTAAATTGAAAATTTTAGTGGGGTCCCTAGGAGACCCCACATGGGCATTTATGGTTATTTTCATATCACGGGCATTTAAGGGTTAAACCTGATGCAGACGTCTGCACCACCATATATGGCGAACACACACTCATGATACACCTGTGTGAATGTCACAGTGTGACAGTCAAGCATGATGCACATGGGTGCACCACCATATTGAAGGGGTTAAAGAGAGACTTATATTGAATTGTTAAATGATTCTGTTATAAATATTTTACTTACATCAACTGCCAACTGGGCTGCTCTTTGGAAAGATTCAGATATTGCTGTAGGGTGAATTCCCCTTTGTAATAACTTTTCTGCAGCATCCAACAAAGCTCCTGCAATTACAACAACAGATGTGGTACCGTCTCCTGCTTCAATGTCTTGGGCCCTTGATAATTCTACCAACTAGAAAACAATAAAGGTTGTACTAAGCGACGCCGTAGCTACCGATTTTTTCTTTATTTATACGTCCATGGATTTTTCAGTAGATCTACCGATTTCTCTTTTTTTTCTACCGAAAAATAAAAATTCTTAATTTCCCCTATTATTTTATGGATTCTGCTTTTTTAATTTATATAAAACATGAACTAATAAATATTTGTTGTTTGCTTAGACATTAATTATTATTGCAGTTAATAGAAAATTTGTTAACAATTGCCCTGATGGTTTAACCAGTTGATTTGGCAATTGTGTCGGAACTAGTGATGTAACGAATATTCGTATTCGCATTCGCGAATATTCGCATGCTTTTACATATTCGCATCCGCATTCGCGAAATTTGTGCGAATGTTTTGCGAATATGAAAACCAGAAAAAAAATAATTTTAAGATAATATTAGGTTAATAGAATCAAAATCTATTCACTTTTCATCTTTTTTATTAAGAAAAGGTAACTTAACCTCAAACATGCAGCTACTCTAAAAGGGGCAGACCACAGATGAGATGGTCGGATGACCTAAAAAGATATGCAGGGATCAGATCGACAGCATTAGCACTGAATCGAGAAGAGTAGAAAAATAAGGGGAGACCTACGTAGACCTACGTTCAACTTTGGACAAATGAAGGACAATAGATAGATAGAACTTAGCCTTGTATAATCACATTATCAGCCTTCACTTTTTTTATTATTTGGTATTATATAATAAAGCTTAAGATTCAGATTGATTTACACTAAATATCAATTAACTTTTCATTATAAAAGGAAACATTACAAAAATAGAAACAAATTAAAAAAACTGAATATTCGCATTCGGATCCGCATTTGCGAATGTCGGTAACATATATTCGCATTCGTATTCGCGAATGTTCAAAAAATGACATTCGTTACATCACTAGTTGGAACCCTTGAATTTGCAGTTATCAGCTTGCCACAGATGTTCAGTAGATATCAATTTTATGACCACTTATTTATGATTTTGAGACTTATGTATATCTGCCTGAATACTGTTAATATCAAACTAAAAATAGGTTTATATTAGATTGAAATCTTAAAACAGCAGAATTTAACTTATTTTACACTTCATCATCATCATCAGTGGCATTACAGCTCTTTATGAGCCAAAGCCTTCTTCAGAACAATCCTCCATTCGCTAATACTCCCTGTCTCTAACAACTCTTCTCCATGCTCTACCAATAGATTTTAAGTTGTTCTATCGGCCCTCTTCGGTCAAAAATTTTTCTGACTATGGCATCTTCCTCTTGTCTGATTACATGGCCTATCCATCTAAGACGTCCTTAATGAATTTTACAACGTCAAGTTCTCTAAAACTCCTATACAACTCACAAGTTGTAACGCATGTGCCACAAACCTTGTTCTTTTATGCCTCAGTATATTCGTCTTAGTATTTTTCGCTCAAAAAGTTTAAGCATTTCTTGGTCATTCTGTTAGTGACCAAGTTTCTGAAGCATATGTTAGTACTGGTCTTATTAGTGTTTTGTATACTGTCAATTTAATTTTTCTAGGTATTATCTAGGTATATATCGTCGTCGTCACGGCAAAAGTCACTAAGTCCAAATCAACAGATCTGAGAAAATGAACATTTAATGGCTTCTACCTGACAAGAAAATGGTAATTTTGGACTTATGCATATTCAGTGATTTAGGCAACCATCTCTACATACTTTCTAGGACTTCGATATTTCTGCCAGACTATGAAAATTGATATTGTGAATTGATTAGGACAGGGATCTCAATTTTGACAAAAATGGACTTAGTGAGTTTTGCCGTGACGATGACGATATCGACACCCCCATCGAACAAGGTTGTAACTCAAGGTAGATTTTTTTTCAAATTTCAACACAGGCGAATTCCGAAAAAAATTGCGCACACATCAATATAAACGACATAGTTTAATTCTCAATAGTTTGGCTAATACTCCATTGAAAAAAGTTGTATTTTAACTTACGTGTGCCATTTTAGCGTGAAAAAGGCAACTGGATACTCCCTATGTTAAATATTTACTTTCTTTATACTTGACGATTAACAAGGTTTTTAAATGAGTTACAACTTTGTTGCACTTATGTTTAATTTATAAAGTATTTAAACATATGGTGCATCTCATAAGTCAATTTATCGGAATAAAAGTAAAAAAGGATTTAACGGACTTTTTTTCCTTTTTGATAGTTGCAGTGGACAAAATAAGTATATGTTTTGTTTGCTATCAGTGTTTGCTATGTACTTCTATGTAATGAAAAAGTTTAATATTAACATTACACATGTATTTTTTGAAATAGCACATTCACAAAACGAGGGTGATTCAATGATAGAAAAACGAAAAAAAAAACCATTAAGTTGTATATGCTCCACACCAATGTATAACCATGATATGCCAAAGTATCAGGAAAGCCTAAATCCGTAACTGAAATAAATCAGAAGCAAACACATGTTAATTTTGAAGTAGATATAAATAGTAAAAGAGTAAAGTAATAAAGTAGAATGGTTTAAATTTAAATATTTACAGATATGCAATAAAAATGCGAAAAATTTAAGATATTTTATACCATGTTTTTTTCATAGTGATAGAATATTATTGTTTTTGTAAAATTTATAATTTCCAATTAAAATTGTGTAAACTGTAGATTGATATTTTGTTTAATGTACTATAAAAACTAATTTTCTCCTAGCTATATTGCACATAACTTAAAACGTACAACCTTTTAATAGTTAAACAGGAAAAATAATTGACACGGAGAGTGTAAAATGGTTGTTAGGCGAGTTACAACATTTTTCTATGAATACTCATGTTTAATCTCAAGGTTGTATCTCAATCAAACTCAAGATTTTCAATAGCTAATAAAATTACAAAGATTACATCTCACACAACCCTTACTATGTTATAAATATCATATCACATTAGTGTAAAAGAGTCTAATCATTTCGCTACAAATTTTTAAAAATTCATGTTTTTGTTTTTTGCCTCTGTAAAATCGCTAAAAATGAGTTACAACCTTGTTCGATGGGGGGTGTCGATATAGGTCAATTTTATTTTACACTTATTGACTTTATTTTTTATACTGAAATCTTAGTATTTTGACATAATTAAAGAATAAAGTACATTAAATTTTTCTTTCATTATCAATTGCTTCAATATCTGACATAACAAACTTATTTCCGGACCTGATTACAAACGATAGATACAGAATGGCAAATGCTACAAAACAAGCAGGAAATTAAATCCTTTTGAGAAGAAGCTGTACCCTTGGTAGACATTCAAAATTAGGAGATGGAATACAAATGTTCAAAACTTTTGTGTTTAATCTGCTTTGTATTCGGCATTCGTCAACCAAGGTTGAAAGAATTTTTTCTGCTATAAACTTAATGAAAAGAAAACAGCGAAATTTACTTAATACTGAAACTGGGGACTTTTCCATACCAAATTCTATATCAGAGACCAAAACTGTTATGATTTTGTGAACTGTTATGACAAATGAACGACAGAGCATTATTTTATGGTTTTGAGAAGGAGCGATTAGAAATTATATGACAACTGGCAAGTACATTTCATATATTTCATCAGTTAATTTTTGCCGTTAGGTCCCTATACTATTCATACATATATGAGGGGCGTAAAATCAAAGTTGGCAATGTCCAATTTCCATAATTTTGGGAAACCGCGAAAAACTGTAGAAACTAGCAAAATTAAATTAACACAATAAAACTGATAAATAATTATATAAAATTTGGTTTGTGATCAGATGTCCAGAAAGAGAAGCTTAAGAAATTATTTATTTTCCTTTTTTTAAATATTTTTGTTTGGAGATTGCCGCTTTTGTTTGCAACGCATTGAAATTGACGGATATGAAAATGAACTATATGGATATTATCAGTTTTGAAACTAATTAAACATCATTGTGCCGGTTACTTAGTGAAGAAAAATATATTTTGATATTGAACAATAATGTAAAAGCAATTTATATGCATATCACGTAAACCAAAATATCCAGAAGTTCTGGTATATATTCATAGATTTCAACAGAGTTCACGACATTCACAGTTGATCACGTGCGAGCGCGACGTGGTTCTTATTGACCTGCAGCAGAGATTGCCGTGTTTGGTATGCACTCGGCTATAAATATTGCCGCTTTTGATCCCAACATGAATTTTTCACTGCAATTTGTATACAGTTAAGACCGCTTTTGGTTTTTACAAATAGTATTATCTAACAGATAATTAAAAAACGCAACAAATGGCGTCCCTAACTCAAAACATGAAGAAGTGGAGATTGCCGCCTTTGATTTTACACCCCTCATATCCTTTATTTACTTTGTTATACTTTATTTCTGAAAGTAAAGTTAGATAAAGTTTATTATTGAAAAAGGTGGTTATTTTTTTTAAATATTATTTGTTTTACCTGAGAAATACACACTTGTACCTAAAATATCACTGTTTTTTTGCAACGTGATAGCAAAAGAAACAAAACATAAAATCTACTGAAATTTGATGATTTCTACCTAAAAGTTAAGAGCAGTACTACTGAAATTTTGTAACAGAGCTGTGGCAACACTGGTTATACAGTAGACTCCCACTATAACGAGAACTGAAATTGCAGACTAATTACCTTGTTGTATCAGACAACAATAACATTGTGCACACACATGAATAAGTAATTTTCTAAGAGATTAACTTCTTCTAGCGAAGCCATTAGTAATATTATGCTAAATATTGTTTGAATGGCACTTTTGAAAAAGGGTTGGTGGATAAACAGAAAGAAGTTGAAAGGCGGTGGAGTTTATTACATCTCTTGATGATCCCTTTATAAGCATACAGATTTTAGGCATTTCTGTAAACAGGCAGCTAGTGTATTTATTTATAGCCATCACCATGCCAAAAATGGGTAAAGAAACATGTTCTTCAATCTCATTTTCCCTCATTATAGCCAAATATGCCTTGTTATCAAGGTGTTATAGTTCAATAGAAATTTCATGCGACACCTAATGTACCTTGTTATAAGTAGAACCTTGTAATACCAGTATTTGTTATAAAGAGAGTATACTGTACTATAAAGTAAGTACAAAACTCAAAAATACCAACCATTTTAGCAGCAGGGTGAATGAGGTTTATTTGTTTCAAGATTGTAGCTCCATCATTGGTAATTGTCACTTCACCATTTCCAGCCTGGATCTAAAAAATACAAGAACTTTACTTAGACAACTCTTTATTTGATTATATTGGATTACATACCATTTTATCCATTCCTCTAGGGCCAAGACTTGTACGGATAGCATCGCAAACAGCTGAAAGTTTAGATCAATTTTTTAGTTGTGACAGTTCTTTTATTACAGAAACAATGCATGTAATCAATAGAAGGGACATAAAATAGTTTAAAAATTATGTTTGCAGTACTATTATGTTACATTTTTAAATACAAACCTTTTGCGGCGTTAATATTACTGGTCCTGACATCAGCGGGTTTACTTTTGTCCTTATATGCAACGGTTCTTCCTCTATTTGTATCACCACCGGCTGTAGGCGCAGTCATATTTGATTTTATTATTGTTTTTTATTTAAAAAAGATATTCCTGAAGCCGATGTTTACAGATTATATTCTTGAAAATTTCACTCCCTAAAATTGGATTATTTTGGTGCTGTCAAAAGTCAAAAGAGCATGACTCACGCAGGATTGCCAAATTAAATTTAGTATCAACAAAAAAGTTTTTTTTATTTTTTTCAAGTAAATTCCTAATCTATATTAATTTAACTAATTTGAAGATTTTGATCAATATATTATATATTAATAAATTACAAAATTTACAAGATAATATTTGTGTATGATCAATATTATTTTTAATGAATTATAATGACGGTTGCCTAATCAGTGGTTAGCTATCACAGTGTGCTTGCAGTGTGCTATGGTCTATGATGGTGGTTTAGGAGGGTGTGGTAAAGTTATGAAAAATATTGATTTATAGAAAAATAATTCCCAAAAATAGACAATCATTCATTTGTGGGTCAATTTATTTCTCAAACGAAAAAAAAAACAAAACTCATAAAGTCTACTTAGAACTTCTTATAGCAAAGTTCTGGGAATAAAGAAAATATAAGTTTTTCTGATGCATAACTGTGAAACTGTGTGATGTTTTCTAATGTAATACCTCAGATATAATGTATAACTGAGACTGAGTGTAGCTCAGCCATGGCTCAGCCTCAGCGGCTAGGCACTTGCTTATCAAGACACATCTGACCCAGCAGGGCCGGATTTAAGAGGAGCACGCTGGGCAGCTGCCTATGGCCCCCACGCCCCACATTCTGTGGTCACAAAGCCCCAAACATAAAAAAATAGTTTCAAGGATCAAAAAGTCAAAATATTATTCAGTTTCTCTTGACTCGACACCTAATGAAGGACATACCGATCAACTAACTGTACTATTTCGTTATATGAAAAATTTCATTCCTGTGAACCACTAAATGGGTGAAAAAGTTGAACCGAAACTGGGATTAGGTTCACACATGTACGGTATGATATAGATAGATAAAAAGGCAGGAGTGGCAGTTACTGGGAACAATTTTACGCTATCCAAATTTCTTGGATACAACCCAATAATCTTTCAGGCAGAAATACATGAAATAGATATTAGGTCCAAAGTTTTTATTTTATCAGCTAGCCAAGCTGCCTTAAAGGCTCTAGTCATTTACTTGTAGGTCAAAGTCAGTTTGTGACTGTAAACAATCCCTCAATAAGTTGGGAACGCAACAAAGTAACTTTGATGTGTGTGCAGCCATATCAGAGACTAACGCCGCACCTTTAAACTCAACCAACTACAACTACATTGGTCTAACACACCATGACAAAGGCAAGCAAAAATCTCATAAAAGTGTCGCCTATTGGCCTATTGCAATAGACCGCCTTCTCGAAATGAGTAAAATGGACAGTGGCCTTCTCACTGGTCACTGGCCTCTGAGATATCTTCTAAAAATGGGCAAATCAGACAGTGAGAACTGTCGTTTCTGTGACAACGAAAAAGAAACGGCAGAACATACTATGCAACTACGTAGCACTGTTTTGCAAACCACTAAAACTCCTAGAAGAGGTCAACTAGATTAAGGTATGCACAAAAGATCTCTAGGTCGAAGTGTGGTGAGGCGTATGGCTTTAACGACCTCACATATTCTAATCTAATGTATATTGCTGTATATGGCAAGGTTACTATACGTTTCTCGACCACGCTAAATATTATTTTGAGGCCGTGCAAACACATAGGCATACCGAGCGATAAGAAGTAGAAGTATTCACTTCAAAGATACAAAAGCTATCCAGAAATGTCGTTACGTTTTGATATGTAGCCACTATAGGGGCGGGGCTTGCGCGACCATCTTAAATATCATGGCTTTGGCTTTCCTCCGTTCAGTAGCTGTCCAGCCGTGCTAGCGTGAAGTCACTGTCTTTTCTTTTTATTTTACAACAGCTGTTTGAAATGATAAAATACGGATAAAAATGATAATACGGTTCTTGTTGGCCAAAAAACAACAAACCAATTGAAATTTGTGCGTTTTATGGAAACAATGTGATCACTGAAGGTTTAGTACGTCAATGGTGCATTAAATTCAAAAATAGCCGAACCAATGAGCAAGATGAAGAACGAAGTGGATGGCCAAGCATTGTGACTGATTGTTGACTTTTCTCGATTGATGATTTTTCTCTTCAATTCAAGTGGGAGGTGTTTCCTCATCCACCCTATAGTCCGGATCTTGCATCTAGCGACTACCACCAGTTTCGAGCAATGAAGATCTGGCAGTGCTTTGATGACGATGCGGAGCTACGGGACGGCATTGAATACCTGGTTGAAGTCTCAGACAGCAGAAATTTATGACAATGATATTTCAAAGCTAGTTCACGGCTATGATAAGCGGCTGAATTTGTTGGGAGATGATATGATTATGTAGAAAAATAGAATTTGGGTGTCTTTTTCAAATGTATATAATAAAATGTTTTTGTAGTACTTGTTTTTTTTTCTATTCCAAAACGTAACCTATTTTCTGGATAGCCCGCGTATAAAAAATTGCTCGAGCCTTTAAAAAAAGTTTAAATACATTAGGAACACTTTTCGCATGGGGCGACTTTTTGAGCCTTATTTAGGGGTGTTTCACGAAAGTGATTATGCAAAAATATCTCATGGGAACGAACGAACGAACCCGAGATTTTAGTCTTGTGTAAGAAAGAACAAATCTATAAAAAAGGAAAATTCCCTGTCCAATGGCTTGTATCTACCTTTATCCCTTTGCCAAAAAAGAACAACGTAACAAAGTGTCAAGAGCACCGACTGATAAGTCTGATGAGCCATTCTTTAAAAATATTCCTCAAAGTTCTTCACTACAGAATCTCCACAAAATGCTATAAGGTTATTGGTTGCTCACAATTTGGATGTCGAAAAGGCCTGGGTACCAGGGAAGCACTAGTTGCAACCCAAGTGCTAGCTCAGAACTGCTACGATCAAAGGAAAGATGTAATGATGTGTTTTATAGATTATGAAAAAGCCTTCGATCGAGTACAACATCATAAACTCGTACATATACTAAAACAACTTGACATAGATCAAAAAGACATTCGTTGCATAGAGGCTCTTTACTGGAATCAAACAGCTGTCGTCAAGGTGGATAATGAAACAACGCAAGCTCAAAAAATTCTCAGAGGTGTAAGACAGGGATACATTCTCTCCCTACTACTGTTCAATCTATATTCAGAAAGTATCTTCCAGGAAGCTCTTGAGGAATGCGAAAGCGGCATCAAAGTAAATGGTACCTGGGTCAATAATATACGATATGCGGATGACTCGGTCTTAATAGCAGACAATATGGAAGACCTCCAAAACCTTCTTAATAAAATTGGAGAGCATAGCGAGAACATGGAACTTAGCATCAACATAAAAAAGACGAAGTTCCTTATAATCAGCCGTCAATTACGTCAACATCAAAATTCAAGACTAGCATATAACAACCAAGATGTAGGGCGCGTAAGAAAGTTTAAGTACCTGGGAACCTGGCTATGTGAAGACTGGATGTCGGATATGGAAATTAAATGTCGGATAGAAAGAGCGAGAAGTGCATTCATGAAATTCAGAAACGTTTTTACGAACTCTGACTTTGACCTAAACCTAAGACTAAGATTCACAAAATGCTATATATGGTCGGTGCTCCTATATGGCATGGAAGGATGAACTTTAAAAATAAACACAATGAAAAAGCTAGAGGCATTTGAGATGTGGATCTATCGACGAATCCTTAAAGTTCCCTGGACCGCAAGAATAACAAATGAAGAAATCCTGAGAAGAATTGGTACAGAACGACAACTGATGTGCACAATTAAACAGAGAAAAACGGCATACCTGGGGCACCTAATTAGAAATGAAAGATACCAGTTTCTACAAACCTTAATTGAAGGAAAGATCGAAGGAAGAAGAGGAGTGGGCAGGAAGAAAATGTCATGGCTCCGTAATGTCAAACAATGGACAGGACTAAAAAACATAGGAGACCTAATACATACTGCAAGGGATAGAGAAAAATGGTCAAACGTGATCGCGAACATCCATTAGTGGATTGCATAAGAAGAAGAAGAAGAAGAAGAAAGAACAAAGAAATCTCCTCCTGTTGCGATTATCTGATTTATAAATTAAGTATAATTAGAAACCATAAAAGTAATCAAATGTCACCACATCTCTATGATAGCAATCGAGGTATAATAAGTTATATGAACATGCTCTGTATTTTTCTGAAACTAGCGTTAATTACGGCTCTGTTTGTGAATAAAATACCGATTTGCTTCATAAATTCATTGCATAAAATGATTCTTATGTCTTTTTATCTACGTTAACACGCAATGATGCATGTTGTACTGATTTTCTACAAGTTTGGAAGTCAGTAACGTTCAAGCCAGTCAAAATGAATAATATTGTCTGTTCTGTGGTCGTGATATTCTTATTAGCTGGATATTCTAGTAGTTTAAACTGCAAAAGATATTCATATCAAGCAGTTGCTACTAATTGTATAGAGGATATTATACTCCATCAATTTACCAAAAAAAGAGAGGAGCGTACTGCTCTGGTAGTCATAGTTACAGATAATTTTCTTAAATCTCCTGCAGCAGAAATACAAAATAATGTGGTAAAAAATATACATTCTACAAATAAGTCATTTACAATAAAAATTACATCATTATCGTCTATTTTAAAATCTCGTTACAAAGTCTACGACATATCTTACTACATACTTTTTCTTGATGAAAATTCCCAATTTGACACGATAGTGAAAAAGCTTGATAATGGTGAGATGTACAGTCCACGTGCTAAAATCTTGCTGTATGTTGAATTAGATCAGATGAAAAAGGAAGATATGGTGTACAATACTCTTCTATATTTTTTAAAAAACTTCTTTTTCAAGTCAATCGTTTTAACGTATTCGCAAGAACATACCTTTAATTTATATGCACTAAATATCACAGGCAAACCGAACCAAGTATGTGGAGCTAATCCAGAGCTATACATCATAGACCAATGTTCAAAAGGTTAGTTCAATTATTTTATACAGGTACAGGTTAAGTCCGGGCGAGATCGACCACATTTTGAAAAAAACTTTGTAACTGTTTTGGTTTCTGATATATATTTTTTAACTATTGAAACTGTTATGATATACCTACACTAATATGAACACACAGTTTGATACATTGTAACTGGTCGATAATTGTATGTAACAGTCGAACATTGTAACACCATGGGAGATACCCATGGGCAGGGGTGCTTTAAACTATATATTATTATTGTCATCCAAAGTATAAAAAATGTAATGTACAACATCTTCACGTCTGCGCCCCCCCCCCTAAAAATTTTTATATGGGCGCCCAGCACCAACTACAAAAAATAACAAAACATAAAATAAAAAAACATATTAGAACAGTATATAGTCCTGTCGCCAGGGGGGGTACAACGGCCTCGTTAATTCAGATGGACTTACTCAAGTTTTTTTTATGTATTTTGACCCGTAGAACACGAATTTTTTGGGTAACAGTTGATCCGGATGTCGATAAGATTGTTATAGACCAAGAACTTGAGGAATCAAATAACAGCGATTTTTGGCAAAACAAAACAATATTTTGTATTTTTTGGGCCATTTTAAGTAAAAAATATTTCTACAAGTTTTTTCGTAGGATGCACAGTTTTCGAGATAAGCGCGGTTGAACTTTAAAAAAATCGAAAAATTGCAATTTTTGAACCCGAATAACTTTTGATTAAAAAATAAAATAGCAAGTCTGCTTACCGCATTTGAAAGTTTAAGTCAAATTATATCGGTTTTGATTATTTGCATTGGTAAAAATTTATTTTTTTATTGTTTAACAAAGCTATAAACACGTAGGGTTTCCCGTGCTTTTACATGCGTTTTAACGCATGTAACGTAGAAATAGTCTTGATTGCACTAGTACCTATTCTACCTACTCGTTCGATTTTAAATGCGAAATCATAGAAACATCACTCACGCACTAGTTGTTTGTAGCTTTGTTTAACAATAACACAATAAATTTTTAGCAATGCAAATAATCAAAACCGACATAATTTGACTTGAACTTTCAAAGGCGCTAAGCAGAATTGCTATTTTATTTTTTAATCAAAAGTTATTCGGGTTTAAAAATTGCAGTTTATCGATTTTTTGAAAGTTCAACCGCGTTTATCTCGAAAACTGTGCATCCTACTAAAAAACTTGTAGAAATATTTTTTGCTTAAAATGACCCAAAAAATACAAAATATTGTTTTGTTTTGCCAAAAATCGCTGTTATTTGATTCCTCAAGTTCTTGGTCTATAACAATCTTATCGACATCCGGATCAACTGTTACCCAAAAAATTCGTGTTCTACGGGTCAAAATACATAAAAAAAACTTGGGTAAGTCCATCTGAATTAACGAGGCCGTTGTACCCCCCCTGGCGACAGGACTAATACGAAAATACGAACAAAAACGTATCATCATCATACAGCCTCAAAAGTCCACTGCTGAACATAGGCCTTCCCCTCCTTTGATTTCTCGTGTTTCCTCGAGTCTTTAACACCGTTGAAATTTTGCGTCGCTCTCATGCAGATTTTATTTAACATTCTTAAATCGTTAGTCCATCCTGTAGGTGGTCTCTTGTTTTCCCTTGGTCTACATTCCAATAACCTCTTTTTCCATTGCCCCTCTGTCATTCTAGCTATGTGTCCTGCCCATCGTTATTTTAGTCTGGCTATCCTTTCGATGACGTCAGCCAACTTGGTGGTTCTTCCGATATCTTCGTTTTTTATTTTGTCTAGCAGAGTTATTCCTAACATGAACCGCCCGATTTTTCTTTGTGTGACTCGCAGTTCGGTAGCCGAGGCTTTTGTTAAGGTAAGTGTTTCTGCTCCGTATATCAACACTGGAAAGACGCATTGATCAAATACTTTTCTCTTTAGGCATGTGAGCAGCTCACTTTTAAAAGTCTTTCTCAGTTTTCCATATGCTACCTACACAAGACCGATTTTTCTCTTCAGTTCAAGCATATGATTATCCTTGCCAATCATAATTTTATGTTTTAGGTAGGTATTTATATTTATCTACGAGTTCTATTTCTTGCCAACAAATACTGATGTTTTGGTTGGGTACCTACCAAATTTGTTATTATTTTTATTTTCAAGATGTTTATATTTAAACATACTTTTTCTGTAGCCACGACGAGTTCCTGTACCATCTCTCTTCATAGGCGTAATTCGGGGGTGGCAGCTGCCACCCCAAAGTTTTGTACCCTCCTATTTTGCCACCAAAAGATTGACCCACAAAACTAAATTTTATTTACTGTTTGATTACCAGTGGCGGCTCGTCAGAGGAGGCAAGGGAGGCTCAGCCTCCCCATAAATTTTTTACACACTCTATACTGTTTTGTTTATCATGAATCGCGAAAACAACAATTACTCTCACTATATTATACAACGTGTAAATTCCATATTATCACTAATTATCCATACGTACGGAGCATTAGCATTAGAACGCATGATCGCGTCTCAGTTTTATTACATATTATAGTAGGCAGGACCCTGGGTTATCCCGAGATGCACGAACGGAGCCGAGAAGCCCAGCTTTCTCCGTTGCTAATGCTCCGTGCAGCGCAGCAGGCGTTTAAGGAGACCCGGTCTCCTAACAGTGGCATCTACGGCGCCATTACACGTTGCCCGGAGATATACCAAGGGAGGCAGTGTAGCTTCTCAGCTCCGTTGGGTGGTTGGGTGCGTCTCGGGACAACGAATTTTAGGGTCCTGACTAAAAATAATGAAAAATCTAAAAGTGCGAATTTTGTTATGAAATTTGGTATGTGGGGTTATAATAATATTTGGAACAACTTACTCAAATAACTTTTTCCGATATCTCTAACTCAAAGCAAAATATCGGTAATTTATCGTGTTTTTGAATTCGCAGTAGGCCGCGTTTAGAATTAAAAAAATTCAGTTGAGTATCTTAAAAATTTGAAGCTTCATTATGTATGGACTGCAAGACTTCAAATCTGTATTTATTTTGATATGCATAGTATCTATTTACTACAAATAGATGGAATTGTTAACAAATAAACGACACAAACTTTGGTATTAAACTTTTACTATTAGACTAACTATTTTTAAAATGATGATATCATGAAATTATGAATTAGGATGATATTATGAAATGTAAATAAAAAATGGTCAAAAGATGGGGCCTTAAATTACATTTTTTGGCGCATTTTTTTGCTAGTGCAAATTTGTCTAGATATTTTACAGTTAGGTATAGCCTCCCCTATTGTAAAAATCACGAGCCGCCACTGTTGATTACTGCTCTAGAATTACTGAAAAATGTGGGTTTCGTCCAGCGGAGCTCCCAAGGAGAAGAAAAGGAAAAATCCCAGATAAACTTAGCGGAGGCTCTAAAGCTCCATTTGAAATGGTTAAGAGCACCTAAAAGCTACCGTTTTTTTCCCACTCCTTGACACTTTGGAACAGGAAATTGAAAATAGGCTGCAGAAAAACAATTTGGATGTACATACTTAACCACCTGAGCCAATTGTCGGGAAGACATGAAGTAGTGGAGGAAAGCATCAAGTTTGTTTCAGAATACTACTCTTTGGATGGGGAGTCACTTTTTTACGAAATGAAAATTTTTCATAACATGAAAGAAATGAGAAACAAAACAGTTAAAGAAAAATCGTCAGTTTTTGTGGAAATGGCTCTAAAAAATGTCTTGCCCATGACGTTTGAAATATTCAGGTTATTTTTCACGATACTACTAAACTCAGCTGGGTGTGAAGTGAAAGGACCTTTGCATGCCTGAGCAGTGGCGGTCTCAAGGGGGGCGACGGGGGCGATTGCCCCCCCCCCCCAGAAATCTTAGTTTTCTGAAAAATTGAGAAGTTAATATACATATTAATCCGAAGTGTGAGGTCGAACTAATGCATTGCTATTATTGGACAAAATAATCTAACAGTGTGAAAACGTCCGTAGACAGATTATTTTAATAGCCTACGGTTAGTTTTGATATAACGTAACAACATCAAATACGGTACAGTGACGTTTCTGTAATGTTGTCGTTGAAGTCACAGTGGCAGTGGCAACACTGTATAAATCACAGAGAATAGAACAAATCTTCTTCAGTCAGACGTTGCTTGCTAGCCTTGCTAGTTGCTACATATTGGCCGTGTATCAATGCCTGGCAAAGTCAAAGGGCTATAAGTGTCAGTTTGCTCAAGCGTTTCCTTTTCCATGTGCAACTGCAAAAGACGACATCGACATGGTAAGTTTGTTTTAATTATGTCCTTAACTCATTCGTATTTATATCTTTAGCTGCCTTGGGTTTAACTTAAGGGTTTAAAAGAAAACCTGTAGTTTTGGTGTACCGTAGGCTATAGAGAATTATTCACAGGCCTACCGCTTAGGCTATTAACTCACAAACAAACGTAACATTTTATGACGAAATGAAATATAACGAAATGAAATGCTTATTGAAAGGTGAACTACAGCTTTGGGAAATGCAATGGAAAGACACGGACGAATTTCCAAAAACAGCGCTGGACGCGTTAGACAGTTGTAACAGAGATTTGTTCCCTACAGTCAGCAAGCTACTTCTAGTCTTAGCTACACTTCCCATCAGCAATGCTTCTGCAGAGCGTAGCTTTCAATCTCTAAAGAGAATAAAGTCGTGGCTAAGAACACGGATGCGTCAAGACAGGTTGACTGGACTTGCTCTACTCCATGCCCATCGAGACATCCCTGTAGACCCAACGAAAGTTTTAGAACGATTCGCCAAAAGTGGCCATCGAAGACTTAATTCGATTTGTAATTACATTCTTTTTAAAACCTTATAACTTGTTATTTTATTACCTACTTATAACCTAATAAAACTATTACAATGTATAATGTGAACCTCCTTTTTTCCATTCTAATAGACTAATTTGTATTGTATATTTATTGTAAATTTTAACATTTTAAAAGGTAAAATGTGTTTTGAGCTCTTTCAATTCAAGCGTAAAACTAACATTGTCAGACCAAACCTCTGAAGTTTGACGTTTGTTCGTGATAAAGTAAAACCACCTAAATCGTCAAAGGTTTAGAAAGATGAGACTTGCTTCAGAGGCTTGCCATTGAAAAATACTATCACCCACAAACCTTTTCTATTAGACTTTGAGTTGTTTTCAACAGTTCTAAATTGGTTTTTGATACAATCACAAGAATACAAAATATATTTTGAATATTTTATTTTTAAGTTAGCCGAACAATATTTACAAGCTTTAGAGGCTAGCTTTTTTATTTTTTATTATAGTGTAAAACTGTTTCCACTCATACTAATTGTAATAATAATAAGTGATTTTCCTTTTTCTCCGTTCGTCACAACCACTAAGTGACAGTCAGTCCATATTCGGTCCATCAACTGTTCAAATGAATAAAATGCCTTTAAAACTCTCAAAATCTTGCCATATTTTTAAAAATTTTCCGGACCCCCTTTCCGGCTGGGGGGCTGCACCCCCCAGACCCCCCTGCAACAGACCATCGCCCCTCCCAAAATCTGACTCTGAGACCGCCACTGTGCCTGAGAAGATTAAAAACCTACACCAGAAACGCTAGCGGCCAGGAAAGTATGTCTGCATTGGGGCTTTTAGCCATTGAAAGGTATCCAGTAGAATCCTAGGTTGTTACACAAGGTTGGGGTAGATATTGTAAAAAATCGAAAATCAGGATGTGTAGGTACAGCCAGTGTGTATAGTTATAGAAAAATATTGTATAAATTGCATAAAACCCTTCTATTTTGCATCAAAATTTACAAAATTTTCCCGGGGCCCGGGGGGGGGGGAACCCCCAAACCCCCGGTAGATTTGTCACCCCAATGAAATTCGTGAAATGACGCCTATGTCCTCTTTCCATTCCTAGATCCTCAGCTATTATGACCAGCCAATCCAAATTCTCAAAAGCATGTTCCAGCACCACATTCAAAAGTGTAGGTGAAATTGGATCTCCTTGCCTAACCCTACGTTCTTTTTTTTATGCGACTACTATTAATATGTAATTTGACAGTGGTTGTTGCATGCATACATTATATTATACCTATATGTAATATGTATAATAATTTTGTATACCTGCTTGTCCATTGTTTAAGCACCTGTAGTCTGTAGTATTTTGCTTAGCTCAACTGTGTCAAAGGCTTTGTGAAAATCGATAAATATTAGCACTAGAGGTTATTGTATTCCACTATCTCCTCTATTAAGGTATTTATGCTTTGTAGACGATCATTAGTCTGCAACTTTTTCGGAATCCTGGCTGTTCTCTTGGTTGATGAAGTCTCATTTTCTTTCCATTCTTCTAACTAATATTTGGTTTAGTTTTGCCTTTTTATTCGATGTCTAGCATAAGCAACTTATGTTGTTGGCTTATTGTCTCATTAACTATAGTATATACAGTACGTAAATCGTTCTACTGGACATAGGGAATATACATTGAGATCATTGTGGCAACTGCGCTAACCTGTTTTAGTTGAAACTTCTGTTCGAATACGAGTTTCTGGTGCAGTAGAGCTGTTACAACGAATAGAATGAATGATTTTGAATGCAAGGCAGTCCATAAATAAATCAAAAACAAATATTATGACTCATGAATTAATAATTTTACTTTAATTTTTAAAATATCTTTTATTTAAAAACTAATTTCCAAATTAAACAGACACAGTTTTCTCAAAAATAGTTCTACTACAATGTCATGTTTTGACGTTTATTTGTGTCAGCCGAAATTATTTGTCAATTTTGAGGTTAATGCATCTTAATTCTAACAACTATATTTTCATTGAAACAGCGGAGTTGCCACAATTATCTTAATTTAATGCAATGTACGTATTTATGTATCTAAATATATACGATGTATGTTCCCTATGTCCAGCTGAACGATTTACGCACTGTATTACTTTGCAGTCCTAACATTCCTGTATATTTTCTTTCTTGTCATGAAATAATCTATTTGGGACTGATTTTGTCCACTTAAGTAGGTAATAAGTTGAGTTTCTCTCTTTTGAAAGGTATGTGTTAACAATTGCCATATCTAATTCTGTTGCTAATTCAAGCATCTCATCTCCAGATTCATTTCTAGTTTCAAAGCCTTCATATTCTGTCTTGGACTGACCCACATGTGCATTAAAATCACTTCCTATTTTCTTCTACCCCTCTCTTATCCGATTCCTATTTGTGCTAAATCTCTATTGAATATGACTTGCAAACTTTTTATCTAACCTTATTTTCGATGTTTCGACTCGACCAATAATTTTTTTGTTTTACGAAAATTTTGACAATATGATATGAATTTTTAAAATTGTTTTAGGTAAAATGAAAAACCCTTTAAAAGAGTATTTCAGCAAATCCATAGAAAATACTTTTTCCAAATGCATATTAAACGTAATAACGAAACCATATCAGCCGTTCGTCATCAACGAAAATGAAGGTTTTGAGATCGATTTGATCAAAGTGATAGCTTCTAGTTTGAACATTAAACTAAATATCACATTGGATACTGCATCAACTTCTTGGGGTAGAAAAGTAAACGATACTTGGGTAGGACTTGTTAAATACGTTTGCAATGACGGATATCTTGGAATTGGAAATATTGCTTATGGATTATTTATGGACAGACAGTTAAACTTTTTTGGGCTTAATCAACTAGAGTTAGTAGTTATTGTAGTACCTATAGCTCAGTACGTTCCCAGATGGAGAATTCTAACAGCAATATTTACCGTTGAAATGTGGGGCATATGTGCAGGTACTGTTATATTCTTCGCACTCTCATTTTACTTATCTGGAAATCGCAAACATTCTTTTCTGACCGCGTTTCAGATCATAATTAGCCATGCTGTGGATAAATTCCCCAAAAGAAACGTTCATAAGATATTCTTTACTGGTTTAAGTGTACTCAGCATTGTTTTATCCTCGGCATATACTTTCTCCATTTTAAAATATTTAAAAAATCCCATGAAAGAACATCAAGTTTCTGAATATAGAGAACTACGTGATGGAGATTTAAATTACAAATGGGGAGGTCTTTCCTATTATAAACAGTTTTTCCACAACAAACGTGTTCATGACGGCTACGAAACTCTTTCTCCAGACATTGAAAATGTTGAGTACTGGCTAAGACGAGTTGGAGAAGACAGAGACACTTGGACAGTAGCAAGCAAAACTTACGTAAAATACCTTATTGCTATCGACAGCAACGTAACTGTAGACGAAGATGGTCAACCAAAAATATTTTATTTCAAGAAACCGGTAAATACTTACATGCTCTCCATTATGTTACAACGTGGAAATTATTTTAACCCTCATTTTAAACGACTTATAAAGAAGATGTTTAGGTTCGGCATTATAGATTACCACTGGAGGACATACAAAAACAAAATCTTTCTAAGTAATGTTAAATACCAGCAATCGTTGGGTCACCCGAAATCTTTATCTCTTAATGATATACAGGGAGCTTTTGCACTGCTAGTGTTTGGTTACGTATGCGCTCTATTAGTAATCGCGCTTGAACTTATATACAAAAAAATCAGTTTACACAAAAAATGTTGCATGACACAAAAGAGCTTTAAAATGTATCACAAGGTTAATAAGAAACCAAGCAAGAAAAATTTAAAAAAATGAATACACACTAAATTGTATTTGGTGTCGATAAGTCGATACTGTTTAAAGGCGTACAGTTTTTTTTAATCTTTGAATTGCTTAATCCATTCAGCCACTATAGACAATAATAAATAATAAGAATTGAATCTCACCAGGGTCAGGAATTTTTCGTTTATTATGAATTAATAAATGAAAATAGTTTCTGTTCTTGTGGGATCGGTACTCACCGGAGGGACGGCAGACATTCGGATATTACAATTAACGTCTCTTTGCAAAGACAATGACGTCGAATTTACAAAGTAACAAGACACTTACTCAACACACACACAACACATGACACTAGGTACCTAACTGCAAAAAATTCACAGTACCTACCATGATAATGGCCATTAGTTGTCGAGGAATTAGCTAAATCAAAAATAATAATAATAAGATTATGTACCTACATACGCGCACATAATATACACTCATGTATTTAAAATAAGTGTAACAGTATTAATAAATAAAAACACAGAAAATACAAAAACCGAAGTGGAAACATTACATTGACCAGTAGATATATTGTATATTCTTCATTTAGAGCTCTAACCAACTTAAATTGATTTACAAATAAGGAATAAGGAATATCGAAGAAGAGGTAAAAGACCAAATAATTAAAGCCAGTGGAACGGCCGGATGCCTAAACGACACAATTTGGAAAATCAAACACTTAAGAGTGTAAACAAAGACCCGAATATATAAGTCAGTTATTAGGCCAGTTATGACTTACACGGCCGAAACAAGATCAGACACAAGCACAACACAAAGACATCTGGAGACCAACGAAATGAAGATCTTAGGAAGGATTTCTGGAAAAGGACTACAGGACAGGGTAAAAAGCGAAGAAATCAGACGCATATGTGGGTTAGACAATATAAATACCTGGGTAAAAAACAGAAAAGAAGAGTGGAATCAACACATAAGCAGGATGTCTGAATCAAGGATAGTAAGAATAGCCAGGGACAAGTCACCGTTAGGCAAAGAAGTATAGGACGCCCAAGGAAAAGATGGAGTGACAATTTAGGGGCAGAATAAAAGGCATCGTTGAAGAAAAACAGGCAGTACTGCCTATATAAAAGAAAAAGAAGAAGAATAAGAATAAGGAATTAGTGAACAAGGTTACTTTTTACATTGATCTCATTGGAGACTCCATCCTATCTCTAAAAGACATTTTCAACTGGGTGGAGGGAGCAACAAGTGAAGTATGGCTGAAGATTAATAAAGAGAAGACGAAATATATGTATAAATAGGACGACGGGAAGAGACAGGATAGGACATAATGTGACGGTCAACACCTTCAATTTCGAAAGAATACAACGTTTTAAGTAACTGGGGGATGTAAACACAGCTGGCAACGATGTTACTAAAGAAATAAAAGACAGAATCCAATCGGCAATTTCAACACATTAGAACCTTGTACCTGTCCCTTCAAAACTAGTTCTTTACCGATATACCCGCCAACTATCTTTCCCGCTAAACAACAAAGCTAGAAGTCGGAATGGGACGTTTCATCGCCGCCGTTTCGATGCCGCCGGTTCATCGCCAGTCCATTTTATCGCCGTCATATCTCGCATTTCCTAGAATTCCTAATTAATACTAAAAATAAATAATAATTGTAACTGTCGAAAATTCGGAAATATATCAGATAGCGATTAATTGACTGGCGATGAATCGGCCGGCATCGAAACGGCGGCATCGAAACGGCGGCTATGAAACGTCCCATTCCGACTTCGGGTCTAGGACGTTTCATCGCCGCCGTTTCGATGCCGCCAGATAGCGATTAATTGACTGGCGATGAATCGGCCGGCATCGGCATCGAACTGGCGGCATCGAAACGGCGGCGATGAAACGTCCTAGACCCGCTAGAAGTTGCCCAACTACAAACTGAGAGTCTGTTACCAGCCTTTACCAAGAGCACACCGCATTTTAAGGGCGGTAGTTTTCGTCTGTTTCTCAACAAATCTAACTAAATAATTAGTGTCAGTGGCTATAGCAACTTGGCCGTAAGTGATTAGTACCAAATGGTAAATCAGTCATAGCTGTATCAACTGTAAGTAGAAAAAAGATAATATGTACATCTTATTTAATCACCTATCATCAAACTCGCGGTGTTGTCATTGCATCTAAACGGTTTGCTGTTCCAACAAGTTAAACTCTAAGCGGTATAAGCTGTCTCACAATTAAACTTATAATTTAAACATACAATTAAACTCATAATTTAAACGTATAATATCTTCTATCTCTCACGTATCCTTCTACTCATTTAACTCGTCAATAAACATATTTTTTATTGTTCTGTAAACAACATTGTGTGTAATTTCCTACCAATCATTCCCTATCCCTTGTAAAGAGTAATCCTTACAGGTGCTGGATTCCCAGCTGGTCCTTCGAAAAAGCAGAAGAAGAATTCCCAAAACCTATGTGCGAAAGCCGAACACTGAACCAGCCGAGTTCGCTACAGCGAGCTTCTTAATCGCACAGCACGTGCACAGACTTCATAATGAGAGACTTGTAAGACTGGTATAGGAGGAGATTCTTACAGGCAAAAGACCACTCGGAAGTCCCAGAAGACATGAAGAGATAACATCTAAGCAGATCTCCGGAAAATGAACATCCCATTTGACCCTAGGTTGATGGAAGACCGAACAAATTGGAAAAAATTTGTACAGTCAGCCAGGACCCACTCAGGGTTATCGATCAAAACGATAATGGAGAGGGAGTTACTATTACATAAGGATAAAACGAGGAACAATTGCTAAACCTAAACACATTCAAACCGACTCTTTTCCTCTAAATGGACTAAATTTTCCTCTTAGTCCTTTTAAAAATTCCCAGATAATCTGTTTTATTTTATAGTTTCGTCACGACATGTATAATCCATGTATTATTTTTTATGTGTTTTTGTTCTATTAGCTCCTTAGTATTAAGTATTATTTAACGTATGGCATTTTCACACCTTTGTAAGATTATAATATAATAAACAATAAAGAAATTAAATTATAATTGACTCTATATAAAAATACTTAGTTATGTCCAATTTATAGGCAAACATCGAGATTGTTTATGTACACAAGAAAAGAATTTTCCTGTAGCTGGCTGTATACCATTTTACCAATAATCACAAAAAATTTATTGAAAATCCCTTATAAAACGTATATAATAATTTATTAAAGAAGATCTAAACGATGACATTATCTATTATTTATTACAATTATTTATTTACAATTTATTAAAAGAAACGACGACATTAGACAACAAATGTAAATAGAAAGAACAATCATAGATGACATCGAAAAACAACAGCTAGTTATGGTACGGACACGTAAGACGAATGGAGGAAAGAAGAATCCCAAAAAAGTGTTAGAATAAACCCCCACAGAAAAACGTAAACGAGTAAGACCAGCAGCTACATGGATAAAGGGCATCTCTAATGCGATAAGAAAGAAATTTAAGATAGGAAGACTGTCACAATAGAAAGGATCGCCACTCCTTTCTATTGTGACAGTCTTCCTCTCTTAAATTTCTTAAATTAGGAACGGAAAGGCGTAAAACGCTATAAAACCGGATTTAATATTTATAATATGTATAAATAATTTATTAAAATCCCTTAAGGGCTACATCAAAATCACAGAACGTTTTCGATATAAAAAGATCATCACCAGTGCTGTGCTGATATAGGTTAATCACATGCTGAGCTACCAAAAATACTTGGGTATAAACCTTTTAAATGTTTTACAAATATGTTAAATTCACATTACTATGTATACCTAATTCCAACCGATAGATAAAATTGTGATAGATATGATCCTTAGGTATCGCATGACTCCCCACACAACATGTGAGTTGCTGATCTGAAGGATATGTCCTTACATTACGGACGATGGTTGGCAACAGACGATATACTAGACCAAGAGGCAGCGCTGAAAAATCTCTTTGAATTTACTAAAGCTAGATTTTTCAAAGTTGATTACTGTGAGTGTGTAGAGAAACATACTGCGGTCGGTCAAGCGAAACGTAGAACAGGGGTTACTGAGAGGGTATCAAAGTTGCTTTCCTACGAAGGTAATTAAATCCATTTACTAAGGCTGAAAATCAGTACACACATTCTAAATTAAATATAAATAAAAGTTTTTATAGTCGGTCAGCTGTATGACGGGACAGAGCCGGTCGGTCGGCCCCAATAGTCGATTTAGGAAATGAAGCATTTTGGCTCGCAATTTTTTCGTCCAGCATGGATTTACTTTAAATTTTCACAGAAGGTAGGGAATAGTGCAAGTATCATTTTATATATCATGCCGTTATCATAAGCTAAAACCTTGGGGGTGGATGCCACCCCATCTCGGGGTTGGGAATTTTTTATTACATTTTAACCATGTAATTCGATGGAAAATTTGATTCTAAGAAAAAAATGTTTTTACATTTTCTTCGTAAAACTAATATTTTTCGAGTTATTCGCGCTTGAAAATAACAGATTTTCGACGAAAAAATCGACTTTTTTAGAGGGATTTTTGAGAATACCTCGAAAAATATGCATTTAATCAAAAAAACTGTGGATATCGAAATTGTATCTTTTAGTAACACAAACCACATTCTTTTCCTATAACATCTTTAAGACCAATACAAACCGAGATACGGCATGTTAAAAGTTAGCTATTTTCGTCAAATGCATAATTTGAAATATTCAAAGCCAAATAATGGGAAAAATTTGCATTCTTCGAGGAAAACTTAAACAATATTTTTTCAAGTATACAATTAGACCTTTCAAAAAAATAATAAAAAGTTTCTAGCATGAAAATTAAGCGACTTATAATAAAAAAAATATTGGTACCTGCTTTTCTCTACGAAAAAATCAGTGAAAATAACCCCCTAACTACCTTCCTAATTCAAAATTGGTCTTCACCTTTCTGTAGTTCCTTTTATATTTATATTATAAATACACTGAAGGAGTTTGACTTATTTAAAATGCCTAATTTAGGAAAAATTAGAGTTTAAAAAAAATTGACTTCTTGCAATTTGGTATTTTTCACCTTTTACTTCAAAATATCTTCAAAAATACTGAAGCTACGAAAAAAATTATAAACTACTAAATTATAGATTTTTTAATGACTAAAATTACCTTGTGCATAGATTTTCATTATAGTGAATAGTTAGCCAGATATAGCTGTTTAAAACCTCTATTTACCAGCAAATACCCCCTTATTCGAGCCCTTTAAACCCGCCCCAATTAGAAACTAAGGAATCTTACGGAATTTAATTTACACAGTCTTATAGCTCTTTAAAAATCCTACAAAATCATTTTTGAAGAAAGTTTTTGTCGCCAAAAAATATAGAATATTTTTCGAGGTATTCTCAAAAAACCCTCTAAAAAAGTCGATTTTTTCGTCGAAAAACTGTTATTTTCAAGCGCGAATAACTCGAAAAATATTAGTTTTAGGAAGAAAATGAAATAACATTTTTTTCTTAGTATCACTTTTTCCCTCGAATTACATTGGTCCGAGAGCTGTGAGACATTTTTGAGTAGGTATTTTAGGCAACCTGAAATTTTTTCAGGTGACTCTTCCATGATAGCCTAATACAAAAATGCCGGTCTGGCTGGAGGGTAGCGGTTATTTTCCCCAAAAATCCCCCCCAAAGTTAAAAAAAAGGGTAAACATTGATATTACAAAAAATATCATTGGCGTGACTTTAAACTAAATTTAAATATTTAAATATGAAGAAAATAAACAGGCCAGGCGATTTGAGGACGATTTTAACTCTGCAAGATACTTGCATGGGCGCCCCAGGATTATTTTCAGGGGGTGCATCTGAACTGAACTTCAGAAGATTTCATCTGGATCTGTACATACTATTAACGAGTATAAAATATACAACTATACACATGCATAGCTATGTACATTTCTTCCGGACAGGGAGGTGCAATTGTTATTTTTACAGGGTATTTTTTAATATTAAAAATAAATATTCTAAAAAAGACAGGTTCTTTTTGGTGTAATTTTCTAACTGCCAGGTGAAACAAATAACGCGTGCATGTGAATGAAAAGGGCTATAGGTAATTCTTCAACATCTAACGGAAATGGATGGATACTAACAGATTTTGCCAAGGAATTAAAAAATATTAAATTTAAGTAGTTAAATTTTTAATTGAACATTGGTCTACAGAGGAGATGGTGCCTTTTATTGGTAATTTATTAATAAATTTAAATTATCATTTATGTGATTCGTATGTTGTAAATACTGATGGTATAGAAATGTCGATCGACGATAACATGACCTGCGAAAATCACAAAGAAGCCGACACGAAGATAGTTCATCACGTATGTAAGCTTAATACATTAGCAAAGACCAATATTCTTATTAAAACTTCGGATACAGATGTTTTGATAATTGAGCTTGGAAACATGGATAATCTCTAAAGTGACGATCTAGAGATTTTTATTGAGTATGGTACTGGAAATTTTAAAATATACATAAATATAACGAAGCTACATAGGGAATTAGAGCCGTCTTTATGTACGAGATTGTTTGCCTCAATCAGTTTATGATTGCTATAGTTCATCAGCGAACCAAAGAGAATTTCAGGTATATTGCTGAGGGTAAGCTTACATACATGTTCTTTTTATAACTGAAATCTTTTTTTTTAGTTAACTCAATTTTCTGCTTCTTCGTGTGCCTCATCCTTTCATGCCACTGGCGATCATCACGGCCCATTTTATTCTCTCTGCAGCGATTCTGAAGAGTTCTATTGTTGTTTTTAACACACCACTACTTTAAAATTTTCAACCAGGATATGCATCGTCTTCCCGGTTCTCTTTTTTCTAACACTTTTCCTTATATAACCAATCACATCACGTTTTTTATTTCTTAGTATATGACCAAAGTAGCTCATTTTCCTTTTCTTCATAGTGTTGAGTATTTATTTTTCCTTTTTCATCTTTCTTAATGTTTCTGTGTTTGTTACGTGTTGTGTCCATGATATTTTTTATATTATTCGATAACACCATATCTCAACAATTTCAAGCCTTTTTTCAGATGCGCCCGTGATTGTCCAGGCTTCGACTTCGTATAAAAGGAGAGAGAATACGTAGCAACTCAATTAATTAATCACTAATTAATTTTTAATTAATTCTAAATATATATTCTAAATATATATTACAGATCATGTAGAAGAGGAATCTGAGTCTCGAGAGGAGTCTGACGAAGAAGAAGATAATGAATATTCAAGCTTAGATGAGGAGTTTGAAGAAGTAGTACAAGATTCGGACACATAATTAATTTAGTTTATAGTTTTCTGCTTCTCTACCTATATATTTATAATAATAAATTTGTTTTTTTTTGCCATATTTGCAAAATCTATTGTATAGTACGTATTATTGTCCTTTAATTAATAAAAAGTTACTTAAAAAACTATAATATATAATAATTACTCTAACGTTTCGAGGCACAACAACATGGGTATCGCCAGGTCGCGTGATTTTTCTCGAGCGAACGGACTCGCTCAGCTACAATATAGGACGCAAACAGCTATCGGTATACGCTCTTTCTCACACTGCTGCTTACCTATAGTGCTTTTCATTTACATGCTCGCGTAATTTGTTTAATCACCTAGCAGTTGAAAAATTTCACCAAAAACCTGTCTTTTTAGAATATTTATTTTTAGTATTAAAAAATACCCTGTCAAAATAACAATTGCACCTCCCTGTCCGGAAGGAATGTACATCATAGCTATGCATGTATAGTTGTATATTTTATACTCGTTAATAGTATGTACCGATTCAGATTAAATCTTCTGAAGTTCAGATGCACCCCCTGAAAATAATCCTGGGGCGCCCATGCCAGTATCTTGCAGAGTTAAAATCGCCCTCAAATCGCCTGGCCTGTTTATTTTCTTTATATTTGAATAGTTAAATTTACTTTAAGTCACGTCAATGATATTTTTTGTAATAACAACGTTTACCCTTTTTTTAACTTTGGGGGTATTTTTGGGGAAAATAACCGCTACCCTCCAGCCAGACCGGCATTTTTGTATTAGGCTATCATGGAAGAGTCACCTGAAAAAATTTCAGGTTGCCTAAAATACCTACTCAAAAATGTCTCACAGCTCTTAGGCTACATGGTTAGAATGTAATAAAAAATTCCCACCCCCGAGATGGGGTGGCAACCACTCCCAAGGTTTTAGCGTATGATAGCGGCATGATATAGAAAATGATCCTTGGACTATTCCCTACCTTCTGTGAAAATTTCAAGTAAATCCATGATGGACAAAAAAATTGAGAGCCAAAATGCTTCATTTCCTCAATCGACTATTGGGGCCGACCGATCGGCTCTGTCCCATCATACAGCTGACCGACTATAATAACTTGTATTTATATTTAATTTAGAATGTGTGTACTGATTTTCAGCCTTAGTAAATGGATTTAATTACCTTCGTAGGAAAGCAACTTTGATACCCTCTCAGTAACCCCTGTTCTGCGTTTCGCTTGACCAACCGCAGTATGTTTCTCTATACAATCACAATAATCAACTGTGAAAAATCTAGGTTTAGTAAATTCAAAGAGATTTTTCAGCGCTGCCTCTCCGTCTATACGTTTCGTTCTATCTGATTATTAATAAATTAAGTACTTAGAAACTATAAAAGTAATCAAATATCACCACATCTCTTTGATAGCAATCAAGGTAAACGTATATGAACATTATATTCATACTATGGTTTATTAAATATTATAATTATGGCTCTCTTTGAGGATAAAAACCTATTGGCTTCGTAAATTTATTACATAAAATGATTCTTATGTCTTTTTATCTACGTTAACACGCAACAATGCATGATGTACTGATTTTCTACAAGTTTGTAAGTCAGTAACGTTCAAGCCATTCAAAATGAATAACATTGGCTGTACTGTGGTCGTGATATTCTTGTTAACTGGTTATTCTAGTGGTTTCACCTGCAAAAGATATTCGTATCAAGCAATTGCTACTAATTGTATACAGGATATTATATTCCATCAATTTGACAAAACAAGAGATGAAAGTGTTACTCTGGTAGTTATAGTGATAGATAATTATCTTAAATCTCCTGCAGCAGAAATACAAAATAATGTTGTAAAAACTATACATTCTGTAAATAAGTTATTAACAGTAAAAATTACATCATTATCTTCTACTTTAAAATCTTGTTACAAAGGCCACGAAATATCTTACTACATACTTTTTCTTAATGAAAATTCTCAATTCGACATAATAGTGAAAAAGCTTAAGATTTGTGAGATGTACAATCCACGCGCTAAAATCTTGCTGTATATTGAATTAGATCAGATGAAAAAGGAGGATACGGTGTACAGTACTCTTTTATATTTTTTTAAAAACTACTTTTTTAAATCAATTGTTTTAACGTATTCACAAGATTATACCTTTAATTTATACACTCTAAATATCACAGGCAAACCGAACCAAGTATGTGGAGTTGATCCAGAGTTGTATATTATAGACCATTGTTCCAACGGTTAGTCCAATTTTATATACTGGTAAGCCTGGGAGAGATTGACCACATTTTTTCGTAAAGGGTTAGGATAGCATCTATATAAATTAAACTTTATGATATAAAACTAATAATATGATCACAATTTTTTATTTTGAATTAAAAGTTCAAACATTTAACTGGTCGATCTCACCCTCACCCGCATAATGTCCGGGTTATACCGAACACCTTCTTCTTCTCAAAGTGCCGTCTCCTTAATGGAGGTTGGCTACTACAATTACAAACTCTTCTCTGTCTTCAGCTGTTCTTATTCTCTCTCTCGTTCCATCCCTCCTTATGGAGTCTTCTTCTTGTGCCACTCCTATCGGAGATTGGAAATCATCAAGGCTACCCTGACCTTGTTTACAGCTGACTTAAAAAGTTCATTAGGGGTGCAGCCAAACCACTCTCTCAAATTCCGCAACCATGACATTCTTCTACGGCCTGGATTGGGTTTTCCTTCTATTTTTTCTTGCATTATATTTTGAAGTAATGCGTATTTATGACCTCTCATCAGATGACCCAAATACTCGAGTTTTCTTCGTTTTATCGTTAACAAAATTTCTGGGTCTCTTCCTATCCTTCGTATTACTTCAAAGTTTGTGATTCTTTCAACCCAACTTATCTTCAGCATTCTTAATCGTAGAGGGATGCTTATGCTTATATCTCAGTTGCAGAAGAATTTTCTCATCTTTATGAAGGTGGCCCTGGCAATTTCGATACGTCTTTTTATTTCATTGTTTTGGTCTCCAGTTTCGTTTATTAAAGTTCCCAAGTATTTGTAACTTGATACTTTTTCAATTTGAATGCCGTTTATACTAATATGTGCTGGTTGTGTCATGATTTTACTGAAGACCATATACTTGGTTTTTTTATATTAATGTTTATGCCATAATTGTTGCAAGCAATATTTATGTTTGTAAGTAATCGTTGTAATTCTTCTACTGTTCTTGCAACTAGTACAGTGTCGTCCGCGTATCGAATATTATTTACAACCTCTCCATTGATTACGATTCCTTTATTTGCTTGCAAAAGGGCTTCCTGGCAGATGCTTTCACTATATACATTAAATAGCAGTGGTGACAAAATGCATCCCTGTCGTACTCCTCTACGTATTTCTAGTGCTTTTGATATCTCATTTTATATTTTGATGTTAGCTTTCTGATTCCAATATAAGTTGGGAATTATTCGCAGATCTTTATTATCTATGTCTTTTCTTTCAAGAATGTCTCTTAGCCTGTGGTGGCGTACTCTGTCAAACGCTTTTTCAACATCGATAAAACATGCATGTACTTCTTGATTAACGTCTAGGCATCTTTGTGTAAAAACATTCAAACCGAAGAGAGCTTCTCGAGTACCTAGTCCTTTTCTGAACCCCATCTGTGTATTACTAATATCTGACTCCAACTTTTGATAAACTCGGTTGTGGATGATTTTTAGAAATATCTTTAGTAGATAGCTCATTAAAGATATTGTTCGATGTTCTGAACATTCTTTTGCATTGGATTTCTTTGGCAGTGTAACGAATGTAGACAGCAGCCACTCTTGAGGTATAATACCAGTATTGTATACTGTGTTAAATAAGTGCAATATTATACCTATTGATTCATCATTCAAGAGCTTTAGTAATTCAGTAGGAATCTCATCGGGTCCATTTCCAGTTTTGGAATTTCTAAGTGCCATTTCTACTTCACATTTTAGGATTTCAGGTTCAGTTTCACCATTTACCTGGACAATGTTATTTCTGTTGTCCTCAAACAATTCTCTTATGTATTCACTCCATCTATTAATTTTTTCTGTTAAGTATATAATAATATTTCCGTCTTTGTCCTTAAGCAAACTTATTTGATGTCTTCTTTGGGTTCCTGTAAGTTCCTTTACTTTTTTATGTATATTGAATGTGTCATACTTTCTTTCATAGTCTTCCATTTCTACACATTGTTCTTTAATCTTAAACCTTATGGAGTAATGGGCGCTTATGCGTTTCTTGACCAAAAGTGTAAGATTGCTGTCTGGCCGGGAGAGCGCATCTTTTTTGTTTTTATTCTCTGGATAAATTGTCCCTCCACTCTCTTCTATCTTTTGCTCTCTTTTTGACTTCGCCCCATCTTAGTCCAATTTTTTCGTGTTCTCTCGTTGTTGTTCTTTTCCAGCTGTTGTCTGGTCTGCCTCTCTTTCTTTTCCCCTCTGGTTGGTATTCAACTGCTTTCACGGGCGCCCATATAAACATTTTCAGGGGGGGGGGGCAGACGTGAAGATGTTGCACATTATATTTTGTATGCTTTGGATAACCATATATAGTTTACAGCACCCGAAAAGCTAGGGGCCACGCCCCCATGGGCGCCCATGAGTGCTTGTCTTGCTGCTGCTTTGGTCTTTCCTCAAAGTGTGGCCGATCCATTTCCAGGTTTTTTCGTTGACTGTAGTAGATATGTTAGTTTGCTTTGTCCTTTCCCATAGTTCTGTATTAGTTATTTTGTTAGGCCAGTATATTTTCAGGATTTTTCTTAGAGATTTGTTTACAAATGTTTGTAGTTTTTTAGATGTATTTTCGTCCTGTTTCCATGTTTCTGCTCCATGGAGTAGTATACTTTTAATGCAACTATTAAAGATTTCAATTTTTGTTGTTTCCGATATTTCGTTTGTTTGTCAAATTCTATTTAAAACGTTGAATGCGTGTTGAGCCTTTGTTATTCTCGTCTGTATATCCTTTTCCACCCCCGCTCCTTTCCATGACAGATCCCAGAGATTGTCTACCTCTTCTACTTCTTTACCGTTTATCATTGTTTTATTATTTGGATGGTTATTATTTTTTAGAAGTTTAGTTTTCTCTGTGTTTATTCGGAGTCCGATCGTGTCGGAGTACTGTGCCAATTTGTATATCCGTAATATTCACAAAATTTGATAAAAATTTCGAGCACTCATAAACACGTCTTACTAATTCAATTAGAGATGGGAGAATCCAGCTGTTCTTATTAGCTGTTCAAAATTTAGCCCTGTCCATGCTCGGCTGTTTCTGAGCCACGATAGTCTTTTCCTTCCTAGTTCTCTCTTTTCCTCGATCTTTTCTTTCACTATAAGTTGAGCATATTGGTTGGTACTTATTATTTCTCAGTATGTGGCCTAGGTATGATATGTTCTTCTAACTTTCACTGTGTTGAAAAGTTCTCTTTCCTTGCCTATTCTATGCACATGCAGCACTTCTTCGTTTGAGGTATGGGATGTCCATGAAGTTTTGAGGATTCTCAGGTAGATCCACATTTCAAAGGCCTCCAATTTATTTACGATTGATGTTTTAAGCCAATTACATAGAGTTGAGAGTTGTCCATGTATCAACTGCATAGAGAACAGTCGACCAGAGGTAGAATTTTGATAAACGTAGTCGAATTTCGAGTTTTATTCGAGAATCACAAAGCAGTTTTTTGATTTTTCGAGAGATTTTCTGGCCTGTTGTATTCTCGGTTTTATTTCTAGATCAGGATTTAGGCTGCTATCGATCCAACATCCCAGGTACTTATATCTATTGACTTGTTCTAAAATGTGCTTATTTATTGTGCAAGGTTGAGGTTCTGGCTTGTTCTACTCTGCTCTTTATTTCATTCTCAGGGTCCCAATCCTCATTCAGCACACAACCCAAGTATGTAAATTGCCTGACTTGTTCCATTTCTTCTCCAGATGCATATATCATAGAAATATTATATTTAACCTTATTTTCGATGTTTCGATTCCACCAAAAATATGTTTGTTTTTTGAAAATTTTAACAATTTGATATAAGTTTTTTAAATTGTTTTAGGTAAAATGAAGAACCCTTTAAAAGAGTATTTCAACAAATCCATAGAAAACAATTTTTCCAGTTGCATATTAAACGTAATAACGAAACCATATCAACCGTTCGTCATCAACGAAAATGAAGGTTTTGAAATCGATTTGATCAAAGTGGTAGCTGTTAGTTTGAACATTAAACTAAATATCACATTGGATACTGCATCAACTTCCTGGGGTCAAAAAGTAAACGATTCTTGGGTAGGACTTGTTAAATGCATTTGCAATGACGGATATCTTGGAATTGGAAATATTGCTTATGGATTATTTCTGGACGGACAATTGACCTTTTTGGGGCTTAATCACGTAGAGTCATTAGTTATTGTAGTACCTATAGCTCAGTACGTTCCCAGATGGAGAATTCTAACAGCAATATTTACCGTCGAAATGTGGGGCATATGTGCAGGTACTGTTATATTCTTCGCACTCTCATTTTACTTATCTGGAAATCGCAAACATTCTTTTCTGACCGCGTTTCAGATCATAATTAGCCATGCTGTGGATAAATTCCCCAAAAGAAACGTTCATAAGATATTCTTTACTGGTTTAAGTGTACTCAGCATTGTTTTATCCTCAGCATATACTTCCTCTATTTTAAAATATTTAAAAAATCCCATGAAAGAACATCAAGTTTCTAAATTTGCTGAACTAACTGCGTACTCCAAATGGGGAGGACTTTCCGATTATAAACAGTTTTTCCACAACAAACGTGTTCATGACGGTTATGAATCTCTTTCTCCAGACATTGAAAATGTAGAGTACTGGCTAAGTCGAGTTGGAGAAGACAGAGACACTTGGACACTAGCAAGCGAAACTTACGTAAAATACCTTATTGCTATCGACAGCAACGTAACTGTAGACAAAGATGGTCAACCAAAAATTTATTCCTTCAAGAAACCGGCAAATACCTACATGCTCTCCATTATGTTACAACGTGGAAATTATTTTAACCCTCATTTTAAACTACTTATAAGGAAGATGTTTAGGTTCGGCATTATAGATTACCACTGGAAGACATACAAAAACAAAATCTTACGAAGTAATGTTAAATACCACCGACCGTTGGGTCACCCGAAATCTTTAGCTCTTAATGATATACAGGGAGCATTTGCACTACTAGTGTTTGGTTACGTATGCGCTTTATTAGTAATCGCGCTTGAACTTATATACAAGAAAATCAATTTACATAAAAAATGTTGCATGCCACAAAAGAGCTTTAAAATGAATCAAAAAGTTAATAAGAAATCAAGCAAGAAAAATAATAAAAAATGAATATACTAAATTTTATTTGGTATCGATACTGTTTAAATGCTTACATTTTTTTAATGACTTTGGATTGCTTTATTTATTCAATCTTCTTCTTCTTTATCAGCCTTAAATAATCCAACTTTGGACATATGCCTCCCCAATTCAATATTCAATCCAGTCAATCCAGAATCCAGTGTTTTCTATTTTGCGCCACTTGTTTCCAGTTTTGTCCTCCAATCTTCTAATGTCATCAGCCCATAATCTCATTGTGGCCTTCATCTGCTTCTTCTCCTTCCTAATCATAGTTTCCATTGGTGTATTTCGTGGTTCCATCTTTTATCCTTCAATCGGGCATTGTGTCCTGCCAAGCTCCATTTTAATTTGGCAGCATGTTTCCTGCGTCTGTTACTTTGGTTTTGCTTCTAATCCATTTGTTTGTTTTTTTATCTATAAGTCTCACTATTGTGCCTTTTTACTATTTTATCCGTATTGATCTTGGTGAGTGTCCACCTTTGTAAACCATACGTGAGTATACACTGATCATAAATTCTGCTTTTCAAGTATTGTTCAAGTGTAGTGTTCAAGTGTAGTGTTTTTCAAGATCCAACTCCGTTTTCCAGATCCTGCCCACGCTAACCTTATTATCAATCTTTTCAACCTTATTATATCAACCTTATCCTTCTGGTAATTTATTCGGCCACGATAGCATTGTAATTGTCTAGGATACAGTACTAATACATGGTCGTATCTACAATAAATGCGAGGAATACCTGGATGACACCCAGTTTGGTTTCCGTAACGGATCTGGAACGAGAGAGGCATTGTTTGGAATGAACGTACTTGCTCAAAGATGTCGAGATATATCTGTAGACATATACTGTTGTTTTATTGACTTTCAAAAGGCATTTGATCGTGTTAAGCACTCTATAGTGATCGAAACTCTAAAAGACATAGGCTTGGACGGCTGAGATGTTCGAATAATTGCAAATTTATATTGGAATCAAACAACATCAGTTTTAGTAGATGGTGTGGAATCACAGGCTCTTAATATTAAAAGAGGAGTACGGCAGGGATGCCTCTTGTCACCACTGCTTTTCAACGTTTACTCCGAAAGAATTTTCAGAAAAGCTCTTTCTGAAAAACAAGAAGGAATATTTGTGAACGGTGAAGTCATCAATAATTTGCGATATGCGGACGATAGAGTATTCCTAGCTTCTAGTCAACAAGATCTGCAAATACTACTTGATAGTGTCGTTGAGAGTTGTAGGGAGGCAGGTCTGGATCTGAACATACGGAAAACCAAAATACTCGTAATAAGTAAACAGCAGCATATAAAACCGTCTATATATGTAAATAATACCAAACTTGAGCAAGTTGATAAAATCGTTTACCTTGGACAGCAACTAAATTGTAACGCAGAAAGTCACGGCGAAATTAGATCAAGGATAGAGCAGGCTAGAGCCGCTTTTAGAATGATGTCCAAGGTGTTATGTAACAGAGACCTAAAATTGGCATTGAGGATCCGCCTACTTCGCTGCTACGTGTTCTCGGTTTTACTTTATGGTGTCGAGTCCTGGACTGTGAATAAAATCGATCTAAATCGCCTTGAGGCTTTCGAAATGTGGTGCTATAGAAGAATTTTAAAAGTTTCCTGGGTGGAGAAGATTCGAAACTCCACAATACTAGAACGTCTCAACAAGACTACTGAGATCATAAAAAGCATCAAGCAGAGAAAGCTGGAGTACTTCGGACATGTAATGAGAGGTCCCAAATATAGGTTGCTACAAAATATCATGCAAGGAAAAATAGCAGGCAAACGCAGTCCAGGACGAAGAGGAACCTCATGGCTGAAGAACTTCCGAGATTGGTATGGTGTTGATACAAGCATGCTATTTAGGGTGGCAGTGAATAAAATTAAGACAGCTATGATGGTAACCAACGTTCTAAAAGGACATGGTACATGAAGAAGAAGAACAGTACTTTGTTTTTGCAGTACATATATACAAATACATATAATAAAGATTGCCGTATTGATGATCAACCTCCGTTGGACATTTAGCCCAGTAAATCAACGGGAAATACAGTCACGGGATGACAGTCACCCCTTCTCGGGGGTGAAAAAGCATTCGTTCAAGATAACACCGGAAATGGATAAATTGACTGATTTTAAGTAAATTTTGTTCTATAGAGTTCTTTATGTAAGTCAATACTTTTCGAGTTATTTACGATTGAAAATGTTTATTTTTCGACAAAAAACTACGTTTTCAGACTGTTTTTCGCAAATAACTCAAAAAGTAAATATTTGATCGAAAAAAATATCCTTAGCAAAAGTATAGCTTATAAAAAACCGAAAAAATGGTATATCAGTAAAGTTTATCAATCGAGTAAAAACAAAGTTGTAGCTCATGAAAAATATGTTCTTATTCGTCTAATTACAAATCGAATATTTCAAGGTAAAATCACCGAAAAATTAAGCACTCTTCGGGAAAAACCCATTCAAACTTTTTTAAAGTGTTTATAAAAAGCTTTATTTTAATTGTTTATAAAAGTTTCTAGCATTAAAAATAAGCGAGTTACGCTCAAAATAAAGTTGGCCCTCTTTTTTTTTGGTAAAAAAATCATGAAAATCTCCCCGTGTTTAGCTCCCCAAATGAAATGAATCGCTACCGCTTTACAAACAATTTACTTACTTATCTATTTTTTATATGATCGGTCAGTCTCACCGGTTTAAAGTGCTTATTTTTGAAAGGGTTATAGTTGAAAAAGCTTGAACGGGTCACTAATCACGAGTGTATGCAAATTTTGAGCAGCCATATCTTAACCAATTTTTGTCTTACGGAAAAACAAAATGAAACTAGCATATTTATAATAGCAAAACCTACATTTTTTTACTCTTTAAGATTTTTCTTACCACTAATACTTTTGAAGTTATTTTGAAAAAAAGAAATTTTTCAAAAATTTTTACAAAATTTTTTTTAATATAAAACCAATTTTTTTCAAAAATAAGCACTTCAAACCAATCAAACTTACAGATCGTATAAACAATACATATATAGTTAAAATAAATGGTAAAGCGGTAACGATTAATTTTATTTAGGGTGCTAAATAGAGGGAGGTTTTCACGATTTTTTTACCAAAAAAAATGGGCCAACTTTTTTTTCAGTGTAACTCGTTTATTTTTGATGCTAGAAACTTTTGTAAAGAACAAATGTAAAGCTTTTTTAAATACTTTAAAAATGCTAATAAGATTTTCCAGAAAAGTGCTTAATTTTTTGGTGATCTCGCGTTAAATTATTCGATTTGGAATAGATGAATAAGAACGTATTTTTTATGAGCTACAACTTTGCTTTTACTCAATTTATAGACTTTACTGTACACCATTTTTTCGTTTTTTTATAAGCTATACTTTTGCTAAGAATATTTTTTTTGATAAAATATTTAATTTTTGAGTTATTTGCGAAAAACGGTCTGAAAACGTAGTTTTTTTGTCGAAAAGTATTGACTCGCGGAAAGTATTAAATCGCGAATAACTCGAAAAGTATTGACTTACGTAAAAAACTTTATAGAACGAAAGTTGCTTATAATCTGTAAATTTATCCATTTCCAGGCTTATTTTAAACACGCGTTTTTCATCCCCCGAGAAGGGGTGACTGTCACCCCCCAAGTAAAAGCAACCAACGGCACAAATTCAACTTTGAAATGGAGGGTAAGTCGAACCTAAATCCAAATTTTCATGCAATTCGGAGTTGCCCCTGAAAATTACACTCCAAAACGGTCATTTATTGGGCTAATTTACAGAAGGCATTCTGGTCTTCGAATAACATCAACAAGAGAAGAAAAATACATCTTCTTCCAAATCTTGCAACCAATGTTACGTTACATAAGTTTTACTTTTACATTCAAAGAATGGTTTCCACTTTCCTGCTGCTGATGACACAGAGTTAAAGTTGCCCAAACCATCTTCTGTGAAAGGGACTACACAAGGCCAGATTTCTAAATTTTAATTTTGACACATTCAATATAAAATAAAAGCATTTTTTCCACGAAATATAATAATTGTATTAAATTATGTCTGAATGTAGGTACCCCATGTCCGTTGGTATATACTCGTATCTACTTCTTCTCTAGGTGCCGTCTCCGCTTCGAAGGTTGGCAATCATCAGAGCGATTTTTACTTTTAAGACTGCGGTTCTAAATAATTCGTTGTTACTACATCCAAACCATTCCCTAAGGTTCTTCAGCTATGAGTTACGTGTCCTTCCTATGGATCCTTTTCCCTGCATTTTCCTTGCATAATGACCTGGAGCATGGCCGGCGATAACGGGCCTGCAAGGGATCAGCCGTGCGCCGTTGTTTAGGGGGCGCCATAATGAGCTTTTTTCTACTGGTGTCAGCGCTGGATTAACCATTAGGCGGACAAGGCGGCCGCCTAAGGCCCGCGCGTTTGATGGGCCCGCTCCCCGTGCAAATACGTTAATTATTAATGAATTGTTTGCATGAATACAAATTTACGAAAAAAATTTATATGCACTTTGTTTTTGCTATCAATAATATGTATTAAATTAATGTATCTTTGATAGTTTTGTGATTATTTTTCTTTCCGTTTATGTATTTTAAGTATTGGCAAATTAGTCTATTCACTCACGGTAAACTATTACAAAACCTCCGAATTTTGAAGAACCGCTTGGATTGACATGAAATTTGGTATACTCATAGCTATCATGTGTGCATAGAAAAAAGTGACATTATGCCGATGTGTGCTTTGCCCTGAGGGTGAATACCACCCCTTCTCGTGGGTGAAAAAAGATACGTTCAAAATAAGTCAGGAAATGAATAAAATGACTAAAATTCTAAGCAACTTTTGTTCTAGAGTTTTTTCACAAAGTCAATATTTTCGAGTGAATATGTTCATTTTCGACAAAAACAAACCACGTTTTTAGACGGTTTTTCGCAAATAACTCAAAAAGTAATAGGTCTGGATCCCGCGTATGAAAAAAAACTTGATTAATAGCAAGCTGAAAATTTGTTAATAGCTTAAGGGTGTCTAGTCGGACAAACATTGATATATGGGAACACTGGAACAGGGGAAGTTTTAATTGTGGAACAGGTTAAAAATTTGGAACGGTCAGACCACGAAAACGGCAGATGTATTTTGTCCGACAGAACAGACTTAAACTCTCCGAACAGAGATTAAACTCTCATGCAAAAATCAGACTGCTATTTATCACCAAATGGGCGTTTTAATGAGTGGAACATGTAGAATATGTCAAATGCCAGGAATGATGACAGGTGATAAATAGCAGTCTGATTTTTGCATGAGAGTTTAATCTCTGTTCGGAGAGTTTAAGTCTATTCTGTCGGACAAAATAAATGTGCCGTTTTCGTGGTCTGACCGCCCCAAATGTTTAACCTGTTCCACAATTAAAACTGCCCCTGTTCCAGTGTTCCCATATATCAAAGTTTATCCGACTAGACACCCTTAAGCTATTAACAAATTTTCAGCTTGCTATTAATCAACTTTTTTTTCATACGCAGGATCCAGACCTATAAGTATTTTATCGAAAAAAATATTCTTAGTAAAAATGTAGCTCCAGCAAAAGTAAAGTTGCTCATGAAAAATACGTTTTTATTCGTCAAATTCCAAATCGAATAATTCAACGTGAAATAACCAAAAAATAAAGCACTTTTCGGAAAAAAACGTATCGCATGTTTTTTAAAGAATTTAAAAAAGCTTTATTTTTGTTTTTTAAAAAGTTCCTAGCATCAAAAGTAAGCAAATTACGCTCAAAATAAAGTTGGTCCTTTTTTGGTAAAAAAATCGTGAAAATCATCCCTTAATTAGCATCCTAAATGAAAATAATCGTTACCGCTTCACAAGTTGCTTAACGTATGTTTTGTTTATATTATCCTCTGTGGATACGTTTCATAGGTTGAAAGTGCTTATTCTTGAAATGGCAGTACATACTTGAAATGTTTTCTTTTAGGAACGAGTCACTAATCAGGAGTGTATGCAAATTTTGAACAGCCATATCTTAACCAATTTTTGTCTTAAAGAAAGACAAAAAAGCCAAAATATTCAGAAAAACAAAATCTACGTTTTTTTCTTTGAGATTTTTGGTATTAGGTAGTAATAATTTTTAAAATATTTTGAAAAAAAGGAATTTTTTTCAAAACTAAAAAAATACTTTAAAACCAATTTTTTTCAAAAATAAGCACTTTCAACCGATGGATATTACAGATCATATGAATAATACATAAGTAAACTACCTTGTGAAGCGGTAACGATTAATTACATTGATGATGCTAATTAGAAACTCATTTGCACGATTTGTTTGACCAAAAAAAAAGGGACCAACTTTCTTTTTAGCGTAACTTGCTTACTTTTGATGATAGAAACTTTTATAAAAGACAAAAATAAATCTTTTGTTAAACACTTTCAAGTTGTGATAAGATTTCCCCGAAAAGTGCTTCATTTTTTTGCTTATTTAATGTTGAAATATTCGATTTGGAATTTCACAAATAAGAACCTACTGTTCATTAGCTACAACTAGCTTTTACTGGGTCTACAGACTTCATACACACCATTTTTTTTTCACTTTTTTATGAGCTATATTTTTGTCGAGAATAATTTGGTTCGATAAAATACTTACATACTGAGTTATTTGCGAAAAACTGTCTAAAATCGTGTTTGTTTTTTGTTGAAAATCAACATATTCACTCGCAAATAACTCGAAAATGATTGATTTAGTGAAAAAACTCTATATAACAAAAGTTGCTTAGAATCAGTCAGTTTATCCACTTCTGGACTTATTTTTAACGTATGTTTTTTCACCCCCGAGAAGGGGCCGTACTCACCGCCAGAGCAAAAGCACACATCGACACAATATCACTTTTTTTCTCTGACAGGTTAGCTATGTGTATGTGTATACCTACCAAATTTCATGTCAATCCAAGCAGTTCTTTAAAATTCGCAGCAAAAACCGTGAGTCAATGGACTAAATATTTTTACCTTTATACAGTACCTAATAATAAATGATCTTGTTTACATTACCGTAATATTTGCAAATTTGTTTTAATGTAAAGGGCCGCTATAAAGGTGCCTACTTCTTATGGCCGCCTAGGGCACGATGATGCCTTAAACCGTCACTGGCTGGTGTTACACAAAATACTGATTTTAAATAACCAAAGGGCCCTATGCTAGTTTTGCAGGCGGGCACCTTATACCCTAGCACCGGTACTGAGCTGGAGTAGGTACCTATTAGATATTTATCTCCTCTCATCACATGTCACATACATCTCAGTTTTCTTCTCTTGATTGTTAGGAGTACTTCTCTTTGTTTATGCATACTTCTCATTACCTCTACCTACGTCAGCTATTCTATCTACCCATGAGATCTTCAGTAGTCAGTAGGTACGCTTCGGTACATCCACATCTCGAATGATTCCAGTCTCCTCACGTCAATTTTCTTCAGTGTCCACGCTTCCATTCCATAGTATAATACGAATAGCACATAGCACCTCAGCAGTCGTATTTTTAACTCAAGGTTTAAGTCCCGACAGCAGAGAAGCATATTCATTCTTGTAAATGTGCTTCTGGCCTGTTCGTCTGATTCGTATTTCTTGAGAGCTGCCATTGTTTTCATTAATGGTTGTACCTAGGTATTTGAATTCTCTTATTCTTTCAATAGGCTGATTCTGTACACATATCTCACGAATGTCCTGAGTTATCTTTGTTATTATCAGGCCACGGGCTATAAATGGGCAGACTGGGCATTTACCCAGGGCGCCAAATTTTTGGGGGCGCAAAATAAAAGAGATAATAAAAATAAATTAGAAAAACAAATTACCCACTAAAAAATATCTGACAAAAAATTTTCAAAAATATATAGAGTGGGCGCTGCCCACTCACTCAACCTCGTTGGATCTTCAGCTGCACAGTGCTGCAGTGATGCTGTTCTGTTTTTTGGATTCCTCCACAACCTGTTCACGTTTTTTTCTTGTTCAACCCATAGATGGAGCATTTTAAAAGCATCATTAAAAATAGTAATACTCCATTGGCAAAATCTCTCTCTCAAACTAGATGGTCAGCAAGAGCCGATGCAGTGAAGGCTTTGGTTAAAGGCTACAAGGAAATACAAAAATCACTGAAGCAAATATCGGAAGACCCTACTCAGAAGCCTGCAGTACAGGTAGAAGCTTTAGGATTAGAAAATAAGTTTGAAAACTTCGAAATAGCCTTCCTTACAATTTTGTGGAATCACATTTTGGAAAGATTTGATAAAGTCAGCAAAAGTCTCCAAAGTGAAACCCTCAACCTAGCAGTAGGTAAAACACAGCTTCAGACCTTGGAGAGCCATTTAATCGACAGGAGAGATGAGTTTGACAAGTATGAACAAAAAGTTATAACGTTTTTACAAGTTGAATCGCCCAGCTACAAAAGGATAAGAACCAGAAAAACTTTTGCGGATGAATCCATTGCTAATGAAAATGAAGCTCATCTTGATGGAAGAACAAGGTTCAAAACTCAAGTTTAAATCAGAATCTTTGATTCTTTGATAAGTAACTTATCAAGGCGAAAATTAGCTTATGAACATTTGGTTGATAAATTTGAAATACTCTCTACTCTTGTTCAAAAAGGATCACAGAAAGAGACCATATCACAAGCTGCAAACAAACTTTATGCCTCCTACCCTAATGACATTGGAAGTGAATTTGAAAATGAATGTCTGCACTTCAAAATGTATGTGGAACAGGAAGAATTTAGTGGAATCCATGACGTGTATGAATACATAATAAAAAATGAATTTAAGAGTACTTTCCCAAATCTTGAAGTAGCTGTTGGAATTTTTCTGACCTTACCTGTCACCAACTGCTCTGCAGAGAGAGGATTTTCCGCTTTGAATCGTCTGAAGAATGTTAACAGATCTGCTCTTTCAGACAGTAAGTTGAAAAGTTGTCTCATGTTACTGTGTTGTGAAAAAGACTTAACCCTAAGCACAGATTTTTCTGATGTAGTAAACAAGTTTGCCAAATTGAAGGCTAGAAAAAAATCTGTCACTTAAAATGCTTTGTACAAAGTAGGATCTTAAAAATATAATTTTAAGTTGTAATCTTTGCTGGAAGTGTGAATTATGTAGAAATAAATGTCTACAGTTTTGTGTATGAAAGACGTGTTATCTGGTTATTTACTTTACTTCATAAAATATAAGTATCATAGATTATTTTTTGCTTTTACATTATACTGATAAAGAAGGGGGCGCCAATAGACCATTTGCCCAGGGTGCCAGTCACCTAAGCCCGGGGCCTGGTTATTATCATATATGTTTCGTCTTGCTTATGTTCTGTTGAGCGATAGTCCATATTCTTCACTTACTGCGGTTACTTTATTAAGCAGTATCTGTAGGTCTTCAGGTGATTCGGCTAAGAGGACTGTATCATTAGCTTATCTCAGGTTATTTATGATCATGCCATTAATTATAATGCCTATGTTTTGTTCTCGTATCTATATAATACCTTCAGCCTATATATTCGACAGAATGAAACCTGCCCCACTCTACCATACCTATGTAATATTGCTGATGTGATTCACATAGATTTTTAATTGCATAGCTAAATTAATAAATAATACAAGTACTGCAGTACTACAATAAATACAGTACTATAATAAATACAGTATTACAATAATTACCTACTGAAAACGTAGATACTCGATACTCGTAGTCGTAGGGGAGACCGGGGCAAAACGAGGCTCGGGCCAGAACGGGAAATGCATCGGTGTGCATAACTTATAGCCGTCATAATATCGACAATAGCACCATTCGAACGAACGTGGGTTGACTCACTTCAGTCATTAGAAAGAAACTTCTAGTCTCGTAGTGTGCTTCTTTACAGACATAAAATCCGTTTTCTTTTGTTTTGTTAAAAAGTTTGGTGATATTTATAGAAGTGCTATAAGCCGAGTAAGCAAGTTTTATCACGTTTTTCATTCAAATATGATAGATATGTTACTGATTTTTAATATTGCGTGCTCTGAACCATTTTATACCTTTTACGTTAGAAATTACTAATTTTATTTGAAATGATGTCTGTTGGGGCAAAGCGGTCGGGGCAAGACGGGATATTATCCCATCTTGCCCCGCTCTCCTATATTGCCACTACTTTACAGCATTTAAACTTTTTAAGAAGAATCTGACTAAAACTGAAACTAATAAAAAAAATCAAAGAAAACTAAAGGAGAAAACGAGATGGACTCTGATTCATCAGAAGATGATGAAGATTGTGGTTGCATCTACTGTGGATATTACAAATTAACTGAAGGATAGGTAGTGTGTAGTGTCTGCCATGTAGGGGCTCATAATTCCTGCGCAGGTGTTGAGGAAGAAGGCGAAGGTGCTCATTTTTGTGAACTCTGTCAGCATGACTAAAATACATTCCCATTTTGCCCCGTAGCATTTCCCATTTTGCCCCCGTGATATGTTAAGTTCTTTATTACCAACTTACTAAGCAATTTTAATTATAAATAAAGTCAGTTATAGGAAGTTTAATAGCAAGTGATCATGTCTGACTTTGTTATTTTTTAATACACAGTTTAGTTTTCTTTCTATGATGTTTTCTTTCTTAAGTGTCCCGTTTTGCCCCGGTCTCCCCTAGACAGTCTGTTCCAACGAAAATTTGACCCCCTCAGAAACTCAGAAACCAAGAGCTTCTTCAAAATTTAAAAAAACATGTCAATTTTTAATGGAAGGGGGACGAATTTTTATGCAAAATCCATGCCCTTAAATTCATGCCCTACGTTACCCCGCATCAACCCCCACTTTTTTTTTTAAATAGTAAGTGTGGTCGAGTGGCACATCATTTGAAAGGTAATTTTTTTCTCTAAACGACGCTCTATTTTTTTTTAATTTACATAATAAGTTTGAAGATAATTTTGGACTTAACAAATTTATTATAAATTAGTTAAATCCAAAATCTCTAAGGTAAAAATCTTTAAAGTTATTCCGCAAATTAAAAAAAAATAAGGGATCCTGTAGAGAAAACAAATACCTTTCAAATCGAATACACCTGCCAACTCGACTACACTTGCTATTTAAAAAAACTGGGTGGCTGATGCGGGGAAGGGAAAGGGGGACGAATTTTGCATGAAAATTCGTCCCCGCCTCAATACAAATTGACATGTTTTTTTTAATTCTGAAGAAACTCTTGGTTTCTGACTTACTGGAGTGGGGGTTAAATTTTCGTTGAAAGACTCTGTATATCCATTTCTTATAGTTTAAATTTTACTATTTTATTATATTTCGGTAATTATTTACTATTTTTGGATTTGGATATAGATACTGATAGTGCTACTACTTCTTGTTCCTTCAATTTTGTTGTAAAAATACAGTATTTTCTTTTTAAAGAAAGAGACTTTTAAGTATAGAAATTATACCCTGTATCCAATATTATTTACTACCTACCAGCATCATCTCCTGCAACGTTCACCTGCTGTCGTGTAGTTTTACCTGCGAGCACAAAATTTACCTGCAAGAAAGATTTTTTAACCAAACTGTACCGAGAAAAGTCATCCTCCGCCAACAAAAATTATTTAATCGGTATAAAAAAACAGCAGATGTCAGAAAATTTAAAGCAGAAAGCAAAGCAGGTATAGAATACAATAACAAAGTTTTAAAGGGTGCAGGAATGAAAACGCAGGATTCTGATAGTCCAGGTGTTTTGAAATCGAGCGCTACCGCGCATGACACGCATTTTCATTCTTCGAACAAAACTACTTGTTGCCCTTCTTCGAATTCAGTCTGCTTGCTGTTTATTGTGACGATTGTACCGGCTCAATACAGTAGTGTATCGGCGTGAAATCATACATCAGACAGAGACTATTTTGATTTATTTATCTTAAAAAGTGAACATGGAACTTATTTGTACTGAAAATCTCGAGAATACTTGCAGAGCTACGCGAGACAAAGCTATTTTTCATGATATTCGTGTACTGAACAATTTGTTAAACGAGGAAGTGTTCTCAATCCCAAAGTGTAATTATTTTGAAAAGGTACAAAACGATGTTCAACCCTTCATGAGAAAAGTGGTGACTACTTGGATGTTAGAGGTAAGAAACTATTTAAAATTATTATTTAATAACTATAAAATAAGAATTTCTTGACTTGACAGTCTCGTCTGTCTTTTGTTTTATTTGCCAGACATTAAATTGGCGCACTTTTCGACAATATTTTTTATGAATTCAAATGTTTTTACGATATAATTTTGAAAATACTACTTCATTGTTTTATTATTTAAAGCTGTCAGTTTCGTTTAAAATAAATGCAACAAATAACAAATGACGAATTTCATCTAAACAATGTTTTCATTATGTTGTGTAAAGTACATGTAACCTCCAATGTCTACAAGATGTCTATCAAAAATTCCATTCGGTAAATATTGTTATTCTAGCCATTTACTTTTAATTCTCATTTAAAATTTTTTATATCCAAAGGTCCTAAATCTCAAAATTTTGTGATATCAACCTATCAATAACCAGTACCTAACTATCATTTTTGCTAATAATCTGATGATATTTTTATTCCAATATTTCAAAACATAAATTGTTGATTAAATAGTATAATTACTTATTTTTGTCTGAGATAATCTGGTCCTGAGTCCTGCCTGATCACATGTTAAAAATGTCTGTGCAACAAGTTCTTGCATGTTCTTAACTACCTCTTTTAGTATCCTATATCTATATATCTACTAATCCACAAACCTTTTGTCAATGTAGTAGTATGTATTTTCTTTTTGATCCCTTGCTGAGAAATAGTGTTACGTGACATAGATCTCAAAAATCAATTGCCAAGTGAAACATTAGCCTGTCAACAACCTTACTTTTTCAGGTTTGTGAAGAGCAGATGTGTGAAGACCAGGTCTTGCCTTTGGCTATCAACATCATGGACAGATTTCTGTGCATTTGTGAAATCAAGAGACAACAATTGCAGCTACTTGGTGCCACCTGCCTTCTGATCGCTTCCAAGGTTAGAAGTACGAATCTGCTCCCCATCGATCTTCTCTGTGCCTATACTGATTACAGTGTCTCTTATGAAAACATAGCGGTAAGTAAATGTTTTAATACCTAATATGTAAATAGTTGTAGCTAGTAGCATAGTCATTGTGTGTAACAGGTGACAAATGAGTAGTGTAGTCTGTTCACTAAACTCAGACACAACTAGTAATTTTAGTTGGTAATTTTATTGTTTTTGGCCAATTTTGCCAAAATTAGCAAAATTACTAACTATTTAGTAATTATTAACTATTTAGCAATTATTTTTTTTTGTCAATTTTACCAAATTCGCAAATTTACTTACTAAAATCACTACCTAGTCAGTTGTGTCTGAGTTTAACGAACCGACTATACATTTTTTACTGTGTTACACAAATTCCAATGCAAAATTTGTCTTTTTCTTATAAATGCTTACTTACAAAGAATTTTGTTAGTTCTTGAAATCACCTCCTTCAAGAAATTTGTTACCTGTCAATTGTTTATTCAACTTCACTCAAGAAACTATTTAATTTCCTTGCAATAAGATATTTCTTAATACTATGATAGTATGTGATGACAATCCCATATCAATTCAATTTTGAAAAGGTCTGGTGACCACTAAAATATTTTTTAGGTTTCTTTAGCAAATTTTTCAGTTTTTGTATCAACATTGACTATTCTTCTAAAATATCCTCCTTTCATTTAACTATTTTAAGACGAAAAGTGTTGTCACTATATAAGATCCTTTGAGACATCCTGAAGAATAATTTACAAATTGTTACTTGTTACACAAGAAGAAATATAACATAAATATCATCTTGGTATATCTCAGTAGCTAATTATCAACTGATTAAAAGATGACACTCTGCTAGAACAGAACATACGCGTAACCAGGGGTTTTGGGGGTTACTACACCCCCCTCATTTGGATATACTTTGAGCTTATGAACCCCCTATGTGTTTAACACCATTACTATTCCATACCCCGCAGAGACTATCAAATAGTTGTAACCCCTCCCCCTTAGGATCATCCTGAACAGAAGATGTGAAGTTTATATTAATACTGGAAGAAATCATGCAAGTTTTATCTTATTAGGGATCCCACATTACACAGTATATAGACTAAAAGAATAAAATCATCTCAATACAAAACTTAAAGCTTTCTTTAGAGCAATTGAATCATTTATTTTTGAAAGGGAGTAGCACCATTTTTTACTTTTCGAGTTATAGTAGAAAATCCTTCTCTCTTTTTATATCTGTTTCATTTGGTGTTCAATGCAGTTTCGCAGTAGGTATAAACTATATCCATGCAATGCATCAGTGTTTGCTTCCTTTCAGCACCAAATGACATGGACATAGAAAAAGAGAAGGGTTTTTCACTATAACTTGAAAAGTAGAAAATGGCGCTTACCCCCTTTTAACAATAAACGATTCAATTACAGAATTTATCTGAAAAATATCAAGAAATAGGTACTCCATAGATGTCATAGTTCTACATTACATGTAGTGACATAGGTACATGAAGGCTTAAATTGTGAATTGAACAGATGTGATACATTTTATCTGCACATTGTACCTATTGGATGGAAGTTTGTCCATAGTTGGACAAAAGGTGATTTCAATAAATTTCTGTTAAAAAAAACTCAATATTTAATTATTGTTATGTTGTTACAATGACAAGAAAAATTTGTCATTGGAATTGTTTCACCACACAATATGATGTAGAAAAAATTATATAGAACAGAGTAGATGCTAAAAGCCACAGAAATGGACTGTGAATATCTGTAGGAAAATCTCTGAGAAAACGATAATCAAATGAGATGTATGAATTGTAGATGACATTAGGACAAAACAACTTCTATGGTACATCCATGTACAGAGGATGACAGTAAGAAATCAACTGTTAAGCTGCAGAAAACATGGAATATCAAGAAGAAGCTGGAGAGAAGGCGTATATAGGTAAACAAGAGCCTGCAACTTGGATGAAGACACATGGAGAGATAGATAGATGGCGGCTGGGTATTGAAAAATGTCCTAGCTAGACTATTGTAAATCAATTAATTGTAATATGTTGTTAGGTGTGTATAATATGTTATAGGTAGGGAGGTTGTATGGTGTTATAGACCTTTCTACACTGTTCTGTATTTGGTCCTTCCTGAGCATAGCGGATTCCAGTCTGAGACTTTGGGGGAGGAACTCTCTTCTGAGCTGGACTCTACACAGGACAGGACAGACTGGGTGAGGGCAATCTCAACCCTGACACTGTTTGACCCAACAGCATGTAGAAATCAAGCACAATAGGACAGGTGTGAATAAAGTATAAGGGGCAGCTCCTATGTCTATAACTGCCTACACCATGCTCAATCTATAAATGATCATCAGACAATCCCATCACACTTCGCATATAATACAATGAGATTTGTGCTGCGACTACTGCTTTCCTAAATCCCAAGATGTAACGTCATCATGTCCATGAGATGCATGGCACAGGAGGAAAAGTATTGTCTAAGTCATAGGCGTAACCAGGGGGGTTTTGGGGGTTATAACCCCCCATTGGGATGGACTTTGAGCTCTATACGCTTAACACCATATCCCTCAGAGACCTCAGTAGTTGTAACCCCCCTTTCCAGTAGTTGTAACCCCCCCTTAGGATCATCCTGGTTACTCCTATGGTCTAAGTAGACCCTTAACAATGTTCCAGAGATCTGGCGAATTCTCCTTGTTCATGTTTGTTATTTTGTTATGGTCTATTTTTGTTTTCCGAGATAAACTAGGCTATGGATAATTAAAACATGCAGAAGCTGGGATGTTTTGTTAGTTACGATATCTAATAGTATTCGTAAGTTCATTTTTCATTCGTAGATCTCACGGAAGTTGAACACTTCTTTGTTTTATGTAAAGATGGCAACATACATGGCTCTGCTAGAACATCTTGAATGTAATGGAAAATGTTTATAGTAGACTCATAAGTACTCATAACATACTATAAATAGTAGACTTAAAAGTAGAAAAAAAGTTTAATTACTCTTGCTTAATATTTATCGTCTTAATTATTTTAACTGTACTAATATGCAAGTATTTACTGTAAGTTCTAAAATGACAAATTTACAATGATTAAATCGACGTCAAAATATCGGCAAGTCCTTATCTTTAAAGCGGCTACTCTAATTTCGTAAACATTTATACCAAACGTTGATGCCGCCACTTTTTTGCGCATTCTGGCCGAATTCCATCTCTACTATACCTACCTCAAGCACTTATTATTTTACCTATTGTTTTTAACTTTTGGGCTAGTCCAGACCTGTTGAACTGATTAGGAGAGCTGTAGATCACAATTAAAGCAGGAATAACAGCAATAAACCATCCTTACTGAGAATAAAGTCATTAAAATTAACGCTGATTCGGAAACAGACGACCCCTATCCATTTTCGTTATTCTTTGGTCCCAATAAGGATAATATTTTCTATAATAGAGAAAATAGAAATCCACTCTTGGTTGATTAACTATCGATGTTTTACCAAAAAGCATGAAATCATATACATTACTTAATTCCTGAACCCAAACAGGCCATTACTTTTTATTACGAGACAATCGGCTGGGATCCCCATTTATTTTTTTCATAGTTCATTCTTACAGAAGATAAAAAGATTTCAAAATTGTTGATTATGCGTTTTGTTATCTTAAAAAATATGAATATTTACAACGCAAATTTAAGTCTATAGCATTTGATTAAGCTGATATCGTTTGGGTATCAAGTTTTTTATTTATTTATATGGTTGTCCAACAGCAACAGCCTTTATTTATTATCCTGCAAATTTTGTTTTTTTTAACATTATGTATCTTAAACAGTCATGTGAAAAATTGGCGTGTGATTCTTCCTTTATACAGCGTGTCCACGGATGGGATGCACAAGAGGAAAAACTTTTTTATTTTCAATTTTAGCGAAAAATGTCATTCTTGATAAAAAGATTTGCTTGTTCTAAAACCCTATAAAACGACATAAAATTCAAGTTTTTCAGAACCTGCTTTATTTTGTAGCCAATTTTATGTAAATCCTGATAAATTTTTGCACTAAGTTCCAAATACATAGTAACAATAATCAATAATCTAGTGATAGTGTTGCTGAGCTACAATGCAGCTTAGTAACTGTCAACTCCGATAAATAATTTGCGAATTATCCTTATTTTCGACAATGTTAAGCGTTCACAAAGAATTTATCTTTTGAATTGTTGTGAATTATTTATCAATAATAACAGTTCACAAGATAAATTCTTTGTTGAACGCTTAACATTGTCGAAAAAAATGACAATTCGCAAATGATTTATCGGAGTTGACAATTACTAATCTGCATTGTAGCTTAGCAACACTAGATTATTGTTACGATTTCGAACTTGGTGCAAAAATTTATAGGGATTTGCATAAAATTGGATATAAAATTAAGCAGGTTTGGAAAAACTTGAATTTTATTTCATTTTATGGGGTTTTAGATTTTAGAACAACCAAAACTTTTTATCAAGATTGACATATTTCGATAAAATTGAAAATAAAAAAGTTTCTCCTCTTGGGCACCCCATCCGTGGACACACTGTATTTCTGTTTAGCATACAGGGTGCTGCATTAGTGCGAGGAAGTCAAATTAATGCTTGGTCGTATGAGATCCGAAAAAAAAATTTAAAAGTTGGGGCATACATAGGACCATAATTTAAAAATATTTTCAAATATACAGTGTCACCCGTATTGACAGCGTGAAACAAACTTACCTTTTTTTAATGGAACACCCTGTATATTTTTACATTTTTGTACTCGTCGATTTTTACTTCTTGAAATATAAGGTTTTGCAATGTTATACGAGATGATTAAAAAAATAATTACATTTTTTTTATTAATTTCATAGCAATATTCACACCCTGTAGAATCGTAGTGATTTGACATTAAAAAATATATTTACGTTCAAATGATTTTTAGTATTATCTACTATTGTAAAAAATTATTAACATAGCGAAATGTTTAATTTTGGTATACAGGGTTGATCGAAACTCGGAATGAGTTTTCGTAAATCGAACACCCTGTATTTTAGTATGGTAATGAAATGTTATTTTATGGCACTTTAATATTTATCAAGCACCTATACCTGTATTGCTTTAACTTGCGAGTTATTCGTGATGTTTTAAGCCAAACATTAATTCCAACAACAATCACGAGAAATTTTGTTAGGTTGGCCGCGAAAATATTCAGTCAAAAATAATTAAAAAAAATACAGAATACATAATCTAGACTGATCCTTAATTTATTAATATTTGATGAGATATCAAAATACCTCAGTAGTTAAGATTGTTGGTGTGTAAAATGTTAATAAAAAACACAATATTCTATCTAGTTGACTATTACTGACACTAAACTTGCTTAAAAATTTGACAACACTCATTCCAAGTTTCGACCAACCCTTTAGTTATACCAAAATGAAACATTTCGCTATATTAATAATTTTTTAAAGTAGTAGACTACATTAAAAATCATTTGAACATAAATAGATTTTTTGATGTCAAATCACTACGGTTCTAAAGGGTGTGAATATTAGAGGAAAGTAACCAAATATGGAATAGTGTCCTAATATGGAATTCCTTGATTTCTCTGAAAATATAAGTTGGAAGCGCACTACAAGACCATCCTCTATTTCAGTCGCTCTCTTTATTATCATATTCACACCTCTATGTCAGATGCGCGAAAGATACGTGTCTGGCAGGCGCGTTTTGTTTTATCGTCTCGCAGAAAATTTCAAAGGTAAATATATGCAACGAGTATTATTCGTTATTATGCAGGAATATAGACTTGTTATGCTATTGAGTATATGGATAGTACCTTTATTTAAATATTTTATGACCATCTGTAATTAAAACATTACGACTTGAAAAAATGTTGATGCTAGTTTAAACTAATGTACAAATCCAAATATGGACAGTCGTTGGTGCCTAATTATGGAATAGTGGATTAAGTGCATAATGTGTGAGCTCATTATGATTTGCTGGTCCAGAGTTTCATGCATGGATCTGTGATGTCCGCAAGTGAATTAAGTTAATTCTTTAATTTTTCACAATTTTCTTTTTTAAATTTATTTGATCTCAGATGTTTATGTCTATTTTTGATATTGATATGTTGATTTTTTTCCTATATTCCATATATGGGTACCTATTCCATATTTGTTCACTCATTTGGGATTTTGTTTTTTTGTTCGAAATATTTTTGTTAATTAAGATATTTAATAGAAGGCTTTTAATTACATACATAAAAATGTATGACTGATTTGTCATAAAACATTAATAGGTCTGGATCCCGCGTATGAAAAAAAGGTTGATTAATAGCAAGCTGAAAATTTGATAATAGCTTAAGGGTGTCTAGTCGGATAAACTTTGATGTATGGGAACACTGGAACAGGGGCAGTTTTAATTGTGGAACAGGTTAAAAATTTGGAACGGTCACACCACGAAGACGGCACATTTATTTTGTCCGACAGAACAGACTTAAATTCTCCGAACAGAGATTAAACTCTCATGCAAAAATCAGGCTGCTATTTATCACCTGTCATAATTTCTGCCATTTGACATATTCTACATGACCCACTCATTAAAACGCCCATTTGGTGATAAATAGCAGTCTGATTTTTGCATGAGAGTTTAATCTCTGTTCGGAGAGTTTAAGTCTATTCTGTCGGACAAAATAAATGTGCCGTTTTCGTGGTCTGACCGTTCCAAATTTTTAACCTGTTCCACAATTAAAACTTCCCCTGTTCCAGTGTTCCCATATATCAAAGTTTATCCGACTAGACACCCTTAAGCTATTAACAAATTTTCAGCTTGCTATTAATCAACTTTTTTTTCATACGCGGGATCCAGACCTATAAAGTGTTTTCATTTCTATAATAGTTATTTATGATATGTGTTAAAAGCACACGTTTAAGGCACGCATGTGAAAGTTTGCAGAATGAGCGATAGCGAGTTCTGCAATTCACATGAGTGCCTTAAAAATGTACTTTTTAACACGCATATCATACAATATTTTTTCTACAAACGTAATTACAGGACAATATCTACAAAAACTTTTACTTGAACTTGACTGACATTCCATTTTTATATTTTTTTGACATTACATCAAAATTGCCTATACGGTCAATACGAACTGCAGTGCCTTAAAAATATTTTAAAGCACTAGTGCCTTAAAGTAGCATTTTTTAACGCTCGTATGGAGTGCTAAAAATTGCATTTTTAATACGGTTGTAGAAAAAGGTATTTTTTTATATTCCCAAAACAAAATGGTATTCCATAATTGGCGACTTTCCTCTACTATGAAATTAATAAAAAACGTAATTATCTTTTAAACTACCTCGTATAATATTGCAAAACCTTATACTTATTTTAAGAAGGAGACAGATGAGTGTCCAAAAATGTAATAATATACAGGGTGTTCCATTAAAAAAGACAGATAAGTTTGTTTCACCTTGTCAATACGGGTGTTGAAAATATTTTTAAAATAAGGTACTAGCTATGCCCCAACTTTTACCTAAATAATTTTTTTCGTATCTCTTACGACAAATGAGTAATTGCACTTCCTCGGACCAATACCGCACCCCGTATAATATATTATAAGAAAATGTTCTATATTAACCTTCGGTCGGGCGCAATAAAATTCTAACACGGTGGGGCGCATCTCATCTGTGAGATCAAAAATAAATTTCTGCCTAATCTTAACAACAAAAAATAATAAACAGTGCTATTCAATTAAAAATGGTTACCTATAGTCCGTCCGCTATAACTTTTCCCATGCGGTGCGATTCATTTTCAATCAAATTAAGTCAAAACAGAAAGTGAAACGTACGCCGATGTGTGTAATATATAGTATACAGTATACAAAATGTATATACACATCGACGTTCGTTTCAATTTATGTTTTGACTTAATTTGATCGAAAATGAATCATACCGCATGGGAAAAGTTATAGCGGACGGACTATATTTTTTGATTTCTAACTAATATTTTTAAATAATCGCATAAATAATTAACACAAAAAATAAGTTATTTAATCATCAACGAAAAACGCCTCCCGTAGGCACATCAAATATCTAAAATCTAAGTATTTAATCTCACAGATTAGATGCGCCCGACCGAAGGTTAAATATGTTTCGAGCGTGAATGTTTTTCAACATTAATAGAAAAAAAAAAAAGTTTTAAGTTGGTGGTCAGTCGAGTATTTAGTGTACAATATGATTTAAAGGGTTCATTATTGCCTATACTGGTTTACAATGGCATTTTGACCGTTTTCTGACACGCGTAGGTTATTTACAGTTGGCGTGTGACCAGAGGATAACCCATGATGCCCATTGCAGCAACATACGTTGATCTCATTGTTTGTTAACCTCGTTATTACCTCTAACGGCCAATGCCCTTTCACTACCTTAAAAAATGTATTATACTATTTTTTTTATCTATTACACCAGTACATTTTTAACACTTTTCGTATAATCAGTCCCAAATTGGTGTGGGTCCCTATGAGTGTAGTACCGAAGTAGCTCTACAATATCCTAAGTTAATTACAAAAAAATAAAGATTAAGAAAATAAAATTTACATAGTACCCCCGAAATAAATAAAGACTTAAAAGTAACAGTTGTATTTTCCTTGCTCCGAATTTATGTTGAATACTTGAATACATGAAACTTTTATATTTTGGGTCATAAAAAATATTATATTGTTTTCTTAACAACCAATTGGATATCAGATTTCAGTGTTCCTGCTTGTTATTTTCTGATAAAAAAACTCCCCAAGATATTGAATAATTTCATTGGACTCTGCACCATTTTGTATCTCCTCATAGATAATGTAAATGGACTAACATTCTAACATTCACTATGGTACTGAACAACAGTAAGTGTATGTTCTCAAAAAATTTAGTTTAGACCATTCTACCTTCTAGCCTTTTTTTATCAGTACTGTCTGACGTCTGTATCTTTAAAAATTGTGTAGAAAAACTGCACATAATTTTTCTATTTATATCTAATTGCCACATACCCTTTACTTCTTGCTTTACAGTATTAAATACCATTTAAAATATTTTTGAATTTATACTTCTTTACGCGCGATATGAGAGTGAATTTTAATAGGATTAAAACCTTTGATCCCGGCGCAGTCGCATTACAACTTTGTTCTGATTGGATGTTCAAATTACATGACAAAAATTATTCAATATGGCAGCTGTGGCACAGCTGTCAGCTGTGGGAAATAATTGTTGAATATGAAGGTAAACAAATGTATAATATATTAGTTCTATTGTTGTGAGGACAGAAACAAAAAAGTTTATAATTGTAGTGATTTTTTAATAGTTTTTAAAGCAACAGGTACGTAATAATTGTAAATGTATCATAGGTATTTCTACCAAAATACATAGTATGTAATACTTTTATTTACATAATTTGATTACCATCAAAATTTCTATCAATATTCACCTAATATATTGTTTTCTTACTCTATGTTTTGTTGTATTTTTTCAATTCTAAATCATTTCAATTCAAAATCAAAATAATTTGATTTACATAATTCAAAAATGACAAAAGTTTAATCCGTTTAGTTAGTCGATCTTCGCACATAATGACATACTGTCTCCGTGGCGAAGCGTTTAATGCGAGTGAACCCCAATACAACGCCAATACCAGCCGCGGTGGTAAGTTGGTTCGAATCCCAATAGAAACTTATTTTTTTTATTTTTTTTATACATTTTATGATTGTAAGTATATTTATTATATCATTTTATTTTCAGAAAATACGTATTTAGTTAAAAAATTTTTCGACAATTAATGTTCAAAAATCATTTGTGGCGTTTTTAATGTGTTTGTGTGTGTTTTATTCTTTTATTATTTTAATTTTTGGCACTGTTTTAATAAAAATGTTTGAGAAGTAGTAAGTATAAATTAGTTTAATATTTAAATAAAATATAAATAAAAAGTATATTAATTTCGTTTATAATCATATAATCATATAATAGAAGTATAACTTCTTACGTGCGTACAAAGTACACACACATTCTTTTTTTTTTAAATCTAACCTAATCTAACCAAACTTTTAATTCATAAATATGTAAAAGTAAAATTAGTGGTTAAAAGTCAAATGTGTAGCTCCCTCTAATTACAATTTTTTGACGTCTCTATACCTTTACTTTACGTTCCTAACTTTTGGAACATAATGCAAGATTAGAAAGTTTTTTACCAAAATTCAAAATTTTCTTTTTCTAAATTTCCACGAAAATAATTATGTCGCTCTTCATCTTTTTGTGCGATTTTGTACCACTTGACTTAGCACTGGAACCACTGAGCGTATCCTTCAACTGAAGAAGAGGGTCTTCCTACAATTTACCGCCAAAAGAAAACGGACTTACCATATTGAGGATTAACTCGATAATTACCGCCTAATAATATGGTTGTATTAATTGAAGGTTTGGCTAACCAGTAAAATTATTGTTGGTGTCTAATAATTTATGAAATTTATGATTTAAAGTATCTATACACTTGTCTTAAAAAAATGTATATACTGATCTTTAATGGATATAATCAATACTTCTACTGCACTTTCCTATACTAGTGGTCCCTAAACTTTAGCCTACCACCCCATTAAAAAAATTACTAGCACCCTCTGGAATTTTTTTAAAATTATATTAATCGCAATTAAACAGAAAAAAATTATTTATCAAGGTTTTTCGTAATAGGTGTGGATCCCGCGTATGAAAAAAAGTTGATTAATAGCAAGCTGAAAATTTGTTAATAACTTAAGGGTGTCTAGTCGGACAAACTTTGATATATGGGAACACTGGAACAGGGGAAGTTTTAATTGTGGAACAGGTTAAAAATTTGGAACGGTCAGACTTGTTACCCTTTCATTGAACTCTCATGCAAAAATCAGACTGCTATTTATCACCTGTCATAATTCCTGTCATTTGACATATTCTACGTGTTCCACTTATTATAATTCCCATTTGGTGATATATAGCAGCCTGATTTTTGCATAAGAGTTTAATGAAAGGGTAACAAATCAATTGGAAGTTCTGTCGGACAAAATACATGTGACGTTTTCGTGGTCTGACCGTTCCAAATTTTTAACCTGTTCCACAATTAAAACTTTCCCTGTTCCAGTGTTCCCATATATCAAAGTTTGTCCGACTAGACACCCTTAAGCTATTAACAAATTTTCAGCTTGCTATTAATCACCTTTTTTTTCATACGCGGGATTCAGATCTATAAAATATAGTACCTAAAGGAATTTGTAAATAAGAAACATGAAACAAGATATTATGAAAATATTTTTATTGAACTAAGAATAGAAAGCTACATTTCAACACCTAGTATCACCGAAACGAAGCATTTGCGGACATATGTTTATATAGCAAACTCTCATTATTTTTTTTTATACAAAATTGGCCCCTGTGTTCGCACTTTTTTACTATCACTTTGTATATCACTACAAATATTTTGATTTTTGTGTGATATCGGTATATCTCTAAACTCACTGTTTTTTTCATCTGCCGTTCGTGGAATTTAAAGGGAGCATATTTGTTAAAAATTTAGAATTCCTCGAAACAGTTTGTTCACTTCATAATAGTTGGACTATCTTTCTTATCATTTTTAGCAAATACTTATTTATGATTAAATAAGTTTAAATGGTGTTCCAGATTATGATTTTTTTAAATATAAACACGTGCAGTCATTATGCCTGTGCTTTTTCTTTTTTTACTTAAACAGAGGCGGATTTGAAGATTTGCCGCCCCTGGGCTATCCACAATTTTCCACCCTCCCCCCGCCATTTTTTACTTTTTTACCAAAATTTGCCGCCCCTGAATTCTGCCGCCCTACAGCCCATATGTAAATCCAGCCCTCAACCTACAGTCGTTCAAAAGCCTTCTAGTTAGCCCAGTACCGTCTAAGATCTGGATTGACACAATAATCACAAACTGTGAAGCTGTTATTCATGACTTTCTGCCATCTTATTAATGATTGTAACCGCAATTTCCATTCTACAGTCCTTATAGAGATGACTGTTCCTCATTCGTCACATACAAAGAGCATCAACAATGTTTCTTGATGCTTTGTTATGGAATTTCTGAATTATTGCTAAACTGCTTGACACACCCGCAAAATGGGCTTCCATAAGCCCATTAGGTACTGACAAAAACGATAATATACTGGGCGATCATCATCATTCTCTTTGCCTTATCCCTATGCGGGGTCAGCTTCCCTAATTGCATTTCTCCACACAATTCTATCTTGGGTCAGATCAATGTTAATCCCCTTTACCAACATGTCCTGCCTTATCGTCTTCCCCTAGGTTTTCTTTGGTCTTCCTCTCCTACTCCTTCCAGGAATCTGCACTTCAGCTATTCTTCGTATTGGGTGATTAACGTCTCGACGTTGAACATGACCAAACCATCTTAACCTATGATCTCTCCTTTTGGCATCAATTGGTGCCACACCTAGATTTCCCTTTATATACTCATTTCTAATTTTATCCTTCTTTGTCACTCCACTTATCCATCTAAGCATTCGCATTTCCGCCACATGCATTCGTTGTTCCTCTTTCTTTTTCACTGCCCAACATTCAGTTTCGTACATCATAGCCGGTCTTATGGCTGGCTGTTTTATAGAATTTTCCCTTCTGCTTCATTGGAATTTTTCTGTCACACAACACACCACTCGCTTCTTTTCACTTCATCCATCCAGCCCTAATTCTACTGCATGCGTCTCCATCTATTTCTCCATTACTCTGTAATACCGATCCTAGGTATTTAAAACTATCGCTTTCCACAATCATTTCACCATCCAAAGATACCATTTTATTTGTAGTAACTCCATCTTTAAATGAACTTTCCAAATACTCTGTTTTTGTCCTACTAAGATTTAAACCTTTTTCCTCCAGAGCTTGTCTCCACTGTTCCAGATAATGTACTGGGCGAAATACGTAATATATTAGCATCTCCGACAAAGAAAGAAAGAACAAGCAAGCAATCACTAGTGTTTAACCCAGCTTAAAGACCGCTTTACAGCTTGCAAGAAAACTTGCTGCAATTTCTTGCATGCAAGACTTTCATGCAAGTCTATTGCATGGTCTTTTACAGCTTGCAACCCGGCTTGCATGCAATTTGAAAGTTTTACCCTTAACCTAACTTATAAACTTTTGTTTTTTTTTAATTACTTTATTGCTGTTTATTTAACTTGGTAAATTTCGAAATGCCAAGACTATCAGAAATAACCAAATATAAAAGGAAAACGGCGGTAGCAGCAACTTTAAGGCCGGCCATTGGTAATGTTATAAGTATAGCCGATCCCATCACCTTTATAAAGTACACCACTCATAATCTAGAGCATATATGTATACCGAAAAATGCTTAACCTACTAACAATATATGTCGCTAGTTCCAGCCATATTTTTGTTATCCTACCTGTTGTGTATTGTTTATAAAAAAATGTGAAAGTTTTGCTTTTTTCTCAATAAATATAAGAGCGTTTATATCTAAATTACTTAAGTATTTAAATGAATTTCATGATAAAATTCCGTTTAGCACTACAGTAGAAGTAATGGAAGGATATAACGTTAAAAAAATGTGAATTAATAAAGTACTTTTTGCGTGGTGTACTTTTAAAATAAATTTCTGAAATTAATAGAAATTGGCATGTGAAACGTAAATATTCGACATATAATACGAATACAGTATAGGAATCTGTAAGAATCTAAGCTCTGTTAATGTAGCCATTATGTATAAGATGGCGCTACGAAAAATATTATATACATGTGCAAAATTCAGGAGCGGATGGCCCGTTTGAAACTTTCCTTTGGAAATTTCGGTACTGTATAGAGAGTAATACCGTTTTGAGGGATGCGGGTGGTTCATTATTGCGTACTTGGAATAATATCAGGGCCCCGTAACCGGGCGTGCAACGCGTGCGTAACCCCAATGGGGCGCCAAACCGAAGGATTGGTAAATAAGAAATATTTATTTTAAATGAGATAATCATTTTTTATATACAATTTTATTTATTCCATGAACAGCTAGAGAAATCTCAAAAATCAAATATTGTGTTATTACTGAAAAAATGATTATTATTCCCGTCCTGAAATGTTGAACGTACTCCGTCTAAAATATATTACATTTTATTGTCCCTTCCTAATTTTTTTCTTTGAAGTATGTAGATAGATTGAATTACGCTTGCCATATGAAAATCAAACATCAAATCACACTCCTTGACGACTAGAAACATAAATTAGTACCCATAACGCAACTTAGCAGTTTTACTCCTATAAAGTGAATCTTTTACTCTAATGATAATTACCCTTAAGTAAACACATACTCTATGAATTATGATTATGTATTTAACTTGGGTATTACCTTTTCCCGTAAAATTAATAATGTATTAATAATAATTAAAATTAATAATTAATAAAATTAATATGAAACCATATGGTTGCTAGTTATGCAGACACCCTATATAAAATTTGTTTGAAAACTTTGATATAACAAAATATTATTGTTTATTTACTTGAATGTATATTTTTAATTTAATACACAGGGTGCTTCATTCATGTTGCAAAAAAATTTAAGGGGAAAGACGCAAAATATCGCTTCTCAAAATTTTCCTGTGTTTTAAATGTGTTCATTTTTTTCGAATACTGAGAAAACTAATAAGTATTTTTAAAAAAATTAAACGCAGAATGAAAGAAAACGTTATTGCCGAGGGCCGACAGTCCCTTAGAATAAATAAAAAGTTTCTTTTGAATTAAATATTTGCAATTCACTAAATTTTCTCTGTTTTCACTAAGTTTTCAGGAGAAGTTTTTTCAGGAGAAGAATAGGAGAAGTTTTAATTGTAGAACAGTTTAAAAATTTGGAACGTCAGATTACGAAAACGCTCCATGTATTTTTTCGAACAGAACTTCCAATTGATTTGTTACTGTTTCATTAAACTCTCATGCAAAAATCATATTGCTATTTATCAAAAATATAATTCCTGCCATTTGACATGTTCTTCGTGTTAAACTTATTAAAATGCCCAGTTGGTGATAATACCAGTCTGATTTTTGCATAAGAGTTTAATGAAATCGTAACAAATCAGTTGGAAGTTCTGTCAGACAAAATACATGGAACGTTTTCGTAGTCTGATGTTCCAAATTTTTAACCTGTTCCACAATTAAAGCTTCGCCTGTTTCAGTGTTCCCGTACATCAAAGTTTGTCCGACTAGACACAGTTAAGTTAAAAATTTTCAGCTTGTTATTAATCAACTTCTTTTTTGTACGCGAGATCCAAGCCTATAATTCAAATTTAACTTATAAATAAGTGATTTTTACTCAGGTCAGCCGTTATGATGAAACATTTTATTTTAGGGAATATAGTATGGTATAGTTAGACCCATACCCAGACATCCAAAGTGAAAGTTATCCTCCAACACCAAATTGTTCTATATGGTCCACATAATGTTCAGAAAAAAGTCACACCATTTTGAGCGTCGGGTTTGGGGGGGAGAGGGGGGAGAAATCGGTAAATTCGTAGTTTTTTACGTTTTTCGTCAATATTTCTAAAACTATGCGATTTAGCATGAACAACCTTCTATACAAAATTGTTCTACATTAAATTTGAAACAAAAAAGGTCCTATGCATAACCCTTCTAAAATGAACGGTTCCAAAGTTACGGAGGTAGTATGTTATAATTGGTCCAAAAAAGGCCTAACCCAGACATCCGAAGTAAAAGTTTTCCTGCAACACCAAATTGTTCTATATGGTCCACATATGAGTGATCGCGTCTAACCTTAATTTATACCGTTTTTTTTTAGTTGTTATATGCATGTTTATCCGATTTTTTTGCCGGTACGGCGAGCTCTATTTCAAAAATCTTCTAGTTTCCTCCAAATAATATTTTTTCTAGATTTTTTGTGATATTCTAAATAAAATAAGTTTCTTGACATTTTTCTCCAAAGTTAATGGTTTTAAAGTTATAAGCGATTTAAATCCGAAAAATGCCAAAACGCATTTTTGGATTTTAAATCGCTTATAACTTTAAAACTGTTAACTTTTGAGAAAAATGTCAAGAAACTTATTTTATTTAAAATGTCCCAAAAAATCTAGAAAAAATATTTTTTGGAGGAAAACTGGAGATTTTTGAAATAGAGCGCGCCGCACCGACAAAAAAATCGGATGGACATGTATATTTAACAATTAAAACACGACGGTTTAAATTAGGGTTAGACACAATCACTCTTTAGAATCTTCAAGCTGAATGTTTAAACTTCAATTTAAGAATCTGGCAACCTCAAAAGTTCTAATTTAAATATGAGTTTTTAGGCCTCGTAAATGAGCATTTTCGCACTTTTCAGATTTTAAATCGCCTATAACTCGAAAACTATCAATTTTTGAAAAAAATTACAAGATACCTTTCTTGTTTAGAATGACCCACTAAACTTAAAAATATATGTTCCGGGGCAAAAAAACGTGATCTTTTCTATTTGTTTATAAAAATTGTTTAAACAGTTTCTGCCCAAAAATTCCGCCCGGCACCCTTCAGATTTGTTTAGAGGGGACATGTTTGAATAGGAATCCACAAAGAAACCGAATCAGAAATTTTCCCAGACGGGAGCGGTCTCACCACATGGACTAAAATAGATTTCTCCAATACTTTTGGTTTAGATTTTACCACGAGATACGAGCACAGTATTTATCCAAGTAAAATTTTCAGCGAGACCCCGTCCTTAAACCGCCTACTAAAAAATTAAAAGTTCGCACCTGATATATAAAACGATTTCGAGTCATCTTAGCGAGGCCGCACCTGCATACTCTCTGTACTTAACTAAACTATCGACTCACTAAAAATTCTGCCGTTTGCGGCCTCGCTTAGATATCTATTGCGTTATTTCTCCGATAGAGGCAGCATCTCTCGGGAAAGAATCTTTTCTCTCTGTTGCGCCGGCATTTGGGGACCTCTCTTTCATACAACGGCCGGCCTTAAGTATTATTATTGCTGCAGCCAGCCTTTTAGTCACTAATTTAGAACGCCGAGATTGAAGATGGTGAGTAAGATCTTAGTTGAACAAGAAGAGGGGTAATAATGTATCTCCAACAGAAGAATTTATCCAAGTAGATGATGAAAATGACTCTAATTTTCTAGGAATGAATGTACATTTTAATAAACCCTTGGGAAAAATTGAACAATTACAAAGAAATCTATATTTCGAAATACTATTTCTGCGAAACACAAATTAATTATTATCCTAAGGTACTTAGCTAGAGGAGAGAGAGCTTCCGTAGCTTAATATACAATTTACAATAATTATAGAATCTCAGAAAGTGCCATTTCATTATTCATTCATTTCCATCATTGATATATTTCACAAACAGAAAACAGCTGATCGGCATGTATTCGTGTCAATGACATTTGATATTGTGGAAAAATCAAATTCCCCTAGACTTGCATGAAAACTTGCAGAAAAAATGGCACCAAACCGATTATCGCGCAATTGCAAGAAGTTGCATGCAATAATCAACTGACGACATACTGCGCATGCCTTTAGGCAACTTTCTTGCGTCTTGCAGGTAGAATTGCAAGCTGTAAAGCGCCCTTAAGAGACCTTGAGAATGACATTCGGGCGACAATTCATTGGGGCGAGGAGGATTACTAATGTAAGCAGGAATCTATCTATCAGCAAAGTGCTTATCATTTGGGAGTCCTGAGTACAAAGACTCCCATACGAAATCCTATCCCGAACAATGCAGGGCAGCATGAGGCGCTCTATTCCCGCTATCTCTAGTGACTTATCATCTGTATTGCTTGCTCGAGCCTCGAGTCCTTGCTCTGACGTGTAGTTCGTTGACTCCTTGCTCGAGGATGTGGGCCCCTCTTGTTAGCATTTTTTTATGGCTTGCGCTTTGTGTTTGAATAATTTTTTTTGGTAGCCGAAGCTGTTTTTTGGGTTTTTTTGTAGATTTTTTGTGGGCTGTCTGAAACATGAATGAAATCAATATTAGTAGAGTTAGAAAATTGGTAAGATCGCTTAACAGCATATTTATATTTAGCTTGAGGTCAGGGCCGCCGAGAGGGATGAGCGGGCCCCGGTAAAAAAAGTGAAGGGCGGGCCCCTGGCAAAAAGTGAAGAGCGAAAAAAATTGTTTAATTTTTATAGAATTCAAATTATTAATAATAAATAATAAGAAACATTTCAAATATAAATTTTATTAAATTTTGATTATATGATTTAAAATAGTGAAAATATTTATATTACAGGTGCTTTTCGAGTTTTCTGATTGACAAAAATGTTTCTAATTCTCAATTCACAAAGTTAATAGGCAGCTAACCGATTCTGTTTCATTGTAGCTATCATTACCTCATACAATTTTTTATGCGAAAAAGAAAACTAAAGGATCTTTCTGCTTCTGTGACTGTCACCGGTAATGTGCAAAATATTCTTAACGCAATAACGATTCAAATTTGAGATGTTTAATTTTATTAAGCAAATATATTGGAAAAAGTTTAGATTCACCAATATCATCCTTGTATATCGCTCTCAATTGAAAAATTTCATCTATCAGTTTTTCACTGATGTCTTCTTTATAAAACTTGCGCAATACATACCTATATCAATTTTTTTCTTAATATTGTCGTCATCTTCCTCTCGGAATATCCATAAAATGTTAAATGACTTTTATTTTCCGCTTAAAATCTTCTGGTTAAATTGCGTATTATATGACACCATTTAATATTTCCCAGCGAAATATTGCATCGGGCTCAAAATTATCAGTCACATCACTACTAGGCCCAGGCAAATCATCAAAAAATCTCACAAGCGTTTTGCGCCGTTTTTCTTTATTTGATGTAGAATAGAATAGAATAGAAAATATGCTTTATTGTCACTGAAAATTATACAATTTTATGGACAAAGCTTAACATAGAGTCAGAGTCATGTAAATTCTGGAGTTATTCCATAATTGCTGGTAACTAATTTAGATTCTTTAACATAGATTCTTCTGATTTTTTGTAAATCTCCTAGAAGCCCTGATATATTTTTAATCTCCATATCCATACCATAGTTTTATCTAATTGCACTGTAGTATTTGACTCGTGTGATTTATTGCTGTTAAAATTTTAAACAAAATCGATTAAAGGTCGTAATATTAAATATAGCCGAGTATTAATTAAACGCATTATGGGCATAATGTGAAGAGCAAAAAAATCGGGAAAAATTACGTCTTTGGTCTGGTCGACGCCGGGCCCCTTACATCTCCGGGCCCCGGTAAAATGTACCGGCTGTACCGCCCTCTCGGCGGCCCTGCTTGAGGTTAATAGTGAAAAACATACCGTTAATAATACAATTAGGAATCAAAATAGTCTAGAGTTCTAGAAGTTATTATAATTTATTTTTTCCTAATCAATTCGGCGAAGCACTTATTTATATTTTGTTTACGTTGGTACATATCACTTTCGTGAGAAAGTCCTCCAACAAATTGTTTTCGCACTCCTACATCATCTACATTCCGATTTGTTATGGGAAAAGAATCCAGGCAGTATAATAACCGTTAATTTAATTATTAGCAGTATGAGTATGATTGTATGATACATTATTATTCTTCTTAGTCTTAGTCACAATTTGTAAACTAAAGCCAATATTCGTTTATAACCAAAGGCGCCTATCAAGATCAATAAAACACCGATAGACGACAAATATTAAAATCAGTGTTGACGATGAATATTTTATAATCTAACCAACATTATCTTATTTCGTTGTACATATAGGATTAACTATTTATATGGGAAATACGCCACAATTAAACTGAAAAAAATAATTTTATTAACGTTTCGACGCCCAAATCGGGTATCGTTGTCAAAATACAAAATACTACTAAATTAAACAAAAATTTTGTTGCTAAGTAAAATATTCTTCTAATAATTTATTTAATCTGACTCATTTATATTGGAAATTCAGACATATACATTTTAAAGGAGAAGACTTTAAAATTATATTGCCAATATTTATGAGTTGCGTTCCTGGGACGACTTTACTGAAAGATAGTTCATTCGATTACATGAAATCAACCCCAACTCAAGAATATCTGTCACAAAAAATATTCTTCTCTTCATTTGAATGGCCTTAGCTGCCAGAGCTATCCGGCCAGGATCCGTACAAAAAAATCATAGCATGTGATCTGTCTTTAAAAAGGCAACCAAATGCAACGATGACAGTAAAATTCTCGCGTTAGAGATTCCATAGTAAATCACGAGGGAAAACCAGGAAAAAACCTCGTGATATTGTACTCATAAATATTGGCAATATCATTTTAAAGTCTTCTACTTTAAAATGTATAATATATGTCTGAATTGCCAATATAAATGAGTTAGATTAAATAAATTATTAGAAGAATATTTTACTTAGCAATAACATTTTTGTTAACAATTTAGTAGTATTTTGTATTTTGACAACGACACCCCGTTTGGGCGTCGAAACGTTAATAAAATTATTTTTTTCAATTTAATTGTGGCTATTTCCCAATTCCCATATAAGTAGTTAATCATAAAAATGCCACAAGGAAATAGCTTCAGAACAATACATATAGGATGTCGCCCAGATTCAGTTTCACTTTTTCAATTTTGATTTCGTAAAAAATGGGTTTCTTACAGGGTGTGATTAAACTATACGTGCATCGTGCATCCACTATTCTGGGAGACCAGGGATTCTTTTGTTAAGATTAGCATATCTTAGTCAAAGACTCCAGATTTAAGGCACTGAAAACTCACCCCCATCTAACCATCACGGATAGTGTTTGTTAGCGTCATCAACGTATATCAACTAGGTCATTCCTTGGCACTTATTGACAGCAGATATTTAGCATGGTACTACCACCAAGACCCTTCTACTAACCATTCTCCCTCTTCCTATTTCATTCGAGCTTGAATCTGACTATGGTGAAGTTGGGAGAACAAGAGATCTAACATAATCCAACAGAACAATCCTCCTGAACGAATCCTTGTCACAGCACGGGCAAATTAAATGTAGTGTAGTGTAGATGTAGAGAAAGCTGTGGCCTACAATGAATGCTATATCACAAGAAACAGAAAACGGTGATCCTGAAGATATCTACCTATTAATTGTCGATTGGTTTCAAAATTTATTAGAAAGAGCTTTCGAGACCAGTGAAGATTTAAATTATTGGTTTAAGGACGGAAGAAGTAGAGCAATTTACGACAGATGAAGAAGTATCTGAAGCTGCACCAGAAAAAGAAGAATGTATCAAAAAAAAAACGAGATACAGCTTTTAATTGGTTCAATATCTGAATTACATAGGCTGAAGAAAATTTCGTATCTGCTAAAAATATTTTATTATTTTAGCAGATATTTTTTTATAAAGAGGTTTCTAAACAAGGACTAAAAGTTACACAAAATCATCATCATCATTGGCGCTACAACCACAACCCCCGGGTGAGTCTTGGCCTGTTCTAGAATCAGCTTCCATTCCTTCCTGTCCTTCGCCTTGCGTTTCCAATTTCATACTCTTAACACTCATAAGTCTTCTTACACCTGATCCTTAAATCGTGCTCTCGATCTGCCTCTTCCTCACTCAATCCGGTCTTTGGTTATAAATGTGGTTTGACGGCTCCATCTCGTTCATTCTTTCTAAGTGGTCTAGCCACCGCAGTCTTCGTTTATTTTGATGGACCTACTAATACTAGGTTCAGTAGAAATTATAGCGTCTACTCTATAATCCATTCTTCTACATGCCATTATAAATGTCTGAGGATTTGACGTTCAAAACAGCTCAAACGTTTATTGAATAAAGTTCGGAAGTTAGTTGCCTTTTCGGACTCTTGTTATATACACATATCATTCTCCTTCTTTAGGTGCCGTGTCTGCATTCAGACGTTGGCCGTCATCATGTTTACAATTTCCTGAAACCTCATCTCTTTCCTTCCACTTTTTCTTGTATTATGAGGCAAAGCAGATCCTATTTAGGTCCTCGAATTATATGGCCGAAGTATTCTGTTTTTCTCCTCTTTATGATGCTTATGAGCAGACGTTCTGAATACATCATTTGAAGAACATCTTCATTGAAAGTTATCTTTAGGATATCTTTAGGATTCGTCGATAGCACCACAATTCGAATGCTTCTAATTTGTTTAGCATTGTGGTTTTTAACGTCCATGTCTCACAACCATACATATCATTAGCACGGCATATATTATTGTTTATTAGTCTATATTCGCAAACATCATCATGATATCGTTACTTTAATAGTTCAGAGAAGTAAGTAATAGCTATTTGTATAACAAGGGAGGAAAGTGCTACTTTTCCTCCCGAGAATGAAGTTTACTGCCCGACGCGTAGCGGAGGGCAGTAATCATTCAAGGGAGGAAAAGGCACTTTACTCCCATGTTATACATATGGTTTTTCCACCTTCCTCAAATAACAAGTCATTTTTTCGTTTTTACTTAATTTATTTATGTAACTAACCAACAAAATTTATTAGAACTAAAACTAACAAGTATGTGGAATATAACTGTCAACTGTCAAATATAAGTCAAAAATATTAATGTAAACATTGTTAAATCAAAATAACAATTTACTGTTTTTTACCATTGTGCAAAATACAGGGTGTTTTATAAATAAACGTTAAAATGTATAGATACTTACGTAATAAAAATAGATATTGTACAGGGCGTCAATAAGTTGTATTTCATGAATGAAATATCATGACGTCACTTTTACTTTTCCTCCCTAGGGAGGAAAAATATTTTCCTCCCTAGGGAGGAAAAGTACAACTTTGCTCCCTACAATCAGGTCCGGAAAAGTATACTTTCGGTAGAGGTAGGTGGAAAAAAATATATCCTGTTGGTGACACAACCCCCTCCAGGCCGAAACCAAATTTTTTGAGTAGTATGGACATCTATATAACCTATATGTTTCCTGCAGCCGATTTTGATGATATACATAGTTATAAACAAATGAAGATCAAAAAACGGCAAATTTTCGCTTTTTTCGTCTATTACCAAAAAGTTAAGCATTTTATACAAATTTGAGAGTAAGAAACTCATAAATCGTATAAAGAGCTTCAATATGGCGTTCGTGCTGAATATGTCTATTCTTATTGGTTGCTTAGAAAATTGCAAAATAAATAATAAATTTTGAGTTTTTATAAATATTCATAAGTTATGTAAAAATTAACTTAGAACGTTCTTATTACACGGAATGCTGAGACTTCTGGTGCTTAAATTATCATACCCTAAATTTCAAAGCAATCGGTCAAATAGTTTAAAAGTTATTTAATTTGTTTATCCCAAATTAATTTTTTTGCAACACTATAAGTCAGAAAATGATGAAGTTACAGTAATACTTTGGATAGTTTATGAAAAAAGACTATTTACACTATTAATTTAATTAAAAAAATGACAAAAAATAATTCTAAATATTGCAAAATTATTTTGCAAGAACATGTGAATTAAAAAAAGGGGGGGCTAACTTCGTCCCTAATTGTCCTAGGACAATTGTTTTTCTTTCTAAATGTGTATAAAAATTCAGTCTTTCTAAATATTAAAAAATAATTTTTCTGCGGGTAACGGTTAAAAAGTGATTCTAATTGTTTATAAGTAAGCAAAAAATCGACAGGTTTTTGCAAAATAATTTTAGACTGTTTAAAATTACTTTTTGTATTTTTTTTTAATTAAGTTAATAGTATAAATGTTCTTCTTTCATAAACTGTCCGAAGTATTACTGTAACCTCATAATTTTCTGACTTATAGTGTTGCAAAAAAATGAATTTGGGATAAACAAATTAAATAACTTTTAAACTATTTGACCAATTCTTTGAAATTTAAAATATAATTTAAGCACAAGAAGTCTCAGCATTCCGTGTAATAAGAAGGTTCTAACATAATTTTTACATAAGTTATGAACATTTATAAAATCTCAAAATTTATGACTTTTTTGCAATTTTCTAAGCAGCAAATAAGTATAGACATATTCAGCGAACGCCATATTGAAGTTTTTTTATATGATTTATGAGTTTCTTATTCTTAAATTTGTTTGGAATGCTTTACTGTTTAGTAGTAGACGAAAAAAGCGAAAATTTACCGTTTTTTGATCTTCATTATTGTTTATAACTATGTATATCATCAAAATCGGCTGCAGGAAACATATAGGTTATTAATAGGTCTGGATCCCGCGTATGAAAAAAAAGTTGATTAATAGCAAGCTGAAAATTTGTTAATAGTTTAAGGGTGTCTAGTCGGATAAACTTTGATATATGGGAACACTGAAACAGGGGCAGTTTTAATTGTGGAACAGGTTAAAAATTTGGAACGGTCAGACCACGAAAACGGCACATTTATTTTGTCCGACATAACAGACTTAAACTCTCCGAACAGAGATTAAACTCTCATGCAAAAATCAGACTGCTATTTATCACCTGTCATAATTCCTGTCATTTGACATCGCCCTCATCGTTCCACTCATTAAAACGCCCATTTGGTGATAAATAGCAGTCTGATTTTTGCAAGAGAGTTTAATCTCTGTTCGGAGAGTTTAAGTCTGTCGGACAAAATACATGTGCCGTTTTCGTGATCTGACCGTTCCAAATTTTTAACCTGTTCCACAATTAAAACTTCCCCTGTTCCAGTGTTTCGATATATCAAAGTTTGTCTGACTAGACACCCTTAAGCTATTAACAAATTTTCAGCTTGCTATTAATCAACTTTTTTTTCATACGCGGGATCCAGACCTATAATATATGTAGATGTCCATACTACTCAAAAAATTTGGTTTCGGCCTGGAGGGGGATGTGTCACGAGAACAATGATATTTCTCTTTACTATAATGTTCGATTTCAATTTTGGATATGTGTAAATCTCGTCTCATTAACAAGAATAATATCATGATCGGTCTAATTGTTGTTTTGATCTTTGTTTTTCTGTTTTGTCGGCGATTTAGACATCGGTATCGACAAAAAAATGATCTCACTATTTGGTTTTCTGTAAGATTTGCTAAAATTCTTGATAAAATATGCGATATAGAGCAGCTGATTTTTCTTCATGGTCAGATTTTATTTTAAGTCATGGGATATTAAAATATCTGCTTGGGACGGAAATTAGGCCAATGTGTGTCACGTCCACGTGTCGTACATAAAGACGACTAGACATAGCGGATGACGCAATAAGAAGTTTTTATATCTGATGACATTGAGACGCACACGTCCGGAAGGAAAAGATAATAATTGTAAACATTATCCGAAGATCTTTTCGTCTACCACCATTGTCTTACAGGGTCAGGTCTCATTAAATTTTGATTATGGTTTTCCCTTTTGTTGGGCAGTGATAACGTCTTACCGCAAATTACTTCAAATGTTCTAAGGGTGTTCATCCACCTTACATCCGTTTCGAAAAGGAAGAATATCCTGAATATATCAATCGAGTGTCCTCGTTTCATCGCGGGATGATTTTTGTGTAATTACGCCGTCTTTTCAATTGCGGGAAGTGGGTTACCCGTTCACCACTTGCTACCTTTGTGGTTTTCGAACACGGTACTTAAACCAACAAAGAGGATTTTTTTCTTTGTATGTAGATAAATATATGTCGGATTCCACAGAAAATATATGCACTTTTTTTTATGCTAAAAACATTGATTTTGAAATTTGAGAGCACACTCTTGGGACTAATTTTTGAAGTGATACTTCTTTTCGCTATCGCACGGTATGGAATTTTTACGGAACTAAAATCGTATTTGGCGTCATTCAAAAATCGTGACGCGAGTGGTAACCTTGCGGTATACCGTAATATATAATATCTATACACATATTTTAACTTTCTTAGTAAACTAAGTACAGATCCCGAATTATCTATTGTTTGACTGGTTTCAGGATGATTTCAAGTATAAATCCCGAATTTTAAATTATTGGCTGGCTTCGGGGTTGTTTCAAACCTGTGCAAATACGCATGATTTGTTCAATTTACTCAAAAAAATAGTTCTATACATGTTTTTATGGTAAAAGTAAGTATGGATCCCGAATTTGATATTATTGACTGAGTTCGGGTGGTTATAATCCTATAGGGGTTGATTTGTTCAGTTTTCAAAAAAAATAGTAGCGGCACATGTTTAGCGACTAAATATAGATTCCGAATTTTCAATTCTTGACTGGTTTCGGGGTGGTTTTAACCCTGTAGGGGACAATTTTTTCAGTTCTTTCCGAAAAATATAGTGCGACACATTGTTATATGGTAAAATTAGATATAGATTCAGAATTTTCTATTATCGACTGGGTTTCGGGTGGTTTTAGCCCTGTAGGTGTTGATTAAATGAAATTAAATAAAAGTAAACCAAATTAAATAAAATGATGTAAAATAAAATTAAATTAAAGAAAACCGAATAAGATTAAATAAAATTCAATACAATTAAATAAAGTTAAATAAAATAATATTTGATAAAATGTAATAAAATGAAATAAAACTGAATAAAATAAAATAAAATAAATCGAATAGAATCGAAACGAATTGAATTGAATCGAATCTGTAAGAAGTATTCTCTTCTGTTGGCACTCCGCAGGAAGTGACACGCTCTTTTTTTTGTTCTTTAGTACTTAAATCTGGGAAAAAATAATACCGCCACCCTGAAGGAGAGTAATTATGTATGTCTTTTTTGAGAAATTTCAAAAATTAAATGAGCGAAATAATAGTGATTTTGGAGTGTAAAAATGTCGATTTAAAATCACTGTAGAATCTATTCAAAGGCACCTACAAACCTTAATAAAAACAAAATGATTTTTGTACACTTTTAAAATTAAAATAATGCTTTTGGTTTTCTATTCATTCTCAATCTACAGGGTAAGTTTTAAGTATGAGATGTCTCATTTATCTCGGAAACGGCTTGCACGATTATTGCTTCCTGCACTTTTTATTATTTCTATCAAGTAACCTTTTTTTAAATTTACCAATCAGTATTATCTAAGTAATCATTAAATCATCCCCCAGACGTTTATCATTTTTGATAAACATCCCTCTACCAAAATTCACCTTATTCAAACTACCCCCGAAACGAGTTCAAAAATCTTGCGTATTATGGGAAAACCACCCCTTAATCGCACCTTTTCTCATGCAATACCCTTGTTCCCTGCATAGACATGTGTAGGTCTAACTGTGAGAAACTAAAAAGCTCTTTTGTTGTAAATACGGGACCTGATTCCGATATGGGCCGTATTTCTTTAAGGGAAACTACCCTCGAAAGGGCGCTCAAACCGGAACTAAGTTCAAAGATCTCTGCTCTTCCATTTTCAATAGACATGATAATAGTATGGATTTAGATTATTTCCTAAGGGTGCAGGATGAGGAAGGATGTTGAGGTTCATCTTTGAGAATCCGCTTCCTTTTTTATTATGTATTTTCAATTCTCATTTGCATATTATAGAGTTGTTGTCAGTTATGAAATACTTAATATATTCAAAAATCAACTTAAACTATAATTTAGAAGCTAATATTTTATTTTGTGCTTAATATTTTGTTCCAATAAGCTTTATATGTCCTATAAACAATTACAGATCTGTTTAAAACTATCTAATTATAAGACTAAAACAATAGTAATAAATCAGCAAATAACCAATCATAATATGTAAAATAGACATTGATGGGAGATGGGATCAGTATTGAACAGGTAATGGAAATAAAATACCTTGAAATTATACTGACCAGGTATAGAGACCTGGACAAAAAAGTGAGAGATTAAGTACAAAAAGCAAATAGACATGCTGGACTCATTAATAATGGCGAAACCGACATATTAACGCTGAGATGAAGTCAAGAATTTATAAAACCACTGTAAGACCAATAATGACATGCATCAGAAACAAGACCCGACACAGCCACAACACAAAAACTACTGGAAACTGCAGAGATGAGAGTACCGAGAAGAACAACAGGAAAGACAATGTGGAATCTAAAGAGAAAAGAGAAGTGAAGATAAAAGAAAATGTATCGTACAGTGTATAAAAGAATGGACACTACATAGAAAAAAAAATAGAATGGAATAACCAGAATTGGACAACCTTCCATAGAGGTATCAATCCGCCAATGAACAAGCAGAAGTGCTTATAACGAGGAAGAAGAATAACTTCCAAGGGCATGGAATGAGGTAATACATATTCTGATACTCTCGCTTCTTGTGTGTTTTACTGCATTTTTATTTTGATTACCATTACTGGTAAAGAGGCAATTTATAAAAATCTTTGATTACCTCTTACACACCACATTTCACCACCTTCTCGAATAATATTACAACATATCGCACCTTTGGGGAAACATTGACGTAAATGCAAATTTTTCACAAATTGGGCTATCAACACTATGATATTCCTAATACTCGTATTTATCTGGTGAAACAAAGTCAGAAGTAACTCTTTCCTATTTCGCTAATGTACCAGTACGATGACTTGTATGTCGTTGTTGAATTTTCGTTTTTACCTGTTCTCTTGCCACAACAAAGTCATATTGTCAGTTGTGCGTGATACAACATTAGTATGCAATGATAAAATTATGAAATTTTTGAAGAATGCTAATTTTTGGAGAAACAATGACATATTTGCTAATTTTAGAAGAAACAATGACATATTTGCTAATTTTCTCCTTTTTTCATGCAGCTTTATGAGGGGATGTATAAGAAAAATCCTAAAAAATCCTTTATATATTATAGTATACGGTATTAACTAAAACAGTGGACAATAAATTTCTACTTTCTCTTGTAATTTGCATCTCATTTTTGGCCTTGGCCTTAACTAACTTTCAAAACTTTAAATGCGTTTTTTCAACAATTAACAAATTTGCACTTGTCAGTGTTTCCCCAAAGGTGCGATATAGATTTCCATTTTCTACCAAAGATCAAATCAGAAAGATATATATCTTTTAATCGAATTACAACATACGACCAAAATGACATGTAATTATAATGTCCCCTTAGTGGTATATTGGGTGTAGGGTTAAAATAAAGCTGTTATTATTTTAGCGGTTTTATCTATAGCGATTTTCGTGATGCGACATCATTAATGATCTGTGCGACCTGAATAACATCGCATTCCCATCATTAGCGGGTCATTTTCAGATGACAAAGAGGAAATTGATGACCACGCGTAATTAGAGAAAAATGACAAATTTAAGACGCAAAATTTTAATACCAGTAGTTTTATCTCTTGAGTTGTTTATTGAAAAAAAGTTCCCATATCATGTAAACTGATATTGTAAACCAATAATTCCTCAGAATTGGTTATTATTAATATTTTTGATTTATGTCAAAAGATTGCTATGTGGTGACCAAAAATAGATTTGCAGATGTTTGCAGATTGTATTTTTAATACCTAAATATTGGTAACGATCTTTCGGTAAAACCAATTTAAAATATTAAAGTATATCATAGACTACTGGTCCCAATGAGAAGTTTTTAACATAATTACTAAAAAATGGTTTGTTTACAGTTTGAAAATGTTGCTGCTAAAGGGCGTGATAAGTAATAAATTTTATATCAACCAATGTTAATTATACATTATTATACCTGGATAAGGTACTTATTAACACGATGAAGTCAAATTCGTCAATTTTCAATTGCTAGTGCAGGAAAATTAAGATGGAACATGACCATCAATGTAAAAAATGTTAGTCTGTTTAATAGTTATCTTCTTCTTGAGATAGCTTCTGATTACTGAAAGTTGGCGATAATTTAGGCAAAAAATTCTCTGTTTGAAATGTTGACCATGCTTGACCAGTGACCATGTCTCTTAATACAATTCTTTAATCAGGAACATATTCTTCCTCATGGGACCCTGTTTCTTTCAATCTTCGCTTCTCTTCTGAGTAGTAGAAAGTAGTGTTTTTTTTTATAAAATATGCCCTAGATACCTTGTTTTCCGGTATTTTACAATATTCTCCAATTTTTGAAAAGCGAATCCGACATGTTCTATAAAAGCCCATACTTCAAATTAGTCGTTAATCGTTAAGATATTGAGGGGTTATTAAAACCTATCAACAATTATATCTGCTTGTTGTGAGTGTGAGGGCGATTACCTTAATCCACCTTAAGAGTGACTGTATCCTATGCATATCTAAAGTTATTTAGGTTTCTCCGTTCACTTTGTTCCTTTCTATTCTCTTTTGATTTTCTATTCTCATTTGGAAAGATTTTTCAGACTGTATGCAAGGCCGTAACTACGATGTTGGGGCCCCGGGGCAAACATGATCTGGTGGCCCCTACCGTGGGGTCTGGGGTTTATTCCCCAGCGGAACGGGGGGGGGGAGGTCCGGAAAAATGCTTGATATTTAACCCCTTGAAAACTCATTTTAAAACATTCCATGACTAAAGTTTCTTGTACATACCTACATATTGCGATTTTAGTTGACCAACGAAAAAAATTTTGAAATCACCTTATTTTAAGTTAAATAACTTTACAAGTATGTACCATCTTATCTGTGTTATGCAAGTACATTGTTCGGCTACAATGTGGTTCCTTTCGGTGGTGGCCAAAATCACACACACCGACACGCCAGAATCCCGACAGGTCAAAATCCCGACATGCAACAATCCTCGCATAAGCAAAAATCCCGACCACTACATTTTGAATTTTTATTGTTTCCGTTTCAAATGCAATACCAAATCATATTATAGAGCAGGGGTGGCCAAACTGCGGCTCGCGAGCCACATGCGGCTCTTTGAAGGATTACTTGTGCCTCTCGATTGTACCCGAGTTATTTTTCAATTTTGGATTAGATATGATTTAAAAAAATTATTATCGTTCCATAATATGTGTTTCAAAAGGTCTTTTAATTGACTGACAACAAACATGAAAGACTTTGTAACAAATTCCATTTCCATCCAAGATAAGAATGATATGACACATCGAAAACTGCGCTAACGATCATTACATAAGAGTGGCGCAATGTAAAAGTCAGTAATCAACCGAATCCAGACCGATTTTTGTATAACTCTTGCTACAGATGTAATTTGTATTAGGTACACATTTTGCATTTAAGTCATTTTACTCGACTTAGAAAAAATTTTTTGCCATATTATACTAGAAAAACTTAACGAGTAGGTATATAAAAAAGCCGGAAGGAATATTGACCGAACTCCAAAATAGATTTGAAGACTTAAAATATGTTAAATCGTCTCTTCATTTTTTTCCGAATTCATTTGAAATGAACATAGTTCATAAGGTGAATTTTTTATTATTACCAATATATGACCCAAACAACATCTGTAGAATTAAAATTAATAGAGACGCAAGAAGATCAAGCTCGAAAATAAAACTATAAGTCGACGCCGAATACCGAATTTTGGAAATTTGTACCAGAATCCAAGAAGGTACCCTAAAAAAGAATGCTTGTCGAATTATTTCCATATTAGGAACAACGTACTTGTGTGGACCATTTTATTCCATTTTATAATTCGTGAAATCCTAACACCGATCAATATTACCTAACCAGCATCTAAAAGAATTACTGAGAAGTCATATATTAATCACCAAATTCCTAAAGAATTATCAAAAGAAGGAAAACAAAAATGTAATTAAGTTTAAATATTTCGTAATTGTATTTCGGTTTTCAGTAAGTAAAAGTTCTGTTAAAAAAATTGTAAATACCTTCTATACATAGATACTTTTTGAATAAGTATTTTATTGCGGCTCGCGAAAAACTTCAACTTGTGAAAAGTGGCTCGGACTATTAAGAAGCTTGGCCACCCCCTGTTATAGAGTATTGAAATTGAAAAATTAATTACTTACTAATGAGTACGGGTACTAATTATTATGTATTTTAAAAGAAAGAATCATTAAACACTTCATTTTATAATAGAAAAGCTATACTTACTGAAATGGAAGGTTGTACGTGACATGATAATATCTATTATATGAAAGTAAACTTGTTAATTCATATACCCATGTTAGAAATTTTATTTAGAAAATTAGTTCATATTAAATGGTAAAAACCAGAAATAAATGTAATTATATGTTAAAAAGGAACTTATCGAACCTGTCGGTATTCTGGCGTGTCGGGATTTTGGCCTGTCGAGATTTTGGGGTAGACCCGGTTCCTTTCACGTACAACCAATATGTGGCCTGGGGTAAATTGGTTAGAACAATATAGCTGGGACGAGGAGCCCATATTCCGGTTACATTTTAATTTTTATGTCGCCAAAAAGAATAATTTTCTCAGTAACAATTTATATCTTTATTAAAGGTCTCGGGGCCCCAGCTTAGCCCGGGCCTCCTCTTCCAATGGCATTTTAGGTTTTATTACGCCAAAATAACTAATTTCCTAGGCAATCATTTAAATTTTTATGTTATGCTCTCGGGGGCCCCAGCTCGAGTGCATCTGTAAGGTCTCTTTAAAGTTGTGTCATTTGAAACTATTTCGTTGGGATCGGCTTTTAAAATGCATATTTTTATTTTCCTCGTTAAAATCCATGCACGGCCAACCAAAAGAGGGTCCCTGCGGGGCCCCTCATGGCTGGGGGCCCAGGGGCACTGCCCCGGTTACCCCAGTGGTAGTTACGGCCCTGACTGTATGTTCAGGGTTGAGAAAGTACGCAACATTGACGCACTCCTCTCTTTATTGTCATTAAGCTGTCAGATGATCTTTTATTGAAGTCGATGCCATTACAGGTTCTTAATATGGGCCACCTATTTGTAGTCTACCCCATGTTTTTTTACGTTTCGAGTTCTGTATGTTTTACTTCATCAAAGGCTTTTCACTAATCGATGAGCAGTTGCTCGCTTTATCCACCTATACCAGTCGATGAAGCAAGAACGTTGATCTGGCTACTTTGGTAGTAGTATTTCAATGCCAAACATCAAGCCTCATATATACAAAACTAAGGGTAAGAACAGAACAAGTAGGTCGAGGTGGAGGTGTAGGTCGCGGTGGATGCTACTAGTTAATCGCGGTCGATGTCGACAGCACATAGCAAGGAGGTCACCTACGCTGTCAGTCGAGCTAGAACCACTCTCAAGTGAAGTAGTTTAATGAAATTTGAATGACAAAAATACTGTGCTTTTGCGATGTTGTGTCAGTCACAGTCAAGTGATGATAGTGATGAAATGTCAGCTGTAAATAATCAGATCCTCCTTCATATTTCAAAAATTTACTGAATCTAATTACTTTAGAAATTCAAAAATAAACTGAATACAAAAAAGGGATTGTATAAAAAGTATCAACTCAGATAGCGCAGGTAAACTTGGCTTCGAACGGACCAATCACAGGGAAGCATCCATCCAACTCATTTTATTTTCAAAAGCATCGATGTAAACCTCCTGGATGGCATCGCGCTAAACCTCTACCGCGACTTAATTGCTTTGTTCTCTTCCATTTCCATACACTACAATGTGTTTGTTTTACATGGATATCGACCGCGACCTCCACCTCCACCGCGACCTACTTGTTCTGTTCTTACCCTTATGTTGATTGTCTAAGATTGTCATATTAAATTCTTTTGCTCTTATGCTAAATCTGTGGACTTGTCTTTCGACTACCTTCATCTTGGATTATCCATAACATTGCGTTGTTTGAGTAAGTCAATCAGACACAGAAATGCTGATCTATTATACTCGAGGGATTTCTCGGTACATAATTTGCTGAATAATTTCCAGAAGTGCAAAGCTCTTGAAATTCTGAAGTGAATCCATTCTCAAATTTCTGTCAAAGCGAAATTTTTTGCAAAACATTGTCTTCAGAATCCTCAATGGGTTTTCGTTTAATCGTTCAGGATTCTTTTCCTTTTTAAAATGTTCTCCAGGAGAGTATGACATGTTACTAATTGTTTTTTCCTGGGTGTTCTGCTATACTATAACTGTATTTGTTTGTTAGATTTTTGAAGTTATACTTCTTTAGGCACGAGGGTGAATTTTTACATTCCCTGGCGCATGCGCACACCGACAGTATGGTATTAGTCGCTACATCTTTATGTAGCGCAAATAAGGTGTGTGTGAAAAGAATATATTATTAGTGTTTTTAGTAAATATATTTATTATAATTTTTGTGTCTTTGGATTTGTCTTCCTCGGAAATAAGATATTTTATAATAATAGTAAGTATATTTAAAATTTTTTTGTATATGTGCTTTACTTGGTCTATTAAATTTGTCAGTATGTATGGGAAATCTTGTAACCTGTCAAAGCAAAGGGAATATACCTCAGTGGTAGAGCGTGTGACCGGAGATCGAGAGGTACCCGGTTCAAATCCTTGTGTTTTCTATTTTTTTTTATTTTTGGTATTGTTTTAATAAAATTTTTTGGAAAATAGTAAGTAAAAATCAGTTTAATCTTTAAATAAAATACAAATAACCTGTTGAAAATATATTTATTTCGTTGAAATCATATAATAGAAGTATAACTTTTTACGTGCGTACAAAGTACACACACACACATTCTTTTTTAGTGAACATTCTACTGCATACTACTACATATCGGCGCTTCCAATCGTCACTTCACCCGGTTGTTCCATGGGTCCCATTCTAGGTTTCTTTATCTCAGCTCTTTATCTATTCTTCCGCTCCACCTTTTTCTCGGTCTACCTCGTTTTCCCTTTCCTTCTGGTTGTCGTTTTAGTATTTTCTTTGGTATTCGTTATCCATCCATTCTTTGTATATGTCCGAACCACAAAAGTCATCTGTGATTGTTCGTTTGAGTGAACATTCTTCGTTTGATAATTCAATTGTTTCATTTGTAGTTTAATAATATATTTAAAAATCCAGTTTGTTTATACCTACGGGCAGAAAACCACAAAAAAAACTATGTCAAAGCAAGGGGCTGTCCAATAAAATAATTCGCAACTTACTAACCAACTTTATATTTATTATCATCGGTTAACTATTTATCATGTAGCTATTGTTATGAAAAATTACGAGGGCATATATCTTGTTCTGGCAAAACTACAATCTCACTAACGAAATTTCTCTAACCCTATTAAAAAGTCCATGCCGATATTCCGTTTCCTATTCTTCCCGAAGAATCATTTTCATATTAATATGGTAATTTTGTTTTCATAGAAGCACAGACTGTTACAGTAACCGAATGAAATTCATCTTGTCTAGGATTTCCCTCCAAGAAAATAATAATAGGGTGATCTATTATGTCTATTCGCAAATTTGTAGGGCCGGACTCAGCTATCATGTTGAAATTTTGAACAGTGTATTACTTGGAAGATTTGGTTATTACGTTGCAGTCTGTTGCAGGACATATTAAAAGTTATGACTTTTTTATTGTATATTTATTTTGTGGTATTAAAACATTTCGGTATGAGATGTAACTTTGGATATTATTTAAAATCTTTAAATTTGTCTGTTAAATTTTGCGATAATTCTTGAAGAAAAGTCATAATATCTTGAAATGTGGCACATATTATATTCCTTTTGGTTCAAGGAAGAAACCTGTTAGTTCATCAACTTTACAGATTACTCCGGATAAAGAGGACATTGGGGGTTGGTTTGGTTTGACGTTCTGCAAAATTTTCCGTTAGATTCAATACTTATTCGTTATATCTTTTTGTTCATGTTGATTCAAGAGCAACAGTGATGCATTATCTCTGGCCTTCTCTTGCATTCTACAATGACAGAACATTGTAAATAACCCGGACCTCCCACATTGTTTGAAAAAAGATATTCTTTCCAAATATCTCTACTTTTATTAAAAAAAAATCTTGAAGCGAAGTCATCCCGAGAGTATAAACACAGGAAGCCCAAGCATTCTGATATCCCATCCATTAGCGAATAGGATATAAGATTAAGGTGTTTACACATTCACATTGGAATTAATCGACGAAAATTAAAGAAAAAATCTAAACGCATATGCAATTTTTTTAATTTGTAAAGAATTGTTGTTCTGAAGCTATTTCCTTGTGGCATTTTTATAATCATGTATTATTAATATTATTTATAATTTAAACATATTAAAGTCAGAATTTGGTATTAGTTTTTTGAAAGTAAATTAAATGTAAGACCAAATACTTACGATGTCGGGATAGTATCACGAATCACGAGGTTTTTTCCTGGTTTTCCGTCGTGATTTACTATGGAATCTCTAACGCGAGAATTTTACTGTCATCGTTGCATTTGGTTGTCTTTTTAAAGACAGATCACATGCTATGATTTTCTTGCGACGGATATTCTTGAGTTGGGATTGATTTCATGTAATCGAATGAACTATCTTTTAGTAAAGTCGTCCCAGGAACACAACTCATAAATATTGGCGATATCATTTTAAAGTCTTCTACTTTAAAATGTATAATATACGTCTGAATTGGCAATATAAATGAGTCAGATTAAATAAATTATTAGAAGAATTTTTTTACTTAGCAACAACATTTTTGTTTATTTTAATAGTACTTTGTATTTTGACAACGAAACCCGATTTGGGCTTCGAAACGTTAATACATTCATTTTTTAGTAAAATTGTGGCTTATTTCCCATAGAAAATACTTAATTGTAAAGAATTGTATAAAACTACATTATAAGTTTAAACGGAGAAAATATGTGGGTATAAAGTAAAAAAATAATCAACCTATGTATTTCTGGTAGAAGACTTAAGAACTTACATCTGTCAAGTGACCTGTGATGACCACATAAACATTATTTTTAAAGTTATTACAATATTTTTTTTGTAAAAAAACATATAAGTATATATAGTTTTTCCGATTGTTGTGATTCCATCATCTTGTAACACATCTGATTCCATCTGGATCCTATTACAATCTATTACTACTGTAGTCAGTAATATTACGCAGCCCTATCCTGTGCCAAAACAATAATAGACATCTATGAATGACTAATTTGCAAAAAGAGAATTCGAGTGCTCGTACGCAAACGAAAGGGTCAATTAGTTCATTCTTATTCTTCGGAAGCTAGACGCGGTGCCATGTCTGCGACGCGGTTATACACTTGGCAGTGACCTTTTTCTCCTCCTTCATTTCCCACAGACTCTATTGTACAGACAACCCTTTGTCTGGACCCGACCCTCTTAACGGCGGAGATGGACTCTCTCCCTTCGCCTTGGGAGTATCCAGACCGGTGACGGAGGGAAACCACCACCCGAGACAGGACGGATTTGTTGCGTTGTGATGCAATTCGTGGGGTTCCTATTTTTATTGAAAACGAAATTTGCTAAGTATTTTATATCGAATATATAAAAAAGAGAGAAGATACATTTGATACATACCTACTTCCTTGCAATCTTCTCATGTAGCCATGTAAAATATTATAATTATTGCAAGTGTACCTGTTTAATTATTATTTTTATTCAGTGTAGATAATGATATTATTATTAAAAGAAAGACTAAGTTTTTCAACCGAATAAAAAATTTGTAAAATAAAAGATTTTTAATTGAAAAACTTATTGACCCATTTTCCTGGTGACACCTCCAAGGCTTCTACAATATGCAAGCCAGATGGATGCTGCAGTGAAGACAAAAGGGAAGGAATTCTACACTATGCAATTCACAACCCCCGTCTGCAGCTTGGTGAAGTTCCAACGGAAAATGGACCTAGTTACTCTATAGGAGTAATACTAATATAAAATAAAAATGTGTACCATTTTTATTCAGTTGCAATGCGAAGCCAAAACCGTCTTAATTTTTACTTAGATTAGAGAGTGCAGCCAGCACTCTTATCGACGATTTCACCTCTTGTTAGAGGCTCTTCAGAGACTGCATAGGTTGCTTTCTCTAGTCCAAGTAAAATTTTTCAATTAAAAATCTTTTAAAAATATTTTATTTTACAAATATATTTATTAGGTTGAAAAATTTAGTCTTTTATTTAGCAGATGCCGCTACGCACCTACTGCCTTCACGTCAGTTGCAATGGATGACTAATATGTCGAAAAAATTTTACCCAGACTAGAGAAAGCAACCTATGCAGTCTCTGAAGAGCTTCTAACAAGAGGTGAAATCGTCGATAAGAGTGCTGGCTGCACTCTCTAATCTAAGTAAAAAATTAAGACGGTTTTGGCTTCGCATTGCAACTGAATAAAAATGGTACATTTTTATTTGATATTATTATTATTTAAACTCTAATAAATATTTTTTTAAAAGGCTTTTCGGCTTTCCCAAATTTGATTGGCGCAGTCAGTAGGATGGTTAAACGGATTTAACGAATACAAATTCCGGTTCGTTTCAACGATTTATTGACCTTTATTCGGAAGTGTTATATTCCTGTGGGTGGATTGAGTAGCCCTGTATAGCAGGAATCGTGTTGAAGGAGACTTTTCGAGTGAGTATCCTTGATACCTGCTTAGCCAAACCTCCAGAGTGAACCAGTTTACATGGAGTGGATACTTCTTCTCTGGTAAATGTTTATGTCGTATAGAGAGCCTAAAATTCAAATAAAACACAGTTGATTCAAGCGATTTTCAGAATGAATACTTAATGTCTAGCATATTAGCGAAAGTAAAAGGTGAAGCTGCTATCTCAGCATGCAGTTAGAACCTAACAAGATCTTCAAGGTGCCTTACTAAACACCTATGTTGATAAAAAAGATATGTACTATTTGAGTATAGAAATGTCAGTATTAAAACTAAAATATTGAAACAAACTCCCTTTGAATTCTTCAATAAAGTAGAATATAAAATAGAATATCTAAATGTACAAACATCGCTAATTACCACACGTTCTAATGTACAGGAATTATTTGTTGTTGTAGTCAACTTACCAGTTCGATCTTAAGAACAAAGTACCGAGGTGAGGGTTGACGTGGAGGGGATATGGCATGTCAACAGTACGACAGTGCTTCTTATGGTGGCCGAATTTTATACGCCGTCCCCCACGGGCGATAAATTTAGTTCTTTTTCTTCACTTATATTTGCTTACCTTACCACATTACAAAATACAATGGTTCACAAAAGTTCCTAACTTTTGCTTGGTGAATATCACTAAAAAACTATATTTGATAGAAATTTAGGAACGAATTATGGTTATCTTAAAAACACTATACTTAAGCAGAAAAAGCAACAGAGGAAGCAAAATTTCATCTTTATAGGAATTAAAAAGTCTCGAGATTGGGCAAATCCTGGATTTTCAACCTTTGTTTACAAATAAAAATATCACAGTCATGACGTCACACTTCAGCTGTTAGTCTTAAAATCTCTTCATACATATTTTTCAGTATAATATCAGACATCTTCCACCATATAGAGTATTTATAGCAAATTTGTAATAATGTATTAATACATTAGCATCAAATTAATAGTAAAATTTTAAACAATCTATTGTTTTTGTAAATCACGCATAACGCATACACATAAGATCGTCCCCCGTGACGTCAGACTGTACCACGTGACCTAAAATCATAGTTAACGCTCCCAGCGGATATATAGCCTGTCATCATAAATACCTGGTTATATTTAAACCCTATGCATCTCTTGTTTTTATATTATTTGTAACACAAATTATTTATATTCTTCAAACTTAACTGCATATAAGTAGTTCAAATGAAAGACTAGTTATAAAAAGCCACTATATTATCTTGAAGAAACCCTTTATTCATTTTTTCCAGAGTTGGGAACTGCTCGTGTTGTCCAAACTGCAGTGGAACGCATCTGCAATCACCGGCTTTGACTACATCGACCAAGTCCTGGAAAGGTGTTCATGGGGACACGCAAGCCAACTTTTACGACGACACGCCCTCACATTGATCCCGATTTGTTATACCGGTAAGTGTTACATTTATTACATATTTACTTACTTATTTGCTTATAAGCCAAACAAAAATAACTACACTTCTTCTTTTTTACAACTCTAGTACTAATAGGACATAAGTTTTGAGAAAAATATCATATCAAATTGTGGAGCTGCGATATTTTCAAAAAAAATTTAAATTTTCTTTAAATTATTTAGTCTTTTTATTAAACTCTAACTCAATCTAAAGACTCGAGAAGTCTAATATAAAAATCTTTTTTCAAGAAAAATAAATCTTAATTCTAAATAATAAAATTCGCTTACAAGATAAAGACGATGCGCGATGCTGATGTGCATTCGATCTTGAAGATTTCTAACTTCTAATTCCCTGGGACTAACTCTCTGCAGGCGGTTTCCGTAGAGCTGGTTTTTGGAATAGTGGACAAACACTTAAAATTGACGAGTATCTTCAGACTCTTCCACTATACTACTGACTGCGCCAATTATGAATGTTGTGAGAGCTTGGTGACGAAACAATTCTTGTTTAATTTTTTATCTTAGTATTTACAGTGTGATATTCTATAAAGTTGTTAATACAGCTTAAAATTCCCATTATTTTTTTATATAAATGCATAGTATGCATAAAAATGATTCAAAATCCAAAATAAGTGATATCTGTGAATGTGAACTAGGTATTTTATTCAATAACTATATATGTATAAACATGCAAAATATAAACCATTTTCTTTAAATTGTTTCCGTTTTTCGCTTAGTATGTCAATATGTATATACTCAACAACGAAGTTAACAACCCAAAAATTCTTCATGCCCTCATCAACATATTGGACCTCCATATGAGATAGAAAGAGATAGAGTTGGGGGGGTTTTTATATTTTTAAAGAAAAGGTCAACAGTTGTAGAATTATTTATTGTATGGCCACGCTACACCCTCTGCAAATACGCGGGTTTACTGTAGATTCCGTGCCCCAAATACAGCTGTAGATCTTGTTGGTAGATATGCGCCAATATGATACGCATTTTCAAGTACTCTTACTAGGGTGAAACTTGTTCCACCTGAACGTAATAACAATGGGGTGATTGTTTAGAATAGAATGTTAAAATATGTAAGATTTTTAATTTAAATCGTATTGCGATTGGTAAGGCGCCAATAACAGCAGGATTGGGAAAGGTAGAAAAATATAAATTGATTTTTGACCAAAAAGTTTTGCAGCAAAATCATATGTAAAAGACGAGTGGTGCGTTGTGTGACAGAAGGATTCTAGTGAAACTGAAAGGAAAATTATATAAAACTGTCGATAAAACCAGCTATGATGTACGGAATTGAATGTTGGACAGTTCGAAAGAAAGCGAAACAACGAATGCATGTGGCAGAAATGAGATTTTTTAGATGCATTATTAAAATTAATAGGAGAAGTCTAGATGGCAACAATCCAATGAATGGAAAATGAGAGAGTAAGATGGTTAGGGTATGTTTAAAGTCGAAATTATAATCACATAATACGAAGAATAGCTGGTTTAAAAGTTCCTGTAAGGCTAAGGAATACTGTCAGTGATGGTGTATGCGTCGATAGGGCATATCGGTAAAAAAGATTTGTATTGGTATGCCCCAAGATAGAAATGTATGGAGAAATGTAATTAGAGAAGCCGATCCCCGCATCGGAATAATCTTTTTCTTCAGATGCAAATCCACTGATGGCTGTTAGCGATCACATTATCCATTAACTCTCTGTTTCTTGCAATATGTATCAGAGATTGTATGTCGTTAATCCCTGTCCGTTGCTTTATGTTTCAGAAAGAGGATATTTTTTGCGTCCCATTCCTCTCTTGCCTTCAATTTTACCCTCGATTATAAGTTGCAGGAACCCAGGAACTGGTATTTTTCATTTCGCATGATGTGACCCAGATACACCGTTTTCCTTTTCTTGATTGTTTCGAAAAGTTGTCGTCCTGTTTCGAAAAGTTGTCGTCCTGTTTCGAAAAGTTGTCGTTCTTTGTTGATTATTTTAAGGACATCTACATTTGTGACTTTCGCTGTCAATGGTATCGGTATCTTTAGGATACGGCGATAAAGCCCCATTTTGAAAGCTTCTAATCTGTTTATATCCCTCGAGTTACCAGGCCTCTACGCCATATAGCAGCACCGACTACACGTAGCACTTCGTAAATTCGTAAACCTTAGTCTCAGTTGAAGATCGAACTCTGAACAAGTCAGTACATACCTTCCTGAATTTTACAAAAGCTTGTCAAGCTTGCTCAATGCGACATTTTACTTCCCTGTCCAATGCCGGCTTCAAAAAACCACGTTCACAGGTATTTAAATTATTTGCTCACTCTTTCAATGGACTTGGTATTCACTGTTAATATGTCGGTTACTACTAAAGTACCTAGTAAAGTCTACTATTCTTCCAGTTCTTTTCCTTCTCAGCTTTTGCGTCTTCAAAGGATTTAGCTGAAATCCATGATTTTCTTTTGATGTCCTTTCGATTTTCTTCCCTCCAATGTTTTTTTAAATACATATGTGTTCTTTCTAAAATGTCAATATATAAAAAAAGCGCGTAAGCACTTGTCATGTGAACGCGTCCTTATACTTTGTGCGGTTCTACCGCGTCAAATCAGCAACGTTACGCGTTTTTCTCGAAACTCGAATTTTTTAGTGCGATGGACACGATTTCTCGAGAACAAATCTACTGATTTTACTGCAACTTTGCACAGTTTATCTTTATAGTATTGTTTCATGATTGAACGAAGGAATTTTCAATCGGTCCACTCGTTCTTGTTTGATATGAAAATCCTGAAAAACGACGAGAATTGGAAAAAATGCTAAAAAATAGTAGAGGACACTTTATTCAAACTTATTTCAAAATTTAATTTTTTTTTCAATTACTTCGTTCAATAACAAGCCAAGGACATAAACTATAAACTATAAAAAAATCTTCGAATTTTTGTTTTGAGATGAACCTGCACCGAAATATTCTGCCTACCCAAGGCTGAACGAGGAAAACTGCAAGAAAAAATCGACAATTTTCAACATTTTTAGCTGAAAATGTTTTTACAACTTATTCAAATGCTAAACTTTTCTGTGGGTAAATTTTAAATAAAAAATACTTTTGGTTTTTAAAATATGTACAATTATTTGAAAAATAATTTTCTTCAATATCTCTGTAGCCCTTGGGGATAATTTCAAAAAAACTTGTTTTGTTTAAGAGAATAAAATTTCTACCCTTTAAAAACAGCCAACAACTCTTCCATTTCAGATAATTTATGGATTTACAATGAAAAGAAAGAAACAGTTCGTCCGCAAATAACAAAACAATTCGTTTTTCAATCCTCTTATTACACACAAAAGACAAACTATTAGTTCGGTGTTTTAATTTTAAAAAATAGTTAAATTCCCCTTCAACTAAACGTCATTATGCGATTATGCGTTAGAGCACGTGGCTGCATACTAGAACAAAAAACTCACTTGCAAATGCAAAAGTAAAACCTGAACGTGTGTATGCGCCAATTACGCCAACATCAGCAGGACCAGTTCAGCGGCCAGCAGCAACAGCAGATGCTTACTAGCAGGGCATTTTGGTTTTATATTATTTTATTGTACATGTTTTTTTGTAATGCGAAAGAGCGCGGTGTCGATCCAGGTGCTCGCGTGCACATGCCGCTACTCTAAATTCGCCATTTTTAAAAGGACTGGAGCCTTTGTTTGTTGATTTTATTCAATGAATGGTTGCGTAAAGGTCTTTAAATGCAGGTTTTAGCAGGAAGCCGAGGTATGTATGCCATTGTCGATTAATTTTAAAAATGAAAAACGTATGTGGCACGTCCAACAATGTGTTAATACAGAGGTGTTAAATAAAAACAATCTTCATTGTCCCCAAACTTACTTTTATTTTCTGGTTAATTCGTTATGAAAATCACTCTTTATTTGAGTCCCGGCACCCGGCTCCTGAAACGTTAAATGTTTACTACGTTAAATTTTTCCTCTAGCTAGAGTACAATTTTTTAACGTTAAATTTTTACGCTGTGTAAAATTTTACTCTTTGATTCGAAGTAACTACATTGAAAAAGTTTATCTATTTGATGTTAAAAAGAGATATTTAGGTGCTTATTTATCCCCTGATTTGTGGAAGTGACCAATAGTGAAACATTAGAGAACAATTTTTTGAAGCTTACGGCACCTACACCTATCTTGCTTACTCATTACTTATCTTTATCATATACGTATCCTTTACCATTACTTATCTTTATCATATACTTATCCTTTACCATTACTCCTTCGTAAGGATATAGTGGCGTCATATAATTTGTATGACTATTTCTCTTCCTCTGGACCCTTCAACTATCATTCGCTCCATGCCTTCTCTTCTTCTAGTTATATATCCAAAATATCTCAGAATATTTTGGTTGATAGTTGTGGTGAGTCTCGTTTTTACGTTAAGTTCTTTTAGTACATATTGAATTATTTGTGCGATTTAAACGGCCCATAAACTGCGTTCTTGCTCGACAGTTTTGTTCGACGAGTAGGTAAGGGAACGTTCAAGTATTACGTAACGCAATTTTTGAGGATTTTTGACCCCCCTCCCCCCATGTAACGCACCGTAACGTTTTTCTGTACCCCCTCCCCCTACCTAAACGTTACGTAACACCCAAGTGGCCATTTGAACTTAAATGGAAAACGAGGTTGCGAAAAGTACCGGAAACTCGGTAAAAGAACTTTGTGTTATTATTTTAATGGCATTTGAGGTAATAATAAAAACTTACAATCATCATTCAGCCTTAAATGTCCACTGCTGAACATAGGCCTCCTCCCCTCGTTTCCAACCACGTCTATCCTGCGCCGCTCTCATCCAGTTTTTATTTAGCTTTCTTAAGTCGTCAGTCCACCTTGTAGGCGGTCGACCGACGTTTCTCTTGTCTTCGCTTGACCTCCATTCCAATAACCTATTTGTCCATCTCCCATCTGTCATTCTGGCAATGTGTCCTGCCCATCTCCACTTCAACCTGGCTAGCCTTTCGATGACGTCAGTCACCTTTGTTCTTCTCCTGATTTCTTCGTTTTTGATTTTGTCTTGCAGAGTTATTCCTAACATTGAGCGCTCCATTCTTCTCTGCGTTACTCTTAGTTTGGTAGCCGAGGCTTTAGTTAAGGTAAGTGTTTCTGATCCGTACGTCAAGACTGGGAGGAGGCACTGATCAAATACCTTTCTCTTTAGGCATGTGGGCAACTCACTTTTAAAAGTTTCTCTCAGTTTTCCAAATGCTGCCCACCCAAGACCGATTCTTCTATTCAGTTCATGTGTCTGGTTATCCCTGCCACTCGTAATTTCATGTCCCATGACATGAAATATGTTCAAAACTTACAATAATAATATTTTATTATTAATTTTACATTTACATTTAATTTACATTTACATTTAATTTACATTTACATTGTCCCTACTTGGCCCCATCCTTACATACATTTTTGGTTTCATTCTTTATTGTTCTTCTCATGCATTCTTCTATTTTATCTCTTTTAATAAAAGCTTAAAATAAAATAACATATTTATAATTTCAACATTTTATTTTGCTTAGTAAAAATTTTTGTATAACGAATAATATACGATGTTACCAGTAGTTTCGGAAAAATAGTGAAAAAAATGTGTAAAACTTTTTGTTCTTCAACGCCCTGTATCGTGAAACCAAAATTATTTAGTAAGCAAATCCCAATTATTTTTTAATTTTTCACCTATCCTAGAGATCGTGTTACCTTTTTCTGAAACACCTTGTATATATATAAGAAGGCACTTATGGAATAAAATTATTTCTGTCCTTGTTTTAAATAATTTTAAAAAACGCTGGGACCCGTAGATTTTCATATATAAAAATGTGTGCTTTTTAAACATAAATTTAAATGTACAGGGTGATTTATGCAAGTCTAGCGTAGTCCATTATCTTTAATTTTAATTAAACACCCTGTATATTTTTGTTTTTAGAAGCTGCTTAACAACCTCATCTCAAAAATGTGTATTATGTAGGGTCTATTATGAATAATGCAAGGTGAAATTTTGAAATTATGTATAATTTTCGTCAAGATGTTAATCGCATAAAACTTTTAAATTAATAATTCAGGAATCACACTTTAAATAAGGGTATTATTTTTTAAAATATCTATCACTTTTCTAAACTAAGTATCAATATAGAGGGTTTTGTATTTAATGCTTTTTATTTAAAGACATTTTTAAATAATTTGAAAATTTGCGTACATATTTAAAACATTAATGAATACCTACCTACTGCTGAAAACTATACTCCATGTTATGGACTTAAATTACCGATTTCATTTTTACCAAAATATAAAGTACCTACCTATCTATTCATCAGATAAACCCATAAATAACTCCGAGGGAACAGTTCCGGATAGTGGAAACTGGAAACATATGGTCTTTTGAAAACAAAACAATTCTCAACTAAAGAATCCCTTTAGGTTAGGCACTTGACATCATTTTGACTTGACCCTGAAAATCCTATGTCGCTAAATCATCAAATATAATTTAGGTGAAGTGAAACGAAAGAAGATTATAGGCTGTTGGATGTTGGGCTTTGGGTTGTATAATATAAATGAGAAATGGTTTACATTTGAGCAATGAATTTTTTTAGAGTTTTCGGTTGATTTTATACAGTTTTCAGTAGATAAGTAGATTGGAGTTCAAATCAGTAGGTTTTATACAGTTTTCCAGTAGATCGGAGTTCAAATCTTTAGGTCTACTGAAAAATCAGTAGGCAAATCATAATACAATTCAGGGGTCTATGTAAAACATAAAAGAAATTATGTAGTTTTTTTTATTTAAGTTAAAAAATAATGTTACGTAACGCGCTGTTCGAACCCCCTCCCCCCATGTAACGCGCCGTAACGTTTTACAAAATCCCCCCTCCCCCCCAAACTGCGTTACGTAATACTTGAACGCTCCCTAAGTCTGTCCGAACAAAAATTTATTATTCCATCATTTTTGCAAGCGAACAAGAACGACAGTTTTCTACACACACACTTCCGTTTTGCGTCATTTTTGTTCGAACAGACTTGCTCGTCGAGCAAGAAAGCAGTTTATGGGCCGCTTTATGGTCCATGGTATGCGCAACATTCTACGATATACCCACATTTCAAATGCTATACGCTTTAAATCGGCTTTTTTGATGATCATGTTTTTGAAGCGTAGGTGGCGATAGGAAATATTAATGCTTCCTTATCAGTGATACTCAAAACCACTTGATGATTATAATTTACGAATATAAAATATCAATTATAATGTCTGTATAGGCTAGTCATAGGCTACTATAAAAAAAACGATGATTAGTATTTTAACCTACATGCACGTTTTTTATTTGTTTGTGTGTGCAAAGGGGAAGTGGCTGAGGTTATGTAATTAAGTGGGTAATTAACAAATAAACATTTCGTCCCTGCCATTTCCAACTATCGAATGTGAAAAGTGGTACTTTTCAGGAGAGCAAAATAACTCTTTTTTAGAGACTCCTAAATCAGCGCATTGACAATTGGGAAAAATTGTAAGGTTTAATCCTTGTTAGATTTGAACTGCTTATCATTTTTTTCTTTCAAAAAAAACACATTCGTTACTTTGCTTTTTGTATAAATCACTTTGTTTCGGTCCGATGTTTCAAAGTAGCGAATGTATAATAGCGAATAACTGTATAATCAAATAAAGGAAATCCGTTAAAATGAAATCATAAACTGCCTCACAAGAATTTCTTGGAAGCGATACTGAAACAAAATTCGCACAAATTGTAAACACGTGCATTTTGTTCTTCTCAGTAGCATTTTCGACAGTTTACAGATTATAATTTAATAACTGTTTAATAAATTACAACACAAACTAACGAATGTGACACATTCGACATTTAGCGTTGTACAAATATACCTTTAGTTATATTTATACAAAACAAAAGTATCGAATATACCATTTTCGTCAGTTTGCAGTCAACCAAAGTGGAAAAATGTTCATATTCGATGGTTTAAATAAACAGCATAGCATATAATATATTTCCCGCGCTCCTAATCAAGCTACAATAACGAGAATTTACCACAAGATGTATCACGTATAATGCGAGGACAAGATATCGAATATCACATTCGATGGTTGGAAATGGTAGGGACGATTTGATGAAGATGCTATCTATTTTAATTCATAATAGGGTATAATTATGAGAGGAACTATTTTAAGATTGTCTTTCTTGGACCATTATATTCCTGCAAGTTTGGCGAGAAAAAAATGCGACAGGATGCTGAGAAAATGCAATTGTTGGAGCGCATTGTGATTTTTAAATCGCAGATTCACTTTTTGCTCGGCGCGCGAAGGGGCTACCTACCCCCACTAACTTTCATGCACTTCGACTTTTTATGCGAAAACGATTTTTTTGGTCTTTTTTATGCATTTTGTAACTAGATGTATCACGCAAAATAAATCAAATGCATTTTTTTAATAGCGTCTTTCAACGTCCTTTTAGTTTAGAGGCTACATCAGCGGATCATCAATATTAATTCGAGAGATTGTTCGAAGATAGTTTTTCGAAAGTTCTGCGAACCTTTGGTAACAGTGCATCGGCAGTATGTGACGTTATCAAAGACGAAAGCACAATATTGTGATGATAATATACTCATAGGCGCGCTAAATGTTGCCAAATCAGTCAGTTTAGTTCGATTTCTTGTTATAGATAATCGATCCAATGTGACACAAAATCTCGGCACGGGGTAAAAAGTTTATTTGAAGAAAGTGTTTTGTTCTTCTTAATGGCGGTACAGATTCGTAATAGGTACTTGTAAATAACTCGACAAAATATTCAAAAATAAAGGAATCTTGGAACACGTTTTCCGTATTGATGAAGCGCTGATGTATCCTCTTAAGTGTACAAATTTTGAAATTGATATGTGTAAAACTCGCGAAGTTATTTTATTTATTTATAAGTCAAAAAATTGTTTAAACTTGAAAAATTCTCTAGGCTCTCCTAGTTGACCGATTTCAATTTTTTAAAGTGCGATTGGAGGCTTGAGCCTTCAAAAAGTGCACCGAAATAAGCACTAGCATTTTTCGATGCGTGCTTATTTGGGGTCCAGCACAATTTTGCAAATTTGCAATTGTTTTGCATTCCCTGGATTGCAAAATTATTATGCAAAAACTATTAAACCGATCCTAACGAAATTTAGCACACGTTTAAGTCGTCTTACTATACAGGGTTGCGAAAAAGTCTGGCAGCACGGTAATTTCTCGGAAACCGCTAGAACGATTTTTATGGATTTTGGTGGGTGAGGATCTTTTAATGCGGCCAATATTATAGTGGTAATTATTACATTGTTGTCAAATCTTCCGTTTTTCTGGAAATCTAATGAACTTTCTTATTTCAAATAGAATACCCTGTATATTTTTTGCGTTTTGGAATTCTTAAGGGATACTGATTATTTTTCATATGATATTCCATATACCTAAATGCCATAATTTCGGAGATATTGCTACATTTATTCAAAAATAATTTTTAAACAATTTATAAAAATCAATTTTTTCGGCTCGAGTAGACATTATTTTAGGTTCCTTGAATCATTGTGAGCAAGGTTTTTTGTAATTTTTCTCGTTAAAGTTAATCGTTTCAGCCAAAAAAGGACTCCTTTGGAAAATGTGCAATATTAGAAATTATGTATTTGTTATTTTTATTCCTAAATATTAAAACGAATTTCCGTGTGCCATTGTTTTTTATTTTACTTAATTTATTGCCATGCTCATTATTTATGTTTTTTTTTAATTATTGTTCACATTCACACTAATGTTTATTCCAATGTTATTCTTCTAAAATCACGAATATACCTACATATTTGAAATTGATACCGATAGTCGCTAAAACTCGTTTTAATATCCATTCAAAAATAACGGTAATCGCTCTAAAAATAAATCTTCAAGAAACAGCGGTGTAGCGATATCGTAAACGTAAAGAACAATACCGTCTGGATTGCAATTCTGCAGATGACCCTTTTAAAGAGCAAGGGCTGCTGATGCAGACACGTGACATTCGCCGTATCGCACGTCAGATGGCACAATAATAGCGCCCTTTAGACCTTGAGACATTGATTTCTGCCGAGATTGCCAATACCGAAGAAGTTAAGGTAGATAAGGAATAAGCTACGGGCGATTGGATGGTTATTGTCCCATATAAGACGCGGAAGGTTCGCCTATTTTAAATTCGGTAGTTAGGAGGGTGAGGGAACAATAGAATAGGGCGAAGAAAATAAATCGTAAAGGAAACACACTGCCATTGGCACTTATCGAAAGTTTTGTAGCTAATAATTATTATTGAAATCAAAAATTCCGTTACCTACTGAATTCAAGAATTATCGAGGGTTACCAAATGAGGGTATGAATTTGTTCCTTTGTAATCGACTTATTTTAAAACCCAATCCAAATTTTCTCACTTTCAAAAAATCATTTGAGATCCATTTAGAACACTTATTAAAAGGGCAATAAAAATGTTGCAAGTATAAATTTTTATAGTTTATATCGATATAGAAGTTAAAATACAAAGAACTACGTATTACATTGATAAAATAGTTTCTATCTTTGTGGGATCTGTACTCACCGGTAGGGCTTACAATACCGGAATTCCGGGATCCCGAATACCGGGATCTCGGACGATTTTTGTCCGGTATTCGATACCGGTATTTATAATAAAAATACCGGTATTTCGGTATTAGATTAATTTATAAAAAGTGAATTGATGCAGAATAAACTTTCTTCTAAGATATTTTTTGCTATTACAAGAAATTATTTTTGAAGATAAACAAGCAATATCATTGTAAAAAATATTTATTAAACACGTTTATTACACATACAAGTCAAGTATAGCGCTTTCTAAAAAGCGTGAATGTCGTTAATTTAAGGCGAAGGGTTATATTAGCTATGCACCCAAATTGTTAAATCTCGTCTATACAAATACATAAAATTAGTTATATAAAAATTCTTAAATATTTAAAATTAGACTACTTTATTTTATAAATAAGCCGTAAGATTTATTAGTCAGAATTGTTTTTACATTTTCATCTATTTTTCATTTTTTTTGTGTATTGTGGTGTATAAATTAGGCTCACTAATGCCTGGTTGCACCAACAGATCTTAAGCTCCAGCTTAGCTAAGCTATACTTATGGATAGGGCCTCCTTGAGTATCACTTAGGTTGTACCATAATTTTAGATTCTTACCTTATTATCAATTATATCTATTATTATATTATGGTATTCTTATGCCTGGTTGCACCAACAGATCTTAAGCTCCAGCTTAGCTAAGCTCTACTTATAGATAGGGCCTCCTTGAGTATCACTTACATTGGACCATAATTTTAGATTCTTACCTTATTATCAATTATATCTATTATTATATTATGGTATTCTTATTGTAATATATTATAATTATATTATATTAATTCCTATGATATTCTCGACTTAAGCTTAAGATCTGTTGGTGCAACCGGGCATTATTTTCTGAATTATTAATAACAATTGAAAATATATAGCGGTCTAAATACAGAGTAATCCATATAAAAAATATTTGTCACAGTAAGTTAATCTTTGTATTTAATATATTTTAAAGTTAAATTAATTTACAAATAGCAAATTTCATAAGTAAAGGTACTATCCTATTATATGCAAAATTTATCCTAGAATCAAATATATAGTTTTTCTATTTGTACATTTTTTGTATCTATCGATTCCTACTCTCTACAGTCGGAAAAATGAAAGAATACCCATGAACGATCATATCAATCACATACAATCACATATTTTGTATTTGCTGTTTTTTTTCTATAAATAACAAACGAGAGAGATAGATTATTAATTATCTTAATAATATGTTATTGATATGATCGTTCATGGCTATTCTTTCATTTTTCCGACTGTATGTAATGTTATAAACAAAATCTACTCATTTCAAAACAAAACTATATAAGTTTCATATATTATTTAATAACAAGTCGATATAACAACTGAGGATAGTATAAATATAAAGTGTATATTTTTTATTCATAATACCGGTTTTAATACCGGGATCCCGGTATTTGAAATTTTAAATACCAAATACACCGGTATTGAGATTTTGGCTCGGTATTTTAAGCCCTACTCACCGGAGGGACCGCAGACGTTCGGATACAATTAGCGCCTCTTTGTAAAGACAATGAAGTCGACTTTACGAAGTAACGACACATTTACTCTCATCATCTATCACACTCTGATTGCGAAATCAGTAGTAAAGTTGACACCATCTATCTATCGCCCGTCGGCAAATTCAAACAAAAATATAACTCCAGACCATCTTTTACCACCTTTAGTCCAGACAAATTAATATATGTATTTAATATATTTTTTACCATCAAAAATGAGATATTTTAATCAAATATTGTATCAAATGTAATTTGCAGAATAATTTTGAATTACGTTCCGCTAATGAACTCGCTTTTTTGTCCTTCAAAGTAGAAAAAAAGTTTCGATTATATTGCTTAATAGTATAATTGTCTAACAATTTTAACTGTACTAATCCCCAAGTATAAATTTTTAAGTGCTAAACTGATTGATTTACGATGAGTAACTGGGTTGTAAAAATACCGGCATGTGCCTAGATAAAGGGACATCGGTTTACTCGAATTTCATAATATACAAATATTATCTCTTTGAATTTGTCGACGGGCGAAATATCGATGGACCCGACTTTACCTGCCAATGGCCATTATAGGCGAGCGGCAGCAACCCCTAAAATCACGTTATACCGAAAACTAAAATCAACTTTCAGGTGAATGACCAATGTTGGTCATTTTTTATGTTTTCGAGGTCGCTGAATCTGAATATGAAGTTTATTTTTATTTAAAATTGATGGAACATGTTCAAAAATAAAATTTTATGCAAAAATGAGAAAAATAAATTTTGATAATTTTTCAAAACTCACTGTATCTTTGGTCGTTATAAATAACAATAACATATATTCAATAACAATGTGTCCGAGGTGTTTAGATAAATTAAAAGAGGAATTGTTAATTTTTAAACATTTTGTCGTCAGATTTCGTTAGTTTAGTGTTTACTTAAAAAAGTTCAGCGACAAACGTTTTAGTTTATAATTTTAACCAACACAAAATTAAAACATGAGCCATAAAGAAGTTTTCCGGAAAATTTCAAGTCAAAATGTGCAATAGGAATAAAGTTATGTGACTTTATAGACGAGTGGCACTCCCCCAAAAAACGCTTATTTCTCGAGATACTGACCACGCACGGTGTGGTGAACGGCTCATTTTGGTCATACTTTATTATTTTGATGGTGCTGAAAACGAAAATGAGAATAATTTTGAATTTTAAGTGGGGGAACATTGTCAAAATCGCAATTTTACCCTAAAAATAACAAATAATAATTAAATCATGTTTTTCTTAAAACTAAAAGTTGCACCATTTTTTTCTATAAAACGTTTTGTTCCTGATACTCTATATTTTAACATAAACTTGATTAAAAAGCTAAATTTCAAATTTTGAATGATTTCATATTTTTCAAAATAATATTACGAATTGAATGTCTTAAAACCGCATTCAAATTAATGTTACTTTACCAAAAATAGTGCAATGCTTCATTTTCTCGACTAAAAGTTCAAATTAAGATGTAGTATAGTCCTAAAATTGCAGAATTTAAAATGAACAAAAACATAATATATTTGTATGTGATAAAAAGATTAATCTTGCCTGCCTGTTTTGCAAACTTGATCTTTTTGCACAAGTGAAATTTTTATTTTCTTCTATTTATTATTTTGTAAGCCTGTCAATATAATTGCGAAATAGTTAAAATATGTATATTTGAACAATGTACCTTTGTTTCTAATATGTAATTGATTTCTTTGTATTCGTGAACTCTTTTGAGAGGGTTTATGTATTTGGCACAAAGGTTAGTTACCTCAACCGAAAGTGATGGCAAAACTGGGGTTTACATCCATTTTAAATATTGATGACTGCTATTCTTTGTACCTATCTACCGGGGGAGGGCCTGCATAATCATGTTTTCATTCTTATTCCGATTTACTTCCTTCTGTAGATAAAGGAGCACACGTCACAGGTAGACACAAGTTATGTGTTAAGACGTTGTTAGAAGCAAACCATCTCTACAAAGATTGTCTCGTGCGCTGCCAGGTGTGTTTCTCTCGCTAGCAAGAAACCCCTACGGCCTTTACAACTCCCCGTCTGAACCATAACCCAGACCAGGCAAAAAGTCTTAAAGAAAAAACTCGGGGTCGTTTACTTTAACTACCCCTGCGTTCTTTGTAGAGAAAATTTCAATTGTGATTGGGCTATTGTCGAAGACAGTATTGCTTTCTTTCGGATACGAGGGGTATATAATTCCTGCACGACAAGCTGGTTTGCCGCCCTTGAAAAAGTACATCAAGTCGCTAAAACCTACCGTTAAATTTTTTCGTCTGCTTTCTTGTTTCGTGTACATATGTCGCTGCTTCGCTCGGTTTCAGCTGAGGGAAAGAACTTTTTCTCGATTAGACTTTATAATGACATAGTTAGTCTATTTATTTCGCTGTCAAAGGGTGTAGGTACACCAATTTGCGACGTATATGTGTTTTATTATAATAATTAGAATTAGAAAGCAGCAGCTTTGTTGTACTGAATGCTTTGTTGATTCTAATGCTTATCAATAATAACGTTGCATAAAAAGAATTAATACCATTAAAATTATTATTAAATGTTTCAAAACTCAAAACTAACTTTTCAATAGTTGTTACCTAGTCCAGAAAGCCACTGCGCATCCGCTAGGAAAAATATTCCGATTCGGATTTTTTGCACAATCTTACTCAAAAAGGACCCCTTTAAACAAATTTGCATGCTACCAGGACCAAAAGTGGATCAAAATTTTTTAAACGTTTTTTTTTTGTTTTTTTTTTCCTAAAATTATTTTTTTTGCATGGAACAAAGTTTTTTTAGGTTTTTTGGATCATTCCAAATAGAAAAAGTCTTTAGTGACATTTCTCTAAGGTTGATAGTTTTTTACATATAAGCGATTAAAAATTGAAAAATTGCGAAATCGGCCATTTTTAACCCTCAGAAACTATGAAAAACTGAAAATTTGAATGTTGCCAAGGTAGGTAGATATTCTTTAAACATCGATTAATGAAATCCCGAAGAGTTTTTTTGCAATACAGTATTCAAAACTCCTTTGTTTTTTAATTTCTAATCACGCGTGCGCGACACTATTTTCCACCGTTGTATGTATATACAGTATGGCGCAAATGAAAGGAATAAATTCGTTATTTCGTAAACCGGCGACTTTAAGGAAAAAACCCGAAACAGGTTGATTTTTAAGTTATGATATTGTGGCATATATGGTATACTAGTGACGTCATCCGTCTGGGCGTGATGACGTAATCGATGATTTTTTTAAATGAGAATAGGGGTCGTGTGGTAGCTCATTTGATTCTCTTCAAGGTTCTTCAATTCTCTATTCAGCAATGTAAATATTTACATAATTATTTGACAAAAAAAGAAATAGAAGGACACCCTGTATAAATAATTATATAAACCTCTATTTTTCTTCATTTAGTTATTTGTATATATTTTTGCTTCTGAGTATTTTATTGAGTGCATACATGCACAAATTTCCTTACATTAGCTTTTGTGTCCTCCCGAATTTTGTTTATTTATTATTATTATCCCGGTTATTTACAGCGTTCTTCTCCTTCCGGTTCCCAATTCCCAGCTTCGTTGGTCGTTCCATTCACCAAGGTGAAGATTCCTTTCCGACATTGCCTCCTGAATGCCGCCTAGCCAGGATTGTTTCGGCCTTCCTCTCTTCCTTCTTTCCCTTGTCGACCATTTTAAAATTTGTTTTGGCAGCCTATAGTCGTCCATTCTTTCTACATGACCATACCAGATCAGTTGTCTCATTTGAATTTCGTCTATGATGGTTGACTTGACTCCCATTATATTTCTGATTTGATCATTTTGTATTCTGTTAAAAGGACGTGTACACATAGCAGGAGAAAGATCTGAAGAATTTAATTGGGAAAGAGGTATCAAACAAGGAGACAGTCTTAGTCCGCTACTATTCATAATAGTCATGAATGAATTGACTAGAAATACTGGAGAAAGAACGAACCAAATACAGACAACAATAGGATACCAAAGATTACAGCCAATAAAAATAGAAGCCTTATTGTATGCGGATTACATAGTCCTTATAGCAGATTCCGTGACAAAAATGCAAAAACTTATAAACATATGGACAGAAGAAATAGAGAAATTAAAAATGGAAATAAACATCGAGAAAAGTAAAATAATGGTCATCGGCGAAAAGGAAGAAAATGAAGTAAATATAAAATGCAAAAATACTCAACTGGAAATAGTTATCGCATATGATTATCTTGGAAGTATAATTACCAATGATGGGAAAATAGACCTCGAAATAACAAACAGAACTAAAAAATCAAACAAACTGTACTACGCACTAGCGCCAGTTCTGAGGAAAAAAGAATTGTCCCACGAAACAAAAATTAAAGTATATAATACGATTGTGATGCCGACTGTATCACAATCGTAGATACTGTAACGAACGAAAATTTGACTTTACAGAAAAAGCATAATAGTAGGATAAATGCAATTGAGATGAGACATCTACGAGCTATAGCCGGAAAGACCAAATGGGATAGAATAAGAAATGAGGTAATAAGAGGGATAACTAAACAGGAACCAATAATGAATAAAATAATAAAGAGACAATTAAACTGGTATGGACATCTGATGAGAATGAAACCTAGTAGACTATCAAGGAAAATTCACGAAACAAAGAATATTACAAAAAAGAAAAAAGGCAGACCGAGGAAAAAATGGATACAGCAAATAGTAGAAGCAGGAAAAATTAAACAGAAAACGCTAGAAGAAATGAAACTAATAGTACAAGACAGAAAAGAATGGAAGAGATGGTGAATATGTAGCTAAACTAAACCCAAATCCGGCACCTGAAAGGGTATAAGGAAGGGGAGAAAGAAAGAAAGTATTCTTTCAAGCCTTGATTTTCTAGGCGATCTTCTCCAGAAGTCCATTTTCAATGCAAGTAAGCGTCGTTCCAGGGATTTAGTAAGTTGTCATGTTTCGCATCCATAGAGCACTATAATACTTTTAAAGATGAGATGTATTTCCTCCCTAAATATTCAAATCTCTCTACCTGTTCAGATTTATACATTTTACTATTTTGCGAAGTAGATTATTTTTATAGTTGTCTTTTATATATTTCAACCTATCTTCTCAAAATTCCTCTTTTTGTTTCGTAATGCTGGACTGTTTTTTTTGCTCTTTTCAAAACATATATTTTACATATATTGTATAATATAGTTTAGATTTAGAATTTTTGTAGTATGCTGATCGATGTTTCTACCATTCACAAGACTATATTTATATACTGAAGGGTTGAATTTATTACATTACTGGCCAACAAAAACACATTCCCCATTTTGAAAAATGAAACATTGATTATTATTCAATCAAAACGTAATTATGTTTGACTAAATAAAAGTTTATATAAATCCAATGTTTTTATTGGGTAAGCCGAGTTGTTGGATGCCCTTTATTATAAATCGATTTAGTTTCAATGTCAAATCCCCTTTCATTTTACCTAAAACTGTTTTTTTCTAGTCATGACCCGATTCTTTATCCTCAAAACACTCATTGCTTCAATTTTTGGGATCCCTTCCCACGCATAGCGAATTTTACCTGTATGGTACATACTTGCAACCACCTGCAAATTTTATTTAATTGTTTACCACACAGACGTAAAGGTTTCTGTTGTGTCTGAAATATAATATGGTGTTGACTACCTGTCTGTTATATAATATATACTTTTGCACTGCTACAAAAGGTTTGGAGCTTTGTAAAAATAATTTTAGCGAATGTCCCCAAAAAGGATTTTTTCTTTGACTAAAAAGGATTCACATCGAAAAATTATAAATGTGAAATTTATAATGCTGACTTCACGTGTTTGATATAATAAAAACCAGTGGCGTAACAAACTCCGTCGCCCCCCCCCCACCGCAGAATTGGAAATTTTTAAAAAATTTACTAAATGCGACTTGTGTAACAAAAACTTATAAATGTGTTAAAGAGCAGTAAATGAACGTGAAATACGGCGATACCGTGTAATTTTCAGTGTCCCCACTGAAGTGGTCAAGTCAATACTTTTCGAGTTATTTGCGAGTGAAAAGGTAACGTTTGGAAAAGTATCTGTCAATGCGTTAGTATTAATGAATTGCAGTATATCTATTGGTGAAATATACTTATTTTCTAAAAAACCTTTCAATGTTTTCAACTCCTCAAACAGTAACATTTATTACAAACTTTTATTGCAGTTTACAGTTTGTCGCGTGGAGACATAATATAGATTATCCCTTCACGATTATGTCTTACTTAATATTGAAATAAACTAGTTATGATAGGGAATCTTGAGGATGGTTTTATGAGGGTGTACCGTGACGAAATATTGCATTGTATTGTATTGTAAAATATTTATTACCTGCAATATAATCTTCCTCTAGATTCCCTACTATACAAGGTATTATATGAAATTCTTTGAACTGAAAAACTGAAAATGCGCCCCTTTCGTACTATGCGCCCTTGTGCCATGCACAATTTGCACAACGGCTTGCGGCGTCCCTGTTCTTAGTAAAAATGTAGCTATAAAAAAATGAAGTCTATCGACCCAGTGAAAGCAAAGTTGTAGCTCATAAAAAATTGTTCTTATTTGTCAAATTCCAAATCAAATATTTCAACGTGAAATAACCAAAAAATGAAGCACTCTTCGGGGAAAACTCATTAAAACTTTTTTAAAGTGTTTAAACAAAGCTTTCTTTTTGTTTTTATAAAAGTTTTTAGTATCAAAACTAAGCGAGTTACAATCAAAATAAAGTTAACCCCTTTTTTTGGTAAAAAAGATTGTGGAAATCTCCCCCTATTTAGCACCCCAAATGAAACTAATCATTCCACTTTACAAATTAATTAACTTTTATTTTAAGTGCTCATTTTTGAAAGAATTCTAGTTGAAAGCGCTTGTACGAGTCACTAATCACGAATGTATGTAAATTTTTAACAGCTAGGTATACCTTAACCAATTTTTTTCTTACAAAAAAACAAAATAAAACCAATATATTAATAAAAGAAAAACCTAATTTCTTTACTCTTTGAGATTTTTCGTATCACTAATACTATTTAACTTATTTTGAAAAAAGGACATTTTTCCAAAATAAAAAAGTTTTTTTACTATAAAACCAAATTTTTTCAAAATTAAGAAATTTGAACCGGTCAAACTTACAGATCATATAAGGGAGCTCCCTCCCCTACGTAACGCACTGTAAAGGCCGTTTAACTATTACGTAACGCAATTTTTGAAGATTTTTGACCCCCCCTCCCCCCAATCTGCGTTACGTAATACTTGAACGGTCCCTAAACAGTACATGTATAAAGTAAATGATAAAGCAGTATAACGGTTAATTTTATTTGGGATGCTAAATAGGGGGAGATTTTCACGATTTATTTTACCAAAAAAAAGGTTATGATGCTAGAAACTTTTATAAAAAATGAAAATAAAGCTATTTTTAAACATTTAAAAAAAGTTTTAATGAGTTTTCTCCGAAAAGTGCTTCATTTTTTGGTTACTTCACGTTGAAATATTCGATTTGGAATTGGACAAAGAAGAACCATTTTTTAGGAGCTACAAATTTTACCGTGTCGATAGACTTCATGAATATACCATTTTTTTTTGTTTTTTTATAAGCTACAGTTTTAAAAATATTTGTTCGATAATTTTTCGATGATATTATTTTTTGAGTTATTTGCGAAAAACCGCCTGAAAACGTGTTCTTTTTGTAGAAAAATAAACAAATTTCACTCGCAAATAACTCGAAACGTATTGACTTAGATAAAGAAACTTTATTGGACAAAAGTTGCTCATAATTAATTAATTTATCCATTTCCGGACTTATTTTAAACATATGTTTTTCACTCCCAAGTAACAATAAACGTTTTCACACATTGTCAAGAAAATCTGTTGACGCTCGGACCAGAGGCCCTCGAGTGTATAAGCTTATCGCCCTTAGGGTATAAACATCTATTTAATGCCCTTGATACATAAATAACTATTATTCTCCTTAGATATGCCCGTTTGTTCACAAAACGGGCAAATATGTATATGAATTTTCCGTTAAGTTTACGTTGATTACACAACATACATAGGAAAATGACCCCATAACAACAAACCAGCGATATGCGGGGTATTTAGGTTCTTCAACCCTATTATATAGACTGTCAACTCGCCGATGGTACCTCAACTAGGTCCTACCGGTTGTACCAACTGTTGTTTCTTATTGAAATTAATTGAACGTCTTGTAGACCTCTAAAAAACCGTAAGCCAATATGTCGTGAGCCGAGCCGGCCGAGCGTGAAGCCCAACAGAAGGAAATTTGGATTCTTGATGCTCGATGCCGATAGAAAGGAAGAGCTCGTGCCTACAAGGAATAATTAAGAGCATTTTTAGATAGTAGACAGTCCGAAAATTGCGTGAACTCTTTATCGTATCGTTTCTTTGAAAGGGTCGCGTGCCAACCGGATGTCGGCGATCTCCGATTAACGTAAAGAGCAAAACAGAAGTTTTTAATTGACAATAGCATTAACTGATGTGTAAAACTTTAAATGTATATGTATATACAAAGGACCGTCATTATACGAATCCCTTCCCATTTCAGTTGGTACAACTTTTGAATTTGTAGTTTATGGCGATTACCATAAAGAAATCAGAAATCGTATTAATTATTGTGACATTTTTTATTAATATTTATTCAAAACATTACCCTTATGACTTTAATTTATTTTTAACAATAAGAAAAAAAATACTAAATTGTTGCTGTTCATTCACTTACATTAAGATTCGTTGATTTTTTTATAATTATCTTTTTCTACGATCGTTTAGTAACATGCTCATTATTCACTATTTTTGAATAGGTAATAACATCCATTACTTTACCCGTGAGTAATAGTTCATTACTCACGGGCTGAAGCTGGGTTCAAGTGGTTCATGCCACTTTTAATACAGGGTGTAACAAAAATGCAGGTCATAAATTAAATCACATATTCTGGGACTAAAAATAGATATATTTAACCTAACTTACCTTAGTAAAAATGTGCACATAAAAAAAGTTACAGCCCTTTGAAGTTACAAAATGAAAATCGATTTTTTTCCATATATCGAAAACTCTTAGAGATTTTTTATTGAAAATGGACAAGTGGCATTCTTATAGCAGGAAAATCTTTAAAAAAAATTATAGTGAAATTTGTGCACTCCATAAAAATTTTATGGAAGTTTTGTTCCCTTAACCCCCCCCCCCCCCCAAACTTTTACGTACGTTCCAATTAAATTATTATTGTGGTACCATTAGTTAAACACATTGGGTCTATTGAATAAAAAGAAGTATTTGCTTTTACTTCCTCGTATTTAAGTATTTACTTAATAGTAATTAAATAAAGCATTAAAGAAATGACTTTATTCAATTACTATTAAGTAAATACTTGTGTAAAAGCAAATACTTCTTTTTATTCAATAGACCCAATATTTTTAAAACTTTTTTGCCTCTTAGTATTTTTTCGATAATCTAGTTTTTATCGAGATGCGACTGCTTTTTTAATATGTTTACATAAAAATTTTATGGGAGTTTTGTTCCTTTAAACCCCCAAATATTTGTATACATTCCAATTAAACTATTATTGTGGTACCATTAGTTAAACACAGTGGTTTTAAAACTTTTTTGCCTCTTACTATTTTTTCGATAAGGCATCTTTTATCGAGATGTGGCTTCTTATTTAAATTGGTTCAAAACATACCTAAAAATGTAAATTTTCATGTTATTACCAGGTCTCTATAGTCATACGTAACCATATACAAAAATGTGGTGGATTTGACAAATATTCAAAATATCTCGATAAAAACTGGCTTTACGAAAAAGTACTAAGAGGCAAAAAAGTTTTAAAAACAATGTGTTCAACTAATGGTATCACAATATTAATTTAATTGGAACGTACACAAAAGGTTTGGGGGGTTTGAGGGAACAAAACCCCCATAAAATTTTTATGGGGTCCACAAATTTCACTATAATTTTTTTTAAAGATTTCCCTGCCATAAGAATACCACATGTCCATTTTCCATAAAAAATCTCGAATAGTTTTCGATATATTTGAAAGAATCAATTTTCATTTTGTTACTTCAAAGAGCTGTAACTTTTTTTATGTTCACATTTGTACTAAGGTAAGTTAGGTTCAATCGAACTATTTTTGGTCCCAGAATATGTGGTACAATTTATGACCTGTATTTTTGTTACACCCTGTATATTAGTCATAAAAATACTGTATATAAAACTGTGTATAAAAATGTATATAAACTGCAAATAAAATTACTTATTTATTTAATAAATTAATTATTTTTAACTGTAAAAATGGATCAGTAACGTTTATATCTTGTTTACTAAAAATTTTGACGTTTATCATTTTTAGTGACAGTGACATTAGCGCAATTTGTTTGTGTTAATTGGAATTTATAACTATTCGTAATATTTTTCTACAACCACTATTCAAAATGCACTTTTCTGCACAATTTTATGTTAACAAAGTTGATATTTTCTAACAGTATAAGATATATGACATTAGTGTGCAGAAAAGTGACGTTTCTGTGCTGGAAAGTTCTTTTCTGCACAGTAGACTACCTCATTCTGAGTAACGTTATATATGTATTCTGTTTACATCTGTGGTTAAAGGTAGACAAATATAACCTGTAAGACAATTTATTATACTTAATTATCGAATAGAAATTAAACTATGGATGTTAAACTGTTTTATTTTACAATTTTATTCTAAATAAATATTGTATATCAATTAACCAATAAGGATTTAGCAACCTTAGCAAGATACGTCGAATGAAGTAGGTTTGATGTAAATCCGTGACTGCATAAATAGGGCTTTTCATCGATTGTCATTTATTTCGAGCTTCTGTCATATGTTGTATAATCTCTGTATATTGACATTATACACGGATTATACGAAATATGACAGAAGCTCGAAACAAATGACTGTGAATGAAAAGCCCTATATAACGTCAAATGTGACATTATTTTGTAATAATTATTTAAAATTAGGCATTCCAAATCACGTGATATAATATGGCTGCTGGATGGCGAAACTGTCATCCATAGGCGTATCCAATGTTTAAACCACTTCATATTTAATTTGCTATCACAATTTCACAAATTTCGCTACACAATTAACAAAAAAACAAAACCAAACAGGATATTCTTTACAAATTTGTCAATATTCAAGGTAAACATTAGATACGCCATGACCACCCCCCTTAACTATGTCTATGGCCATGTCAGTTTAGCCATCCACCGGCCACCACTGACAGTTCATTGGAATCCCTAATAGTTTAAATTCAAACAAATTAAGGTAGTGCATTAATTTTTTAACTGATTTCTGTGTAATTTGTTTAGGTATAAAGAATTTAAATTGATTAGTGTTAATTAAATACAGTTTAAAATTTATAATTTATTGTTATAATAAATCTTAGATGGAAATTGTGATTTTTAGTTTTAGCAAAATATGTGGTTGTAGAAAAAGTATAGTGTGTAACACGTACAGAAAGGTAATTTCTCACTCGTTTAAATTGCGGAACTCGCTTGCGCTCGTACCGCAACCTTTCAAACTCGTGAGAAATTAGTACCTTTCTGCACTTCTTACACAATATACTATGTGTTTATTTTATAAAGTTATATTGTGTTAAATAGGTTATAACATATTATATATAGTTATATTATTATACTAGTTAAAAATATAAATAGAAACATACTAGTTAAAAAAAAAGAAACATTATAACTTTATTAAATAGGTGCAGAGATAATAGCCATTTCCTATTTATTATGGTCTGTTTTTTAACCAAGAGGAGTATTACGGTATTTTTTTCTAAGATAAACTATATTTTTAAAAGAAATAATATAAATCTTTATACCTCCATGTTTTATAAAAAAAACTGTTTGCACATTATTATTATTTTACTTCTTTTTCCTTTTTTTTATACGTTCGCTTTCAAAAATATGTCACGAAATATTTTGAAGACGCTGCTTCTGTATTACGTGTACCACAAAACCATATTTATCTTTTTATAATGATCTTTTTCATATAAGAAAGGACTCGAGGTGCCCATGATTCCTATAATGAGCTTATTAGACATAATGAGGAACCGAGGAAGAGGGCAACAGGTGGCTGTTGAAGAAATAATCGTTGATATATAAAAACACTATGACCAACTGACGTATCGTAAATATAACACAGAGGGTGAATTTTATTGTAGTTATTAAAGGTGCAGGTGAATATCTGAATAACGTTTACCTTAACGTTATTGTTTTTAACTATTACTACGTTGTGTGTCATCGACACCGGGGAATGTAGATTGAAAATTATATTTCTTCCTGCTGTTATTTTTTTATTTTCCTCTTATATGACGAAATTTTAAGGAAAATATACAAGCTTATACATGGTAGCAATGTTTTGGAGGCTATAACTACGTTTTTCAATACCATTTACACCAGCGGACACCTACCTAATGGTTGGTTCAATTAATTGTTCATAGCTCTACCTAAGAAGACAACAGCAAAAACCTGTGCTGATCATAGGACCATCAGGTGACACACAGTTTGGTTTCCGTTTTTGGGATGAATGTACTTGCTCAAAGATGTGTTAATATATCTGTAGACATGTACTGTTGTTTTCCTCCTTCTCAGTCGTTTCCTCATTGCTGAGTGTCGTGATTCCCTATAATACGAGCAACTATCTCTTTCCATCGGCTTCTGTCCTGAGCTTCCCTCATGGATTCAGATAATGTTTTTCCACTGGCTTTCTGTACTTGATCCGTCCATCGAGTAGGTGAGCGACCTCTACTTCTGCGCCCTTCAACGTTTCTCGAAATTATAAGTCTCTCAAGATTATCATCACTTCTTCTTGCAATATGGTCGAAAAATTTTAAGACGGTGGAGAGGCAAATAGAGGAAAGTCTAGTCTGAATATTAAGCTCTTGGAGGATTGAGTGATTTGTTCTGTGGTCCGTCCATGAGATCCGAAGCATTCTTCTCCAGCACCACATTTCAAAGGCGTCAATCCTTTTTTTGTCCGATTTCATTGTCCATGTTTCGGATCCGTAATTAAATATGGGAAAAATTAAGGCACGTACTAATCTTATTTTGGTGTTCTTCGACAAGGAGCGATCTTTCCAGATTTTCGATAATCGACCCATAGCGTTTTTGGCCATGCCTATTCTCCTACGTATTTCTGTTTCACAAGATCCTGTATTACTGATGTAGGATCCTAGATAATTGAACTCGTTAACCACTTCAAACTGGTCTAAGGCTCCTGTTGTCTGAAGTGAATTTGAATAATCTACTATCATAATTTTTGTTTTTTGTTTATTGATCTTCAGACCACATCTATTGTTTTCGGCTTCCACTAGCTGCAGCAGGCTGGACATTTCTTCTTCTGACTGTTGTTTTATTGACTTCCAAAAGGCATTTGATCGTGTTAAGCACTCTATACTGATCGAAGTTCTAAAAGACATTGGCTTGAACGGCAGAGACGTTCGCATAATTGCAAATTTGTATTGGAGTCAAACATCAGTTTTAGTAGATGGTTTGGAATCACAGGATCTTAATATTAAAAGGAGAGTACGGCAGGGATGCGTTTTGTCGCCCCTACTTTTCAACGTTTACTGCAAAAGAATTTTTAGAAATGCACGTTCTGAAAAACAAGAAGGAATAATTGAGGGGGTTAGAAGTAAAAGGTTTTAAGTGCACTTTTTTAAAATTTTACGCTAAGTACAGATTCGCATACTTAAATGGTATTAGAACTTGGTGGTAAAACGATTTAAGCATATTTCGCTCTACACTCGCCATCTATTGCCATTACATTTAGTTTACTGAAAACAATTGCAGTTTGCTTTGGTAGTAAACAGATTTAACCGTGCGCTTGAACCGTTTTACCACAAAACTGTTTTTAGTATTCTGTAAAAACAAATAGTAATAAACGGGTTTAAGTGCGCTTGAACCATTTTACCACAAAACTATTTTTAGTATTCTGTAATCTGTAAACACATGTTAAAACAGGATTAATTACAAGTAAATAAATCTTAGATTTGTGACCAATTTTGAAGACTAATTAAGTATTATGCAACTTGCCAATTGTAGTTACACTGTGGATAAAAGCTGGGACAAAAATTATTAGTAATATGTAGTTAACATCTGCACTTGAACCGTTTTACCAGTAACATTTATCAACACCATGTACCGATTCAAGTACATTTTTTTAATAATTGAAAAAAAAGAAGGATATAGTGAGAGTAATAATATACCCTTACATGTTTATCATTTTATAGTACATTGTACACTAGACATATTTTAGTTTAATAACTCCTAGAATTTATAAAACTCAAACAACTTTGAAGCTGATTATCTCGAGAACTATCAAAACTGTACTTAAACCCTTTTACGTCTGGCCCCCTCAATTATGAACGGTGAAGTCATCAACGGCGATATGTGGATGACACAGTACTAGCTTCTACTCAAGATCTGTAAACATTACTTGACAGTGTCCTTGAGAGCTGTAGGGAAGCAGGTCTGGAACTGATACTGCGTAGTGCAATCAACCAAAATTTGCAACCCTTGTATGCTGTCCTCAATGATTAGGTATTCTATCGTCTGCATATCTCAGTGCATAAATATACCTATGTACCTACTTGAAATTAATGAGTTCTTGAAGATCTATATTAGATCTATAAAACATTTCATCAAAATGGTTCTAAAAAACCGATTGAAAAACCGTCTGAAACCGAGAATACAAAGCATAAACATTCATAATATACATATAGCCTAATAAAATAAAAAAAAGTCAAAATGTAAATTCGTACAGGTTGAAACAAATTTTATATCAAAGTTTAGGTGTATACAAAAGATATTTTTAAAAAAGTATCCAAATCATACAAGGGGATCATTGTTTAAATAATTAAAAAGGGGTCATTTTTGCAAAAAATTACTTTTTTAACTGCTGAGGTCATTCAATTACTAATCAAAGTCAATAGGATTATTTTCTGTAAAGTTGAAGGGTAAAGCTTTCACATAAGACTTACTTAATTAAATTTGACCCCCTCTTTATTAAAATAATTGTATATAAAACTTTAAAAACACATTTGAAAAAAATTATTTTTAGCGTTTTAAATAAACACTATAAAATATCTTTTTTTACAGAAGTTGTGCTATGTTACCAGTATAAGAAAAAAAAATTGGTCAAAAAATATTTAATATTTTTTGAGATATTGAATTTGTTTATTAAATGTTACTATATTTTCAATTGCAAAAACGCAGTTGTTGCCAAAGAAATATTCACCTGAATAAGATCTCGTTATTTTGATTTTTATCGATAATTTCGATAAATGTATTTATAAATTCAAATTTCAACGAAACTCCCCCCTAAAATGGCATTTGAAAATTATTCAAATTTGTTTATATTTTGTTTTTTTAATAACGTCGCGGAGATTAAGTATTTTGAAATACCGTTTCGATAATTGGTTTCCTGGGAATTTTTTACTAATTAACAAAATTTTTTTGTCGTTTTTTCTTCTTCTTTTTTTTTTCTTGGAGTTATATTACTACGGGCCCTTTTAGGGTTAAATTTCATTAAGAATATTGAATCTGTGAGTTGTAGATTCTAGACCTAAAAATATTAAGATTTAACTAAAATCTCTTAAATAAAATGTGGCTACTTACTGAGTTACAGGGTGTTTTATTTAAAAATTTAAAAATTATTGTTACCAAGTACTTTAAAACTATTTGACGTATCCTTATCATACTTGGCAGAAAGTGTGGCTATTATACACCCTACTAAATTGTGACTAATAATCGTTTCTAGCTAGTGCCAGAGGCGTACGACAGGGGATAGTGAATGATTAACCCTTCCCAAATTCTACGCCACTGAGTGAATTACTATTTTAGCGAAATTTTTCAATTCTCTAATACTTTGTATGTAAATAACTTTATTGGTATCGATAAAGTCATTAGTTTGCAAGATATTGGAAGTTTAAAATGAATGAATTATTAATGAATCAAAATAACTATGCCGTTTCATTTTAAACGTCCAATATCTCGAAAACTAATGACTTAATCGTTACAAGTAAAGAGTATATTATTTACACAAAAAGTATTGGAGAATCAGAAAATTTCACTAAAATAGTATTTCTATCAGTGGCGCAGAATTTGGGAAGGGTTAACCATTAACTATCCCCTGTCGTACGCCTCTGGTAGTAGATTTAAACTTTTATTTATCACAATTTAGTAGATTGTAGAATACTCACACTTTCTGCCAAGTATGATAAGGATACGTCAAATAGTTTGAAGGTACTTGGTAAAAATAATTTTTAAATAAAACACCCTGTAACTCAGTAAGTAGCCACATTTTATTAAAGTGACTTTAGACCAATCTTAATATTTTTAGGTCTAGAATCTACAACTTGAGATTCAACGTTCTTAATGAAACTTAACCCTAAAAGGGCCCGTAGTAGTATAACTTCAAGAAAAAAAAAGAAGAGGAAAAGAAGACAAAAAAATTTGTTAATTAGTGAAAAATTCCCAGGAATCCAATTATGGAAACGGCATTTCAAAATATTTAATCCCCGCGACGTTATTAAAAAAAAACAAGTTATAAACAAATTTGAATAATTTTCAAATGTCATTTTAGGGGAAGTTTAATTGAAATTTGAATGTATTAATACATTTGTCGAAAACATATATAAAAATAAAAATAATAAGATTTAATACAGGTGAATATTTCTTTGGCAACAACCGCGCTTTTGCAATTGAAAATAGAGTAAAACTGTAGAAACAAATTCAATATCTCAAAAAATATTAAATATTTTTGGACCAATTTTTTTTCAATTAATACTGATAACAAAGCGCAACTTCTCCAGTAAAATAATATATTTTATAGTGCTTATTTAAAACGCTAAAAATATTTCTTTGCAAATTTGTTTTTAAATTTTTATGTATAATTATTTAAATAAATAGAGGGTCAAATTTAATTTAGTAAGTCTTATGTGAAATATTTACCCTTCAACTTTGCAGAAAATAATTCTGTAGACCTTCATTAGTAATTGAATGACTTCAGCAGTTAAAAAAGTAATTTTTTTGCAAAAATGACCCCTTTTTAATTATTTAAACAATGATCCCCTTGTATGATTTGGATACTTTTTTGAAAATATATTTTGTACCCACCTAAACTTTGATATAAAATTTGTTTCAACCTGTACGAATTTACATTTTGATTTACATGTAGTGTAATTTTATTTTACTAGACTAATATTATATACAATAATAACAGGAGGAAGAGAACCTATTGGCCTATTGTCAATATTCATAACATACTTATTTCAGTTTAAAAACAAGTAGACAATAATGACTCTTTTTACTCACTAGGGCTGAATAAATTCCTTAATGCGTATCACTCATTATCATAATGATTGTTTTTATAAAGTATTCGCCAACTTTATTATTAGATAGTCGGAACACCTTACTATTGTTTGAACAAAATAACCATGATAAAGACAAGGAGAAAGAAGAGTGAACATATCGTTTTGTAAATAATACCTTTATTATATCGTATGACCTTCATATAATATATAAGACTCAATTGTCGCAAACAAAGGCTTTTTGTAGTCTTTAAATTTACTTCTGCCCAATTAAAAAATAAAATTAACTCAAATTGAACCAGACGTTATTGTGCAAAATAAATTCTATCAGTGTTTTCCTGAACGTGCGATCATTCCATTCTTTCGAAACCAAAACAAATCTCAGCCCAATCGGTGCCGCGGGTCAAAAGCATGGGGCACATGGTGGGTGCTGCGGTCCATCATCATCAACTGAGAATATCTGCGATGCACCGTGCACTCGGAAACTAAAACACGGCAGATGTTAAGCGACAGAAACAAAACAAAAAGTTGTTTTTAATCGTGCCTTGAGCATCTCGCGAAGAGAGGAAGAAGGTTGGAAGAAACGCGATGGCAAGGTGTACAATCGTAGTAAAGAGTAGTAGGTACCTTATGTAGTAGTAGGATATCGACTTCGTCGTACCTGCCTTCGTCCTGTCTGCCACCTGCTCCTATCAGTAATTATTGTCGGTTTTCATTTTATCCGTCCAGTTACCTTTGACACGACACACTGCTTTTAATTGTTTTAAGGCACGGAGTGCGTACGAAATGTCAAAGAATTTTTAGTTTTAAAAAGGGATATTTTCTATTATCAATTATTCCGAGATGATTTTCCTAAGTTCACCTGCGATACCACAATGTTTGCGATTTTTATAGCTGTAGTAAGAGCACGTTATAGTCCATAGCGCCCCAATTCGAATGCTTCTATTAATATGTTACATTACATACAGGGCGTCCCCGAAAATAGTGCGTTCCTTAAAGGTATAGGTAGAAGACGCAATGTAGAGCAAAAAAGTATTTTTTCTACATTGATCCGTTTGACCAAAAAACGAAAATACATTTTGATATGCAAATTGAAGTCTGGAAACAACGCGCAACTCAAAAATCTAATGATTAAAAAAGTAGGTTTGTAGGTCAGTTGCATCTGGTAGGTAAAATAATGTAAATTGTAATTTTTCTGCAAAAACGGCTGTATCGCCAGCATAACTGGCATTGTTGATTACTTCTCCGCCTAGTCTTACTGCTTTTTGTCTGTCAACCAAAACCTCCCTAAAAATTTCTTCAGAATATAGATTAAAAAGACTGGGTGACCAAACACAACCCTGTCGCACTCTACGTTTGATGGGTAGTTTTTCAATACGACTATCTCCAACTTGGATAGAAACTACTTGATTGTAATAGAAGTCAAAAATGAATAGCCACTTTCAATTTCGTTGCAACACAAAAACTACAGCCGCATAATTATTCTAGTACAATCCCAGAATGCACCAAGCACCTACCGGTTTCGAAACTTACTAGTCTCTCATCAGGGGGCACATATGCTGCTCTCGGATTGTGCAGTTACGGATTTCAACGAACGAAATGGCAGGGATGCCCTAGCGGCAACTGCTAGCAAAAAAACTAAGTTTTGAATCTAATAGTACATAAAACAACATCCAAAAATGTTATTCTACATCCTACCAGATTGAAAACAATGAGAACCTTCTCTGGTAACACCTCCGAGGCTTCTACAATTTGCAAGCCATAACGGATGCTGAGACTAAGGAAGATGAGGGAATTTTACAATTTATAATTCACGTCCCATCTGCTCAACGCGGTAAAGTTCCAACGAGAATGGTTCCCTTCGTACTCCAATCAGAGTAAATATGTAAATCAAAAATGAATAACCACTTTCAATTTCGTTGCAACACGAAACTACAACCGCGTCATTATTGTAGTAGATCGCGCTGAGCAGATGGGACGTGAATTATAAATTGTAAAATTCCCTCATCTTCCTCAGTCTCAGCATCCGTTATGGCTTGCAAATTGTAGAAGCCTCGGAGGTGTTACTAGAGAAGGTTCCCATTGTTTTCAATCTGGTATATATATATATATATATATATATATATATATATATATATATATAACGTTCTTGAACTCCTAAGTGGAGCATAGAGCTTCAGTGAAAACGCGCCATCGGGTTCTATTTTGCGCTAGGGCCTTCACCTCATTCCAAGACTTTCCTTGACTTCTTATCTCGTCCATGATGGATCTTCTCCAAGTTTGTGCTGGGCGACCTCTTTTTCTCTTTCCTTGGGGATTCCACTCTAGGGCAGTTTTTGCAATACTGGAACTATCTTTTCGGAGTGTGTGACCTATCCACCCCCACTTTCTGGATTTTATTTCATTTTCTACCCTCTTTTGTTGGGTCAGGTGTAGCAGATCTTCGTTTCTGATAGTGTTTGGCCAGAAAATACGGACAATTCTTCGTAGACATTTGTTAACAAAGACCTGCAATTTGTCTGTAAGGGATTTTGTCACTTTCCAGGTTTCACATCCATAGAGTAGAACAGACATAACATTTGACTGGAATATTCGGATCTTTGTTCTTGTAGTATATTCCCCAGACCTCCAAACAGGGTTAAGCATGCTGAATGCTTGTTGAGCTTTTCGTATCCTCATACGAATATCGTCTTCTGTACCTCCGCTTTCTGTTATGACACTTCCAAGGTACGTGAAGTTTTCCACATTTTCAATCTGCTTGTTGTCGATATTAAATAGCGTGTTGTTCCTTGCATTTATTCTCATGGATTTGGTTTTACCAATATTGATTTTTAAACCTATTTTATTGGCCTCAGTGGATAGTGTTTCCAACTGATCGGCCACATCCTGGAACCTTTGTCCTAACAGGCAGATATCGTCGGCGTATTCTAGATCACTTAGGCGTACATTAACATTTGCCAAATCTTCCCAGCTATTTACTTCACGTTCTCTTATTTTTACTTGAAGCTCCTCCCTAAACATGTGTTTTCCTGGAAGAGTTTTTAATTTGTTTAGATTATATGTGGGTCTGTTGGTGTTTCTTGTGATTTTGTTTTTTGCCATCTTGATTTTAATGGTACCAATTAACAGATGGTGGTCACTTGCGATGTCTGCTCCTCTTTTATTTCGTACATCAAGAAGAGATGATCTCCATCTTTTTGATAAGGCGATGTGGTCTATTTGGTTTTCTCTTGTATGACCAGGTGCAGTCCATGTTACCTTGTGAATATTTTTTGTGAATATATTTTGTGAATATATATTTTGTGAATATTTTCAATCTGGTAGGATGTAGAATAACATTTTTGGATGTTGTTTTATGTACTATTAGATTGAAAATTTTTTTTTTTTGCTAGCAGTTGCGGCTAGGGCATCCCTGCCATTTCGTTCGTTTCAATCCGTGACTGCACGCCGGGGTTTGTCCTAGTTGGGTCAGAGAGAGCAGCATATGTGCCTCCTGATGAGAGACTAATAAGTTTCGAAACCGGTAGAGGTGCTTGCTGCATTCTCTGATTGGACTAGAATAATGATGCGGCTGTAGTTTCGTGTTGCAACGAAATTGAAAGTGGTTATTCATTTTTGATTTACATGTTTACTCTGATTGGAGTACGAAGGGAACCATTCTCGTTGGAACTTTACCGCGCGGAGCAGATGGGACGTGAATTATAAATTGTAAAATTCCCTCATCTTCCTTAGTCTCAGCATCCGTTATGGCTTGCAAATTGTAGAAGCCTCGGAGGTGTTACCAGAGAAGGTTCCCATTGTTTTCAGTCTGGTAGGATGTAGAATAACATTTTTGGATCTTGTTTTATGTACTATTAGATTGAAAACTTGTTTTTTTTTGTAATAGAAGTATTTTTGCATGTAAGTCCTGCTGCCCGTAGGCAATCGAAAAGTGTATCTGGTTGTACTCGGTCAGATGCCTTCTCGAAGTGAAAATAGTACCTCTCTAGTTCCTAGACCATTCTAAATCCAAATTGCTATAGACCATTCCAGGGTGACGTCATTTGACAACGACTGGTGGGCAAAATATTGTAAAGAAACTAGGTTAAGTGTAGAAAACCATTGTTTAATTTAAGAATATTATTAAAATACCAGCGTTTTGTTCAGTTTGAAAGTGTTCCAGTAAAGGTAAAAGAGATCAAGTAAGTTTTTTTTATAATACCAGCCGCATTTAAAGACCGAAATGTTTTAAATCACTATAATCACAATACACTGTAAATAGAACGACGATATGGGCCAAGAATCCAAGAAAACTGATTTTCTGATTATACCGGATTTTTGCATCCCCTACGAGGGTGTCCTATATCCAATATTTGAAATTTTGTAGTTAAAACCACAGATTTTTTATAATAAAACGAGAAAATAGCAAAAATAACACCAAAAACACAATTTTTGCCCTCCAGCAACGGTGTCGAAAGTCACGTGACCTGGAATGGTCTATTACTCATTTTACTTTTTTTATAATAATTCATAGGTTAAAGTGTGTGGCTCACCAACCTGATTAGTCTAAAGTCGCTACATTTGGTGGACCTGCTTTTCTTTGGTAATGTTATAAATAGTGACTTCAACCAATCGTCTGGTATTTTTCCTTCGTTGTAAATTTAGTTAAAGAAAATGGTTAAGTAGGTAATATTTTCCTCGTCCAAAAATTTAAGTAGCTCAGCAGGGATTTGATCTGGTCCAGGTGCTTTATTATTTTTGGCTCATTGTAATGATTTTGTAACTTCTGATTTCAGTAAATTGGGAACTCTGTCTGACTGGTTTTCATGGGTAGTATGTGTAGCGTTTTCTCGAGAAGCATCGTCAAAAAGGTTACTGATGTATCTCTCCCAGTCGTTGCACTTTCCTTTTTACGAGTTTGTTGATTTCACGGTATTTGTTAATATTTCTATTTTTATGTTTCCGTCCAACTTCCATCAGGTGTAGGATTTCCTTTGTCATCCACTCATTTTTTGTCAATATTGTAGTTGTTTTAAAAGACTCTCTTATAGACCTGGATCCTGCGTACCAAAAAAAGTTGATTAATAGCAAGCTGAAAATTTGTTAATAGCTTAACGGTGTCTAGTCTGACAAACTTTGATGCACGGGAACACTGGAACAGGGGAAGTTTTAATTATGCAACAGGTTAAAAATTTGGAACGTCAGACTACGAAAACGTTCGATGTATTTTGTCGGACAGAACTTCCAATTGATTTGTTTCCATTTCATTAAACTCTCCTGCAAAAATCAGACTGCTGTTTATCACCAACTGGGCATTTTAATGAGGGGAACACGAAGAACATGTCAAATTACAGGAATCACGTTGGTTAGTAATAGCAGTCTGATTTTTGCATGAGAATTTAATGAAAGGGCAACAAATCAATTGGATGTTCTGTCCGACAAAATACATGGGACGTTTTCGTGATCTGACGTTCCAAATTTTTAAACTGTTCCACGATTAAAACTTCCCCTGTTTCAGTATTCCCATACATCAAAGTTTGTCCGACTAGACACCGTTAAGCTATTAACAAATTTTCAGCTTGCTATTAATCAACTTTTTTTGGTACGCGGGATCCAAGGGATTACTCTTCCTTTAAAATTGAGTTTTGTATGTCGTAACTACCAATATGCCCGAACCATCTAAGTTGTCCCTCCACTATTTTTTCATTGATTGGTTCCAGTTTTAGGTTTTGTCTAATTATGTCGTTCCGTATTTTGTCTGTCCTCTTTCTGTTTGCTATTTTCCTCAGGAACCTCATTTCCATAGCATTGACTCTGGATTTTTGTCTCCCCGTCAATGTCCATGTCTCGCTGCTATACATGATTGTTGGTCTAACTACTGATTTAACGACTGCCGTTTTTTCCCCAAAAATGTTGTTTTCATAGCGTTAAATAAGCTTCCTGTTCGTCCCATTCTCTCGTTTATTTCCATGTCTTGTTTACCATTTGCTTCGATTATTACTCCTAGGTATTTAAAATATTCCACTTGCTCTAGTTGTTTCCCGTCTAATTATATTGCGTGTGTCTTCTTCGTATTTGAAATTATCATTGTTTTTGTTTTCTCTGTATTAATTTTCATATTTATGTTTGACAGTTCTTCTTCTAGGATTTCAAGATTGTTCTGTAGGTCTTCTCTGTTTTCTGCTATCAATACCATGTCGTCTGCGAATAGTAGCTCCGATAGTTGAGTCCGTTTCATTTGCCAGTATCCTAATGTTAGTTTTCTCATTCTTCTCTTGGCTTTCTTTATCGCTTCATCCAGTACCACTGAGAATAGCAGTGGACTCAGCACGCATCCCTGTTTGACGCCTTGACTTGTAGTAAATTCTCTGGATTCCTCGTTATTGGTTCTTATTGTATTTGTATTATTTTTGTACATATCCTTTATTACTTCTATTATGTGTCTGTCGACTCCCCTTTCTTTTAGTGTCTTCCATACGTCCTTTCTTCGGATTCTGTCAAACGCATTTTCCAGGTCAATGAAGCACATATGTATCTCTCTATTCTTCTTGATTACCTTCTCACTTACTTGTCTTAATGTGAATATTAGGTCTTGCGTGCTTCTGTCCTTCCTGAATCCACACTGTGTGTCTTCCATAGTTGTTTCTATTTGGGTTTTTATTCTTGTCTCTATTATTCTTGCGAATACCTTCCCAGGGATACTTGATATGGTGATACCTCGGTAATTATTACAGTTTCTCTTGTCTCCTTTTTTGTGTATTGGTAGTATAATGTCTTTCTTCCAGTCCTTTGGTAATTCTGCTCTATTTATGATATCATTCATTAGTTTTTTCATGCTATCCATTCTCTCTGTCTCCATGAATTTTATCATTTACGGGGTAATATGATCCTTGCCTGGTGCTTTGCCCAATTTTACTCTTTCTATTGCTTTCTCTAATTCCTCTCTTGTTATGGATTCCACTTGTTGTTCTTCATTCCTTTCTTGTATCTCCCCTATGTTGTCCGTGTCTGCATGAGTTAGCTCTTTGAAATGTTCTACCCATCTTTCCATTATTTGTTTTTCTTCTGTTAGTACGTTTCCATTCTTGTCTTTTATATTCGGCGTGTGTAGAATGTCGAACGAGAGGCTTACAAAACGAGTGTTCGAAACGAGAGTGCAGGGGAAAAACAAAAGAGGAAGACCAAGAGTTATGTGGATAGATGAAATCAGGAAAGAAGTCGAGAAGAAGGGATTGACATTGGAAAGTGCAAGAAACCTAACGCAAGATCGGAAAGCATGGAGACTACAATGCCAAACTCAGCTCCACCAGCCTTACACCTAAAGGTAGAAAGGCTTATAACTAAGTAAAGTACGTAACTACCAATATTCGTTGATCATTCTGTTTTCGTTTGTTATATTCGTTATTTTGTGTATTTTCCTGTTTATCTTTATATGCCGTATTTTTCTATTTAACCTTTTTCCAAAAATAGTAAACATCCCTTTTGTTGTGTATCATAAAACTCCCGTTTTTAGTTTAATAATTGTAAATGTAGACTCGTGCTTAAAAAGATTTACGATATATATAAACTAAAGCCATTACAAAATTTAATAGCATCACACTATAACATTAACTTTATATGCGTGTTGATAAAAGAACAAATTAATAGGTGTATAGATATTTTATGTAGATGCCCCCTTGTTCATACCCGAACTATAACAATGTACCAACCCCAAGAAGATAAAAAATAAATAACTTTTAAATCCGTTAAATTAAAATCACTCAAATTTCTTTCTCTCGTCACAGCTACAAACAAGTTCAAATTGTCGAGGGTTTGACCAAAATAATGATCGTAACTATTAAAAAATGTTTAACTGACATACGGTGGAGTCGCAAGAAGCTATGTAGAAAATAATAGAGATGTGTATAAAAAACATTAGAAGTAAGACTCGAGGGAGATTCTCTAACAGGTTTCGAGGGTAACATCAGATATACAGAAAGACGCTTTTCAACCACCTGCCCTATAGTAGAATCGTAATCGTAGGTACAATGCACCCGATATATGGCATATGCTATGCTTATAGTTTCTTCACCTCTTGTCTTTACTTTAAAAGTCGTAGAACTTGCTCTACAAAATTATGTGTATGCATGAATGTATAAAAACCCCTAGCACCTGGAAGATGTCACAATAAAATTATTCGAATGATTGTCTTTCTATTTTAAATTTTCTTATCATTAACATCGGTTTTAATATTCCATTTTGATTTTAGAAGTACGGACATAACGTAAAATAAAAAAAAGTGTGTGTACTTTGTAACGCACGTAAGAAGTTATACTTCTATTATATTTCAATCTTAAATATTAAGCTAATTTTAATACTTACTACTTTCCAAAATTTTTTATTAAAACAATACCAAAAATTAAAAAAATAAAAGAATAAAACACACACAAACTGCCATAAAGAAATGATTTCTGAACATTAATTGTTGGCAAAAATTACTAAATACGTATTTTCTTAAAAAAAAGGTATACAACAAATATACTTACAATCAAAATGTATAAAAAAAAATAAAAAAAAAATAAAAATTTGCATTGTGGATCGAACCTGCGTATATTAGGGTGGTTAGATTTGAAATCAAAGCACCATTGAGTTTAACCACTTAGACATACCCGCCATATGGGAAGATATACCAACTGAACGTTTTAAACTTTTTGACAGTTCTGAATTTAATCAAATTAGTTTGATTTTTATGGAATTAAAATATTAAAATACAACAAAACATAGAGTAAGAAAACAATATATTAGATGAAGATTGGTAGAAACTTTGTTGGTAATCAAATTATGTAAATCAAAGCATTGCCTACTAGGTAGGTACATTTTACATTTTCCAAATAGGTACCTATGCAATTTTTTATTACAATACTGAAATATTTACAATTACGTACCTGTTGCTTTTAAAACCTATTTAAAAAGTCACTACAATTATAAACTTGCTTTTTTCTGTCCTCACAACAATAAAAACTAATATTGTTTACCCATAACCGACATATTGAACAATTATTGACAGGTCATTGTAATTACCCAGTCAGAGCACGTATAAAATTTCAGCTGCGCCCAGGACCAAGGCTTTTGATGAATTCGCGCACATATACATTTACTCCCAAACGCGCCTAAAGTATAACTTCAATAAAAATACTTCAAATCTCTGGTGCAAGCACTCTTCTCATGTCGTTAAAATTTGCTCAGTAGCTAGTAAAGTTGCCTTAATTTTAATCCAAGTTGTTTTCGTTCATCGAAGATGTGGTTTCTATCAAGATGAATGCCATATATGTAATAAAGGATAGGTCAGCCGTGTATAATAGGTATACCAGTGGACCAAGCACACTACCTTGAGGCAGGCCAGAGTTCATAGTTCCCAATGCTATTATCACCGTACCGTATTTTATCTGGAATTATTAATTTGTCTGTTAATATGTAGGATTTGAACATCCTATAGTATTAATATAGTATTGTTGTTTAATTTTATACAGCAAACCTGTATGACACACTTTATCAAAAGCTTGTATGATATCTAAAAGAAGACTGCAGAACAATAGAGCTTTTGATCAACTGCGGACTGTTTTTGTCGAAAATCAAATTGGTAGTCAGTTTTCTTCTAGGAAAGAATTCAATTTCTTTATTATTAATTTCTCAAGAATTTTAACAAGAATTGGTAAATGTCCTAAGGAGGATATAAATTATTATATGGTATACTCAAAGTGATAGAAGAATATAAAAAAGAGAGAATTACGTTTGCTGATGTCTTTTAATAACACTTTGCTATTGGAGCAGCGTCATCTATTGTGCGATAGTTTTATATTGATACCACATCAGAATCTTTGCAATTAACTAGTTTTGATGGGAAATAAGCCACAATTTTACTAAAAAAATGATTTTATTAACGTTTCGACGCCCAAATCGGATGTCGTTGTCAAAATACAAAAAATATTAATGAATTAAACAAAATTGTTGTTGCTTAGTAAAAAAATTCTTCTAATAATTTATTTAATCTGACTCATTTATATCGGCAATTCAGACACATATTATACATTTTAAAGTAGAAGACTTTAAAATGATATTGCCAATATTTATGAGTTGCGTTCCTGGGACGACTTTACTCAAAGATAGTTCATTCGATTACATGAAATCAACCCCAACTCAAAACTTGATATGTTATTGACTTAATAATCCTGGTATTTTCTTTCTATTCACTTCCTCTTTTAGTATGGGTAACCACATCCTACTGCATTCTACCGAGGAATTTGCGACACAATTGGTTTCATTTGGCATAATTAAAGCCGCTTCTTTGATTTTTCTCTTTTTACTATCTGTTTCTTTCAGGACTATACTTGAATCTCTCCACTGAACTCTATGTTGACATATTTGAGATCTATCAAATTCTCTATTTTTAATATAAGACTGATGACTGATGTTCACTTATTCTAACGTTTAATAGTCTTGATGTTTCACCTAAATAAAATTGTTCGCATTCACAAGGTATTTTATAAATACAATTCTTTGTTCTTTCTTGTTCATTGTTAGGTTTAGTTTTAGATCAATAGATCTCACAATGTGTTTGTTGTTTTGAATGTTGTTGAAATGTTGAATTTATTTCCTATTATTTTAAGTTTCTGTTATTTTTGACAACGACACCCGATTTGGGCGTCGAAACGTTAATAAAATCATTTTTTAGTATTGTGGCTTATTTCCCATAAAAACTAGTTACAGTAGAGTCTCGGTTATCCGCCATAAACGGGCCGGCGGAGGGGCGGATAAGCTAAAATGGCGGATAATAGGGAGGGTTAAATGAGACATAAGTTTTTGCATCTCGTTTTGTTGCCGCCAAGTCACGTCATCTCTGTAGAACCATGATATCGACAGCTCTGGATTCTTCTTGTTGCTGGACGTATTTTATCGCAACTTCAAAAAATTTTACGCCTTCTTTGTGTGAAACTATGTGGGCCTCAAGAGTATCTAGTTCTTGGATGTCTTCATCACCTTCACATTAACAAGAGTAACAATTTCTTCATGGGTTATTTCATACTGGTCATCCCTTGAAAACCACTCTCCAACATCACTTAAAGACGCATCCTCACATCCAGGGATAAGTTTCACTAAGGACAAAATATTTTCCTGAACTTCACCCGGAGTGTTTGTCCTCGGTTTCTTTATTCTCGCCTCCCTACAGCTTATCCCAAGACTTAGCAACTGTTTGTGCCCCAACTTTATCCCATGCAATTGAGATCTTTTAAATTGGTGGCTTTCATTGTAGGCATTAAAAGTCTCGGCCATCATTCATTTCTTGTATCATGTCTTTCCAATCAGTTCAGTTCCACCTTATGGACTATTTTCAAAAGTAGGTATATTTTGTTGCATAAATGGTACGGCGGATAAAACGGAATGGCGGATAACCGAAGGACGGATAATCGAGACTCTACTGTAATTGCAAAAAATGCCACAAGAAAATAGCTTCAGAACAACATCAGAATCTTTATTGTCCTAACGCCAAGCTAGATAACGTTTTATGGAAGTAATGCTCTTACACCTTTTGAACCAGTACGAATATTACCTTTTATTTTGTTTGTATTATTGTGTAATGTTTATAGTAATTGTATTAGTAATAAAAAGTCAGCATCGCGATATTATTATCATTATCACGCAAAGAATAATTATCAGAACGTAGTAATGATTATGTCCAGCTGCATCGCACACATCTGGATCCGGGGTGTTTTGGGGTGTAACTCGCCGCGACATTGCTGAACTTGAACTTTCGCCCCACCTGATGCATTTTGATATACATTTTACGCGTTATATCGGCGACGAACCGATCACAGCCCATTTATTCCCCCTAATATTATTACCAATTCACCCACGCACCTAACGCTACGTGGTCACTGACGTTTTTAACTTTTTAATGGTAATTGGTTATAATGGTAGAGTAATAAAGGAATTTATAGATATAGCACGTGCTACCAGATGACCCGCACCCTAAACTGCAATAAAAAGCCAACTAAATTAGAAGATGGTAAAAATATTTACTGATATTTGACAGTAGTAATAACTTCTTTGACAGTAGTAAGCAAGCAGTAATAACTTCTTTTATCTTCAGCCAATGGTTAAGTAGGTATTAATAATTCTGAAATATGAACAACCTTGACGAACTCCTCTTTTACTAAAACTATTTGAAATTTTATATCCGAAAATCTAGACTTCTACTGGAAGTCCTGTTGACAACCCAACATTATTTTACTATTTTTTAGTTACCAATACTTCAAGTTTTTTTGTAATAATAAAGAATTCTGTAAGAACCTCCGCCATTTTTTTAATATGCATGCGTTCATAATTTTCTTGAAAAAATAAAGTTTATTTTATTTGGAGCAGTATTTTGTTCTACAGCTGTGTGAAGAATTATTCTGTAGTTGATGCAAAAAATAAATACAGTAATATAAGACAGGAATAAAAAGGGAATATTGGACACGCTTTACCAAAGAAATGGAACACGATTTGTATGGAGCGCAAAGAAAAGTTTGGAAAATACTAAAAAATAGGAAAAACCCATTAACGAATATAGAAGTTTAAATAAAATAGAAGTAGAACAATGGACCGCGTATATAGAAGAACTATATAAGGAAGATACTATAATACCTGAAGAAGAGGAAGAAACAGGAAATGAAGACGAATCCAACATAGACACAGAACTAGAAATCACAAAAGAAGAAATACGGAATAACATACGTAAATTAAAAAACAGAAAAGCACCAGGACCCGATAGCATCCTAGGGATTCGAAGCCAACAGGCAAGAGACCAATAGGAAGGCCCTTTAAAAGGTGGCGAGATAGCTGGCAGTCAACATCACAGCTACGAATACAAGCTCAAAATCGGTAAGGAACAGGCCAAGAGGCCTATTATAAGAAGAAGAATAAGAATATAATAAAGACAAATTCATATTAAAAACAAAAGAGAATAGGCAACGTTATAACATATTGCTTGTCAGAGTTTACGTCGTACTGTAACATCCACGTCAGTAGTTAAGGGTTAAGACGACTCAATAGATAAATAAACCAATTTATACGAGAAGGCAGAGAAGAATAAAATGATAAGTAAAGGCAATAAATGAACAATTTAGAGAAATGTGGATAGTAAAAAAGCTGTTATTAATATCCAATAGCGTAAGTGTCACCTTAACAAAACCAATAAAAAAATGGTAATAATTTTTTTTTTCTACAACCGTGTTAAAAATGCAATTTTTAGCACTCCATAGAAGCGTTAAAAATGATACTTTAAAGCACTAGTGCTTTAAAATTTTTAATGCACTGCAGTTAAAAGTGAATTGTCAAATTGTGAAACGTCAAAATATTTATATTTCATTTACATATTAACATTAATATTAATAGTACAACTTGCGCAATTTGAAAAAGGTGGTTTAAAAGGATTTTAAAATTTAATTTAAACTGTATTCTGCATTATTGCATTTTGAACACGTTTGTAGAAAAAAACTATTAAAATTTGTTAGAATATACAACAATAAAAGTAAGATGCTATTCTATAGTTGTTATGATTTACGTATTGACAGTACATATAGGCAGTTTTGATGTTATGTAAAGAAAAATATAAAAATGGAATGTCAGTCAAGTTCAAGTAACAGTTTTTGTAGATATTGTCCTGTAATTGAGGATCAACAAATTATAATTGTTGATATATAAGACGTTTGTAGAAAAAATATTGTATTATATACGTGTTAAAAATTACATTTTTAAGGCACTGATGTGAATTGCAGAATTCGCTTCGCTCATTCTGCAAACTTTCACATGCGTGCTTTAAACGTGTACTTTTAACACTTATATCATAAATATCTATTAAACACAAGGCATAAAGAGGATTGGTACCTTTCAGAAGAAGAAGGCTTATATTTTATAACACAATAGAGCTTGATAGTCAATGTGAAAACAATTAATACCTAAACAATTAATAATAAAACCTCAGTATTAGAACAAACAATTCATTCAGTTAACATTCTGTATAGTCCAGTCGGGTTAGACGAATAACAGGCCTAACCTTGTATTAGGAGCTGCCCCAAATTTTATTTTTCTAATCTTTAGAGAGGGTCAATATTAGTACAAATTTAAAATCTCGACTGAATTCCACCGCTGCGTTAGCCGCCATCTTGATTTTAAACTAGAACCGTTTTTGCTCAATATCTCCGCCATTTTCAATTTTTTGACAAAAAGTGTAGAAACTGAAATTGTTGAAAATGCGATTTTCTATAATTTCATTAATGATAATTTTTTTCGTGCGGTCGATATTTTCCGAGTTATGAGGGTAAAATAGTGAGAGTTGGAGCACAATTATTGAATATTCAATTATCTCGTTTATTATTAGATTTACAACAAATATGTACCTATACAAAAATGAAGAGAATTAAATTCTACACAATTTTAATCTCTTTCATTTTTTTGATAAAATTAATATTTAAGGTAGTACGTATGCGGTAATGGCGCGAGCGTAAGACCGGATTGATTTTATAGCAATTGTTTTTGTTCAATATCTACGCCATTTTCAACTAAAATTGTTCAAAATAAAATTTCCTACAATTTCTTTTTAACAATTTTTTTCATGCGGTTGATATTTTCCGAGTTACATGGGAAAATAGTAAAAAGTGGTAGGGGAAGCATAATTATTGAATTGAATTTTGTTTCCGAAAATTGTTGGAAATGCAATTTCCTACAATTTCTTTGGCACAATTTTTTTATACGATCAATATTCTCCGAGTTAAGGGGGAAAATAATGGAAGCGGAGGGGAAGCATAATTATTGAATTGTCTCATTTATTATTAACTTTACGACATAATTGTACATAAACAAAAATAAAGAGAATTATATTTTATACAATTTTTGAAACTTCCAATGAAACATCAACCAAACTAAGTATGTATATAAAAGACATAAAAAGACATTATATGCATTAAGTTCACTTAATTTTATTAACTAGCGGGTTTGATTGGTTGAATTTGTCTGTCGATATTTTAAGTTTTATATCAGCTAATATGTCGTGATGTTTCAACAATTTTTTTTTAAATTTTGGAACTTGGGGGAATTTTTCCATTTCCCCCCCATGTAGACCCGCCACTGATTCTCTCGAAAAATTGTAGTAAATCGTAATTGCAACAATTTCAGTTCTTACACTTTTTGTCGACAAGTTGAAAATGGCGGGGATATTGAACAAAAACAATTGCTAGAAAATCAATCAGGTCTTACGCTCGCACCTTTACCACATACGTACTACCTTAAATATTAATTTTATCAAAAAAATGTACGGCATCAAAATTGTACAAAATTAAATTCTCTTCATTTTTGTATAGGTATATATTTGTTGTAAAACTAATAATAAACGAGATAATTCAATTATTCAATAATTATGCTACAACTGTCACTATTTTCCCTTCATAACTCGGAAAATATCGACCGCACGAAAAAAATTATAATAAATGAAACTATAGAAAATCGCATTTTCAACTATTTCAGTTTCTACACTTTTTGTCAAAAAATTTAAAATGGCGGAGATATTGAGCAAAAACGGTTCTCGTTTAAAATCAAGATGGCAGCTAACGCAACGGCGGAATTTAGTCGAGATTTTAAATTTATACTAATATTGACCCTCCCTAAAGATTAGAAAAATAAAATTTGGGGCAGCTCCTAATGCAAGGTCAAATGCTATCCCGACTGGGCTAGTATGATTGTTTTAAAATCTTAGACAAATTTTCTTTATAATGGTTGTTATTATTATAAATCATATTTTTATTTTGATAAAGCAGGATGATTTTGATCAAATAAATTCTACAAAACTAGGTATTGATTTTTGACACAAAAGTATTTTTTATATAAATGTAATCTTCTACGTGAAAACCTCATTTAATTTAACTTAATCTTGTTTCTTATTATGTACAATGATTATTATTGTGTATTGTGTCTATCTAGATACCTCTACCCTTTTTCTTACGTCTAGAGTCTAGCCAGATACCTCTATCGCTCTATCTGTACTCCCGTATTTTTGCGCAAGATGATCAAATAAAACCTTTTACGAAAATCCGGGCGAGTGTAAAAATTAACAATATCTTGAAGGAATCGTGAAAAATAAGCCACAGAGACACAACAAAGTTCTTACACACAAAAGGAAACTCGCAGCTGTTGCTTTATCAAAAAAATGTAGACCAAATCGCTAATTTGATGTGCTTAGGCCTCGATCGGTCGACGATTCCGCTGGGGCCGCTGTGTCCTTATTTTAGGTAAGGTTACTTTCTTGAAATTTATTTTTCAATGTAGTTCGAGGTCTATTGTCGACTTTTTGAGCATTGTTGTGCAGCTTTCTTGGGGTCGCCGGGTCGTTATGATTTATTTGTTACAGCTTGTAGTAAGAAGTTTGTTTTTGAATAGAACCGGTGTCAAATCAATTTTGGATTTGAGTTCACGGAGTTCATCTATCTATCTATTTATTCGCTTAATTTTATATTTGCTTAATAAATGCCTTGTATCTATCTGACTTTAGTGTAGGGTTTTGTAAGGTTTCTTATTTGTTGGTGTCACCTATATACATACATATTGACCTTCATCTACCTTTTGCTTCTTCAGATACTATATATGTTGTCCTAGTTTTATACGATTTTATTATTTCATTTTGATTATTACACCAGGGCGCATCTGTTAAAAATATACATTTGGACGTTGAGAGGTGACTCACATTTTTGTGCAGAAATTGCTTGAAAATAACTCATAATAAAATTTGAGTTATCCTACCTCTCAAAAAGGTCCGGAACATTGTTTAAATAATTAAAATGTCAAAAAATGAAGGAAAAATTCGATTTTTTTCTTCGTTTTTTGATTATAACTTTAAAAGTATTCATTTACGAGAAAAGTTGTACTGACATAAAAGTTTTTAAATTAAATTTCCTACAATATAGAAATGGTTAAAAATTTAAAAAATAGTCACCCTGGTTGCAAAATACCAATAATTGCGAAAAAACCATACAAAAACAAGTATTCGCATTGGACGTTTTTCAACCATTTATGTTACACTTAGGACCTTCATATTTCACCCAGAAAAACTTTATGATACAGTAAAACAATACTGTAAATTTCATTAAGATCGGTTCAATAGATTTTGCAAAATAAATTTGGCAATCCAGCTTTCGCAAAAAAAATTCATTTTTTCAAAATGTTACAGGACTGAAAATAAAGCAGATAGCAAGTTGAAATTTTTTTTGCGTATAGAAGTGTACTGTAACTTTCATTTGCAATTTGCAAAATTAAAATCGATTAACTAACACGGCGTCAGGAATTTTTTTAAATAAACATTAATTATTGGTGCTACGCGCAGGATTGGTGCTCTGATTGGGCATTCCAATGACCTTTGATAATGATTGATACATTTTAATTTTTATTACATTTCGATATAAATAAATAAATTTGTTGATTGCAAAATAAAAACACATACTGTATCTTTTGAAATAACACTTTTTTAGCAAAAACTTTCTTTGTTCATATATTTTAACTTAAAGAATAAAAGTTTATTATTTTTAAACATATGCAATTGTTTAAACAATATTTTACAAACAATAATAAAATTAGTTTGATTTTTGTGGAATTAAAATACAACAAAATATAGAGTAAGAAAATAATATATTAGATAAAGATTGGAAACATTTTTGGTGGAAATCAACTTCTGAGAATCGAACACCGCTGTCCTGCGCGTAGCACCAAAAATTATTGTTTATTTAAAAAATTTCCTGACGCCGTGGTAATTAATCTATTTTAATTTTGCAAATTGCAAATGAAAGGTACAGTACACTTCTATAAGCAAAAAAAATTCAACTTGCTATCTGCTTTATTTTCAGTCCTGCAACATTAAAAAAAATGAATTTTTTTTGCGAAAGCTGGATTGCAAAATTTATTTTGCAAAATCTATTAAACCGATCTTAATGAAATTTACAGTGTTGTTTTACTATATCATAAAGTTTTTCTGGGTAAAATTTGAAGGTCCTAAGTGTAGCGTAAATGGTTGAAAATCGTAAAATGCGAATACTTGTTTTTGTATGTTTTTTTCGCAATTATTGCTATTTTGCAACAAGGGTGACTATTTTTTAAATTTTTAACCAATTCTGTATTGTAGGAAATTTAATTACGCAACTTCTATGTCAGTACAACTTTTCTCAGAAATGAATAATTTTAAAGTTATAATCAAAAAACCAATAAAAAAATCGAATTGTTCCTTCATATTTTGACATTTTGATTATTTAAACAATGTTCCGGACCATTTTGAGTGGGAGGATAACTGAAATATGATTATTTTAGTTATTTTCAAGCAATTTCTTCAAAAAAATTTGAGTCATCTCTCAACGTCCATCTCAAAACAGATGCGCCCTGGACTATATAAACATGTCATAACCTAAAAGAATTTTCGGTGCCACTAGAGTATGCGGTCTACCGAGGGATGCGGTATATAAACCGTATATGTATTACAGTGCCGGCAAAAAAATCTTTCTTCTCTTCTCTAGGTGCCATCTTCGCTTAGAAAGTTGGCAATCATCAGAGCGATTTTTACTATAGATATGCACAGGTAGACCGCATTATCGGGGTAGACCGCTACTATAGTAGCACCATATTATCTACAACAATGTAACATTATAATAACTTTAACTTTTTTAAATAACTTTTAAGTTTTAATAACACACGATAAAACTATTTAAAGGGTTTTCTCCCAGATATTTTTAGTTGCTCAACCATCTATACCTTATAAGCAGCACTGTACCATGTTACATCACTGATGATAGCATTGTCATTCCGAAAATGTTCTGTGATGTAGCCCGAAAGGGTCTTTTTAATAAATATACTTTGATAAATGATTTTTTAATACATTTTGTGATTTATGGTATGGTGAATACCATTTCCTTGTTGATTAAGAAAAATGTTTTCCCATCTATTTCTATAAATTTTGTAAATTATTTGACCGTTTTTTATTGTTTCAGAGCCGAATTTGATCCAGACTCCACCATCCGTCATAGCAGCATCCTGCATCAGCTCCGCAGTAAGAGGTCTTAAGCTCATGTTCTCAGAAATAGCAATCAGAGACGTCTGCAGCTTACTTAACGTCAATCCCCAGGCCGTCGAAGTGGTAGTAGCAGTAATCGACAGCGCAGTTGCAAAAGTACTACCTAAATCCACAACACCAGAACCAAACACAATCCAGGGATACGAAAGCCCGCAGTATGGACAACCGGAGACACCCACAGAAGTGGAGAACATTGAATTTTAGTTGTTTTTATAGATATAATATGTTCATACTTTGCAGACAGAAATGTCTTGTGTTGTTTAACTGTGTAAAACAGTTTAGTGGAAAATCAAATGATGTACCAAGTTACTGACATGTTTAAACACATATAATTGCATAAATTTATTACGTGTGCTCGATAAATATTTAGTAATATGGACAAATTAGACGTTTTTCTTGTAAACATGAAAAATTCGCTTTAAAAGACTGATTTTCTAACCAAATATACTTTACCCAAAGCTCTCTTTAGATCGATAGATTTAAACAATTTGTGTTGAGTGAACAAACCGGTACATCGTTTGATTTATTGTACTTTTATTACTCGTTGACTGCGGAATGCAAATTTGTTTGTGTTATTTAATGTTTAATTATTTTATTCGTGAAGTTAAGCGTGTTTTGAAAAATGTTTGATAACAGAAATAAGCTTTTATATAAAACTTTACGACAAAATTGACGAATCAGCAAATCAATAACTGAATTGAATTTAGTATAAAAATAAGAAAACTATAAAAGTAAGGTTTACAAAAGAAGCGCAAAAGTTTGAAAGAGATCAAAGAGTGAGAAAAACGAAGCTGATGAGATCCAGATCAATAGACTTAACGCATTAATAACTGAAGCACCCACAAAATTTTTTTCATCTTATACTACAACACAAACACAACTTTTAGCATTGGTTTTCTTCTTTGTAGGGAATCTGTTACACCTTGTTGGTCGCCCCTTCACTAATTCCTACTGCTTGGATAGCAACATCATCAACAAAGTGGCAACTGTGTTGTCTTCCAACTCAGCTATATCACACGTGTTTTAATAAGTATAGGACCGGATCCAACACACTGCCTCGTGGAACACCTGCTCTGCTTTCTTTTAAGTGTGAAAAATAGTCTTCCTGGTTAATTCTAAAATGTCGTTCATTTTAGTATGACTGTAAAAGTTGTGAGTATTGTTTGGTCAAAAAACTTTTTAATTTATGTATTATATCTTCATGCCAGACTTTATCAATAGCCTGTGCAGCATCAAGAAAGACAGTTGAACAGACTTTCTTTTTTTCTAGCGAAGATGTTGATGTTGAGTCTACGTATTTTTCACGGATTACAAGTATCTGCATCACATTTTATATAAATTTTATTCTGAGCAATTTTGAGAAACAGCTTCAACATACGGGACAAGAGACTGGTTCCATCGAAAGTTGTTACATTTTTGGTGTTATGGTATTCAGATATGGCTTATCCGATAACACTTGTTTCCTAGAAACGGATAGCTATGGTTCTAGAGTCTACGGTTTTCAAAATCAATTATTCTGTGATCTCTTTGAAGACCTAGAGCTGAAATTAAATTGTAATTTTGAACGGAAATGGAATGCTCATAAATCCTATTTTGGATTCCACGATTGGTTTGGCCTATGTAAAATAGGATTTCAGTTTTGACATTTTCCAATTTACCTGAAAGAATTTACTCAGAACTATTAAATTTGATTAAATACAAACTTTCAATAACGAAACAAATTGCCGATTCGTTGATTTTGCCGGAAGTATTTACTTTTTGATCTCTTCAATTACCAGTAGTTATTTTTTAACAATTAGCTAGATTATAATGTATGATCTCAAATAAATAAGTGCCTTATGTTAGTGTAATGGCATCACAAAAATATTTTATCATTTGCTAGATATTTTATTTCTTAAAGTAAAGAAAGTTGAGAAAAGTGGTTTTCTTATTTACAATGTATATTTTGTCTAAACTTTGTTTCACGTTAAGGGCGGAACATTGCGCTTATTGAGATCAGTGTTGCCAAACCTCTCGGGACGGGTGGCTACTCGACTGCCGATATACGATTCATTACTAATCAGTACGGCGTGGCATCGGCGCGCTTCTATCGTTCATAAGAAATACGTTGGCCTATCTAAGCAACGTTCTATTCTTAACGTGAAACGCTGTATAGGGATTGACTAACCACTCTAAATTTAGGTATTGTTTTATGAAATTGTTTTACTGTTACCGGTGTCGCCTGGTATGTTTTTCCGTACTTTTAAATAGTTATTTTATAAAAACTTTCTTGTTGTTTTAATAAAAAATATCATTGTAAATGACTTGAAACAAGTGATAAAAGTTGTAAAGTATACAAATTTTTGTGATGTTTACTTTTACAAGGAAAGTCAAGGAAACGGTACCATTTACGTGTTTTTGATTATTGGAATCCCAAACATTCATATCTACACCAAACCTTTCATATTTGCTTTATTATAACAGTTGATTGATAAATTATTATTCTATAGCAAGAGAAGACTCAAATGTAATTTCTTCTAATCTATTTTCTCTTCATTTGAGTTATTCTTTCTTACTTTTTGGCTTATTATATATGATTCCAATGTACTTCTAAAATTGTATTTCTAAAACTTTAAAAAGGGGGTAAACCCTGTAGTTGGTTGTATACCTTCAATATAACAACGTGGAATGAAGTAAACACTTCTGTTGTATGTAGGCATCTGAATTTATTAAAATTCCTTAAAATTTATCCACAAGGGAGTGGAAGTACAAAACGTTTTCGGTCAAACTGATCATCATCAGTGTAAACCTGGAAATAGTGAACCACTAAGATTAAAAAGCAAAAGGGTGAATAAAATTTTGACAGTTGAAAAAATTTAAGAAAATGTGGTTACTTACATCCAGTGTACAAGTAATTGAAACTAGCTATGCCTATTGAAGTGGCTAGTTTCAATTACTTGTACATTGGACGTAAGTAACCACATTTTCTTAAATTTTTTCAACTGTCAAAATTTCACCCTTTTGCTTTTTAATCTTAGTGGTTCATTTATTTCCAGGTTTACACTGATGATGAACAGTTTGACCGAAAACGTTTTGTACTTCCACTCCCTTGTGGATAAATTTTAAGGATTTTTAATAAATTCATATGCCTACATACAACAGAAGTGTTTACTTCATTCCACGTTGTAATTGTATTTCTTTTTGTATTTACAACGATTTTTTTGGCCTTAAAATACAATATATCCGCAATAGCTTCCTCATTTAATCCAAGTTTCTTTCCTGTAGCATCTTTTTGAGGTCTATTAACAGATCTGAAGAATATGCTTTATTTGAAGTGCAATTCGAAGATACAGTGCATTGTCCTGGTTTCTTCTTCATTGGTATTCGTTTTCTAGCAATTTCCTCTTTCAAAAGCACCATAGCAATATGTAATATTTGCTATTGATGTTTCCTCATTTCTAGAGAATTGCCAAAGTGAAACGAGATACTTTGCGCATCCAAAAATACAAAACCAAATTCTCTTCAGTTGATATTTGGACGGTTTGTACCTGCTGCTGTCCATTGAGTTGATTGTAGATTTGACTCACGTTTCATTTATTTTGACCGTTCGACGCAAAAACTCCTGAAGCAGTTTCAAACAACCATACAACGTTCTGGATCGTATTTACGTTGATCGAGTGTGAACAAACCGCACCCTCAGTAATATAGAAGCACAATTCAAAAAAGTAGATTTTTGGGAAATCGCGTTTAAAGATTCTGGTTTCCAAAATTATAGCTATTTTTTCAAATAACATGCTTATTATTTGAGTTATAAATGTGAAATTTGGCAGATTTGTTATTTGATAATTGCACTATAAATAGCGATGAGAAAAAAATTAATATAAATAAATTCCATTAATTACATGTAATTGAAAAAAATACTTTCAAGTTAGTCCCATATAGTACAAAAAAACATAACAGAAATAAGGAACTGTTTAAGTTTGATCCCTTATATTATTAATGCCCTGTCACTGTTTATGCAAAATAACGATCTATTATGAATTAGACCCATTTATTTACTATATTTTGCATAATATAACGGCTCAACTAAAAACTATTCTATATAATACAGAATGTTAAAACACAAACTAACCAGGATTTTCGTCATATTTATTTATTTATTTATTTATTTATTTAAAGTAAATATAAATGACCTGGCCTCTTTAGACTAATCCAGGTCGTTTCTTGATGGGATTATAATTTTTATTTTAACAATTTTCTAATTTAATTTAACTAATTAATAATGGCCCTAATCTATTACTAATTCTGAAAATTATAAATTATAAATAATTCTAATAAACAATTATTTTAATAAACAATTCTATTTTAGTCATAGAAAGACATGTTACTGATTGCTTCCTTGTAGCAGTAAAAACCAGAGATGGCCGGGGAGAGTGTGAGAGAGGCATAAATATAGTTACCCAACCATTCATGTTCTTTTTCTCCCTCTGTCAATGCTAATCGGTAGAGAATTTCATTTTGTGCCCATATCATTCAAAATCACAATTACCACAAATTTTGAGTTGAGCCCTTATATTACTGAGGGTGCGAAACGCTTGACCCACTTTGGACACACCATCTTCATTGAAAATGTTTGTTAAAAATAGCGAATAGAGTCTTCTTCTTTGATCTATTGAACTCTTCTGCTATCTCACACAACTTTTGGGGAATTTCTAAGTGCATTTGAAGTCAAAACACCTCCTCTTAACTGATGTTTCTGACGAGCAGAGCCCGAATAACACCTTCAACCCATTCGCTTGTTTGATCTCTATTTTCCAATCTAGAAGCAATGCTTTATATTCACACCCAATTCAGATTTTCCATTTTGTTTTAAAAGTCCCAAAAGCAGAGTCACTTATACCACTGCCACTTGTAAACTATTGCTCCGATTGAGCTCAAATTTTGACATGCGAATTTTGAAGGGTGTATTTTCATACATTTTTATTTTAATAGGGTCTCCACCTACATATTAGGACAAGAACATACTGTGCGATGTGTAAATATGCTCCTAAGATCAAACAGAAACAGCTGCTTCTCAGTCTCAGTATATAGCTGAATCTAACAATAAAACACTGAAAACGTTTGTTTTCTATACTTCCACAAAATTTATTACAACTAAGTGACTACACCTGTTTCGGCAGAGTGCCTTTCTCAAGTTATATAGTTTACAATGTGTTTGCCTTTTTAAGTCTTTAACTGAAGAGGTTGAGGAGTGGATAGTTGTTTGTCTCGAGTTGGTCATTAAGAATTAAATCTGTATTTTTCAATTTATTAATTTCCATAGATTCTAAAAAAGATAGCTTAAGGCCTTTATTTTGAATATGCGGAATTTGAAACTCTTCATTGAAGGAATGATTATGATCTAGAAGGTGAAGTGCGTATGTAGAAGTGTCTGTTTTTCTATTGTTGAAAGCCCTTTTGTGTTCTGCTATCCGTTTGTCAAAGGTTCTGCCAGTTTGACCGATGTAAGTTTTCGGACAGTCACCACAAGTTAGTTTGTACACACCACTCTGTAGTTGCTTTCTCTTTCGGCTTTTATTGTTCTTAATATATTTACTTGTTGTTGTTAGTTCTGAAAGCTAGTGTTATTCCTTTCTTTTTTGTATATCTGGCTATTTTTGTTGTTATCTTGCCAGTATATGTGAGAGAGCAGAAGGTACTGGATTCTTTCTGTGGTGGTGGATACACTAATTTCAGGGCTTTCTTATGGAGTTTTTGGTTTAAAATTTTGTTAACTGTTTGTTCGTTATATCCATTGTTTACTGCTATTTGTTTAATGATGTTTAGTTCTATCTCGAAGTTATATTTTGTCACGGGAATTTCTGTCAGTCTATGTATCATGCTATGGTAGGCTGCTAATTTGTGTTGTGTAGGATGGGATGATGTATTGTGTATGGTTGTGTCAGTATGGGTAGGTTTATGATATACGGAGAACTCATGTTTGTTGTGTAGTCTGGTAATCGTTACATCTAGAAAGTTTATGGAATTATTCTGTTCTGTTTCTATTGTAAACTCAATATTACTATGAAGTGAATTAATGTATGATAGAAATTGGTCAAGTTACAAGACTACACAACAAACATGAGTTCTCCGTATATCATAAACCTACCCATACTGACACAATCATACACAATTCATCATCCCATCCTACACAACACAAATTAGCAGCCTACCATAGCATGATACATAGACTGACAGAAATTCCCATGACAAAATATAATTTCGAGATAGAACTAAACATCATTAAACAAATAGCAGTAAACAATGGCTATAACGAACAAACAGTTAATAAAATTTTAAACCAAAAACTCCATAAGAAAGCCCTGAAATTAGTGTATCCACCACCACAGAAAGAACCCAGTACCTTCTGCTCTCTCACATATACTGGCAAGATAACAACAAAAATAGCCAGATACATAAAAAAGAAAGGAATAACACCAGCTTTCAGAACTAACAACAACAAGTAAATATATTAAGAACAATAAAAGCCGAAAGAGAAAGCAACTACAGAGTGGTGTGTACAAAATAACTTGTGGTGACTGTCCGAAAACTTACATCGGTCAAACTGGCAGAACCTTTGACAAACGGATAGCAGAACACAAAAGGGCTTTCAACAATAGAAAAACAGACACTTCTACATACGCACTTCACCTTCTAGATCATAATCATTCTTTCAATGAAGAGTTTCAAATTCTGCATATCCAAAATAAAGGCCTTAGGCTATCTTTTTTAGAATCTATGGAAATTAATAAATTGAAAAATACAGATATAATTCTGAATGACCAACTCGAGACAAACAGCTCCCCACTCCTCAACCTCTTCAGTTAAAGACTTAAAAAGACAAACACATTGTAAACTATATCACTTGAGAAAGGCACTCTGCCGAAACAAGTGTAGTCACTTAGTTGTAATAAATTTTGTGGAAGTATAGAAAACGAAACATTTTCAGTGTTTTATTGTTAGATAAAATGAACTTCCATCAAGTAACGGTCGAATCCATCAATTATATAGCTGAATGTTTGTCAATTTTTTTAGTTGTAAAGCTTAATGGTCTAGCATAAATAATTTTAATGCAATAAATCATAATCATAAAAAGAAATTGAGTATTTTGTAATGGCAACATCGCTATGTGTTATTTGTTATGCGGCTACGCTGTATGCGCCCAAATATTTTTCCTTTGAAGTGTGTCAAAAACCGACAACTGGAAAGATAGGCGTATTTACTATTCGGGCTTATGCGGTATGCGTGCGAATAAACCAAATATTGACGAATGAAGCGTGGAATATGCGGCTGAATAAGGCGCACAACAAATAACTCATAGCAAAGTGGGGTGCCGCCATTACATTATATTATTGTAACGGTCATTTTACTTCACTTAAAATAATGATTCCAGTTCCTTGGCACTTGGTACATAATAAAAAATGATCCTGTGATCTTTAAAACCGACAAAATTTTCAGTTTGCCATTTAAACTTTCCAAGTATATTTTACTGTTAGGGACACCTTTTGGTTATATTGGTTTTGTTATCTAGTCTTTACTTTTGTATTTGTATGATTTAAGTTATTTTAAAAATCCTCGAATAATTTTGTGTAATAAGCAAATGGAAATAAATTTAAGAGAAATCGATATGTAAAGAATCTTTAAATTTGTAAATAGTGTTCCTTATGGACAAGAATTCTTAAATACATTTAAATTTTTTGTGTTAGTGGACAATGATCTCAAATCAGTTTAGTTTCGTTTATTTTTGGTGTATATTTTCTTAATTTTGAACCTATTGCTGGTTTTCAGCAATAGGTTCAAAATTGGTATAGTATATAATGAATAGTTTGTATTTTTTCATTTATTTGACCATTGAATTATAATTTTTATGAATATATTTCATTCATATTATTTTTAAGTTCAATTTTTGATTATATACTAAGAGTTCTCAAAACTTTTCGTTAGTTTTTAAAACTTCTTTAGAAACTAAGATTTGTTCAATTTTTTGTTTTATGGAATCTTTCCGCAGTAACTGCTGCATCACTATTATTAGTGACAATTCCAATTTAACATGAGTCATATTTTTTATGACCCTTTTACAGAATTGAATCTTGTTGTCTAGATGTCAATTATTCTTTTTGTAGTTTATCCTTCATTTATTTCGTGCGATATTACGACTTAGTAATAATATTTTGCTGATACGCTACTGAATGAATGCCGAGCTTTCGATAGTCTCGCCGGTGGCAGCAGTTCTCTGATTCTAAAAGGCAAAACTACAAAGTCAGTTGCAGGCTCATCATAATTGACGTTTGTTGTACATTACACTGCACGACAGTAATCTTTTACTGGCAATAGTAAGTGCTTTGGAGAATTACTTTTCTTTTTTGTTTATTTTCATTTAGTAACAACTATTTTATATCAACTCCTGAAGCTATACAATTTTTCGTATCTTTTATCCTCAGTTTTATACATAATTATATCCTGATTTTAATTCAATAATCATCACACTATGTACTTTAAGATGTGGCCATTATCTTCTGCATTTAAATCTATTTTTAAGTTTTGAAATATATGCTATTTCATTTGAAAAGTCTTTTATGTGTCATTTGTCCTATATATTTTTAAATATACATGTCGTATATCAGTGATGAGCTCGCTAATAACCGGCAAAATAACGCAAAAAATGGAAAACATAATACATTGTAAAGTAAAAGAGATGAAACTAGCAAAGCTGGAAATTATCAATATAAACGTATAAATTGACATTACATTACATAGCTTCACACCTTTAGACGTATCGGAGGAGTATGACAAGACAACTGTCTTTGTGACAGGGAATTTTATAAAATACTCCTGTCACAGGCGTCTAAAGGTGGAAAACTATGTAATGTAATGTTAATTTATACGTTTATATCGGTAATTTCCACTTCTGCTAGTTTCATCTCTTTTTATTTCACAATTTATTATGTTTTCCATCTTTTGCGTTATTTTCTGGCTATTAGCGCGCTTATCACTGTATTTTGGTAGTTTAATTCTAGGGGAAGTGATATTGTCTATGTGGTTTTAAATTTATAATAAACGAATTTTATTTCTAAAGCAGACATTTTAGATTTTAGACCATTTGTATAGAATACAACGTTTAATTATTGGAGGATGAATGTAAAAATATGTTTAAACCAAAGTTTTCAGGAATGATTGCGTTTTGACTGTATTTATTTTTTTATGTGTATTGACTTTAATAGATAGTTTTTGTACATATACATTTTTATATAAATAAAAACATTTATAACCTGTGTAAAAGAGTTTTTTATTTAAAACATTTCAATTTTTATATTTTAAACTAAAAACAAAAGAGATATGTAAAAATAAATGGAAAATATTCTTGAAGTCTCATCTCGAGAAAACCAAAATCATTTTCAAATATAGAAATGTCTGAATAGTCCAAGTATTGAAGCTTAAAATAGTACAAAACCTCGCAATTTTTACAGAATGGATCGATTTGCTTGAAAATTTGAGAATAAGTAGTAGCCAGTCCAAGAATGAAAATCTACTTATATGATGCCGAAAGGCGCTTTTACCATGGGGGTGATTGCCACCCCATATCGGGGGTGTAAATTTTTTATTATATTTTGACCGAAAAAGTTGGTAAAAACATTCATTCTAAGCAAAAAACGTTCTATACATTTTTTTGATAAAATTAAGAGATTTCGATTTATCCGCTATCGAAAGTGTTAGTTTTATATCGAAAAAATCAAAGTTTTTAATAAATTTTCTGCTAGTAACTCCAAAAGTTTTCGTTTTATCAAAACAACTTTATTTAACAAAAATGTACCTTTTGAAAAAATAAACAAAACCGTTTTTTTTTAATTTTCTTTAAGACCAATAGTAATCGAACTATACTTTATTATATTATGTCAGCTCTTCTTCGACAAATGCTATATATTGTAGTTTCAAAGTCAAAAGACGGGAAAACTATGCATTCTTAGAGGATACCTTGTTCAAACTAATTTAAAGTATTTAAAAATATCTATCTCCAGAAATAAAAAGTATCTAGCTCAAAAATTAAGTTAGTTATAATGAAAATAATGTAAGTCCCCATTTTTTTCAGCGGAAAAGTGATCGGAAGCAACCCCCTAATCACCATCCTAATCAAAATTAGTCATTGATCTTATTTGGTCTTCTTTATTCATGTATTATTAATAGGTTCTAGAAGTTTGACCGGCTTAAAGTGATTAGTTTAAAAAAAATGGAGTTAAAAGCGAATAAAAATGGCCCTTTCTTCAGAATAGAGAGATTAGCGGCAGCGATACGAAAAAATATTTAAATATGAAATTGTAGCTTATTTAATTTCCAAGAACTTGATTTGCAAAAATTTTTTTTACGGTAAGAATTGAGTGAGCTGTTGACAATTAAACTTGTAATAACATGCAAAAACCACCTTTACCAACCCTTTCAAAGTCACCTCTTTTTGCGACTAAGGATTTTAAAAATATTTAATGTTAATATACCTATAGATCTTGTAAAAACCTACAAAATTCTTTTTTACCAAACTTTCTAAGATAAAGAATAAAAAGTTACGGTTAAAAAATCAATATATTTTTTGAAAAAAAAAAGGAGAAATCTAATTGGAAGCATAATAATGCAAGTTAGCGGTGTTTTTTAGTCATTGGCCTTATTCATTCTTCTTTATTTATGTATTAATAATAGATTATAGAAGTTTGACTGGCTTAGAATGATTAGTTTTTACAAACTGGAGTTAAAAGCGAATAAGGAATTTTTTTAGTTTGGTAAAAAATGCCATTTTCTTCAGAATAGAAAGATTAGCATCAGAGATACAATAAAATGTTTAAATATGAAATATCAGGTTATTTAATTCCCAAAAATTTGGTATGAAAAAATTTTTTCAACGGCAAAAATTAAGTGAATCGTAAATGAGTATATCGAAAAACATTAATTTTTTCGAAATAAAACTAACACTTTCGATAGCGAATAAATCAAAAACTGTTAATTTTATCAAAAAAATGTATAGAACATTTTTGAAGTTATACGTCTTTAGGCACGAGGGTGAATTTTTACATTGGCGCATGCGCACACCGACAGTATGGTATTAGTCGCTACATATTTTAAGTTAAGTAGCGCAAATAAGGTGTGCGTGAAAAGAATATATTATTAGTGTTTTTAGTAAATATATTTATCATAATTTTTATGTCTGTGCGGATTTGTCTTCCTCCTAATAAGTATTACTAAAAATGTTTATTTTCAATTAATGTATCTGTCACCGTGATTGTAATTATGTCAGAGAAATGATCGACTGAATACAAAAACCGTGGTAGTTGATCGGTAAAGGTCCCTTGTTCAAATCCGGACAAAGTCATATCCTTTTTTTTTTAATTTTTGGTATTCTTTTTGTACTTTCTAAAATTAGTTTAATATTTAAATACAATACAAAAAACTGTTTAAAGTAGGTAGGTATATTGATAGGTACACACACATTCTTTTTTTGCTTAGAATGAACGTTTTTATCAACTTCTGCGGTCAAAATATAACAAAAAATTTCCACCCCCGAGATGGGGTGGCAACCACCCCCATGGTAAAAGCGCCTTTCGGCATCATATAGACTTTGATCCTTGGACTATCGACTACTTATTCACAAATTTTCAAGCAAATCGATCCATTCTGTAAAAATTGCGAGGTGAAAAGCTTCGGTTCCTGGACTAGAATGGCTTATTAAAATTGTAGTTCAAGCATAAAGCGGAGAACACATTTAAGCGACCTGCGATTTTATTAGTAGAAATAATACAGTCGGAAATATTGCGTACAAATTGTGCGATTTTTAAAGGAGAAGAAGCACTGTTTGTTGCAGAGTTGGGCCGGGTACTGATAAATTGTACTCCAGTGGCGGCTCGTCAGAGGAGGTAAGGGAGGCTTAGCCTCCCCATAAATTTTTTACACACGCTACACTGTTTGTTTATCGTGAATCGCGAAAACAACAAGCCCTCTCTATACTATTATACACTATTATACAACTATTATAATTATAACACTATTATACAACTTGTAAATTCCATATTATCACCAAATATCCATACGCACTGAGCATTAGCATTAAAACGCACGATTGCGTCTCAGTTTTTGAATATTATTGTAGGCAGGACCCTGGGTTATCCCGAGATGCATGAACATGAACGGAGCCGAGAAGCGGAACAGTCTCCGTAGCTGATGCACCGCGCAGCGCAGCAGGCGTTTAAGGCAGTGGCGGCTCGTCAGAGGAGGCAAGGGAGGCTCAGCCTCCCCATAAATTTTTTACACACTCTATACTGTTTTGTTTATCATGAATCGCGAAAACAACAATTACTCTCACTATTATACAACGTGTAAATTCCATATTATTCCATCACTAATTATCCATACGTACGGAGCATTAGCATTAGAACGCATGATCGCGTCTCAGTTTTATTACATATTATTGTAGGCAGGACCCTGGGTTATCCCGAGATGCACGAACGGAGCCGAGAAGCCCAGCTTTCTCCGTTGCTAATGCTCCGTGCAGCGCAGCAGGCGTTTAAGGAGACCCGGTCTCCTAACAGTGGCATCTACGGCGCCATCACACGCTGCCCGGAGATATACCAAGGGAGGCAGTGTAGCTTCTCAGCTCCGTTGGGTGGTTGGGTGCGTCTCGGGACAACGAATTTTAGGGTCCTGACTAAAAATAATGAAAAATCTAAAAGTGCGAATTTTGTTATAAAATTTGGTATGTGGGGTTATAATAATATTTGGAACAACTTGCTCAAATAACTTTTTCCGATATCTCTAACTCAAAGCAAAATATCGGTAATTTATCGTGTTTTTGAATTCGCAGTAGGCCGCGTTTAGAATTAAAAAAATTCAGTTGAGTATCTTAAAAAATTTGAAGCTTCATTATGTATGGACTGCAAAACTTCAAATCTGTATTTATTTTGATATGCATAGGTATCTATTTACAAATAGATGGAATTGTTAACAAATAAACGACACAAACTTTGGTATTAAACTTTTACTATTAGACTAACTATTTTTAAAATGATGATATCATGAAATTATGAATTAGGATGATATTATGAAATGTAAATAAAAAATGGTCAAAAGATGGGGCCTTAAATTACATTTTTGGGGCATTTTTTTGCTAGTGCAAATTTGTCTAGATATTTTACAGTTAGGTATAGCCTCCCCTATTATAAAAATGACGAGCCGCCACTGGTTTAAGGAGACGCGGTCTCCTGACAGTGGCATCTACGGTGCGCATCTAAACATTCCGTATATGTATTTGGACCATAGGAGTTTTTTATTGGTTCGTTGCAGCACGCGGTAATATTTTAACCAATAGGCGGCGAGGTTCCAGATGCATATACGGAATGTTAGTCGGTCCCAAATTCATATACGGAATGTTAAATATCGTACACCGAAAAAGATAAGTTTTTTTAGAGTCTTTTAAAAGGAGATTGATTTTAAAATACTTGTTACTGTATTATTAAATAAAAATAAAACAATTATAGTATTTCGAATATTATTTGGTGCGAAATTCATATGCGGAATGTTACTTATTCGTAGACCAAAATAAATATATAAACCAGAATAAATAATATTTAAAACACAACCGCAAACGTTATAACCAAGTTAACATTTATTTTCGTCTGATAGCACACAGCCCTAAACTTCAACAGATTTGAATTTAATAGCTGAAACAGATCTAAACATACTTATAGGTCTGGATCCCGCGTATGAAAAAAAAGTTGATTAATAGCAAGCTGAAAATTTGTTAATAGCTTAAGGGTGTCTAGTCGGATAAACTTTGATATATGGGAACACTGGAACAGGGGCAGTTTTAATTGTGGAACAGGTTAAAAATTTGGAACGGTCACACCACGAAAACGGCACATTTATTTTGTCCGACAGAACAGACTTTAACTCTTCGAACAGAGATTAAACTCTCATGCAAAAATCAGACTGCTATTTATCACCAAATGGGCGTTTTAATGAGTGGAACATGTAGAATATGTCAAATGACAGGAATTATGGCAGATGATAAATAGCAGTCTGATTTTTGCATGAGAGTTTAATCTCTGTTCGGAGAGTTTAAGTCTGTTCTGTAGGACAAAATAAATGTGCCGTTTTCGTGGTGTGACCGTTCCAAATTTTTAACCTGTTCCACAGTTAAAACTGCCCCTGTTCCAGTGCTCCCATATATCAAAGTTTATCCGACTAGACACCCTTAAGCTATTAACAAATTTTCAGCTTGCTATTAATCAACTTTTTTTTTCATACGCGGGATCTAGACCTATTAACAACACGTGCAAGTCATTAAAAATTCTGAGAAAGCGAAACCTTAGTCAAATAAAGAAATATGTCTCTCAAATCTATACCATCCCATTTATGAATTTCGCACCAAATAGGTACCTAATCGTTGTTTTATTTTTCTTTAATAATACATCAATAAAATAGGTATTCTAAAATCAGTCTCCTTTAACTGATTAATAAAAAGTCCCATTTTTGGTCTACGAATAATTAACATTCCGCATATGAATTTCGCACCAAATAACATTCGAAATACTATAATTGTTTTATTTTTATTTAATAATACAGTAACAAGTATTTTAAAATCAATCTCCTTTTAAAAGACTCTGAAAAAACTTATCTTTTTCGGTGTACGATATTTAACATTCCGTATATGAATTTGGGACCGACTAACATTCCGTATATGCATCTGGAACCTCGCCGCCTATTGGTTAAAATATTACCGCGTGCTGCAACGAACCAATAGAAAACTCCTATGGTCCAAATACATATACGGAATGTTTAGATGCCTACGGCATCATCACACGCTGCCCGGAGATATACCAAGGGAGGCAAAGTAGCTTATCGGCTCCGTTGCGTGGTTGCGTGCATCTCGGGACAACGAGTTTTAGGGTCCTGACTCAAAATAATGAAAAAGCTAAAAGTGCGAATTTTGTTATGAAATTTGGTATGTGGGATTAAACTAATATTTGGAACAACTTGTTCAAATAACTTTTTCCGATATCTGTAATGCAAAGCAAAATATCGGTAATTTATCGTGTTTTTGAATTCGTAGTAGGCCGCGTTTAGAATTAAAAAAAAAATCAGTTGAGTATCTTAAAAAATGTGAAGCTTCATCCTTATGGACTGCAAAACTTCAAATCTGTATTTTGATATGCATCTACTTACAAAGATGGAATTGTTAACAAATAAACGACACAAACTTTGGTATTAAACTTTTACAATTAGACTAACTATTTTTAAAATGATATGATATCGTGAAATTATAAATTATGATATTATGAAATGTAAATAAAAAACAGGGCCCTAAATTACATTTTTTTGCGTATTTTTTTGCTAGTTCAAATTTGTCTAGATATTTTACAGTTAGGTATAGCCTCCCCTATTGTAAAAATCACGAGCCGCTACTGTTGTACTCGTGTACAGAGTACCGGGTACTCAGAGGCGTAGCTACCGCCGTATCAATTATACGGGGCCCCCGACATTCAGGGTCCCCAAAGCGGCATGTCGAAACGAAATTCTATTCAAACAATTGAACAAAATATTATGCAATTATTTCACTATTAAAACGCTTTGAAACAGTGTACATCTATTGTTAGGATATCGACATTTTCGTGTAATGGATTTTTTATTATAAACTATATTTATGTACCTACTGTACAGGTACCTATCTATTTTCTGGCTCTTGCCGTTCTATAACAACAGAGGTTTTTTGTTTCCAAGCTACTTCTTATTGTCTATTCACCGTTGGCTGTGTGAGACATTGTATAATGTATAATGCGAAATTGCAATATTTGTAATCGCTTAATCTTTGATAAGTTGAAACATTGAAACACTGTATTGTTTGCGTATATTTTCGTGTAATCTGTTCTTTATCTAATTGTATTTAGGTATATCTATTTGCCGGTCGCTCGCAATTCTCAATCTGTTTCTCGAGTCTCAATTAAAATCTGTTTTTCAACTTTGGATTATTAGAGTTTATTAGATTTATTATTATCTATATTTGAGTGTTATACGCTGAACTTATTAGTTCTTAAGGTTGTATTATGCAATTTGCAATTTATTTAAATTTTGCAATATACAGGGTGTTTCATTAATAATTCGAAATAATTGAACTGTAGATTCCTGGGCTCAAAATATGTATTAAGATTTAACCCAAATCAACTAGTTTGAAAATGCTTCTTACAGAAGCTAGAGCTTTTTGAAAAAGGCGTCTTGTAATTAGTTTTTTTTAATACCTCCAGAACGCTTCTATTTAGAGAAACCAAAACTGGTACCCCTATTTATCTTCATTTTTTATCTTTACCTTTTAAGCCCTTTTGACACTGGATTATTAAATTGTGAGGCATTCTAGTAATAAAAGGTACTCTTGCTTTAAGTCGGTAGGATACACCGTTTTCTAGAAATGTCGATTTGAAAATTGTGTGTTTTTTAAGGTGAGAAAAATTTTCAAAAAAACTATGAAAACAAAAAACGAAAACTGGTATGTTTATTCCAGAGACGAATCGATTGCATCAATTGCGAATTTCTAGTACCGGTCATATGCGTTCGCTTTGAGTAGGTCAACGGTTATTTTATCGCATTATTTTTTGTGTCTTTAATTTTGAAACATTTTTGACACTAGATTATTAAATTATGAGGTATTCTAGTACTAAAAGTTACTCTTTTTGTGTCGGTAAAATACACCGTTTTTTTTGAAATTTTTTTAAATTTTGATCAAATTCAAAAAACGAAAAAATTTCAAATCGATTTTTCTAGAAAACGGTGTATCCTACCGACTTAAAGTATGAGTAACTTTTAGTACTAGAATACCACGCAATTTAATAATCTAGTGTAAAAAATGCTAAAAAGTTAAAGACAATAAAGGTAGGCGATAAAATAACCCAGGCTACCCAAAGAGGACGCATATGACCTATTACATCTTCTATGTAATGTGTAATGTTAAATTAATAATTAATTAGTAATACTTAATATTCCTTTATTACTTTATATTACAACTGACAACTGGTACAATACATGTAATTTATCTGCTGCATTAGGCATAAATTTGTTATAGAAGTTAATTGTACCAAGAAAACTTCTAAGTTGTTTTAAGTCTTTTGGCGGGGGTGCTTCCAAAACTGCCCTAATATGTTCAGGTGTTTTACTTACCCCCACCTTATCTATGATATACCCACAATATTCTAGCTTACTGGACATAAATATGGATTTTTCTTTATTTATTTTAATGTTAAGTTCGCTTAACTTATTTAAAACAACTTCTAACGTTTTTAGATGACTGTTTTTATCCTCATTTGCGATCAGTATGTCGTCAAGATAACAATAGACATTTGATATATCTTGAAAATGAATATCCATAAACCTTTGCCAATCTAAAGGTGCTGGGGAAGTACCAAACATCATAAATGTTGGACGGTAAAAACCCCAAGGTGTGGTTAACATCATAATTTTCTGAGCCTCCTCATCCATTCTTTGATTCATATATGCCTTTCTAATGTCAATTTTAGAAAATACAGACATGGGCTTACCCTCACTATTTATTTTGGCAAATATATCCTCAATTACAGGAATTGGATGGCTCAGCATCTCTAGATATGGGTTTATGGTAATTTTATAGTCCCCACAAATTCTTACATTTTTATTTTTAACAATGGGTAATAGGAGTAGCCCAATTAACCTCCTCATTTATAACTTTTAACATTTTACCCTCTGTTACTAACTTATCTAATTCCTGTTTTACTAAACTCTCAATGGCATATGGAATCCTCCTTGGTTTACACATTTTAGGAACGGCATCTGGCTTTATTTTTAATTTACCAGGAGGACCTTTTATTTCACCAGGTGTATTGGAGAATAACTTTTTATACTTATTTAGCAATAACTGTAAATCATTTTCAAATTTATTTTTAACCTCTAAAACCTTAATATTTCTCTCACTTGCCTATTTTTTTATCAAAGGCCAGTCAATTTCAATAACATTAAGCCAATCCCTTCCTAAAAGTGGTTTTCTACCCCCCTTTTCTACAATAACTAAAGGTGCTAAATAACTTTTACCTAAAGACTTAACATTAACCTCTGTTTTGCCTAAAACTTCAATAGGTTTTCCTCCATATGCCTTGAGTATTAATTTAGATTTTTCCCATTTTAATTTAGGTAAATACATTTTAACATACCTTTCACACATCAAAGTAACATCAGCTCCACAATCAATCTCAAATAATACATCAGTACCATTAATATTTAAATTTACTTCCCATGGTTCTGGCTTTTTATCTCTCAGCTTCGTAATCTGCATAATAACACGTAAACTGCACTTCACTATGCTCACTCAAACCGTCAAATAAACCATCAAAGATGTTTTCACTTTCTTGAAAGTTTTCATCTACTTCTTCAGAGTACACTTGTAGCACTGAATAGCCTTCTTCCTCTTCTGAATTCTGTGCCTGCTCTTCTGCACTGACTTCCTTCACTTTGCGGTGATTATTAAAACTTTGTCCTTGACTTTGCCTTGCCAAGGGCTTCTTCTTATACTCTGTGCCACTTTTACTATTACAAACCAAAGCTAGGTGTCCCTTTTTCCTACAATTATGACACTCGTCATCCTTGAACCTGCAGTTTGGCTTTATGTGTCCCTTTTTCCCACAACAATGGCAAATCGTACTGGCATATTCATTCTCCTTAGCTCGATATTTAATTTTGTTAACTTCTCTACACTCACCTTTTTGTGCTACCATCTGAGACTCACTCTCTGCTAGTTCCATGGTTTTGGCAGTGGTAACAGCTTGCTGGAAGGTGAGATTTGCTTCAGTGAATAACTTCCTAATAATTGCTTGACTTCTCAACCCGTGAACAAACTTGTCTCTAAGGGCTCTATCCAGATATTTATTAAAATTACACGTTCTTGCCAAAGCTTTTAGAGCAGCCACATATTCCGTAATACTTTCTGACTCTTTCTGGACCCTTAACATGAATTTATAGGTCTCTGCTAATTCAGAATGGTCAGGTTCGATATATTCCTGCACCATTTTCACTAATTCCCCATAGGTTTTATCCTCCACCTCTTCTGGGAAGCACAACTCTGTTAATAATGACACAATATCAAACCCTACATAGGTTAACAAAAACTGGGGCCAATTGTCTTCATCAATATTATGTACTTTCATTTTGTTTTTGAAAACTTGAGTATAAACTTTCCACGTCGACTTATTGTTGTCGAATGCTGGCATATGTACATTTCCTGCGTAATTAACTAATTGATATAGCTGGAGCTGTGAAGCCTGGGCCTCCTCTCCGTGTTCTGGTTCCTCTCCCGGTTCTGACATATTCCAAAAATTGTGGACACACCCGAGACACACCAGAAGCCGGGTTTAAAATAAACAAACTGTTACGTGAAACAGATTTCTGCACGTGGATACTTTACGGACGTAACACGTAAAATTCTCGTCGCCAATATTACACATTACATAGAAGATGTAATCGAACTTTAAACTCGGCAGACGCAGGGAGTGAACACAAATTAGTCCTAGCAAAAATAAGAATGAAACTAACACCAAAACATTTTCCACAGGAAATCACCGAGGAAAAATTCAATGTAGAATCACTGTGGAACGATTCTACCAAAGAAATGTACCAAAGGAGGCTAGCACAGAAGATACAGCTGAAGCAGATAGACGACATCGAAGATATAAACGCGAGCTGGGAGAAAATTAAAAACAATATTGAAGAGGCAGCAACAGAAGCTCTAGGAAAACGCAAAGTCATACTGAACAAAAGAAACAACAACAATACACCATGGTTCAGAAAAGAAATAAAAGACAAATGTAAAGAGAAGAGAGACGCCTACATGAAGTATAAAACATCAAACACTCCAGAATCCAGAGACACCTATAGAAGAATACGAAATGAAACAAAGCAATTGGTACGAAGAACAAAAAATGAACACTGGGAACAGTTTACAAAAAGGATGGAAAGCGACTTCTACGGAACACAAAAACAAATATGGAGATTCATAAGAAACCAACGGAAAGAAATGGCAGAATTGAAGGAATACAATAACATACCAGCAAACGAATGGGAAAGATACTTGACGGAACTGTTTAAAGGAAAGGAAAATCATAATCAAAATAATAACCTACCTGAATTAAGACACGAAATTGAAATCAGTTTTCAGGAAGTAGGGGTAGCCATAAATTCACTCAAAAATAGGAAGTCACCAGGACCAGACGGAATAACCAACGAGCTTCTAAAATACGGAGGAGAAAGTATAACCCTAGAGATGACAAAACTTATACAAAAACTAATATTGCACTGCAAGATACCAGACGCATGGAGAAACAGCATAATGATACCAATGTTCAAAAAAGGAGACAAAGAAGACCCCAACAATTATAGAGGTATAAATCTACTAAACACCGCACTTAAGCTAACCACAAAAGTCCTAACCAACAAAATCAATAAACTAACAACTTTATCAGATGAACAACAAGGATTCAGATCCGGAAGATCCTGCGTAGACGCCGTATTTGTACTGAGACAAATCACAGAAAAGGCCATTGAGTACAATAAACCAGCATATCTATGTTTTATAGACCTGACAAAGGCTTTCGATCGCATCCAAGTCGAAGACGTCTTACATTTACTGTATGGAAGAAACATACCAATCAATATTATACAAACCATCGAAAACATCTACTTTCATAATCGAATACAGGCAAAGATAAATGGAAAACTAACGCAGTTTATACCAGTACAAAGTGGAGTCAGACAAGGTGACTCATTAAGCCCACTGCTCTTTAATATAATAATGGACGAAATAATAGAAGCAGTACGTAAAGGTCGTGGTTACAGAATGGGGAATAAAGAAATCAAAGTATTGTGTTATGCAGACGACGCCGCATTAATCGCCGAGACAGAAGACGATCTCCAAAGATTAACACACATCTTTAATACAACAGCCAAGAAATACAATATGATAATATCAGCAGAAAAAACCAAATGTATGACAACATCTAAATACCCACTACGATGTAAAATCGAAATTGATGGGAAAATAATAAAGCAGGAAGCAAGGTTTAGATATCTGGGAATTGATATAACCAGTTACGGAGATGTTGAAGAGGAAGTACGACAACAAAGCTTAAAAGCAAGTAAAGCGGCGGGATCTCTTAATGACACAATCTGGAAGAACAAACACTTAAGACAAGACACAAAAGCAAGAATCTATAAAGCAGCAATTAGACCTATATTAACATACACGGCGGAGACAAGGCCTGACACATCTAAAACGAGACGACTACTAGAAACAACAGAGATGAAAATACTCCGACGAATATCAGGGAAAAGTCTGTTGGATAGGGAGAGGAGCGAAAACATAAGAAGATCATGCAATATAGAAGACATAAATGGATGGGTGACAAAACGGAAACAGGAGTGGAACGAACACATTAGTAGAATGGCAGAGGATAGGATAGTACGAATAGCACGAGATAAGTCACCAAATGGACGAAGAAGTATTGGCAGACCAAGAAAAAGGTGGTGCGATAACCTAAACAATTTAGGAGGATAATATTGAAGAAGAAACAGGCTTTAAAGCCTACATACAAGAAGGAAGAAGAAGAAGAAGAACATAGAAGATGTAATATGACCGGTACTAGAAATTCGCAATTTATTCGTACTCTGGAAGATAAATAGCCGTACCAGTTTTAGTTTTTCTAAATAGATGTGTTCTAGAGGTATTAAAAAAAAACTAATTAAAAGACACCATGTTCAAAGAGCTCCAGCTCCCTTAGGAAGCCTTTTCGGGGGTGATTTGTGTTAAACCGTAATATTTTGAGCCCAGGAATCTAATAATATTTCCAATTATTAATTAAACACCCTGTATTGTTTTGTTTTATTTTATTATCTTTTATTTTGTAATAAAAATGACGATTTGTGTAATTTCAGTAAACTGTATTTGTTGTTGTTTTTTTCCTACTCTTTGTACCTACGCTTTGTCTATAAAATTGTAAAATTTTCAGTGACAATAAAGTATGGTGTATTCCACGAATACACGACTGTTTTGGATTATCGGGACAACGAATATTTTACTGTGCAATATAAGAAGTACGAAAGTATTTTGCTCTAATAATAACTCCAATAAACAACAATATAATTTGCAATTTACTTTCGTTCTTCATATTTTGCACAGTAAAATATTCGTTGTCGCGATAATCCAAGAGGGTCGTATATTCGTGGAATAGGGTATATATTTCTATTCTATTCTATACACGCGTTTTTGCTGCTTTTGTTGAACATTTTTTAGCACTATCCCATATCAGTCGTGGAAAAGGGCCCCGCGATAAACTTTGATAGGGGGCCCCTGTGGGGCTAGCTACGCCACTGGTACTTTTCATATTTGAGTACAGAGTACCGAGTACATTGCTCAAAAAAAGTACTCAGAGTACAATACTCAAAAGTACAATTACCCGAATTTCTCAAGTACCTTACTTATTTCGAGTACATTCGAATATAGAACCCGAAAAAAAGTAAGAAGGTAATAATTATTAGGGAGCGGATTTATATGCGATCAATTTTGATGAAATATGCGCATACATATGCAGTAAAAAATTTCGAAATACATATGCGCAAGGTATGCACAAAAATTCTAAGAATGCGCATTTCTTGAAACTTCATATTTTCTGATCTAGGTATTCTAGTGGGTTTTATAAAAATATTATCTTTCAAATAAAAGCATTATTTTTTATACATAGGTACGCAACAGGTAGAATTTTGAAAGTATCTATTTAGAATAAAACACAATATGACTACATACATAGATACGTCTTCGATTATAATTTTGATGTGATAAAATATTGTTGTAACTTGAAGGACTCCTTTCAACACCAAAAGTGGTAATTGTGGCGTATTTAAAATAACTTGTTAAAGCCGAAAATTCTACACCAAAATCAATTTCAAAATTTGTTTCAAACGATTTTCTACTGTCAATGGATAACTGCACAACTTTCGAATCGCTCATCTTTTTGAATTTTGACTTTCTGTCCTGACGTGTTGTGTGACCGAAAATTTTCGCTGAGATGGGATCTACGACAATAACACGTACTTTTTCAAATTGTTTAAACTTTGAAATTTGAGGATGCAGTCAAATATTATTTATTAAAGAATGAACAGGAAGAAAGCAATCTTAAAACCTATGTTGGTGTAAAGAAGCTCGGGATAGATTCTGATCCAGGAATAAACCAGGCTAGAGTCTTTCTGCATAATGCACTATTCACTTCACAGAAGTACTTTTACACAAAAACTAAGCATTCGGATTGACCGACTAAAAATAAGTGGCTAATTTTACTGGCTGATTTACTTTCCCCTTTAGCAAATTATTACCCATTATTAGCATTATACCCATTTTAGCAAAACCAACGGGTGTTTTCATACATTTAATAACAGTGGCGTCGGGCCGGGGGGGGCACGGGGGGCTCGTGCCCCCCCCCAACATTATGCAAAAAAAGAAAAAAATAATATAAATTATCTTTAAATTACGTATATGTATACACTAAAAGTTACGAATGAATAACTAATATAGATCCCCCGTTAGTCTATTTTTCTGTATGCATCTAATTTGATTCTGTGTGTGTAAAGTATGCGCGTGTTTCAACTAAATTTACAAGTGCCGGTGAGCCGACTCTGGCCGGTTGCGCCCGAGCTGGAGCAGCCGATCGAATGCACCCGAGCCCAGCCGACGCCTGGCGGAGGGATATCATACCAGCTCAGTGCGCGTGTGTTGTGTTGTGTAGGTGGTCGCCACGTTTTATTCGTTCAATAAGCTTATTGTTACTAGCTGAGCTGCTATTGTTTGTGTAATTTTTGCGGATGTTCGTTTGTTATCATGTCTAAGAAACAGTCCTCTGTACTAACATTCTTTAAAAAACTTGGAAATTCAAGTGAAAGTGTAAATGAAGATAGACATTTAGCGGGAAGTAGCACTGGAGGTAGCGTTGGTGATGAATCGCCATCTTGTTTACGCCCAGATCGTGATGCTACATTCCAGGGCGAAAGTAGAGATCCTTCATTGGGAGTACAAAGTGCAGATATTGCAAAAGGAGCATTTCAGCCTGTTGATTGTTTTAAGGTAAGCAAGATTCAATCCAAATCGAGGCAGTTCAAAGAATCCTGGTACAGTGAATTTAATTGGGTCGAATATAGCCCCATTACAGACGCTGCATTTTGTTACCCATGCCGACTATTTTGTCAACATAAGTCTGGTCGCGGGGAGGAGTCATTCACTAAACTGGGCATGAACAATTGGAAGAAAGCTTTGGAAAAATTCAGGAAACATGAGAAGAGTGAAATGCATCAAAAATCTAAACAGTTTCTCAATGAGTATAGAAAAGCAGGAAGCACGGTAGCAGATTCGTTGTCCTCGGCACATACTAAAATGGTTGAGATGAATAGGAGGTATTTAAAATTCATAATTGAAAACATCATATTCCTTGGAAAACAGAATCTTGCCTTAAGAGGACATGATGAGAGTACTGCTTCATTTAACAGGGGGAACTTTATAGAACTGCTAGAACTGAGATCTACTGAAATGGAGGAAGGAATCCAAACATTAATGAAATCCCCAGTCCATTCATACAAAAGTGCCCAGGTACAAAATGAGATAATAGATTGCATAAAAAGTGAAATGCTTCAACAAATTGTCCAAGAGGTGAGTGAGGCTTTGGCCTACTCAATTATTTGTGATGAAACTACGGATATTTCAACCCGTGAACAGCTTAGCATTTGCATTCGATACATTACTAAAATAGATGGACACATTAAAATCAATGAAAGGTTTTTGGGCTTCGTTGATGTGTCAGACACTACTGGTGAAAATTTACATCACACTATTAAACAGTATCTGCAGCAGTTGGGTATAAGCTTAAATAAAATGCACGGCCAGGCATATGATGGAGCTAGTAACATGAGCGGCAAATTCAAAGGTGTTGCCTCAAGGTTCCAAGAAGAAGAGCCTAAAGCTTTGTACACACACTGCCATGCCCACTTGCTTGATCTGGCTGTTCAGAGATTTTGTGAAGAAATAAGACAGCTTCGGAATTGCTTATCCATAGTAAATAACCTGTATAACTTAATTAATGCATCAGCTAACAGGTTTTCAATATTTGAATCAATATGTAAGCAAAGCGGAGAAACAAAAATGAAAAGACTGGTGAGCTTGTCTCGAACTAGATGGACAGTTCGACACAAAGCAATCCATGTAATTCTAGAGCAGCTCCCTGAAGTGTACGAAACTTTGGAAGTTATTGCAAACGATGTATCAAATCGTAAAATTGCAGCCGAAGCTGATGGTCTAGCCAAACAAATCAGCACATTTGAATTTGTATTCAGTTTAAAACTATTGCACAGCGTTTTGAGTCAGACTGATATACTCTCCAAAGAACTGCAGAGTGAATCTCTTGACATTTCTAAGGTTTTTGCAAAAGTTGAATCAGTCATTGACTGTTTAAAACTGGACAGAAATGATGATGGCTTTATTCAGATGTGGAATGAGTCAGAAGAACAGTGTAACAAATATAGTATGAAAGGTTTGTCAGTTGAAAGGGCTTCACTACCACGCAAACGGAAGATTCCGAAAAAACTTGAAGCTAGTAGTAGCTCTTCAGATGCTGCATTTCATCAATCACCTGAACAGATGTTCAAGACTGACATTTACTTTGCTGCTTTAGACACAGTAATTGTAAACTTGCAATCTCGTTTTTCCAAGAACGATTATGATAAAATCAACTGCATTGCCCAGTTACTATTTAATTGGACCGAAATTGACAACAACGCTGTTATGGCAATCCAAAAGTTTTATAACTTGTCTTTAAGTTTCTCTGCACATCTTAAGTTTTTTCACTGTTATGCAAAGAACAATTTTGTCAAAACAGACAAAGCAACCACAAGAGTAACGTTCCAAGAGTTGGCTGATTTTTTTATTGAGAATGATCTTCAAGTCAGTGCACCAGATGTTTGGCAGCTACTAGAAATATCACTTTCGTGGCCTATCACAACAGCAAGCGCAGAAAGATCGTTTTCTACACTACGAAGGCTAAAGACATTTCTTCGAAGCACCATGACAGAAGACCGCTTAAGTGGGCTTGCCCTGATGTCTATTGAGCAAGAATTGACGTCTGAATACATGAAAGATAAAAAACTAGATCTGTTAGTTGGCAGATTTTCAAATCTAGCCGATAGGAGGCTAATGCTTCATTAGAACTAACGAAAATTGGTTCGTTGAAAACCATTACTGTAGTTCTGTTCACCTTAAAACTTTGTCTTGTACACAAATTTGTTTTTGTGTTATAAATGTCCATGCAGTTATGTCTAGAATAGAATAAACTTGTATATTTTGAAATTGAGTCTTTTTACAATCCATCAATATAGTAAAAATTGATTAAAACCAATGTTTAACAAAAATACACATATACTTTACTTTAGTTCTTAAGTGGTAGTTTTCAAAAAAGTTTCCACGGGACCACCACTCCCCCCCCCCGTAGACCCCGTGCCCCCCAAATTATTAGGTCACGCTACGCCTATGTTTAATAATGTCCTCTCTAATAATAACATCCTCTCTTATTAGTCCAGGATAATAAGGTTTTTTCCATGGCACTTGAACAGCCAAGGGTACTGAAGCGTTTTTTCGATAGGTAATACCTATAAGAGCAAATTGTAACTATTTCCTGCGTAGGATCTATGGCGACCATTTTTATTTATAAACAATTAAGTGTCAAAAAAATGGCATTTTTCACTTTTTTTTCAAATCAATGGAAAACAGGGAAACTTATGGTTTTTTTAGTACAAATATCTTATATCTTCGAGATTATGGAAAAAGCTTTAAAATGACGTATTACAAAGTTTGATATACTCATTTATTGTTAATATAATTGCGAAAAAAGGTCGGAATTGCAAAAAAAATTATTTTCGCAATAACTGTTGTGAAAATTATTGTACAGCTTTGAAATTTTTGTCAAATAAGGGTTCTTTGGTGCTTAATATGCGATAAAAATTTCAAAGCGATTCATTCAATTGTTTAAATTTTATTCAAATTGTTTATCCCAGAGAGCATTTTTTTGCAATAACATAAGTCAGAAGAAAATGACGTTAGAACCATTCCACAGGTGTCAAATGAAAGAGCATGAGCTATATTTTCAACTTGGTTTAAAAAAAGTGAATGAAAAATGCATTTATTAGTAATAAATAATTATGCAAAAGTATCGTAAATATTTCCTTATAAACTTTTTATTTTGTTATATAAGAAATTATACATATTTATTACAATTTTTTATCAATTATGATATAGATAACATTGCTTAAGTTGTGCACTTAAAACAGGGTAAAAAAGTTAATTTTTTTGGAAAAAGTTATTCAAAAAGTTAATAAAGAAAAATTGACGATACTTTTGCATAATTATTTATTACTAATAAGTGCATTTTTTATTCAATTTTTTAAACCATGTTGAAAATGTAGCTCATGCTCTTTCATTTGACACCTGTGGAAAGGGTGTAGGGTCATTTTCTTCTGACTTATGTTCCCAAGCAGCAAGAGTTAGTCGAATATACGTCGATACTAAGTCATTTGTAGACCTTGACGTCGATCGACCTTAAAACGACATCGATTAGGTGTCGATTTGTAGACGTCTTTTCGACATCATAATATAGACGTTGATTTAACGTCGATTGTAGGTCGGTAGAGGTTTTCAAAATTTATCGACCAAAAATGAACGTTGAAAAGACGTTATGAAAGTAACCATCAATATTATAGTTATTTGATATAGAAATATCTATAAATCAAACTGAAAATAGACATTAGACAAACGAATGCGTAGGTACTCTATATAATGTACCAATACTTCGCGCGTCAATTCTAAAGTTTAGTTCAAAGTAAAAACACAGTAAAACACCAGAGGTACAAAGCAAAACAACATTATTTTAATCGTTAGACCTATAAATTTAATATTAGTACCTATAACAATGATTTCACTCATCGATCTTCAAAAAACTTATCATTAAATAAATTCAAATTTTGCGCGAAACATTCTCATTGGGTTGTCATAACGGCGCAAAACGTCCTGTCCACAGAATATCGAGTTCATTTTTTTAACCAATCAAATTATTATTACTTTGAAATACTATGTAGTGATTGGCTAAAAAAAGTCTTGCCGCTATCTGTGTATTTTGGATGACAATTGACGTTTTTGACAGTCAAAATAAACAAAATGGCTTTGTTGTTTATGGTGGTGTATGCCGTCTTCCGTTAGTTTACGTTTGTTTCCTGTTTTTCTTGATCCATTGTGTTCAAGGAGTTCGCTTTTTTCCATCCATTGGCTCCTTGTTTATTAAATTAGTTTATATTTGGATTATTTCTTGTTTTAGGTAAGTCTAATTTTTAGAAATATCATAACTTAAAAAGTGAGGTATATTTTTTCACTTCTACTTACGAAAATGAACTTCAACTGGTGAAATACATTTCACTGACTAATCTCTGTAGACAATATTATGGTGGGTGAATATGAAAAAATAGTAATAATCAGGAACATTACACATGTTTGTCTTAACAAAATATCATTTTTACAGCATTTTTCTAAATAACCCTATTAAGAATATATACTTATTTTGTTTAAAACATTTTATAACTACAGTGGAACCCCGATCAGTCGGCCCCCGATAACCCGGAAGTCCGGCTAACCCGGACCGATTTTCATCAGACAAAACAAAAATTTTTTCACTTCGACTGAGTTTTTTACCAAGAAATAAACAATACTCTATACAACTGTATGTAATTTAGATGTACTGTGCATATGGATTTCATGTTTTGTCATTTATAATGGAGTTTATCTCTAAGTATACCGTATTTTATTAATTTTTACCATATTCTCCGGCTAACTCGGATTTTCGATAACCCGGATCGGCCGCGGTCCCGATTAATCCAACTTATCGAGGTTCCACTGTATTAGTATTAGTAACAAGATAAAATAGTCAAGAAAAATTAAAATACAGTTTTTTTCTTCACAATTATGTAGGTAAAAATGTATTCTGTAATAGAATTTAAACAAGAAGAAGATGGTGGTGGACTATCTATAGTAAATTCAACTTGGTTGACACCTAGAAAAACTGAAGTACGTTGGCCCCCTATAAAAGATAACCTTCAATTTAAAAAAGTGCTACGCAAACTAGAACCTGAAATTGATGAAACTTGGAAGATATATGGTGTCCAGAAAATTTTTTATTCAACAGGTAATGATAATAATTTAGCTAATTAAAACACAAAGGGTGTCTCACTCACGCAATCTAGTGTAGACATCAATCACTATTTGGAAGTCCTTTTGCAAATTTTGCCACCACGTTTGTCTGACGTTCGAGTCTGCTGTTCCCATTTCTCTTGTTTTCAGCTTGAAAGGATTTCTAAATAGTGATTGGTCTTTACATTGTGCTTTAAATCAGCTTAAAATGTCAGAAATCTTACCAATCCCAGGCACAATCTCAGAAATCCTCAAATATATATTTGAATCTCTCAATCTATTTCGAAAATATGGTGACAATATCACAAATCTAAGCTCGAAGTATGTTTCTATCGTCTCCTGATGATGTTGACATAGTCAACGAAATGTGTTTTGGTTAATGGTGAACTCTTTGAATCAGTTTGAAGAAAACTAAAGGTTTCAGGCTCAAGATTCTTCATAAATTTTCATGAATCTTGTAAAAATGCTTCTAATCTCACAATATCCAATCTGGTGTACACATTCTGTTGAAGCGAAACACCCCTTGTCAGAAGATTGTGTGCCATAAATATGCTTAGCATAATTTACAAAAGTATAAGGCAAAAATTTAATTGCGATTTGTCATTTTTCATTTGTGGTAGTGTAAGTGAAAATAGTGATACCAGTAAAGTTATTTTAACCCTTTTATTACCCCGTACGTTTTTAGATGATTTTGAAAAGGCCACAAATAAATTAAAAAGAGCAGAAATAACATCTGATCTACAAACTGATCTTGAGGATGATAATACCAGACCCAGAAGAAAGATCCTGAAACGAAAATTTAGTTCGGATGAGGACAGCAACGACCAGGTTTCGCTATTTAAGCCTGGCAAAAAGTCGAAGCAAATTTTACCACGGCCTCCACCTGTGGGAATTAATAAACTCTATACAAATCCAAGAGGTTAGTGATGCTAAGATTTACATCAATATTAATATTTTAAACACAAACACTTGTTTAACAATTTTAAACCTAAATTATTATTTTGTACATTTGATGATGCCAGCATATTATTGTACAGTGTAGTCCGTAAGAATTTTCAGTGTAAAAAAAATAGATAAAAATTAACTAGTGGTGTGTTATGACACAAGGTACTTTCCCTCAAAGTCTCAAAGCCTCTTAAACTCCATTAACGTTAGCCTATGAGTTTAATAATTTGAAAAATAGACTGTATTGATCTACTAAACATAATAGAGATTGTTTTGTTTAAATTTCATTAGTTTTTATGAATTTTTTAAATATTTTTTAATTTTCAAATGTCTTTAACACCCCGTTAACGTATGTCAGTGGGTTTATTATGTGTGATAAATAGTTTTTCCAAAAAACTAATCAGATCCAGATTTTCACATAGTTGATTTTTGGTCCAAATTTTGTAAAAATCTGTTTAGCAATTTTTGCTAAACCGTTGACGAAAAATTTTTCCACAGACCCACATTGAAAATCAATGAAAATCCCGAAGTCGAAATTTTACACCATCACAATACTTCGCTTCGATAATACATATCCTATCTAAGGATAGGATATGTAAAATTGAGGGAAAGTAAAAATTGGTCTGTTGTAGGATTTTCTTCCAAATCATTAATCAGCTAGACAATAATTAATTTATCCATTATGAACCTCACTGGTATCATAAAGTATTAAGGGAGTAATAAATAAAATTGTAGGATCGTCTCAAGAATTGGAATCTGGGACAGATGAGTCTGACCCTGGCATACCTTCTGGCTCTCAATTTATGAAAAGCATATCCACACCAAGGGATAAGTTATCATTTCAGATATCTACACCAAAATCTTCATCGTCTTTTGGTAGGCAAGAAGCAACTGAAATACAAACACCGACTCTGAACGAGTCTCTAAATTTTGATAATAGTCTTCAGGATACAAATGGTAAGTTCTTTTATTTATGGGAGTAATTTTGCACAACACTACCTTATTGATTTGCCAAAAATATTGTTGGTTTAAAGCACACAGTAAAAATTGACTTGAAAAAGCTTTCAATAGTGTAACAAATCATCTAATTTTTATAGTTGTTATTACTGATACTATTAATGTAAATGGTCAAATTGTGTTTTCCCCAAACTTACAATTTTTTATGGGCATAGGTACAACCAACGATATAGGTACACAATGTTAGCATGCATTCATTATAAGTATCAATGAATAATTGCAAAAAACTAATGGAAAACCTTCTGTACTTTATTCAATGTGTTGTAAATATGTTTTGTTTCTAGGATTGAAGGTTCTACTTAAACATATATTAACAATTAAGGAACAGAACAGAAAAATTCTAAATATTTTGGAGAAATCAAAACCATTTGAAAATTCAGATTTACCTGATGACTTCAAAATAAAATTGCCAATAGAATCCTTACAAGACCTGGAAGAACTAGAGATATATTTGACAGAAGAAGAGAACTTCAACACTTTTGTAAGTTGTATAAATCTTGTACCCAATTGTAGAAATTAAGAAAATTTAAATTTTTTGCTGATTTGTTTATAATAGAAAATTATTCCCTTATTAAACTTTCTTTGTATAAATTAAAAGAAATTAGTTGCACCTAAATGTAAAAATACTTTTTTTAATTTATATTTTTTTAGAAATCATACTGTGCCTCAATTTCAAACCTGAAAGATGTTACCCAGAAGAATAATAGGATATTAAGATCTCTTTTGACAGATAATATTGCGAAGCATTTTAATTACTTCGGTAACAACCGGCGGCAAGACAGAGTATCAAATAAGCGACCATTTAATCAACTGCGCTTAAACAAAGTGGTTCTAGGTGAGTCTTGTGGTTTCAATTTTTTTTGTTTTTTATTAACTTGCTTCGATTGTAAACACGGATTGTGAAGAAAATAAGGAAAGGTGTTTATACAGGGTGTTTCATTCTAAAATAGACATACTTTAACTACAGATAGGGCATGCCTAGGTGTTTTGCAGAAGGTTCATATTTAATGGGTTGTACTCCTTTAATAACTTGAGGTATAGGGCATTTTATCTATTTTGCCCAGTTTTTTCTTTCCAACTGCCTTGTATATTGTTTTTTAATCTTTTTTGGTCTTGATCTTTTTAAATTTCCAAACCCAGATTTAAAAGAAAAGTTAAGAAATTATATTTTGTGTGAATGGGTTGCAATATTATTTGCAAAGAGTGAAAAAACTCATTTTTAGTACAAACAGTTTTAGTCCGTATTGTGTAATTATGTTTCTGAATGAAACAACCCATATATTGTATATTTTTTGATACACTGAATTTTATTTTTATTATAGATGCGGTAAAACAAGGAACTGACTTTACAACTCATGAAGTTGAGAACGCTATTAAGCGCTGGTTAAAACATGCTCCTAACCGTAACAAGAAAAATTACTAATTTGGAATTGTTTTAATTTTAGTTTTTTATTTGATTAAACATGCAAAGGTTTTATAAAGAAACTGTAGGTGAACGCCAAATGTGTAGGAGGGTGGCTAAGGAACTTAAAAATACGATTGAAGGTCTTAATAGTAATTTAAATCAGGCTTCTTCCCTTGTTAGTAAAACAGTAGTACATAGTGATACCGTTTAGTAAGTTTTTAAGGATAAGTATAAAATTTGCAAGATGTTGATGTATAAAATGTAACATCTTTATTTAAAAATAGTCAAAAAATTTAAAAATAAAAATATTCTCGATTATGTTCAAAAAAATTTAAATTTTTTGACTATTTAAAAAAGTATGTTTTACACATCAATATTTTGCAAATTTTATGAAAAAGATTATTATTAAAAAGTTATATTTATTAAAAAAAAATACTTATGACCATTCAAATATTATTTTTAAATAGCCATGGGGATGTGATTCAAGATTTTCAAAAAGATACATTGTCAAGTATGATACATCACTAGATTTGAAATTTTATGAAGAACAATATTGTCACAAAAAAATTATCTCATTTCCTGTTAAACCGGAAGTAATAATTGAAGCACCGCCAAAAGCTGAATATTTATGTGATTTCAAAATAATCGGTTTATTAACAAAAAAGTTATTCACTGTTACCTGATCTCGTCACCAGGTATATCTTAGCCACCCTACCTGCCATTTGCTTTACAAAGTTTCTTGTATTTTATATTCATCTGTCATTTTACAAAGTTTTTTGTATTTTATATAATAAAAGTTTTGACAGAGTTTTTGATTTCTTTATTATTTGACACAGGTTACGTTTGTTAGAGCAGCAGTTGCTAATCGGAAGACACATGCCCTGTTTATTTTTTAACTTGAAAATGCTAAAAATGAACTGCATGTACATCCAATTGACGACTGAAAGCTGCCATTCGAAGAAACTATACCTGCCATAAATAACTGCCAACGTCTATTGTACGTCTATATAACGTTATCAGTGAGGTATATCTCGTCGTCGATTAAACGTCATAAGTCGACGTCGTTTCAACTATGACATTGTGCCGTCGAATTCACGTTGAACCGACCGTTGTTTCGACGTATTTGGACGTCGAGTAGTGACGTACATTCGACGTCTCTTCGACTGACTCTTGCTGCTTGGGTTATTGCAAAAAAAAATGCTCTCTGGGATAAACAATTTGAATAAAATTTAAACAATTGAATGAATCGCTTTGAAATTTTTATCACATATTAAGCACCAAAGAACCCTTATTTGACAAAAATTTCAAAAATTTAATATTATATGTGACACATGACAGAAGCACAGAATTGGCGATTCGGATTAAGATCGCAGCGCCAATCACAGTACGCGCCAATGTGGTATCAAATTGAACCGAGCTAAGGGCCGTTGTGAAGTTAGTCGTATATTGATGACAGTTGAGGTTATGGTTTCATCGTGAAAGAAGAATGACCCAACGTGAAAGAAGAAAAGGCCCTTAGCTCGGTTACTGCAATATCCCCCAGAGGGCGTATTGCTTAGGACGAGATGCCAATAGGGCTTTTCATTCACAGTCATTTGTTTCGAGCTTCTGTCATATCTCGTATAATCCGTAAATATTATACACAGATCAAGGTTCATAAATAGACAGGTTGCATGGTAACTTTCCACCAATCAGCGTCGATAATCTAATGGCGGGAGTGACGTCACCCAGAATGCTGCATTCAAATTCATTCACTTCACTCATTGAAATGAACTCGGAAAGTAGGAATGTATTGAAAATATGTATATTTAAAAAGAAATACGTTTGGATTTTTAATGACTATTTATTTCATATATTCTTAAAAAATGTGGTAGATACCTGTAGAGTTACAAAAATCATATAATATAATTGCAATTAAATATATTATGCAGTAGAATAGCATTACTACATACTTAATTAAAGCAGAAGTAGCTTCTTTCTTGTGTATATATGGGACTAAATCATTCAAATATCCTAGGTATATTGCATATTAATAATGGGTTGAATACAATTTACTTTTTTAAATGATTTTGAGTAGGTATATAATAATTTTGAATTGGGGATAATGCATGTATTAGTACATTATTATAAATTCCTCCTAACATGTAAACCATGGTGAAAAAGATATTCAACTAAAGATTTATGTATCAAAACTAGTATTTTTTCCCTTAAGAGCATCTGATTACGTTAGGTACTGGATTATAATATCTAAAACTATTAAAACATTATGATTCCATTCAATAGGTACCTCTGAAGTTTTACATTAACAGTAAATTATAAAAAAATACAATTTCAGTGCAATAAAGGGAATTTTCCCCATTTTATATATTCATTTAAGGCGGCTGCACAATTGCCCGGGAACGGGAACGAGAACGGAAACGGGAACGGGAAAAAAGTTAACCTCTATGTAAATTAATGTTGTAGATGCACAATAACCGAGAACGAGAAGCTGTCCGGTAACGGGAACGGGAAAGTTGACCATGTTTCAACTTTCTCGTTCCCGTTGTATTCCCGGAACCAATCAGAAGGCAGTATTAAAAATACTGTCAAATGCCCAATAAAAATTTGTTATTAGAAGTGTGTGATCAAGTTTTATTGACAATTTTTATACATTTTGCAAGTAGCAATTTGTCGACGCGACAACGTTGTCTACCGCGTGGCAACGTTTTGTTACAACGTTGTTATTGCCTAGAAGACGACCCTATTCTGCACTAATTTGGTGGACGATTTTTGAGTTGTCTTGACGTTGCCTAGGCAACCTCCTATGAAGCAACATCGTTTCGTAAGCGTTACATAAGACAACTGAAGCGACTATAAAAAGAACCTGCGCGTGCAATGGTTGCTCAAGGAGTCAGACTAGTTATGTTTTTTTACCTATATTTTTAACACCTGTATAGTGAATGCGAAAACCAAAAAGGTAACTATTTTGACATCGTATTAGGTATTTAAATTTATATAAATACATAAAGGACATAACAAAATTACCTGATCTGAAATTTATAAACGCATCTCAGATTACCGTCAAATATGGATATTTCACCTTTAAAAAACAAACGCGCTACTTTTTACGACATTTTTGACAAAAAATATGCAAATTTAAAAAAATCAAATTTTAATATAAAAGTCAAAATTTATGTTAAAGATGTTCTGTATAAATTTAATGTATTGATGGTGCTTTTAAAGGTATCAGAAAATGCCTGCATTTTTTATATTCTGTGTTTTCATTTTCTTTATATCCCAAAAATCTCAAGTAAAACCAGAATGGTGCATTATACAATATTACCAATATTACTAAAAAAATACCTTATTACCAACCCTAGACCGATAAGACAACTTAGAAGTCCAATCGCCAACCAAACCCGGCAGCGCTGACTATCCCAACCATTTTAGAACGCACCCTCTTATTGGGTGACAGAGAGGTCATGTGACCAGTGTCAAAAGTGTAGCATTCTCCTTAACAGCGTTGCCACATTTAGGAGATTTCTACTTTTTTGGTAGATTTTTGATATTTTTTAAAATATTCTAGTAGGTAATATTTTTTAGTAGATTTTTGGTATATTTCAACATTTTGTTATGACTAAAATAAAATTTGCTTTTTAATAGTATTTACCCCATTTCTAAATTAATTTTCACACATTTGGTTACAATTTCCCAATCCGAAAATAAGACCGAAAATAAGATTCAGGACGTAGATGATGAATATTACAGAGAAATGAAACTGGATTCTTGTGTAACAAACTTGCAGATTTCAAATAACAGTGCAAGCATTATTTCAGGTGTTATTGAAGAGTTCTGGCATTCGGTGAGCCTATTAGAAGCTAACGATGGAAAACTAAAATATCTAAACATATGTAACTTTGCAAAACACAGAATATTGTGTTCACGTGTTTCTAAAGTTAAATGTGAAACAATATTGTTTGAAGAATTTGATCCAGACATGCAGCTGTTAAAATTAGTGGATGAGAAAATATTCTAGTTGTTAAATGTACCTATTCATTTTTTTCGAATCATGAGGAAACTATAATAAGTATTTTTGAAAAATTTAAACGCAGAATGAAAGACTGCATTATTTAGAAAAACCAAAACGTTTCTTTTGAATGAGATATTTGGAATTAAAATGACACTACATTTTGTCTTTTTTTACATTTTGTCTTTTTTTCACCCCTGTAACTTATTAAAATAAACATTATAGAAGTTTTCAGGGACTTTCGGTCCTCGGAATAACTTAATCTTTCTTTCTGCGTTTAAATTTTTCAAAATACTTATTAGTTTTCTCAGGATTCGCAAAAAATGAAAACATTTAAAATACATTGAACATTTTAACGGGCGACATTTTGCGCCTATTCCCTTAAGTTAGCTGTTGTTTTTATTATCAAAAATCCCAAATATATCCCAAAAATCCTTAAGTATATTTTAGTTTTTGATTTAGTTGATTTTAGCTAAAAAATGGTAATTACCAGTTGTTGTTTTGGAATAATTAGGTTTCCAATTTTTTGGAATTCCTCTTGGGACAGTTAAGACGGATATGCAGATTACTGTATAAGTATACTGTATTTACATGGCCTAAAAAGAATCTACTGATTTTGTGAAAGCAAAACTACTGACAGAGTAAAAACTGACCTGGCAACCCCGTCTAGCAAAGCTGATACAAAGATTGAAAGATTAAGGTTATCAAATCTACTGATAAAACAGTGGACAATGGAATGGAAACCAGCTATTAAAAAAACAAACAAAGAGGTTGTTAAATAAATCGAAAATTTCCAGCAAAATAAAACATATAATAATAAGAAAAAAATAAGGTTATAAAGTAAATTCTTTTTCTCCTTCTGAAGTTGCCGCAAAGGTGTCACACACCTAGAACAACACCTAGGGTCGTGACAGACAACTTCAGAGTCGGCCAGAAAACCCAAATCGGCCAGGGCGTAAATTAGTTTAGCATTATAACGTTTTTAAGTCGTTGCGATTGTTGAAAAAACTGAACTGTGATATGTAGTTGTCACAATGGTAATAAATTAGTTGCCCGTATAACTAAAGGTATTACTTAAAGTTGTAACATCCGTAATGTCAGTCGGGATAGGGGACGTTGGCCGAAACAACTGAAAATGCTCTCGGGCAACGTTATATACAGTGCATTTGTTTGTACTGACAACCAATGTGTCGAAAAATTGCTAGTTGGGTAGTACGTGTACTTATATGGTAACTTGATACAATAATAATATAAATATTTGAATGATATGCTTTTTATCTTTATGCTGACAAACCTTTGCGATTGCACACATATTGTGTAAATTAGTTCCAAGATTATAAAAAACGAAAATATTATAAAAGCTCGTCATCAAATAAATCCATATTTTTAGAGTTCACAGACATGTTCTTTTAATAAAATTAGAAAAAGATCGTTCCACAAAATTTATTTTGAGAAGAAAATAATTAATAGCACAAGTGACAGTGACACAAAACAGCTGTTTACCATTTAATTGTGAATCTGCTGATGCTTTCAGTTTCCGTTCTCGTTCCCGTTTCCGTTCTCGTTCCCGATCAATTGTGCAGCCGCCTTTAGTTTATAATTGTTTATTCAAATTCAAACGATCTTCAGATGGATGCAATCCAGTAAGTAAGTAGGTACTGAACACAACCACATTAAAATGTATCTTAACACTTGTAAAAGAGTTTTGGGTTTAAGTTATTATACTAAAAACACTTAATGATATCTATAGATACATTATATCTCAAGATATAAACACAAATTAAAACACTAACGATATTTAATAACAAAATATAGCCTCCAAACCACGTATCCTATTATAGGTTTGTTCCAACACGACCGAGAACCGTCAGGAAACGGTAACGATCCTGCGCAGTAAAGAAAATCCGTTCCAACAAAAATATGATCGTCATCGGATCGTCCTTCCCACTGTTCCAACAAGATTTGTGATCTTTCGGTGACGGTTTCGTGATGATCATTTCAGTAATCGGGCAAATGCATAATGTGCTGGTTGGACTGACTTGAGCACTAGGATTTAATTCTTTAAATTTTTTGAGCCTTTGATCGACTAAAAGCACACAAGCTGTCACCAACAAAAATGACAAATATATGATTACCGTCATGGGACGATAACTGGGCGATACAATTACGAACATGCGCACAACAAACGGTACAAGCAGTTTCGTGACGGTTTTTGGGCCGTCCAAAAGTTCATGTTGGAACAAACCTTAAGCCGCAGTCTCTCTTATGCGATTGTCGCATGCGTTCGACGCAAGCAGCAGTCGCAAGCGATGTTCTGTGCACTCCTCAAATGTAAACTTTATACGAGCGGTCTGTCTTGTGCGTCCGACGCGTCAGATGCACAAGACAGACCGCTCGTATAAAGTTTACATTTGAGGAGTGCACAGAACATCGCTTGCGACTGCTGCTTGCGTCGAACGCATGCGACAATCGCATAAGAGAGACTGCGGCTTTATGTTTACAAACAATTCGTAAAATTAATCGTCTGGGTGACGTCACGATGACAATATTTCATTTGTCAATGTCAAAGTTACCATACAACCTATGGTATATGGACCTTGTACACAGATTATACAACATATGACAGAAGCTCGAAACAAATGACAATCGATGAAAAGCCCTATCACACAACACTTTTTTTCTATGAGCCCTATTATACAGAAACGAGAAACGGAAGCTCCAAGCCAAGCCTTGTTGTTATTTCTCTATGATGCTGATGCTCCAAACCGCTCCAAACAAATGTCTGTGACTGTGAGTGAATAACGAAAATGAATGAAAAGCCCTATTGAAATATTATAAAACCAAGCATAATAATATGGATATAAAACAAGAGGTTAATGAGGAGACTTCTAAAACAGAAATATACTGTAATACGATGGATGATTCATTAATGGACACATGTAAAATTGAAATTAAAGCGGAGGTTAAGAAAGAAAGTGTGCACGATGCATTTGTTTATTCAGATTTACAGCAATTCCCTATGAAGCTTGAAGTAAAACAAGAAGAAAGTAAAGTTACACCAGTTGAAGAAATACAAACAAATGATAAAGATAAAGGTAAATAAAAACAATAATAAATTATTAATGCTTCTCCCATCTGTATCTCCTAACAGGACAGTTCATAACCCAACAAATGGTAAGGGACAATTCGTAACGTCAAAATTGAATTATTCTGTTTGTTTTTTTTTTGTTAACGTAGAAACAAACTTATATTACAGTTACAATTGAAATTACATTTATCAATTATTTAAGAGTGTAGGCGCAAATATTTTACGGCTATCCCTACTTTTTCTGTCTATCACGGCAAATTACCATAGATATAATAACCTGTAGATTAGTCAAGGTAGCCATGGGCCCCTTGCAGTGCTGTTTTATAGTATTTTTACTACAAAAACGTTATTACAGAGGTCAAAATTTTTGAGGTAAGAGAACTGTCAAAACATTAGAATGTGACTTTTCATTATTGCTATGTTTATTAAAGCCACTTTACAGGATGCAAGTAATTGCGAAATTTATTGCACAAGTTCTTGCAGCAAGAACTTCTGCAATAAGTTGCAACTAGCTTTCTGCAATAAAGTGATTACACGGTGCAAGTAATTGCATAAACTGACATGAAATGAACAGAAACTTTGACATAGGCCATTTCAAGACTTTGACGTTTATGACACTAATTGAAAGCTGGAAGGCAAACATTGAAATTATTTATATTTGTACCGCATTGAGTTTCTTAAGTTTTTTACGTTTAATAGTTTTTTTATAAAATAGTTATTGTTGTTATAAAATAGTGGTCTATATAATTGTTTTTATATAATAGTTTAATCGTTGTATAATAGTTTTTTATAGTTGTATTTTCCGAACATTTTGCTGTTGACTTCTGTAGCTTCCAGCTGTAGAAGTACTTTAACGACTGTATTTAGTTGTAAGCAGTGAATAAATAAACATAAGTAAATATTTTCAAAAGCTTTTGGTATATAGATCCATTTTCCCTCAAGGGGTATGAGTTAACCTACAGTAGAAAAAGTTTTTCAAGGGTGACAACATGGACAAATATAGTTACTTACATGGACATAGTTTTTTTTGTATTTGGAGCTTAGTAATAGTTTTTACACAGGTCAACAAATGAAGGCATTCAAGAGTTTAAATTCTTACAAATATTTTGAGGTAGGATTTGTATATAATTGTGGAGCTATAAAAATAAATAATTTCATCATAGTGGTTCACCCCAGATATCTTAAAAAATTGACCTTTTAAAGAATTTGTACAGTCGGAAAAATGAAAGAATACCCATGAACGGTCACGTCAAACAGGTACAATCACATATTTTGTATTTGCTGTTCTTTTTCTATAAATAACAAACGATAGAGATTATGTTAATAATATGTGATCGTTCATGGGTACTCTTTCATTTCTCCGACTGTACCTGCAGTGAAAAAATTTCAAGAGAAGAAACTGAGAATCTGCCGGAAGAGGTGAAATGTTTTTTGATTTTAGACAACGCTCCTGCTCATCCCTCTGAAAATATTCTATGATCAAAACATGGCAACTTTAGTTGTATGTTTTTGCCAAAAAATACATCGCTTATTCAACCCATGGATCAGGAAATAATTTTAGCAACAAAATGAATATATCGCCGAAAATTTTTAGATGAAGTAATTGTATGATGAAGATAACACAGAAGATACAAGAGGGCAGCATACTTTGCAAAACTTAACTGTTACAATTTGAAATCAACAATTTGTTAAGTTTGCTACAGCATGGAAAGGCAGTTATTAAGGGGTTACATAGGTCTTGCGGGTAAAAAAGTGACTTTTTAAAAAAATTATATCTTGGAAACTAAAAATTATTTTTATTTATAATTGGAACATGTAAAAGTATAGTACACTCAAAAAAATTTCAGCCAAATATATTCATTTTTGTAGAGTTGACTGCAATTTTTCGACAACAGCCCTTTTTTGCGGTGAGCAGCATAACAAGTCCAGTCTCATCTGAAATTTCTTGTAGTTTATACCTCTGGTTAGTGAATGAACAAAGATTTTTTTATTAGATGAGGTCATTTTTGTTTTATCAAAAAAAACTACTTTAAAAATGAGAAAAATTGGGGTCAAAAATGTGTTTAAACTTATGTAAAATCTTCAAATTTCATTTTTTTAAATTCCTTCGTTCATTTACTAGCCAGAATTATAAACTACAAGAAACTTTTTGATTTCAAATGAGACTGGACTTAGTTATGCTGCCCACCGCAAAAAACTTAAACTCTACAAAAATGAATATTTTTGGCTGAAACTTTTTTTGAGACTACCTTAAGTACTATACTTTTACATGTTCCAATTATAAATAAAAATAAATTTTAGTTTTCGAGATATAATTTTTTTAAAAAGTCACTTTTTTACCCATAAGACCTATGTAACCCCTTAAAAAAATGTTTGATGGCCAAGATGCATACATATATTTAGAAGGAAAGTTCCTAATTTCTGTAGTATAATACATAATACCGAAGAGGAAGTAGCTCTAAGAGCCGGACTCGACTTGCGATTTGTAGTCGTGAAGATTGAACACATTCTTTCAAATAGAAGTCAATCCATGATTATTTAGTTACAAATGGATTGACTTGTATTTGAACAATGTGTTCAATCTTCCTGATTACAAATCGCAAGTGGAGTGTGGTGCTAATAACACCAAAATATTCCATATATGTCCATAGAAGGTACACAGACATTGAAAAATTCCTGGAATATCCCCGAAAACACATTCCCTGAACATCCCAGGAAAATCCTGTTTCAGCATTTTAAAAATTACCTGAATGTCTTATTGGAACATTCCATGAATGTCCACGAATGTTCTTTGGACATTCAAAATATATTTTGTAGACATTCCCTGGATATACCAGAAATACAGTGATGAGCGCTCTAATAACCTGCAAAATAGCACAAAAGATGGAAAACGTATTAAGTAGTGAGATAAAAAGAAATGAAACTAGTCGAGCTGGGAAATTTAGCGATATTAACTTATACATTTAGATTGTATTGATTGTGTACCACCTTCAGACGTATCAGACGAGTTTGGAAACTACCACTGTCACAGTGACAGTTTTAGTTGATATACTCCTCTGATATGTGTAAAGGTGGGAAACAATCAATATAAAATAAAATTTAAAGGTTAATTTCGCTAAATTTCCCAGCTCGACTAGTTTCATTTCTTTTTATCTCACAACTAAATATGTTGCCCGTCTTTTGTGCTATTTTGCCGGTTATTAGGGCACTCATCACTGTACATCCTTGCTGATGTGACAATACCTCCTATCTGTTTTTTCATGAGTTTTGTAGGAGAGATGGAAAAACATGTTTTAAGGTCACCTCCTGTGTTCATATGTAAGTTTTGACTTGTTTTGTAGTTCATAGATAGTTTAATTTACTACAAAACAAGTCAAAAAATATCATATGAAAACAGGAGGTGACCCTAAGACAAGTTTTTAGTCTCACGAAACTCATGAGAAAACAGATAGGATGTATTATTACATCACTGACGATATGTGGCCATACCAATTAATACATCCTTGATAAATATAAACATTTTTATTGAACAAAATCTTTTCATACATTTTTTTAATGCAATTTACTGATATTCCTAAATATTTCAAAAAAATGTGTCACATTTGCTTTGTAAACCTTTCTTTTGCCTTTCGTAGCCACATATTCCGTTTCCTTCCTGGGTTTTTGTAGACCACTTCTCTCAGCTGATTCTAAAAAAATAAAATAAATGGTAATTTTTCTATCCTTTACAATTAACAATCAGAAGAAATATTTACAGGTAATAATATGCATAAATAATAATATTTTGTATTTTGACAATGACGTCTGATTTGGAAGTCGAAAGATTAATAAAATTATTTTTTAAGTTAAATTGTGGCTTATTTCCCAATTAGAATAGTTAATTACAAAAATGCCTCAAATAACTAGCTTCAGAACAATAAATAATTCGTTTCATACCAACATTCGTCCAAAGTCAATTATACCTGTAGTATTTCCATGAAAAGATTCTTTTAAGTGAATTTTGCATAGTTTTCTTTAAAATATCTCTATCAGGCCAGAACACAAATTTTTTTTAACCTAAGACACATTATATACAAAGTATTTTTGAAATAAGTTGATACCGGGTAGGGTGAAATACTAAACCTATATCCCAAATCTTTATAATCTAAGTTTAAGCTTAGTTTAGCTAAAGTAAGCAATACTTGATCACTTGGTGACAAAACAGTATTTTGATGGTATTTGATAAATGGTGTAATATACTTTAAAGCTATTTTAAAAACATTGTAATTTGCTAAACCAGTATAATTTTTAGTTTTGGCATCATCATTTTCTATACTTTCACAAGATAAAGCTAATTTCTTAAGCTGATATTTAAAATCCTGTGTTAATGTTAATGACATAAAATGTATTTGTTAATTTTTCCATTGTAATATATGTTTGACTATTTGGCAAAATCTTGTCTTCTACTAAACTAGCTTTTATACCAAATAACTGCTATCTACCACTAAATCCACTGTTTCTAAATCTACTAAAGTAACAGTAATGTATCATTAATCTAAAAAATTATTTTTCTTTAATAGAATTAGCAAAGATCTATCATTATTTTCAAGGATCACTGTATTTAGAAGTATAATTCAGCCCCATTTTGACTACTGTTCAAGTGCTTTATATTTAGGTGATAAAGGATCAATTCAATCATTGCAAATTTTGTATAACAGAGGTATGAGAACAATTCTTCGATGCAATCGCTACACGCCAATTGAGATGATGTACTCTACTTTAGGTTGGTTTTCAGTTCAACAAAGGCTTTACTACCTTACTATGGTTTTCATTTTTAAATTAAAAAAAGGAATGCTGCCTGCATATTTTAATGAATATGTTACATTGAGGGGTCAAGTTCATTCATATACCATTAGAAATATTGAAGATTTTGATATTCAAAAAACTAATAAACATAGCACAATGACATCCCTGTTTTACAAATGTATGAATGAATTTAACCATCTTCCCCCCAGTGTTAAGAATGCACTGACAGTGCAAATTTTTAAAAAATTACTAAAGACATATATTTTACCTAGATAAAAAATAATTTTTAATAAATCTGTATGTGTTGTATAATATTGCATGTATTGTATATTGTATTTAATTAAGCAAATTCATATTTAAATATTGTTAGTAGGATTTCTATTTCAATAAAGAATTTCGAATTAATGAAAAATGTGTAAAATCATAGACCTACCTAGTATTTGTAGAATATAAGACAGTCCAGTGTCTTATAAATCATTTCAAGAGGAATAAAAAAGCAATTTTTTCTTGTAGGTACCATTTTCTTTTAATTCTCCTTTGGTACCTTAATTCCCATTTTAGATTTTGGGGAACTCATTTCATTGTGTTTATATACCCCATATTTATTGAAGGAACCCAATCTGGATTGTTATTATCAGTTAAGTCGGCTGGTTTTCCTACAAGATTAGACTGTTAACATCTTCAAAAATCGTTAATGTTCAAATGTTGTAACTTACCAGATATAAGATGATTACAGGGGAATTTCCATTTTGCTAGTAAAATCTTTATATTTTATTGCATTTTACCATTGTTGTTGTCTCTCAGATGATAACTATAACTTATTTAGTTAAATTGGTTCAGTTTTGTGCTTAGAATGTAGCACTGATGGTAAGTGGTAAAAGCTAACTTTATCACGATTACTTTGCACTTCACACTTCAAAACACAACACCAATGAGGCATATTATCTTTCTAAATTAATACTTCCAGAGAAAATGTTAAATTAATCTTTGTACAACAACTAAAATGATCTAAAACCATAAGAACCTGATAGAATAATATTCAATGTTTGCCTTCCAGTAGCCATATTGTTTTAATTTTGACAGCATCTTGGAACGGCCTATACCATAAATTTTAGGTTATGTTGTTTTTATAAATTAAAAATGTAATTTTTTGAGTAGAGTTATCGATATATGTATTAGATTATAATTTGAGAAAAAGTATAATATGTATTATGTATAACAAAATCAAATAATACCTAATGCAAGTATACCTATAATACATTATTCATTTACAAAAGGAAATAAGTTGTTAAACATTGTTAAATACAAATGAAATAAAAATAGAATATAGTTTCTTTAATCCCTATGTTGCATAATTAAAGTTATCCACCAGAATAATGTTATCTGTGAAGCGTGAAATTGGTAAAAAGTTCCTCTAGTTTTGTCAAAAATTGTTTAATTTGAAATTTCGGATGACAGAATATCAAAACAAACAGTGTAGCCTTAAAAGTTACTAAAAATATACCCAAATTGCAGAAAAAATTGCATGAAAAATAGGACATGTTCTATTTAGCTGCAACTTCTTGCAGCAAGAAATTGCTGCAAGAAGTTGCAGCTTTTCTGTGCAATTTGCGTATGACACGATGCAATTTCTATTGCTGCAAGAAATTGTGCAATTAATTGCGCAATTAGTTGCATCGTGTAAAGTGGCTATTATAAACACGGCAATAATGAAAAGTCACATTCTAATGTTTTGACAGTTCTCTTAGGTCAAAAATTTTGACCTATACTATATTATAAACACGGCAATAATGAAAAGTCACATTCTAATGTTTTGACAGTTCTCTTAGGTCAAAAATTTTGACCTAGGTAATAACGTTTTTGTAGTAAAAATACTATATATAAAGATTAAGCAAGGTATGGGCCGCTCTGTGCATCGAGGTATAACGCCAATATTCAGGATTGATAGCTATCTTTGTCACATGCTCGGTATCGATTGGTTAAAAGAGATAGATAGACCACTGATCGACTGTTTCTGTGGTACACTTCTTTGCTCAGTATACCTTGTCTACAATTAATACGTCTATGCAAATTACAGTCTAGTAAAATTCTCACTGGTATCGATATGTAAACATTACTTGACAATATCATTAACCCTTTGCGGTCAAGCACAATAACGAGTAAAGTGTTGTTACAAGTCGTTGGCATGTATTACATGCCTACTGAACTACATGTCACTGTTTGACACATGAAAGACACTGAGGTCGTCGTAGTCGTTTAATCAGGCTAATCAGCATTATTTAAAATAGCTCTATCTTTTTCTCTATTTGTTCTAAAGTATTCATATTTGGTAGAACTGAACAAAACATGTTAAACAAGCTACAGGTTGAATTAAAATTGAATGATGTGTTTATTATACTCCCATTTGGTTCAATAAAAATCATGTTTTTATACTACAATTTATTGTTAAATTTTATTAGCATATTTTAAACACAAACTTAAATTAAATTTAGGTTGAACTTTATTACCGCCTAGTGTACATATTCTTTATAAAATCAACAGAACTCCATATAAACACTTCTCTTTTATTGAAATGGAAGCCTCTGTAGGATGCACAAGGTCAAACATAAATGCATTTAAAACCTTTACTTGAACTTAGCGAAAACCCAAAATGTGCGATTCTCAACCAAAATCTACCGAACAATTCAAATATCCCGTTAAAATTGTTGTCTATTGAATGGTTAACGAGTTGTTAGACTTTAGATTTACGGCATGCCAGAGTCTAACGTGCCAATGACTAAATTCATGTTTTACGATTTTCTTGTATGACATACCAAGTGACCTGTGGGCAAAATTGTTAGTAAATTTATGGGAGTTGTAATGCTGTCATGTATTTCATGACAAAGACTGCAAAGGATTAACTTTAAAGAGATGGCTTTTGAATGTTCTTGGATAACTGTTACTTGTATAATCTCTTAAATTACTAATTCAGTTAATTAATATGACAATTTTTTCATTAGCTATGTATTCAGTGATTGTAATAATTTATATACTGTACAACAAAAACTAATACTTAATCGAGAAAAGAGGAAAAGTGATAAAAGTGATTTTTTAATATATTGTTACTATGGAACACTTACAATTATTGTGAGCATTTTTAACAACAAAATACTTGCATCACAGAATATATCCTGGTGTATTTTCTGCTTGGATCTTATATAAATAATAAACAATAAATAACTTTTTGTTAAGTTGACATCTTAAATCAATTATTTATCAAATATACTATCAATATTTAATCATCAACTCAAAATATTCCCGATGCCATGTCAAATATTTAAAATTGTCACTGTCTTGTCACCATATTCTATTTGACTCAGTGCGTTGTACGACAAAGATAGCGAATGTTCAATTTGGAAAATATCACCATGGACATAGTGTCCATTTTTTTTGAATCCTGAAAAAACTAATAAATATTTAAAAAAAATTTAAATGCAGAATAAAAGACTAATTATCTAAGGCCGAAAGTTTCTTAGAATAAATAAAAAGTTCCTTTTGAATGAGACATTTGAAATTAAAAATCACACTACATTTTCTCTTAGTTTTCACCCCTGTAACTTATTAAAATAAACATAGAAGTTTTCAGGGACTTTCGGCCCTAGGTAAGAATGTAATTTTTCATTCTGCATTTAAACTTTTCAAAAATACTTATTAGTTTTCTCAGGATTTGAAAAAAATGAATCCCATTTAAATAGCTTTGGAGCCGAAAATTGTACTGATCCCCTTAATGAACCAGCATCAGGATAAACATTTTTAACACATTTCATATATCCTGGAGAAATAAATTTTTAAAATTAGCCCTAGGCTGCTAAAGGTGATTTTTTCAGATAAGAAGTTTGTTGGTGAGTGTTTGAAACGCCAAAGATCTCTGGGTAATGATAATAGGATTAATGTAGATCTAACAATACTGCAACAAAAACACTGAGAGAAGTACAGAGTGAGTTGAAAACTAGAAGAGATAGTGGTGAGACAGATCTGGTTATTGCAAAAGTGCATAGGATAGTGCCCCATTCACAGCATATTTTCATATGGGAGGATTACGAACAATATTTCGACAGTTAGAGATGTCAGTACAGTACAGCGTCGGTTATCCGAATGTCGATCAACCGAACGACCGCTTATCCGAACTCCCGACTTGTCATGTAAAAACTCGATTGAAAATACCGAAACATAAGCTTATGGTCCTTTCTATGAAAAATAATGAATTGAATTGATAAATTGCTGCATCCGTACATTACAAATCCCCAAAATCTGGAGAAAAGCTAGAGTGGTAGCCCTCTTAAAACCAGGGAAGGATCCGGCGGATACAAAGAGTTTTAGACCTGTATCTCTCTTGTGCCACCTTTTCAAGGCCTTTGAAAGAATGATACTGAACCGGATCGCAGAATATGTGGAGACTAAAATTATTCCAGAACAAGCAGGATTCAGACCCGGAAAGTGCTGCTGCAGTCAAATTCTTAATCTCACCCAACATATTGAAGATGGTTTTGAACGGAAGGAAATAACAGGAGTAGCGTTCATAGACCTAACTGCCGCCTATGATACAGTTAACCATCAACGGCTACTCGCAAAACTCTACGAAACTACAAAGGACTTCCGACTAACAAGGTTATGAAATGTGAAATGTCTCCTCCAGAATAGACGCTTCTACGTAACGCTCCAGTCCAAGAACAGTCGGTGGAGGGACCAAAAAAATGGGCTACCACAGGGAAGTGTCCTCGTGCCGTTTCTATACAACATATACACCAACGACCAACCCATACACCAACAAACAAGGCAATTTATTTACGCTGATGATACAGCGGTGGCAGCTCAGGGAAGAACCTTCAATGAAGTCGAAGTGAAGCTGACAGATGCCCTGGGAGACTTAGCTCTATACTATGATAAAAACCATCTGAAACCCAATCCCACAAAAACCCAGGTATGTGCTTTCCACCTGAGAAACAAGCATGCCCGAAGGTCGCTGGAGGTGGAATGGCGTGGTCAGATGCTGGAACACAACAAGACGCCAAAATACCTTGGCGTCCGTCTGGATAGAACTCTGTCTTACCGATACCACTGTCAAGATGTTAAGAAGAAAGTAAGTGCCAGAAATAATATCATCCGCAAGCTAACTAATACAAAATAGGGAGCACAACCACACACTCTCCGCACTTCTGCCTTGGCATTATGTTTTTCGGCCGCGGAGTTTGGAGCACCAGTATGGGCAAACTCTGCTCACGCAAAGAACGTCGACGTGGCTCTAAATGAAACGGTCCGTATAATATCGGGTTGCCTGAAACCGACACCTATCGAAGAGGTATACCCCATTGCTGGAATTGCTCCACCACCAATCAGGAGAAAGGTCACGTCAGAGGTAGAACGGAAAAAGCAGGAGACGGACCGAAGACACCCCTTATATGACCACCAAACTCAGCCAAGCAGACTAAGATCTCGGAAAAGCTTCCTGAAAACATCAAGATCCATCCCCGAAGCGCCAGAGACGCGCCGAATACACCTATGGCAAGCGTCAACTACTGCGACACATTTTCCTCCCTCGGAGGAAATGGCTGCTGGACACAATTTACCGTATCCGACTTGGAAAGCGCTAAACAGACTAAGAACCGGCGTTTCACGTTGTGCTAGTAACCTGAAAAAATGGGGATACCAGGAGGACGATACCTGCGACTGTGGCGCGGTTCAGACCAGCCGGCATCTACTATCATGCACAGAGATGAGAGAGACCTGCACAGAACAAGACTTAATTATAGCAAATGACAGGGCCATCTATGTGGCCAACCATTGGAAATACAGAATTTAAAGTTGTTGGTGTTCCGGACACGGAAAGTAAAGTAAGTATGAAAAATAAACACTGTATTAACAAACGGTCAGAGGGAGGTGAATCTGTAAAGAATTTATCCAATGAATACAAAGTTGGTTCAATTCAATTCAATTCAGTTTATTGATGTCAATATACAAAGTATTTACATAAGTCAAAGTCTGTTAAAATGCATCATTGAAATACATTGGCAAGCTAACACTTAATAAGTAAAATCTATAAAATTTTATCACCTAGTCTAAATACTTAACACAAAGTTAGAATATTAGCATAAAACACAAGAGCACACAGAACATTTAAAAGAGCTGTAGGACTATCACAACAGGGTAGCCCCGAGATATTCCTCCTGAGAATAGTAAGCACCCACCAAAAGAAGTTCTTTGATTTTTATTTTGTATGTATCTAAGGGCAGTTCTCGAATTATTAGGGGTAATTTATTAAAGAAATGTATAGCCAGACATGATGAGCCATCTCTGCACCTCTCCAGCCTACGAAACTTTGGGGCAAGGTTCCCTCTAAAGCGTGTGTTAATATTATGAATCTGTTCATGAGTCTGGAATTTATGCATATTGCATTTTACATATATAAGATTATCATATATATACTGGCAAGGTAATGTTAATATTTTCCAATCTATAAGAACTTGTCTGCAATCGGCTCTATATGGCAAGCCTGCGACAATGCGAATGGCCCTTCTCTGCAGTCTGAATACATCCTTCGCTCCTGCACTATGGCCCCATGCGAGAATAGCATAGGAGATATGTGAGTGACACAAAGAAAATATGCCTGCTTTAGTATGGAAGCGGAAACACAGGATGAAAGTCCACGAAGCAAAAATGTATTTGATGATAGCTTTGCCACTAAAGAGGTGGTATGAGCATCCCATATCAGACCAGGGTCCAGCAGAACACCAAGAAATTTAGCACAGGATGCATTGTCCAGTACATCAGGAATATTTCTAGTTGAAAAAAGTAAGGACTGTGTTTTGGTTGTATTGAGAAACAGCCTATTAGAATGGAACCATTGTTCTGCCTCCGACACTGAACCCCACGAACTCCCCACTGCTGTTACCAAATCCTTACTGCAGGATGAGTATGTAGGTTGGCTGGTATGGCGGATAAAAAAACAAAAGACGGACATAAGTAAGTTTATGTTCCGGCTTAATTCTTCTGATGAATCCACAAATCGTAATACGATAAAACTTGCCTTAAATACAGATTTAGATGATGACAGTTGGTCAATACAAGGTAATAAGAACATACAATAATTTATACAATACAATAAAATAAATACACGTTAAAACAATTTGAAGTTTGAAAACGCATTTAAGGATACACACTGGAGAAAAACCTCACAAGTGTGAAATTTGTTTTAAGCGGTTTTCTCGACTAAGAAATATTAAACAACATGAGGATCACATACTGGAGAAAGCTTACAAGTGTGAAATTTGTTTTAAGCATTTTAGAGCAGTTCATCATTTTTGAGAGATTATGTACAGTCCCTGCTCAATTTATTAGACTTGTCCCTAGAAATATCAGTTTTTTTAATTTAAAACACCTTAAAAGTATGTTCAAATTCATATGGAACTGCTGAATGGGTTAGATATCAATTACTGAAAATACTGCTACATAATTAAGTTAAAAATGGTGAAACTTTTTGATTGAATTGTGAAAACTTGACCGATGGCAATATAATAGCCTAAAAGAGAGCAATGACTCGATTTTTTTGAGTGACTAAAGATCTTTCTGTTTAGAAAATCTCTTCTGTTACTGCTCTATGAGAAAACTCCATATGTAGTCAAAGAGAAATAGCAAAAAAATGTGGTGTATCTTAATCGCCAGTTCAAAGCTTGAGTAAAAACAAAGAGAGACATCCTGTTACATCAATTTGGGGGGGGGGGTCGGTATGGCAGAAAGATTTTAGACACCCGCAGATGGCAACGAATTTTAAAGAATTTGGCTATAAAACACAGAAGGGTCCCCCATAGCCATATGGAATAAATTAGAAGAATCAGAGTGTACAGTATCTGAGTCCACCGTACGCAGAAATTTGTACAGTATGGGATTCAAATGTCTTAGGCAATTTAGGGAACCATCCAAATAACCAACAATCACCACAAATGCTCAAAAACGCTTAGTTTGGGCCAATTTGCATAAAGACTCTATAGCCATATAATATTATGCAAATTAGCCCAAATTAAGCGTTTCATGAGCATTTGTGGTAATGGTTTTGGTTCCTAAATTGGACTATGTCATTTGAATCCCATACTGTACAAATTTAGGCGTACTGTGGACTCCAATACTAAACACTCTGCTTGTTCCAATTTATTCCTTATATCGCTATGGGTGACTTTTCTGTGTCTATATTATATACAAATCGTCTCCACTCTTGCTTATTCTTGGCCCTTGGCAACCAAGTGACGTTATTGACTTCACTTGGTTGCCTGGTGTGCCACCGACGTCTTTTGGCGTTCATAACCTGTTGAATTAAATAGGTAGGTTTCTTTTCGTAGTCGCACCATACCGAAGTGACTAAAATTAAGGTATAATGTACTAAGTATACTTCGGTTATAATCGTCACATCTTGAAAATTTTCTGTTTTATGGTTTACTTGTTACATTTTTCCTTGCATTAAAAACATGTGTAAGTATTTCGGTTTTTCTTTTAGGCTTTCTCCAAGAAGAGGACACATTGAAAATTATTAAAACACATAACGTACACACGTACAATAAAGAACAACGTATGAGTCGACCTTCTGAAGAAAAACCATTAAAATGTGAAATTTGTTTTAAGCAGTTTTCTCAAAAAGCTCATTTGAAAAGACATTTGAGATTGCACACTGGGAAAAAACCTCATAGGTGTGAAATTTGTTTTAAGCAATTTATTCAAGCAGGTCATTTGAAAAGACATTTGAGATTGCACACTGGGGAAAAACCTCATAAGTGTGAAATTTGTTTTAAGCAATTTATTCAAGCAGGTCATTTGAAAATACATTTGAGAGTGCACACTGGAGAAAAACCTCACAAGTGTGAAATTTGTTTTAAGCAGTTTAGCAGATCAGGAACTTTGAAATTGCATTTGAGATTGCACACTGGGGAAAGGCCTTATAAATGTGAAATTTGCTTTAAGCAGTTTAATGAAATAGATAACTTTAAAAGGCATTCGAGATTGCATACTGGAGAAAAACCTCATAAGTGTGAAATTTGTTTAAAGCAATATAAGGATATAAGTAGTTTAAAAACACATTTGATGAGGCACACTGGGGAAAAACCTCACAAGTGTGAAATTTGTTTTAAGCCGTTTCCTACACTAAGTAATTTGAAACAACATTTGAAAGTGCACACTGGAGAAAAACCATACAAGTGTGAAATTTGTTTTAAGCATTTTTCTCAGGCATACAATTTGAAACAACATTTGAGATCGCACACGAGAAAAACCTCACAAGTGTGAAATTTGTTTTAACGCTTTGGCTCCCATATGGATCACCGGTAATACATCAGCTTCAGTCGCTGCTATATCGGCATAAATTTGCATAGACTTCTGTCTGGTACCAAGCACACTGCGGTTATAAATTTACTCTCCGATTCATAGGTGTCATTATGGACGACTTAAATATCATACTGGAGTAACTTTTAGGCGGGATTTCCTTGTGATCACCGGTGATTTACATAGTATATGAATCAACCAGAAGAGTATAGTTTTCGTATTTTTCATCTGGTACCGTTCTGATTTGTTTAAAGGTGACATTTTTGAACAGGAATCCACAAAGAAACCGAATCAGGAATGTTTTCATACCGGGGCGGCCTCACAGTATGGACTAAATAGTTGCCCAAATGCTCCGGCGCTATGTTTGGAATATTTTCAAAAAATACATTAAGATAATATTTTTTTATCCGTTAAAATGTATCTTTTTTTCTGTAACTTTGTATAATTAAATATTCAGCAAACAATGCGTGATTGCTTTAATATTAGTCGTCAAATGTTACTATTTTCTTATTACTTTTGTAACTTGACTAAAATGAATCACCCCTGATGCCCATTTGTCTGACATGTAGGTTCACTTACATCCCATCGTCACACTCTATTTGCCCGATTTTATACACCGATAATATTAATGGTCATTTACTATACACTGCATAGTATCACCGCTGATACACATGGTCCAGAAATAAACCAAGAAGGTTGATCACCGGTGATATATGGTACCACAATGCAAAATCATCATAGTATCATTGGTAGGCAAAGTGTTAAGCAGTTTAGATCAGCACAATATTTGAAGTATCATATAAGAATTCACTGGAGAAAAACCTTACAAGTGTGAAATTTGTTTTAAACAGTTTACTAGAACAGGTCATTTGGATGTGCATATATGAGAGTGCACACTGGAGAAAAAACCTCATGAGTGAAATTTGTTTTAAGCAATTTGGCGAAGCAGGTAGTTTGAAAAAGCATTTAAGGATACACACTGGAGAAAAACCTCACGTGTGAAATTTGTTTTAAGCGGTTTTCTCGACTAAGAAATATTAAACAACATATGAGATCACATACTGGAGAAAGCTTACAAGTGTGAAATTTGTTTTAAGCATTTTAGAGCAGCACATCATTTTTGAGAGATTATGTACCGGGTGTCCCAATAAGAATGGCTCTCGGCCATATCTCAGGAACCGTTTATAGTAGAGCTTTGAAATAAAAAATTTTATAACAAAAGTTGCCTCAGGAAAAGCCTGGAAATTATTTTCATAATTGTGGGTCCTTCGCTAGAGGGCGTAATTGAATATCAAAAATAAAAAAATGTAAATTTTACAGAATTTTCCTAATGAAGGGGCACTCAAAATCCAAATATTGTATTCTTTATCAAATTCTGCGCATATTTGATTTAACAAGTTTAACTCTACTTTTGCAAATAAGAGGTGGGGGTGAGTGGGAACCTTGTTATGAAAAAATGGCTGTAAGTCCGGTTCTGCTAAATCAAATTTTGAAAACTGGGTCTTCTTGAAGACAGATCTTTTTCTTCAATGTTAGCGTGATAATTTTGAACCATCTTAATAAGTAATAAGCCAGCTGGGAGGCGTTATTTAATTTTTTTCAGAAATCTAGTTTTCTTTGGAAAATATTAAATACAAGTATGCATTTTTAATCATACTTTATAACATTAGATTAAATTAGCAATAGAATAGCGAAAACCGCATGTCGATACCTTTTTTCTATCTCAAGATATCTCGAGAAACGTGTAAATTTTATACATAACTGTTACTATCACCGGTAAACTAAGTTAATGAAAAGTAGTGTGCTGTGGAAAAAAACAAAATAACATTTTCCAGATGTCAACGTATAAAAATATAATTAATTAAAACAACAATATAAAGAGAAACAATACTATTAAAATTAAATATAACACAACAAAAAGAACTACTTAGTGACGACCTAAATATTCAAATTGTTGCCCATCATACACTACTCTAGAATACATTATCCAGAGAATACTAAACGCCATTCAAAGCATATCGAGAGCAGAAATTGAGACTGCTGTTCAATCTACTCTTGAAAGAGTAAATGTTTGCAACGAAAATGATGGGCAAAAATTTGAACGTGTATGTCATCACTAAATAGTTGTTTTTATTTCTTTGTAATAGGGCTTTTCAACGCTTCTCATTTGTTTCTAGCCTCTGTCATATGCCGTATAATCCGTGTATAATATTAATATACGAGATACGAACGAAGCTCGAAACAAATGAGAAGCGTTGAAAAGACCTAATATACGTTGACAGCTGAAAAATGTTTCTTTGTTGTTTCCATAGCACACTACTTTTAATGAATTTCGTTTACCGGTGACAGTAACAGTTGTTTTTAAATTTACACGTTTTGTAAGATATCTCGAGATAGAAAAAAGGTATTAACATGCGGTTTTCGCTATTATGTTGCTAATTTTGTCTAATTTTGTAATATGGTATTAAAAATGCATGTTTGTATTTAATATTTTCCAACGAACACTAGATTTCTGAAAAAAATTAAATAACGCCTTCTAGCTGGCACATTACTCAGTAAGTTGGTTTGAAATCATAACTTTTACATTGACGAAAAAGCTCTGACTTCAACAAGACCAAGTTTGCAAAATTTGATTAAGCAGAACCGGACTCACAGCCAGTTTTTCATAACAAGGTTCCCACTCACCCCCACCTCTTATTTCCAAAGGTAGACCTAAACTTGTCAAATCAAATATGCGTAGAATTTTATGAAGAATACGACGATCGGATTTCCAGTGCCCCTTCATTAGGAAAATTTTGTAAAATTTAGATTTTTTAATTTTTGATATTCAATTACGCCCTCTAGCGGTGGTCCCACAATTATGAAAATAATTTCCAGGCTTTTCCTGAGGCAACTTTTGTTATAAATTTTTTTATTTCAAAGCTCTACTATAAACGGTTCCTGAGATATGGCCGAGAGCCATTCTTATTGGGACACCCGGTACAGTCCCTGCTCAATTTATTAGACTTGCCCCTAGAAATATCAGTTTTTTTAATTTAAAACACCTTAAAAGTATGTTCAAATTCATACAGAACTGCTGAATGGGTTAGATATCAAATACTGAAAATACTGCTACATAACTAAGTTAAAAATGGTGAAACTTTTTGATTGAATTGTGAAAACTTTACCGATGGCAATAGAATAGCCTAAAAGAGCGCAATGACTCGATTTTTTGAGTGACTAAAGATCTTTTTGTTTAGAAAATCTCTTCTGTTACTGCTCTATGAGAAAACTCCATATGTAGTTAAATAGAAATAGCAAAAAAATGTGGTGTATCTTAATCGCCAGTTCAAAGCTTGAGTAAAAACAAAGAGAAACATCCTGTTACATCAATTTGGGGGGGGGGGGTATGGCAGAAAGATTTTAGACACCCGCAGATGGCAACGAATTTTAAAGAATTTGGCTATAAAACACAGAACCCATAGCCATATGGAATAAATTAGAAGAATCAGAGTGTTCAGTATCTGAGTCCACTGTACGCAGAAATTTGTACAGTATGGGATTCAAATGTCTTAGGCAATTTAGGGAACCATCCAAATAACCAACAATCACCACAAATGCTCAAAAACGCTTAGTTTGGGCCAATTTGCATAAAAACTCTATAGCCATATAATATTTATGCAAATTAGCCCAAATTAAGCGTTTCATGAGCATTTGTGGTAATGGTTTTGGTTCCTAAACTGGCCTATGTCATTTGAATCCCATACTGTACAAATTTAGGCGTACTGTGGACTCCAATACTAAACACTCTGCTTGTTCCAATTTATTCCTTATATCGCTATGGGTGACTTTTCTGTGTCTATATTATATACAAATCGTCTCCACTCTTGCTTATTCTTGGCCCTTGGCAACCAAGTGACGTTATTGACTTCACTTGGTTGCCTGGTGTGCCACCGACGTCTTTTGGCGTTCATAACCTGTTGAATTAAATAGGTAGGTTTCTTTTCGTAGTCGCACCATACCGAAGTGACTAAAGTTAAGGTATAATGTACTAAGTAAACTTCAGGTTATAATCGTCACATCTTGAAAATTTTCTGTTTTATGGTTTACTTGTTACATTTTTCCTTGCATTAAAAACATGTGTAAGTATTTCGGTTTTTCTTTTAGGCTTTCTCCAAGAAGAGGACACATTGAAAATTATTAAAACATATAACGTACAGCCGTACAATAAAGAACAACGTATGGGTCGACCTTCTGAAGAAAAAACATTAAAATGTGAAATTTGTTTTAAGCAGTTTTCTCAAAAAGCTCATTTGAAAAGACATTTGAGATTGCACACTGGGGAAAAACCTCATAAGTGTGAAATTTGTTTTAAGCAATTTATTCAAGCAGGTCATTTGAAAATACATTTGAGAGTGCACACTGGAGAAAAACCTTACAAGTGTGAAATTTGTTTTAAGCAGTTTAGCACATCAGGAACTTTGAAATTGCATTTGAGATTGCACACTGGGGAAAGGCCTTATAAGTGTGAAATTTGCTTTAAGCAGTTTAATGAAATAGGTAACTTTAAAAGGCATTCGAGATTGCATACTGGAGAAAAACCTCATAAGTGTGAAATTTGTTTAAAGCAATATAAGGATATAAGTAGTTTAAAAATACATTTGATGAGGCACACTGGGGAAAAACCTCACAAGTGTGAAATTTGTTTTAAGCCGTTTCCTACACTAAGTAATTTGAAACAACATTTGAAAGTGCACACTGTAGAAAAACCATACAAGTGTGAAATTTGTTTTAAGCATTTTTCTCAGGCATACAATTTGAAACAACATTTGAGATCGCACACGAGAAAAACCTCACAAGTGTGAAATTTGTTTTAACGCTTTGGCTCCCATATGGATCACCGGTAATACATCAGCTTCAGTCGCTGCTATATCGGCATAAATTTGCATAGACTTCTGTCTGGTACCAAGCACACTGCGGTTATAAATTTACTCTCCGATTCATAGGTGTCATTATGGACGACTTAAATATCATACTGGAGTAACTTTTAGGCGGGATTTCCTTGTGATCACCGGTGATTTACATAGTATATGAATCAGCCAGAAGAGTATAGTTTTCGTATTTTTCATCTGATACCGTTCTGATTTGTTTAAAGGGGACATTTTTGAACAGGAATCCACAAAGAAACCGAATCAGGAATGTTTTCATACCGGGGCGGCCTCACAGCATGGACTAAATAGTTGCCCAAATGCTCCGGCGCTATGTTTGGAATATTTTAAAAAAATACATTAAGATAATATTTTTTTATCCGTTAAAATGTATCTTTTTTTTCTGTAACTTTGTATAATTAAATATTCAGCAAACAATGCGTGATTGCTTTAATATTAGTCGTCAAATGTTACTATTTTCTTATTACTTTTGTAACTTGACTAAAATGAATCACCCCTGATGCCCACTTGTCCGACATGTAGGTTCACTTACATCCCATCGTCACACTATTTGCCCGATTTTATAGACCGATAATATTAATGGTCATTTACTATACACTGCATAGTATCACCGCTGATACACATGGTCCAGAAATAAACCAAGAAGGTTGATCACCGGTGATATATGGTACCACAATGCAAAATCATCATAGTATCATTGGTAGGCAAAGTGTTAAGCAGTTTAGATCAGCACAATATTTGAAATATATAAGAATTCACTGGGGAAAACCTTACAAGTGTGAATTTTGTTTTAAACAGTTTACTAGAACAGGTCATTTGGATGTGCATATATGAGAGTGCACACTGGAGAAAAACCTCATGAGTGAAATTTGTTTTAAGCAATTTGGCGAAGCAGGTAGTTTGAAAAAGCATTTAAGGATACACACTGGAGAAAAACCTCACAAGTGTGAAATTTGTTTTAAGCGGTTTTCTCGACTAAGAAATATTAAACAACATATGAGATCACATACTGGAGAAAGCTTACAAGTGTGAACTTTGTTTTAAGCATTTTAGAGCAGCACATAATTTTTGAGAGATTATTATGTACAGTCCGTGCTCAATTTATTAGACTTGCCCCTAGAAATATCAGTTTTTTAAATTTAAGACACCTTAAAAGTATGTTCAAATTCATACAGAACTGCTGAATGGGTTAGATATCAAATACTGAAAATACTGCTACATAATTCAGTTAAAAATGGTGAAACTTTTTGATTGAATTGTGAAAACTTAACCGATGGCAATAGAATAGCCTAAAAGAGCGCAATGACTCGATTTTTTTGAGTGACTAGAGATCTTTTTGTTTAGAAAATCTCTTCTGTTACTGCTCTATGAGAAAACTCCATATGTAGTTAAATAGAAATAGCAAAAAAATGTGGTGTATCTTAATCGCCAGTTCAAAGCTTGAGTAAAAACAAAGAGAAACATCCTGTTACATCAATTTGGGGGGGGGGGGGGGGGTCGGTATGGCAGAAAGGTTTTAGACACCCGCAGATGGCAACGAATTTTAAAGAATTTGGCTATAAACACAGAAGGGTCACCCATAGCCATATGGAATAAATTAGAAGAATCAGAGTGTTCAGTATCCGAGTCCACTGTACGCAGAAATTTGTACAGTATGGGATTCAAATGTCTTGGGCAATTTAGGGAACCATCCAAATAACCAACAATCACCACAAATGCTAAAAAACGCTTAGTTTGGGCCAGTTTGCATAAAGACTCTATAGCCATATAATATTTATGCAAATTAGCCCAAATTAAGCGTTTCATGAGCATTTGTGGTAATGGTTTTGGTTTCTAAACTGGCCTATGTCATTTGAATCCCATACTGTACAAATTTAGGCGTACTGTGTACTCCAATACTAAACACTCTGCTTGTTCTAATTTATTCCTTATATCGCTATGGGTGACTTTTCTGTGTCTATATTATATACAAATCGTCTCCACTCTTGCTTATTCTTGGCCCTTGGCAACCAAGTGACGTTATTGACTTCACTTGATTGCCTGGGGTGCCACCGACGTCTTTTGGCGTTCATAACCTGTTGAATTAAATAGGTAGGTTTCTTTTCGTAGTGGCACCATACCAAAGTGACTAAAATTAAGGTATAATGTACTAAGTAAACTTCAGGTTATAATCGTCACATCTTGAAAATTTTCTGTTTTATGGTTTACTTATTACATTTTTCCTTGCATTAAAACATGTGTAAGTATTTGGGTTTTTCTTTTAGGCTTTCTCCAAGAAGATGACACATTGAAAATTATTGAAACATATAACGTACAGCCGTACAATAAAGAACAACGTATGAGTCGACCTTCTGAAGAAAAAACATTAAAATGTGAAATTTGTTTTAAGCAGTTTTCTAAAAAAGCTCATTTAAGACATTTGAGATTGCACACTGGGGAAAAACCTCATAAGTGTGAAATTTGTTTTAAGCAATTTATTCAAGCAGGTCATTTGAAAATACATTTGAGAGTGCACACTGGAGAAAAACCTCACAAGTGTGAAATTTGTTTTAAGCAGTTTAGCACATCAGGAACTTTGAAATTGCATTTGAGATTGCACACTGGGGAAAGGCCTTATAAGTGTGAAATTTGCTTTAAGCAGTTTAATGCAATATATAACTTTAAAAGTCATTCGAGATTGCATACTGGAGAAAAACCTCATAAGTGTGAAATTTGTTTAAAGCAATATAAGGATATATGTAGTTTAAAAACACATTTGATAAGTCACACTGGGGTAAAACCCCACAAGTGTGAAATTTGTTTTAAGCCGTTTACTACACTAAGTAATTTGAAACAACATTTGAAAGTGCACACTGGAGAAAAACCATACCAGTGTGAAATTTGTCTTAAGCAGTTTTCTCAACTACGTAGTATGAAAAAACATATGATATTTCACACTGGAGAAGCACCTTACAAGTGTGAAATTTGTTTTAAGCAATTTATTGAACCAACTCGGTTGAACGTACATTTGAGAGTGCACACTGGGGAAAAACCTTACAAGTGTGAAATTTGTTCTAAGCTATTTTCCCAGCCAGGTGTTTTGAAAACACATTTGAGAGTGCACACTGGAGAAAAACCTTACAAGTGCGAAATTTGTTCTAAGCTATTTTCCCAGCCAGGTGTTTTGAAAACACATTTGAGAGTGCACACTGGAGAAACACCTTACAAGTGTGAAATTTGTTTTAACCAGTTCAGACATAAAACTTCTTTGGATGCGCATATGAAAGTTCACACTGAAGAAACGCCTTACAAGTGTGAAATTTGTTTTAAGCACTTTACTACAGCACAGGTTTTGAAGTTCCATCTGAGAACACACACTGGAGAAAAACCTTACAAGTGCGAAATTTGTTCTAAGCTATTTTCCCAGCCAGGTGTTTTGAAAACACATTTGAGAGTGCACACTGGAGAAACACCTTACAAGTGTGAAATTTGTTTTAAGCAGTTCAAACGAAAGTCTGCTTTGGATGAACATAAGAAAGTTCACACTGGAGAAAAGCCTTACAAGTGTGAAATTTGTTTTAAGCAGTTCAGACATAAAACTTCTTTGAATGTGCATACAAAAGTTCACACTGGAGAAAAGCCTTATAAGTGTGAAATTTGTTTTAAGCAGTTCAAACAAAAGTTTGTTTTGGATGAACATAAGAATGTTCACACTGGAGCAAAGCCTTACAAGTGTGAAATTTGTTTTAAGCAGTTCAGACATAAAACTTCTTTGAATGCGCATACAAAATTTCACACTGGAGAAAAACCATCTTCTTCTAATGGCGCTACAACCCTTTGTGAGTCTTGGCCTGCTTAACAATCATCATCATCAGTAGTAGCTCGACAATCTTTTTTGAGTCCTGGCTTGTTCTAGGATTTTCCGTTATTCTCTTCTGTTTCTTGCTTTGTTTTTCCAGTTGGTAATCTTAAGTGTTTTCAGATCTTGTTCCTTGTATCTAAGTTTGGGTCTTCTCTTTGACCTTCTCCCTACTGGTGCCTGCCTCATTATATGTTTTGGTGTTTCAGTCTCCGGCATGGCCCATTCAGCGCAGACGTCCGATCTTTATGGATATTATGACGTAGGGTTCGTTGTATGCTGCGTATAGTTTAAAATTATATCTTCTGCACCATACGTCATTTTCTCTCACCCCCTTATATATGTGTCTAAGGATTTTTCGTTCAAACTTACCTAATAGGTTCCCATCGCTTTTCGACAGTGTCCATGTCTCTGATCCATATATAAGGACCGGTTTTTCTTGTAATGTTGTTAGAACTTTAATTTTTTAATTAGTCCATTATGTTTGATTAACAATATGTATTCTTCTCTTAACTTCTTCACTGCCATTGTTATCTGCGGTAACTAGTGAACCTAGATATGTAAAAATTTTCACGCTTTCGATGTTATAGTCTCCTATTGTCAGATTCTGTTCCCGTCGAGTTTTCTCGAGCGAATAATATGAAACAGCATTTGAGGTTGCACACTGCAGAAACGCCTTCCAAGTGTAAAATTTGTTTTAAACATTTTTCTCAGCAGGTGTTTTGAAAGCACATTTGAGATTGCACACTGGAGAAAAACCATACCATACACACTAGAGAAAAACCATCTTCTTCTAATGGCGCTACAACTCTTTGAATGTCTTGGCGTGCTTAAGTACTAGTGTGAAATATGTTTTTAAACAGTTTGCTCATGCATGTTCTTTGAAAAATCATTTGAGATTACACACTGAAGAAAGGACATTTTAATGGACGTACTGGACAAAAGACTTAATGAAATGGATGTACAACAAGAAGTTAACGATGAGCGTCATAAAATGAATAAAAATATTTCAGTTTTAATACAAATGTTTACTCAAATGACCAACAAATTGTGTTACTTTTTATTGTATTCTATAGAAAAAGTCAAACAATATGGAATGCACGTAATTTTCCACTTGTTACCATATTCTAAATTAAAAAAAATATAGGGAATAATAAGATTTTTTTGAAATGTCATTCCTATTACAACCAGAATTTTATTGGCCAAAATTAGTGACGAGTTTATGTGACGTCATTATTATATTTAGTGAGATTGTAAGTAGTAACTAAGGTCTATCATAATATTTGGGGTTAAATATAATGTCAAATTATTGATTTCAAATTATATTTTATTTATTTAGTCTATATTTTAACGACAGTTTATTTTTTAACCTTTCCCTTCCCTATCACAAACCATACATCTTGTATGGTAGGTTTAGTTAGGCGTTAATTGTAAGAAATGTTGCTGGCTAAATGGACACAACTCCCACAGGGAATAAAAGAAGAATAAAAAAAATAAACAAAAATCATACATAACCTATAGGACAATGTCAGTTTGATACTTATAGTCCAGATATTCTTTTTCTCATGATCATCTTTCAGTGCGTCACAGTTTTTCGATTTCTCTCTAACGCATTAAATTGTATGTGACAGAAAAAAAGGCACGTCTGGGAATACTTCGGTAATTATTCTAGTTCGGTGATTATTCTAGTTGTCGATAGATGGCGCCATAATCAAAAAAGAATTATTTATTAAATATAATAATAATATTATCAATATAATCTGTACAATTTATAAGACTATACAAATAAAAGAAAATACCATTTTATAAATGCAATAGACACAATTGATTTGGTTTTATTCCAAATTGAAAATAAAATTTGACAACTGTCAGATTTAACTAAAATGTCACGTTAGAATAAATGTCATAAATGTGTATTATCACGGACTTACCTTTTTTTCTATAATTTGTGACGCACTGAAAAATGTTCATGAAAAGGAGAATAGTTATCTTTGTTTCACGCTCTTAAAGACAAAGAAACAGCGTAGCCGGTAGCTGCTTTGATTATGTTTTTATTTGGCACCAGCGCTTTCCTGTTAAACTTAACGGTAGCGAAAAAACTAATAGGTATATGAGGAAAAATTTGTTGAATTTGTTTGCCGTCAAGTTTGTACCAATGGGTTATGATGTCATTAAATCCATGACGTGCATTCCTAATTGTTTTACTTTTAGTTTAATATTACTTTTTGTTATACATACTTAATAAATATTTTATTTATTGCTTGTTCGTGACTTTTTATTCAAACATATCCCTGTCAGTATATACTGACATATATGTCTCCGCCACCATATTCACGGGAGTTGGTTTCCTACAACATTTTCCTCTCCCCAAAACATGAAAAGGCGGAGATTACCCACGATTGAGAATGATGATAGGGAGTATAATGCTCTACATATTCCCTACAGCTATCCGTGCTGAGCCCTCTTTTTCTATGTGGCTGTCATTTGTGATTACAGCCCTCAGATCGTTAAACTCTTTTACTCCTTCGAAATTTTGGTCATTAACACGTTGACGGACAGTGCATCAAATGTATAAGCAAGTGTGACACTCTATGTATTTTGCAAAATAGAATAGGGAAAAATGCAACGTCTACAAGGGCGGATCCAGGGAGGGGGCCATGGCCCCCTCCGAGAATTTAGAATAATATAAATTTAAATATTTGCAGTTCAAATGTTTTTAATTTCAAACACATATATATGTACAAAACAAGGGATAAATACGTTTTCTGGACTAGAATTGAAAAAAAGAAGTAACGGAGAAGCTTCAAGAATGACTTCTGGGTTTTTTATAAATCAAAATGTTGATAATTTTACAGAGTGCCAATTGTTAGAACGATCTTGACAGCCATCAAAATCGTATAAATTTCCATATTCTATACACACAAAGAATAAAAAAAGAAGTGAAGAGTTACTTCGGTCACTAGCACTTAGAACAAAGGAGTTGGTTGGTATTTTCGCACAGTCAAAATGAATTGTTTTACAAATATTGCGTTTCATTTTTCTAATGAAAAATCGAACATCTTTCGCCAAACTCATGAGCAAAGACGGAGTCATATAAACCCATGAAAATTTTCTAAAAAGTTATCGCAACCAGTGGCGGCTGGTCAGAGGAGGCAAGGGAGGCTTAGCCTCTCCATAAATTTTTTACACATGCTACATTGTTTTGTTTACTTTGCTATTTTGCTTCGCGTTAGAGATATCGGAAAAAGTTATTTGAACAAGTTATTTCAAATAATATTCTAACCCCACATACCAAATTTCATCACAAAATTCGCACTTTTAGTTTTTTCATTATTTGTAGTCAGGATCCTAAAATCGCAGAGGAGGCTGCTGGCCGGAAAATCTCACTTGCTAATGCTCCGCGCAGCCCAGCAGCGTTTAAGGATGGTTTAAGGAGACCCGGTCTCCTTAGAGCTGCATTATCGCTAACGCACACGCTGCCCGGAGATTGGGCAAGGGCGGCTAATCGGCCAGCAGCCTCCTCTGCGATTTTAGGATCCTGACTACAAATAATGAAAAAACTAAAAATGCTAATTTTGTGATGAAATTTGGTATGTGGGATTAGAATAATATTTGGAACAACTTGTTCAAATAACTTTTTCCGATATCTGTAATGCAAAGCAAAATATCGGTAATTTACCGTGTTTTTGAATTCGCAGTAGGCCGCTTTTAGAATTAAAAAAATTCAGTTGAGTATCTTTAAAAATGTGAACCTTCAACCTGAATGGACTGCAAAACTTCAAATCTGTATTTATTTTGAAATGCATATCTACTCACAGAGATAGAATTGTTAACAAATAAACGACACAAACTTTGGTAATACACTTTTACAATTAGACTAACTATTTTTAAAATGATATGATATTATGAAATTGTGAATTATGATGATATTATAAAATGTAAATAAAAAATGGTCAAAAAAATTAGGCCTTAAATTAGATTTTTTTTGCTAGTGCAAATTTGTCTAGATATTTTACAGATAGGTATAGCCTCCCCTATTGTAAAAATCACGAGCCGCCACTGATCGCAACCCCCAAAAGTCAGTCATTAACCAGATAGACTCTCAGAGGTCTAAACAGAAAAAAAAATAAAGAAAGACTACGACCAATAGTAGGGTCTATAGTGTTCTTAGGTCGACAAAATATTCCTCTAAGAGACCATCGTGATGATGGCCTTATGCTTCTGGACGAAGATGCTGGACCTAGGAATGATGGGAATTGCTGTGGTACTAAGGCAAAACCCGATATGTCAAAAATTATCGATTTTTTGTTTTTAATGCCAATATGTACATTGAGCGATGAAGAATGTGATGACAAAACCCTACATGGCTAAACGCATCCATGTAACTAGTAGATAATAAAATTGTTTCCGATATGTCCACTATTACAACAACACCGCGAACTTTTAAACTCCTCTGCTGCAAAATCACGTTTTTTGACATATCGGGTTTTGCCTTAGCACCACAGTGTTAAGGTTTAAAATCGTATCAGGAGATAAGACTCTTAAATAACACCTATCCACAGCATCTTCCTGAGCAACATGCATTAGTAGCAGCAGTCAAAATCAATTAATAACATGTTGTGATGAAGAAATAATTGAACAAATAATATTAGACGAAACGTGACGTATCCCACACAATAACAAAATTCGTGAAGACTTTGTCAAATTCATTGACGCTTATGAGAACCTAAAAATAATTAGTGAAAATCAAGAAAGAGGGAAAGAACAAAGCCTGGCATGAGAAGCATTGGAAAAAATAGTATTAAAACTGTTGAAAAAACTGCATTTGGATCCGAAGAAATGTGTAGGAATCGGTACTATGGCAGGAATGGTGAGTTTTAAGGCACTTCTCAAAGTGTGTGAAGAGTGACTTAAAGCTCGCCATTGTAACCCTAATTTTTAAAAATTACCCCCCGTACTTCTGGTACTCCTCCACAAAAAAAGTTTATGGCCCCTCCCGAAAATCGGTCCTGGATCCGCCCTTGAACGTCTATGGACGTTGTGTCACATTATATCAATGGAAATTAGACGTCTATAGGCGTTTTGTCAGTCAACGTGTTAATAGTCCACAGTACATCGCCCTTGTTTGAAAATGATTACAAAAGTCTTAAAAATAGTTTTAACTGCTTCCTTTGAGCGAGTCTAACACTTTAGTGCGGTTAGGTTTTGTTATTGCAAAACTATAATTTTTAATTTTAATCAAAAGATTATGCCTTAAAATAAAATCTTTTTGTCGGACAAAAAGAAGGCGCGATCGTCGAGTCCGACACCCACAAGACGTCACTCTAGCCCGGTACAGTTTTGTTATTATAAAACTCTTAATTTTCAATTGGAAGTATAGATTACACAGGTATACAAAAAAAATAAATTGTGGACTATTAGTATGCAGTGGCGGCGCCTGGTGTAAAATATTGGGGGTGCACACATAATGTTAACATATAAAAAGACCTTGAGACCCTATTTCCGTAGGTAAAGGGTTTTGAGTGTCTTCAAATTGTAAAAATCAAAGGACCTGTCATGAGACTGAATAGCTCACAAATGTAAAGTCCTGTGATCATAGATCACTTGAAGTGATTGTTGACAGAGCGATGACACAGGACAAGGACATGAGGCCTCATGGCAGGGGTTAGGTCAAGTAACGATAATAGAGCAATGACATATAATTATAAAGTATGATTATTGAATAAAGTACTACAACAATTCATAAGATTTTAAACATTATTACATGGCGCAGTCTAGTGGAAAATAAACCAAAATCATGGAAGTGAGGTTACCAAATACATTGTCATTTGAAGGAAATGTGGCCGAAAATTTTAAAAGATTCAGACAAAGTTTTGAAATATATCTGATGGCCTCTGGAAAAAGTGGTAAAAGTGATGACGTTAAGGTAGCAATTTTACTCAATCTAATTGGAGAAGAAGGCATTGAAATCTATAACACTTTGGAATTAACGGAGGCCCAAAAAGGCAAGCTAGCAGATGTATTGGAAGCATTTGAGTCTTATGTCACGCCTAGAAAAAACGTGGTCTATGAAAGATATGTGTTTTACAACCGCATTCAAGAAGAAAGAGAGCCGTTTGACCACTTTTTAACAGATTTAAAAAACAAAGTAAAAAATTGTGAGTTTGGAGCAGAAGCATCTTCAATGGTAAGAGATAGAATAGTATTAGGCACTAATAGTAAGGATGCACAACAAAACATGTTAAAGACCATTAATTTAGATCTGGCTAAAGCTATTGAAATATGTAAAATGCATGAAATATCCCAAGCTCAAATAAAAGAAGTTCAGAACAGCTTGGAGAAGGTTAAAATTGAATCAATTGGGAGTAAAGCCAAGCAGGGGCAAAATTCAGTCCAAACATTCAGGAGTGCAAATTCTAGAGATGAATATAGCTGCAGAAACTGTGGGAGAGTCCATGGGCCAAGGAGGTGTCCAGCATATGGAAAAAAGTGCAGAAAGTGCGGTAAAAATAACCATTTCGATAAAGTGTGTTATCATAGCAGGTTAGTGAGAGAAGTACAAGTGGAAGAAAGTGAAAATAACGAGGTAGGTGATTTTATGATATCATCAATCACTGTTAATGAAATCAAGAATAAAAATAATAAAGACTGGATCGAAAATTTAAAAATTAGTAATGTTGATATACCTTTTAAAATAGATACAGGGGCACAGGTTAACATTTTGCCTAATGGTTTTGTTCAAAAAGTTTGCAAAATTAATGATTTAAAAGAAACTAAAGTCATACTTGAAACATATGGTGGTTTTAAGGTCGTTCCTATTGGTACAATAAAACTTGTCTGTAAATATAAAAATATTGATTATTTATTAGAATTTGTTGTAGTTAAAGATAGCCTTACACCAATTTTAGGGTTAAAATCATGCTTAGATTTAGATTTGATACGAAGAGTAGATAACATAGATTTAAACATAACAAAAAGTGCCTTTATTAAACAAAATAGTGATGTATTCATTGGATTAGGCAAATGTCCTCAAAAATGTAAACTAAAACTTAAAGATAATTGTGTTCCTGTAGCTAAACCACCACGAAGGGTCCCTTTAGCCATTAAAAAAAGATTAGAAAACACACTTTTAGATTTAGAAAAACGTGGCATCATATCTAAATGTGAGGGTCCTACTGAGTGGTTGAGCAATTTAGTTATCGTTGAAAAGCCTGATAAAACGTTAAGAATCTGTTTGGATCCTAAAGATTTAAACCAAGCGCTTGAAAAGGAATATTGCTTAATACCTACTATTGAAGAGATATGCAATAAGTTAAAAAACAAATGCTATTTTTCTGTTTTAGACTTTAAAGAGGGATTCTATCAAGTTCAGCTAGATGAGGAGTCCAGTAGAGTTTGTGCATTTGGAACTCCCTTTGGAATTTGGAAATTTGATAGACTTCCATTTGGACTAAATATTGCCCCCGAATTTTTTCAAAGAATTAACTTAGAGAATTTTGGTGATATTGAGGGCTGTCTTATATATTTTGATGATCTTTTGATATTTGCTGATAGTCTTAAAGAACATGATAGAATCCTTAATGAAGTATTGGAACGTGCTAGAAATATTGGGGTAAAATTTAATTCTAATAAGATACAATATAGAATGTCTGAAGTAAAATATTTGGGAAATACATTTGATAAAAATGGTATGAGACCTGACTTAGATAAAATAAAAGCTATTATTAATTTAAAAGAACCCAATAATAAAAAAGAGTTACAAAAAATATTGGGCATGATCAATTATCATCGCAGTTTTATACCAAACTTATCGGATGTATCAGCCCCATTAAGAGAATTGTTAAAAAAGAATACACTTTGGGTGTGGACTAAAAGTCACACAGACGCATTAAATTTAATAAAAAAGTTAATTTGCTCACCACCAGTTCTTGCAAATTTTGATGAAAATAAGTCAATAATAATTCAAACAGATTCAAGTCAAAATGGCGTGGGATGTGTATTACTGCAGAATCATAAACCGGTATCTTTTGCTTCTAGGTCTTTAACTGATTGTGAAACTAGATTTAGCCAGATTGAAAAGGAACTAAATGCAATCCTATTTTCTTGTACTAAATTTCATAATTATATTTATGGTAGAGAAGTTAAGGTATTCACAGATCATAAGCCATTGATTTCGATAATGAAGAAAGGCATAGCTGAAGTAGATTCTCCTAGACTACAACGTATGAAGGTAAAATTATTAAAATATGACTTAACTGTGGAATATATGCCAGGCAAGGAAATGCTAATAGCTGATTTGTTATCTCGTAATTTTGTGAAGGAAAAGGTAGAGGATGATGCTTTTGTAACAGAAATAGTGCATACAATAAATATAACAGATGAAAGGAGAGAGGAATTTATAGCTGAAACTAAACAGGATAAAAAACTTCAATTGATCAAAGATTTTTGTGAAAAAGGGTGGCCGTCATGCTCTTCGAGGGTACCTTATGTAGTAAAAGATTATTTTAGTATTAGGCATGACATCTACATATTGAATGATTTGATATTTTATATGGACAGAGTTATAGTTCCGGATTCTTTAAGGCCTAGGATGTTAAAGTTTCTTCATGAAACACACTTTGGAGTTACAAAGACACAGCAAAGAGCAAGGCAAGTGTTGTTCTGGCCAAATATGAATAAGGACATAGTGGATTTGGTTAGAAATTGTGTTGATTGTGAGAAATATCACAGAAGTAATGTTAAAGAGCCATTAATACTAAGAGAAATTCCAGAACTTCCATTTCAAATGCTAGCGGCTGATATTTGTGAGTTCGGAGGAGCATCTTATTTAATTGTAATGGATTATCTCACAAAGTGGATTGAAATTGTTCTGTTGCCGTCCAAAACATCCCAGTCAATAATAAAATCATTTAAGACCATGTTTGCCACTCATGGGATTCCTTTGGAAATTGTATCTGACAATATGCCTTTTGGCTCTAAGGAATGTAGAGAATTCTCTAGAGAATGGAATTTTAAATTTGTGACATCTAGCCCTAGATATCCTAGATCAAATGGGCAGGCGGAACGAGCTGTTCAGATAGCTAAAAATATTCTCAGAAAGTGTGGTGATCTTCAGTTAGCTTTATTAGAATATAGGAACACACCACTGTTAGGATCAGACAAGTCCCCAGCACAACTCTTGAATAGTCGTAGACTTAGAAGCAAACTTCCAGTCTTACATGAAAAATATTTACCAGAACAAGTAGACCTAACAAGTGAAAAGAATAAATTGGATGACAAAAGAAAATTGTACAAGCACTACTATGATAGAAATACAGCTGCAAGAGAAGAATTAAGTGAAGGCGATAACGTTGTTATAAGGGAAGATGGGCAATGGAAACCTGCTGTGGTCAGGCAATGTTTACAAGAGCCAAGATCATATGTTATTGAGAAAGAAAATGGAACATTGGTAAGAAGAAATAAATATCACTTGAGACCATCTAGTAATACGCCTAAACATCACATTAAATTAGAAGATGATCTTGATGATAATCAGAGTAACAAACCTTCAACATCAATGGCCTGTGAGAGTGAAGTACCGAATCAGTTTCCTACCAGAGGTAAAAGAGTAATTAAACCCCCAACTCGATATAATGATTTCGAGATGTACTAGTTTTGTAATCACTTAATATTATTGTTAGTCGTAGGTAGTATTAGTATTTTATAATATTTTATTCTGAGTTTATTGTTGTAAGTTCTCTGCTTTATAGGAAGGGAAAGATGTCATGAGACTGAATAGCTCACAAATGTAAAGTCCTGTGATCATAGATCACTTGAAGTGATTGTTGACAGAGCGATGACACAGGACAAGGACATGAGGCCTCATGGCAGGGGTTAGGTCAAGTAACGATAATAGAGCAATGACATATAATTATAAAGTATGATTATTGAATAAAGTACTACAACAATTCATAAGATTTTAAACATTATTACAGGACCTTATTAAAAATTACAATAAATAATGTATTTTATTGACTTAAAATTATAATTTAGTGTTTAAATGTTACAAGCAAGTTTTGTAACAAAAGTCAGTCGAAAACATTGCGAGTGCAGTTAATCGATCCTGGCCCATAGCTATTCTAAGGAAAGTTTTGATACGTTTCAATGCAGAGAGACATCGTTCTGTTTCTGCAGTTGTCACTGGCATCGTAACAAGTACATAATTGGAGAATTCCAATCTGGAATTCCAACTGGATATAGGTAGTCCTTTTCATGACCATTTTTCAGTGAGTAACAGTTTTTCGATTTCTCTCTAACGCACTAAATTGTATGTGACAGAAAAAAAAAGCACTTCGGTGATTACAGACATTTATAACATTTTTTCTAGTTGTCGATAGATGGCGCCATAATCAAAAAACAATTATTTATTAAATAAAATAATAATATCAATATAATCGGTACAATTTATAAGACTATACAAATCAAAGAAAATACCATTTTATAAATGCAATGGACACAATTATTGATTTGTTTTTATTCCAAATTGAAAATAAAAAGTGACAACTGTCAGATTTAACTAAAATGTCATGTTAGAATAAATGTCATAAATGTGTATTATCACGGACTTACCTTTTTTTCTATAACTTGTGACGCACTGAAAAATGGTTATGAAAAGGAGAATAGTTAAAATCGTATCTTCTATTTTATTCATTATGCTTCCTCTTTTCCAAATATGTGCTTCACACCTACACAATTTGTAAGTTTTTGCACAAATCTCCATTTTAAATAATCATTTATAATCCCGACGTTTGCACTTATTTGGTACATTCTTAATTAACAAATTTGGTTTCGGCATTTTTAATTTTTCTTCTAAATATAATAAAGAAAATTTAATTGATTTTAAATATTCCACGCTAACATTTACGTCCACAAATCCTTCCATTCTTAATATAGTTCCGAAATTCGAACTTCATGAAAGCAAAATTTAAACATACGTGTGCCGTGCACGTTAAAAACACCAAAGATCATGCCCATAGAAAAAAGTGTTGTCTGATTTGGTAGAATGCGATCTTACCCTTCAAAAAATATGTCACGTATTTCAGCACCTGGGAAATTGGAAGGATACTACAAATCTGGCCTCCACATAAGTGGTCTGTAGCTTCGACATGATAGGTGTGAAATTTTAAACGTTCTTGCTGTTGATTGGATAGGAAGGGTAGCGTTATCTAGCCTCCACGCTAGGTACACCATAGCCTCCATACGGTACTTCCAATATTTAATATTATTTTATTAAAGTGGCCAATAAAGGTAAAACACAAACAACTTTTGTTTCCTAATTATTTATTTATACAATAATGTGACATTTTACATAGAAATATTAGTATTTAATTTCGATTAAATATATGTTTACTTGTTGAATTTATCGGCTGCACACAACAGCTGATCGGCCATTAGACCCAACAACAAAACGCGAAATAAAATGTGTATTTTAAAACTGTTGGATAAACAGTACCTACAATCAGAAAAACTTACCTTTAAAAAGGTACTCGATTATGAAATAACAAAAATATCAAAAAACACGACTGAATATCAGCTTTTTATGGTGACACAAACACCAAACACATCACATCATAACCGACCATATAAAATAAGTGAACGACAACGAACGAACGAACACGAACACAGATTACAGATTCACAGATAGCGCACGATTTGTCAAAAGTCATGTTCCACCAATCACAATGCCGACATCAGCGCCTCTGACTAAACGGAAGGAAAATAAATACGATTACATGTTTTTTATTAGAGTTAGCGGGGCATGATCATGCCATAAGATCACATCCAACTTGTGATCCTGTGGCCATCTAAACTTGTGGGCTATAGCGGGTAGCGGGGTGGGTGGTGAGTTATATTTTGTCGTATGAAAAGTCATTGGTATAGGAATAGGAACCACTGTGAGAGCGGTGAACGCGGGGTTCTGTCTAAGGCCTCGCATCCGTGAACTTTCTCCTTTGAAATAGAATAAAAATAATTAAATGTTACCTATTACATACTTATAAACTCCTTGGATCTGTTATTTCGAATTTCAATTACTGTATGGTTAGATTAAAATGCTATTTATAGAATGATAAATATTACATATATGAATGTTGGTGTGAAAATACTTTTGGGGGTTCACGTGCACATGTGCACTTATGGAGAAACCGCCACTGTTAGTATGGTATAGTTAGACCCAAACCCAGACATCCAAAGTGAAAGTTTTCCTCCAACACCAAATTGTTCTATATGGTCCACCTAATGTTCAGAAAAAAGTCACACCATTTTGAGCGTCGGGTTTGGGGGGGGGGGGGAGAAGGGGGAGAAATCGGTAAATTCGTAATTTTTTACGTTTTTCGTCAATATTTCTAAAACTATGAGGTTTAGCATGAACAAACTTCTATACAAAAATATTCTACATAAAATTTGAAATAAAAAAGGCCCTCTGTATAATCCTTCTGAAATGAACCGTTCGAAAGTTACGGAGATAGTATATTATAATAGGGAACTTGCACTAAAAAATTTTTTTGCATAAAATTGTTAATTTTTGTTTTAAAATGTTATATTCAAAATATTACGTCTTAACAATGAATAGTGTACGTACAACATCTAATCAAAGTTTCGCGCCTAAAATTTCCGTTTTAAACAACTTCAAAAGCGAAACCTGGGGTCTGACGTCACAGGCCACTCGTATCGTTTGCCCGTTCGGGGTGGGCTATTGCATTTAATGCAGTTTGCCCATAGATAAATAATATAGTTGAAATATCTTGTTTTACTCGGTGGCAAAAATGATTTATTCTGTGACAGGCAAAATATTAACATTTTATCTCTGTTGACATGTATCAAAAAGTTCTTTTTTATGAAATTACTTTTGTCGTTTCTTGTGTTGAAGAACAAAGAAGAAACAAGTAACTTAAAAATAAACAAAACTTTTAGTAATAAAAGTAAGAGTAACTAAAAAGTATTGGTGCTACTATAGTATGCGGTCTACAGTTGGGTTTCTACTATAGATTGCGGTCTACCGACGGATGCGGTGTAAGTAAGAGATGATAAAGATATTAACTTGTAAAATTACAATAATGATTCTTCTTATTTGTGCGTATTATTAACTTTGTAAAGAAGGATTTTGTTGGCTATGTACACGTTCTATCGGTACGTCTGCTAATCACCATAATCTTTTCTCAGAAGGCTTTGAACACAATAATGAAAGGCTCCAGTAGGTACTAATAAACATTACAATAAAATATAATCTTTATTATAATGCAAATTACACCGTAATCTTTTGCAGGATATACTAAATCCTTCGACTAGAGGTAGGTAGATCAAACCCACGGGGTAAACCGTATACTATAATATAATGGTACCAAACTATTGTTATAAACGGTTTAAACATACTTGTTTCCGACTAGCTAGCCCGGTTGACGGTGCGGTGGCCCGTGACGTCGAACCAATAGAAGCACGTTCAAGAGCCTCCTAAGATATTTGAATTTTATAGCATTTTCAAAGCGTCGTAATTAGCGTACGGGTTAAAAATATTTGTTTTTTTTTCGCATGCAAGCGTTTTAAGATCATGTTACCTTATGTTTTTTAATATTTTAATATTTAAAAATTTATGCAAGTTCCCTATTGGTCAAAAAAAAGGCCTAACCCAGACATCCAAAGTAAAAGTTTTCCTCCAACACAAAATTGTTCTATATGGTCCACATATTGTTCAGTAAAAAGTTACACGAATTTGAGCGTAAGGTTTGGGGGGGAGATGGGGGGAGAAGTCGGTAAATTAGTAGTTGTTTTACGTTTTTCGTTAATATTTCTAAAACTATGCTTTATCGTAAATTATGTTCTATACTCAAATTTTCTACATAGAATTTAAAAAAAAGGTCCAATACATAATTGTTATAAAATCAACGGTTCCAATGTTACGGAGGGTGAAAAGTTGAGGTTTTCGATACTTTTTAAAATCTTCGGGCAATTTATAATATTGTTACTGATAAAAGAAATTTTTCTGTAAATAAAATTTGCTATTTCAGTGGCCGATGGTACCTTAGTGATAAGCCCTTGAAGAAACGTCAACCTCACCACCCAAAATCATCATCAATTGTCCAAATAATATAAAAAGTATCGAAAACCTCCGCTGTTTACCCTTTGTAACTCTGGAACCGTTGATTTTATAACAATTATGTATAGGACCTTGTTTGTTTTAAATTTTATGTAGAACATTTTTGTATAGAACATTGTTTACGCTAACGCATAGTTTTAGAACTATTGACGAAACGCGTAAAAAACTACTAATTTACCGACTTCTCCCCCATCTCCCCCCCCCCCAAACCAAACGCTCAAAATGATGTAACTTTTTACTGAACAATATGTGGACCCTATAGAACAATTTGGTGTAAAAGGAAAACTTTTACTTTGGATGTCTGGGCTAGGCGTTTTTTTTGGACCAATTACACTATACTACCTCCGTAACTTTGGAACCGTTCATTTTAGAAGAATTATGCATAGAACCTTTTTTATTTTGAATTTATTGTAGAACATTTTTGTATAGAAGGTGGTTCATGCTAAACCGCATAGTTTTAGAAATATTGCCGAAAAACGTAAAAACTACGAATTTACCGATTTCTCCCCCCTCTCCCACCATAAACCCGACGCTCAAAATGGTGTGACTTTTTTCTGAACATTATGTGGACCATATAGAATAATTTGGTGTTGGAGGATAACTTTCACTTTGGATGTCTGGGTTGTGCCATTATTTGGATTAATTTTATCATACTATATTTGACGAAACCATATGACTAGGGAATTTTTGGGGTCGCTGATCACGAATCCGGGATCCGCTGATCTCTATCACGTCAGGTAAAGGTCAAATCAAGATAAATCGACAATCGCTCCGAAAAAGTATATTAGGGAGTTTTTGGGGTCGCTGATCAGCAATCCGCTACCTTCTCTCACGTCTAGCTCAAGGTCAAATCAAGATAAATCGACACAATCGCTCTGAAAAAGTATATTAGGAAGTTTTTGGGGTCGCTGATCACAAAACTGGGGTCCGTTGAGCTCTACCACGTCAGGTACATACGTCTATGACCAATAAGACACGTTGAATGCTACAAGGAGCACTCCGGAATCATGATTTACAATGTATAAACTTTGTAAATCATAATTTGGGATTTCTAGTCTAGTACAATTGTTCACGTCATAGTCCTTAGCGTCTCGTATTTTTCTCTAGAATCGTAGAGATAAGAGGTAGATAGTTTTCTATTAGGAATTGTATTGATTAGTGAATCGTCTTACTTCTTTCCCATTGTCGTTTTCATGGTTTTTGCCAAATGATCCCACTAGTCCTGGTAGATTTCTTAATGTTAAATCTCTACAAATTATAATGTTACTTTTTCATAGAATTGTGTTATTTCTGCTTCTTTTTTTTCGTGTATATATACGCCTATGCTGTGTAAGTGCCGTCTGTTATTCTTAAACCTTGTCCTTGTATGTAGTCCAGAGTAGTGATGTAACGAATATTCGTATTCGCGAATATCCGCATCTTTTTGCATATTCGCATTCGCAAAATTTGTGCGAATATCAGAGAAAAAATAATTTGAAAATAACGTGAGATTAATAAAATCAAAATCTATTCTCTTTCTCATCTTTTTTTATTAAAAAAAGGTAACTTAACCTCGTATGATCAGATTATCAGGCTTCACGTTGTTTTATTATTTGGTATAATGTAATAAAGCTTAAGATTCAGATTGATTTACACTAAATATCAATTAACTTCTTATTATAAATTTAGAAAACATTTCAAAAATAGAAACAAATTTAAAAAAACTGAACATTCGCATCCGCATTCGCGAATGTCGTTATTAGATATTCGCATCGCATTCGTATTCGCGAATGTTCAAAAAACGAAATTCGTTACATCACTAGTCCAGAGTAATAAGGATTTTCTCGGGACATTCAAAGATCCAGGTAGCTGACTACTTTTTTAGTTATTGTAGACATATAGGAAGAAAACCTACCTGTTTCCTGCCTAGAGTTCGCGTCCGTTTTTTAATTATTAACAATTTAGTGCAAAAATCGCGATTTTTTCCACTCCATTCAAAATATGTAGTTGACATAAAATTACAAAATTCATTTTTTTAGAACATTGAAAAACCTTCAGAATGCCGATTTTTGAAAGTTAATTTATTGCTACTCAAACTGCAAAATAAGTGAAAATCGTTATTTGTTAATAACTTTTACTAAAACTACCTTAGAATTTTAGTGTTTCACCCAAAGTTGGGTATTGGCGTGCTTAACAAACCTTCAAAATTTGAGACCGATCCATTGGTTAGTTTAAGAGTTATTCTATTTGTTTATCACAGAGACCTTTATTTTGCAATAAGATAAGACAGAAAATAATGAAGATAGGTCAATTCTGAGTATGCCAAATGAAAGTAGAAGAGTGATAGTATCAAAATGTATTAAAAAAAGATAAAAAATAATATATTCAAAAATCCTAATGCCAAATTTTTGAAATTTTGTAGTTTATAAACATTTAGAATAACTTTAAAAATGTTGTCCGCAGAAACAACATTTTTATATATTCGAAGAGATAGTATTTTAACACGAATTTTCAAATAAAAAAATTAGCCTGGGTTCATTTGGGACAAAGTTAGCCATATGTTTTTTTTTTAATTCACAGCTAATTTGGTTATAATAATTAAGGAATCTCATTAATACCATTTTAAAGAACGGGATTTGTATTTTTTCTTAAAAAATTTGCACAAACATTGTACCTTCACAGCACCCTCTACGATTTTTCAAAAATGTAGTTCAAACGATTACTAGGGGGAACCTACAAATCCATCGAGTTAAAATACCGAAAAAGCAATTTCAAACGAATATAATTTTCTGTATCTCCGGATCAACTTAATGGATTTTGATCTTTCTTTTTTTAATTTGTATGTAATTTCTACGTACATTACAAATACGCAATTTGTTTATAAATTTATTAATTGATAAACAGTCTAATTTGTTTAAACAATTCTTGAAAGAATATTTTTTACAAAAATCTATTTTTTTAATCATAGAAAAAGTTAAAGTACACTTTAATAAATTAAATGATTTTTATTAGATAATTATTAATTGAAGATCATTTATTTATTAAAGTATACCTTAACTTTTTCTATAATTAATAACGATAGTATGATAAAAATCATGGATTTTTGGGAAAAAATTATTGTTTCAAAAATTGTTTAAACGAATTAGACTGTTTATTAATTAATAAATGTCTAGACAAATTGCATATTTGTAATGTACAGAAAAATTACGTACAAATTAAAAAAAAAACGATCTAAATATATTCAGTAGATCCCGAGATATAGAAAATGATAGTAGTTTTATGTTGCCTTTTTTAGTTTTTGAAGTCATGCATTTGTCGGCTCCCAGCTTCCCCTTCACTTACCACGACTAATCACCAATTGAACTACATTTTTAAAAATTCGTGTAAAATACCATCTTTTCTAATATGTAAAATGATTTTTTCTACGGACAATATTTTTAAAGTTATTCTAAATGTTTATAAACTACAAAATTTCACAAATTTGGCATTAGGATTTTTGACTATATTAGATAATTTTTTTATCTTTTTTTAGTACATTTTGATAGCATCAGTTTTCTACTTTCATTTGGCATACGCAGAATTGCCCTATCTTCATTATTTTCTGTCTTATGTTATTGCAAAATAAAGGTCTCTGGGAAAAACAATTAGAATAACTCTTATAATTATTAATGGATCGGTCTCAAGTTTTGAGGGTTTGTTAAGTACCCCAATACCCAACTTTGGGTGAAACATTAAAGTTCTAAGGTAGTTTTAGTAAAAGTTATTAACAAATACAGTAATCCCTCTTCAACCGCGGGGGTTACGTTCCGAAGAGAAAGGTGTGGTTGGTGAAACCGTGGTTGAAAGAATATAATATATAATAATCCAAAGAAGAATAATATTCTTATGTCATATTATGACATATAATCCCAATTTGGATACGTATATTAGTACATAGAAAGAAACATGATGAAATTGCATATTTATCTGTGAAATAGTATTATCGTATCAACAAAAATCAACAAAAGACGCTGAGATCTGCGTCTACATTCGCCGGTATTTTAAACCTTCCAAACTATTAACTAATTGCCATAGTATTACTACTAAGAACAAGCGCCAGTGGCGTATCATGAGTAATTTAACACGACTGGTCAAATTATAAAAAATATGCAAAAATAATAAAACATTCTCATTAACGATTCAACAGATATGGCAACCGCGGTTGATGAGTCCGCGGATAACGAGGGATTACTGTAACCATTTTCACTTATTTTGCAATTTGCGTAGCAACAAATTAACTTTTTAACTTTAAAAAATCGGCATTTTGAAGGTTTTTCAATGTTCTAAAAAATTAAATTTTGTAATTTTATGTCAACTATTTACCTTTTGAATGGGGTGCAAAAAATCGAAAAAAAATTTGCACTAAATTGTTAATAATTAAAAAACGGACGCGAACTCTAGGCAGGAAACAGGTAGGTTTTCTTCCTATAGGTCTACAATAACTAAAAAAGTAGTCAGCTACCTTGATCTTTTGGTGTCCCCAACATGGTCTATTTCTAGCTTATTACCCTGGAGTATTGATGCATCTTTTCCGAGTCTTCCATTACAGAGTACCAGCCTGTAGCTGGATACCCAAGGGATATAATATAATATCTTTAGGCTTCTTGGCTTGGTAGATGGCTTGATTATACTTCTACGATTTGATAAGTCTTTGTCGATATAATATTTAAGACGCTTAAAATAAAACAATACCTTGCAATCTAGATTTTATTTACTTAAAAACAGAAGAACTTAAAACAGCTGCCATGAGTCAATAATAATTCAGGCAATAATAAAGGCGTTGCTTATTACTAAGTTACAAGTTATATCGTCAAAAAAGAAACTTTAATAACACACTAGAGCAGATTCCGCACATGCCGGGCATTTGATGCCGGAAAATCATAATTGTTCATAATTATTTCGAAATTTTAAACAATAAAACAAATTTTTTAAAAATTAACTAAAAAATCTTTTTAACCACCAAACAGACAAATAATTCAACCTCGGTAAATATTCTTGTATAAAGTGCAGTCTGTAGATATTTCTGTACTTGCCTGTTATTGGTTCATAGACGCAATAATGAAATTATTGTAATATACACTTACAGTTAAACCAGAATACGAATAGACGTGAATAAACTGTGCGCGCTAGCAGAATTGAAATTACGCCACAGAACGCTTTTTTGTAAAATCTCAATTTTTAATAATAGTGATTTTGAATCTTGTAATTGTTCATTAAATCTAAAAATGGATCAGCAGTATAAATTGAAGCAAACAATCTTGAAATGCACAAACTTGTGAATTAATACACTCAATGTATTACCTTATTATTGCGACTATTATGCCCGATTTCATCAACGATACCTAAATATTTAAGAATTACCTAAGTGGGTTTAGGTATTTCCTAACTCTAAAACGGATTTCACCATACGATAAGAATTGCCTAAACCGCTTAAGCATTACCTTACGATAGGATACGGTTTTTGATCTCCCTAAACTTTAGGTATTACTTACCGTTGACAGTCAGGTTATATTTTTACAATTTTGACTAATGTACTTGTGACGTTTATCAATAATTTGCTTCTTACCTTAATTTTTCTGTTATTCTGTAATATTATTAATATAATATGTGTTGGAAAATATAGAAAATCCTTTGGAAGTTTTTTACAGGTGTATTGACAAAATTATGTAGTCTACTTACTACCTACCAAACTAGTGTTGTGTTTCAAAAACCCATTCATGATATCACTAAAAGTGTGTCATTAGAAATTAATAATAAAAGAAGCGATTTTCAATTGATTGCATGACAATGGAAGTTCCTATTGATAAGAATTACTTAATAAAGCAACTGTTTAGGTATCGTTGGTGAAATCGGGCATTTTTTAGTGTCCACCACAATTTTATATAAACATATTTCAAAAGTTTTGCATCACCCCTCGTATTCACCATTTTTACACTTTTATAAATCCGTATCCTTATTACATATTTAATAACTCTTTTTTTTTATATAAAATACACTTTTTTTGGTTTTAATTTTATTTAAATACGCATTTAATTGATCTGGTTTTGCCAAGGTGTAAACATTTGAAAAATTTATTCTGGTAAAATTTGTGAAAACGTGATTTATAATGAATTGTAAGTTAATTATTGAGTTGGACAAAGCGCTTCGTGATAGAAAGAGTGGGTGTTTCCTAAAGTGATGTATCACGGATATGGAATAGGTTTCTGGAGACAAATTCGATACAGAATAAAGCTTCCTCTGGTAGGCTCCGAGTTACCAATTGCCAACCCGACCCACAAAATGGATATATCAGACTTTCCATTCGGAGACATTCTTCTGTGTTTGTACGCTTTAAAGTGACTTCAGGGATGCTACAGGAGCCAGAGTATCGTCAGGAATTTGTCAGGTTTGAGCAGTCGTCGACCGATAAGAGTTCTTCAGCTACAATTTAGTCATGTTTTGCACTGTCTCCAGTAGGCTCAAGAACACATAAAGCTCATTCAACAGTTTTGAAATTTTGTGCTTTTTTCAAACGAGATCAGAATCTGTTTAAATAGTGATGGCCAGCGAATTCGTGTTTGGCGAGAGCCAACAAGAAGGGCACAACTAGCACATGCACGTGTCATATTTCCTTTCGCTGATGGTAGTGTTATGTTTTGGGCAGATATTATGCCAGGTGGACGCACAGAATCGGTGGTTATGGACATCCTAAGTCTTGACGTCACAAAATTGGGAGGAGCTTATATTTGACTCCAAACAATTTTGTTTATAAGGTAAAACACTCATAAGGAATTGTTCATTTTGTTGTTTACGTGGTTTGTGTGACAAAATAAGACTTCATTTAGGTATTTAGTTAAAGAAACGTGTCAGTTAAGAGATTTTTATTCGTTTTTGCCCAGGTGAGTTAATTTAATGCAATGATAAGAACGTAAACAGTTTTGAGGTTATGTTTATTTTCAACCACTAAGGAATAAAAACCACCTGAGCAAAAACGAATAAAAATCTTTCTTTAACGAAATACCTAAATGAGGACATCTTGGATATTAGTGCACCCTATGTAACGCACAGCTGAATTTTATGTTTGTGCGTCACAGTGTTGCCATGCCATTTCTTTCATAATTTCAATCAATGTTAAATGTATCTACAAGAATGATAGAATAAGAACGTTTACTTCTCCGTCATTATACTAGGTAGAATGACAAATGAGGTGTCAAATGAAAGCTTATAATCGAAGGATAATACTATAGGTGAGAAATTAGACCTAGATTGGCTGTCCCTCAAAAAATAAACGTTATATTGGGGGTTTCTAATCTCGACATTAAAAATTGCACTATTTTTTTTTCTATAAAACATTTTGATCTAAAAATTACCACAAAACTTCTTTGTACTCTCTACTTTCAAATAAACGTGATTAAGAAGCTAAATTTTAAACTTCGTCACACAACTTTTGCGATTAAACTTTGTAATGCACAAATCCGCACCTTTTTCTTTGAAAAAATCATAACTTTTATCATGATAAGAATAGAAACTTGAAGCAGGTACCTTTGTCTTCAGAAATGAGCTATATACTGTAAAAATTTCAGAAAAAAATATTAAAATGTAACAGTGTTGTAGCGAGGTAAACGCAAAAACGTGATTTCATTTTTTTTTTATTTTTTCCTCATTTTCGTTTTCAGCACCCTCGAAAATATAAAGTATGAATAAAATTAGCCATTCACCCCTCCGTGGTCAGTATCTCGAAAACTAAGCCCTTTTTTGAGGGTGTCCCGCTCGTGTATAATATCACAAAAAATTGTAACGTGATAGTATGAAAAAATAGAGGATACGGCAACGGTGTTACAAGTGACGGTCGGATCCAATACCAAAATCTACACAGACATATTAGGGTGCACTAATATCCAAGATGTCCCTAAATGAAGTCTTATTTTGTCACACAAAGCACATAAATGAAAAATTCCTTATGACAATTTACCGTTACAAACAAAATTGTTTGGAGTCAATATAAGCTCCTACCAATTTTGTGACATTTGTGACGTCAGACTTAGGGTGTCCATTGACGGGACTCACAGGACAAATGTGCATCATACGGATTTTAGAACCTCATGTGAAATTATGATGAGGAGCTGTGGGTGAAAATTTTGTATTTATGGTTGATATTCACACAAGTTGATTTCCACCAAAATTTCTTCCAATCTTCATCTAATATATTATTTTCTTACTCTATATTTTGTTGTATTTAATCTTTTAATTTTACAAAAATCAAACTAATTTGATTATTGTTTGTGAAATATTGTTTAAACAATTGCATATGCTTAAAAATAATAAACTTTTATTCTCTAAGTTAAAATATACGAACAAAGAAAGTTTTTGCTAAAAAAAGTGTTATTTCAAAGGACAGAGTATGTGTTTTTATTTTGAAATAAATAAATTTATTTATTTATATCGAAATGTAATAAAAATTAAAATTAATCAATCATTATCAAAGGTCATTGGAATGCCCAATCAGAGCAAACGTATCCGCTGTCCTGCGCGTAGCACCAAAAATTAATGTTTATTTAAAAAAATTCCTGAGGCCGTGGTAGTTAACCCATTTTAAATTTGCAAATTGCAAATGAAAGATACAGTATTCTTCTAAACTTGCTGTCTGCTTTATTTTCAGTCCTGCAACATTTTGAAAAAATGATTTTTTTGCGAAAGCTGGATTGCAAAATTTATTTTGCAAAATCTATTAAAACGATCCTAATGAAATTTATATTATTGTTTTACTATATCATAAAGTTTTTCTGGGTGAAATATGAAGGAGCTAGGTGTAGCATAAATGGTTGAAAAACATAAAATGCAAATACTTGTTTTTTTTTAGCAATTATTGCTATTTTGCAACAAGGGTGACAATTTTTAAAATTTTTAATTAATCCTACATTGTAGGAAATTTAATTACGCAACTTTTATGGCAGTGAAACTTTTCTCGGAAATTCATACTTTTAAAGTTATAATCAAAAAACGAAGAAAAAAATCGAATTTTTCCTTCATTTTTGGACATTTTGATTATTTAAACAATGTTCCGGGCCTTTTTGAGTGGGAGGATAACGCAAATATATTATTATTTAAGTCATTTTCAAGCAATTTCTGCAAAAAAATATGAATCACCCCTCAACATCCAAATGTACTAATATTTTTACAGATACGCCCTGGTCTAAACAGTAGTTTCTGAAAATAGGTTATAATAAACATTTTGGGCGATACATACCTTTTGAAACTATGTGTAGTAAAATATGTAGGTACAGAGATACCTGTATAATATAAAGAAATATAATTATTTTCTATGTATACGAGTACATCAATGGCACATCAATTAACAATAAACATGCCAAATTATTCTATTATAATTATTCAATCGAAATAAACACCTGGACAAAAATTACAAAAGTTCAATTATGTTTAAACTCAACTGAGTTGAAAAATGTTTAAATATTACTGATTATAGTGTTCTCTCAATCGCCATGAAGCAATAAAATAATAGAAACAGCATTGATTTACAACAAATAAATAAGATATAGCTTATGGCTTTGTTTGGACTTCTTTATCTTGTTGGCGTTTTATAATATGCTCATCTTTACCTAGAAGACTAGTGGTCAGACAATTTTTGTGGTTGCTATATCTATAAAAAGTGTATAATAAATTTATAAATAACTGAACTGAAACAGTCAAATTTGAAAAAAAAAGAAGAAACTTTCTTAACTTTTAAGAAAAAGTTAAATTCTGAGCGATTTTAAGAATGGGTCACCGGCGACCCCATGTTGTGGTTCTAGAGTTAAGTTGAATAAGGTAAAACTTGCATATTATCATCCAAGCATTTATAACGAAATTACTGTACAGGTGTGTTAAAAAGATAATAATTTTAAAATACATAATTTAAATAGGTGTCCAATAATATTGGTGGTAAAAATTGAAAAAATTACGTAACAGTAAAATTATTGGTCCTAAAATGTTATACCCACTTCTGTACATTATCTGTAATATTTTTAGTCCACAAGTAAATGATATATTTTACAGCACGTCTCGTACAATTATTTCAATAAGATATTCATATAGTACAATGCTGGTTTCATGAAAAAATATAGGGGAAAATAGAATGGCTTGTAATAGTCCAAGAGGCAGCGCTGAAAAATCTCTTTGAATTTACTAAAGCTAGATTTTTCACAGTTGATTACTGTGATTGTGTAGAGAAACATACTGCGGTCGGTCAAGCGAAACGCAGAAGAGGGGTTACTGAGAGGGTATCAAAGTTGCTTTCCTATGAAGGTAATTAAATCCATTTACTAAGGCCGAAAATCAGTACACACATTCTAAATTGAATATAAATAAAAGTTATTATAGTCGGTCAGCTGTATGACGGGACAGAGCCGGTCGGTATGCCCCAGCAAATGTACAGGGTTATTCACTATATTTTGACCCACTTGTAAACTGCTTTATTTAAAGAATTAGAAAAAAATGTAACATACAAAAGTTATTCGATTTTTAAATTATGATTTTCTGACATATATATCGTACTAGTGACGTCATACATTTGGGCGTGATAACGTAATCGACTATTTTTTTTAAATGGGAATAGGGGTTGACTGCTAGCTCATTTGAAAGGTTATTCAAGTCCCTATTCAGTAATATAAACATTAACATGATTAATTATACAGGGTGCCCAAAAAAAATTATTAAATTAATTGTTTAATTATTAATTCAAAATTTTTTTTTGGACACCCTGTATAAATAATGATCTTAATCTTTATAGTACTGTATAGAGAATTGAGTAACCTTTCAAATGAGCTAGCACACGACCCCTATTCTCATTGAAAAAATAGTCGATTACGTCATCACGCCCAGATAGATGACGTCACTAGTACGATATGTGAAAAAATCTTAATTAAAAAATCGAATAATTTTTGTATTTTACATTTTTTTCTAATTCTGTAAATAAAGCAGTTTACAAGGGGGTCAAAATATAGTGAATAAGCCTGTACATTCATTGGGACCGACCGACCGGCTCTGTCCCGTCATACAGCTAACCGACTATAATTTTTGTGTATATGTAATTTAGAATGTGTGTACAGATTTTCAGACTTAGTAAATGGATTTAATTACCTTCGTAGGAAAGCAACTTTGATACCCTCTCAGTAACTCCTGTTCTACGTTTCGCTTGACCGATCGCAGTATGTTTCTCTACACAATCACAGTAATCAACTGTGAAAAATTTAGCTTTAGTAAATTCAAAGAGATTTTTCAGCGCTGCCTATCCGTCTATAATCTCAACGTTATTCAAAGAGACTAATGAAATCACTGGGGAAACAAAAGTAAGACAAAAATGTGGGCGAAAAAAAAAGAACAGGCATCAATCGAGAGATGACAGAAAAAATAAATGCAATACTAATGAAGAATATATAAATACTAAAGGACAGACTGTCATACCAAAACAGTTTTCTATAACATTTTCCGTGTTCATACATGTAAAAAGAAATATACTGAGATTGTTGATGTACCGGACAGGAACAAATTTTTCACCCAATTTTGGACAATAAAAAGCTTTTTGCTGCGCAAGAAATGCGCAATGATTAATATGTGTGTAACATAAATTCCAAAGAAACGATGCCATACCAAAAATGTTCCTCTAGCAGAAAGTCCAAATGTCCAAAAAACTCTAGGAGAAAGAATATCCGTAATCATTGAGCGTTCTTTTAAGATCCATTAGCGCTTATACGCGGATGTACACTACATTAATGTTATGAAAGAATACAGGAGAAAAAAGAATACCCGTAAGCATTGAGCGGTCTTTTAAGATCCAATAGCGCTTATACGCGGATGTACACTACATTAATGTTATGAAAGAATGCAGGAGAAAAAAGAATACCCGTAAGCATTGAGCGGTCTTTTAAGATCCAATAGCGCTTATACGCGGATGTACACTACATTAATGTTATGAAAGAATGCAGGAGAAAAAAAATTGTTGTTAACAAAATAGAAAGAGGAGAAATGGTTTCAATTAACAAACTATTGGAATGTATCACAAAAAGCAACCATTAGACTTCCCCTAATATACTCATGTTTAATTTTATTATTTTTGTCACTCAAAAGACACGTAAACCACTATCCAAAGAGTATTTTAAGATCTCAAAGAAATATTAAAGCACCACATGATCTAAAATTTTATTTAAATATTTTTAAAATAATACTAAAATTTTTAATAATCTATTATCAAATATTTTGTCCTACATTTTGTATTAATAAAACATGTTTTATAATTAGTACGTAGATTACCGAGTTTTACAAAAATTTAATTTCTTGTATAACCTAAAAAGTAAAAAGGATTTATCAACATTTTATTTTTTTACACAGAAATAATTGGGTATTCTTTCTTTAATTGTGTGTAAAAAATAGTTCGAAATTTTAGTGACATAATGATATATCGTAGGTATGCTATAATAAAATATGTCATTTACACAGATTATTGACTTTGAAGCTATTTATCTCAAAATCAGACTTGTGTGGGTTGACTCTTTTTTATATAACACCATCCAATCTTCCTCCACTTAATCTTTAATGCTAAATCCGAGTCCATTATCAGTTTTTTTGTATAAGTGGTAGTTAACAATAATATTTTAACAATTCAGGAATTAATGAAAGTTAAGGCTAAAAGAAAAAGACACAAACAGCTCTACAAAATATTTAGATAGACATCAGAAATAGTTTTAGGACATGATCTCCGAAAAACAAATATATATGGCGATTTGAAATTAGAACATAAATTTAAGGTACTATTAGCGTCTAGAATTTTCAAAAAATCAATTTTTTTATATTTGTAGATTCCCTTCACCTCCAAAAATAACTCTCTAAAATAATATAGAAACTAGTAATTTTATCCATCGCCATGCGAAGGCGATCCAATTGATTGCCATCTACAGTCACTCCACCCAATTTCAAAATTTTAGAATCATATCATAGTAAAAAATTACATTTTTAAAATAATAGAAGTCTTGCATGAAATGTAAACCAAGTAAATATAAAGTTATATAATGCTTTAACTTATTTTTCTTAATAAAGTATTTTTGTCAATTTTGCGAAAAATTTTTTGAAGTAGGTACTGATGAAGTGGTAAATATAAGAGCAATGTATATCAACCAACCTTTTTAACGTTAGTTGTTAATAAATTCCTTTAAAACTATACCCTTTAATTTTTAAACATCTTATTTATTTTATATAATAATTAAATTTAATATCGAATTAAAATTATATATGAATAATATATAAATATGAATATAAATAATATATAAATAAAGCATACCTTGTTTATTTTGACAGAACCGCCAAAGTCAAATATAAATATTAATATAACATAATTTGTTTAAAATCTAACTAATAAATAAATAATAAAATTCCTTTATTTAATTTTAAAAATATTATTTTATTATAACTTACCTATAAAATTTGTTTAAAATATAAATAATAAAATTATCCGGGATATAAAAAAATAAAATGAGGTTTATAAAACGTCATTTAATGTTTATACATCGACAAATGTCCCGGACAGACGCACGACTTGTCTCATTTTTTGTGATTAATGATATACAGTCAGCTTACAGGAAAATTCTTTCCCTGTGGATTTTTTTTAATTAAAAATTAAAAGTAACTGTAAATTAAAAAATGTTAAAATTGCAGCAAAAAATAAAGATTAAAATGTGACCGAAGACGAATTTGCAGTACTTGGTTCAAATGTGGTTTCTATTATTAATACATTATACATTGACCAATTTTCATATTGTTTCTGGTAAAATATCACGTAAGGGCACTTCTTTATTAAAACCCGAATTTTATGTTTCAGATTTGCCGGTCCAGAGATTAACTGTCGCCATGGAGCAGTAATCTTGGGACGAAAAAATACAGGAAGAATGAAAAAGTTTTTTTGTAACTTTCAAAATTTGTATAATATAAAAAAATTGCCATATAAATAACATACAAAAAATGTTGAAACTGATTTTTTAGCATTCTAGAAGGCAATAGTACCTTAGTGATCTCTTAGATCTTAGGAATAGATGATTTTCTTTTCTTGACTAGTAGTTATATACAGGAAATGTTGCTTGTATGTTTGGAATGTATAATACGTATATGAAATTAGGTATTTGTCTTGTGACTGATTTTTTTCGAATATTTACCAACTCTACATTGGACTACTACAATATCTAGGATTACACAGCTAAATTATGCAAATTAGAAGTTGAAGAGAATGGCGCTACTACTTCAGTTCCATCGGTATCTAATACACCGATCGGCTGTATGGCCTTACGCTTTTCCCTTAATTTACCTAGTTCTATATTCAATTTCGATAAAATGGCATAGTTTGGTTGATTTACAGCCGCTTTACTTTGCAGAGAAGTAATCTCTTGCTCTTCTAATTTCTTCTCCTTGAAGCTCTTGATCGAATGGTTTCCGTATAGTCGCAAAAGGGAACCCCATGAAGTAATGCTAGGATGTAGTGCTTGAAGAATTGCTTGAGATGCCCTCTGTTTGCCGTCCCTTTTATTTTTACAAGATACAGTCGCAGTATGTTTACCTGTAAACATAAAAACTATTATTTTATCTTTACTTTCAAGAATTAGTCCTAATGTTTTGTAGTAGTTATAGTAGGATCGGAAATCGGCAGAGGCGGCTTTACCTATTGTGCAGGGTGTGCGGTGCACACGGGCGCCTACATGTTGGGGGCGCCGAGCGCTAAAGAGCGGGTCCTTTACTTTGTTTCAACATAAAAAATAGGCTTTAAAACGATTAATGAAAAATTACATTGGCAATTAGGCGCAATTTATAGATTGCCGCCCACTCGTCTGTCCGTCCAACGCTCCAATGGACGGGCGCCAATCTTTTGATTCGTTTGAAGACATATCGACAATGATTTCGAAATAGTTTGTGGAGCCTATAAAGGTCAAATTGCTTGTGACTTGCCGGGCATTTTCAAAGGCGTTTGTACACGTGTCGCGGGGTAATTTTGCGAAATAAGCGTTGACGGAATGGATTATGTCGTATTATATTTAAGTTAACATGTAAATATAAAGTAAAGCGGCTTTTCTTTTGATTAAAATTATTTAAAAGGAAGATTTCCTTTTATTACCACCACAATTATTGCGACTTTCAGCGGAGTCAGAGCTTCTCAAAAATTATCCGTATTAACAATTTGCTGTTGGTTTTTTTAGTAATACTGAAAATACGTAGTTCATCCTAGATTAGATTCGGGTAGGTTGATCTGACCCTGTGAATACCTATTGGCTCCCGACATCATTTATATTGCACTATTTGCATCTGGATTTCTGTGTACATTAAAAGCGTACATAACACCCTCTGTACCCTATGTACTAGTACTAGGTAGGTACCTATTCGACTATTCCATTTTGACTGCGCGTCTACCAAATAGTTATCGGGCCCACATATAAAATTATTATTTATGACCACACCGTCGAAACTTTTTGTACTTGTTATTTGGGTGGAATCGGACAAATTTGGAGCTTTTCACATTATGATAGTGGGGCGTTTCTCTGCCAAGCTGTCACGAAGTTTTTAATTTTATGCAAGAAAAAAATTTATAACCACATTGGTCATTTTATTTTAATCAATGGTTTTTATCATATAAACAGCGAAAACAATTTTGTCGGACAAAAATATTGGGCCATATGACGCGTCGGACACGCTAAATATGTCAAATTTATGAAAATAATAAATTTATTACTACATGGCTAATTTTAACAAAATCTACCATAAAACATCTTTACAATAATGTGGTAACCTTGTCGGACAATTTTCACGTGGCTTATGTGCAGTCGGATGCGCCGAAGATGTCAATTTCCTGGAATTTTTTTATTTACAACCATTTTCCAACAAAAATAGGTTATAAGTAATTATATTCTAAATAAAAAAATCTAAGTGTCCGACAAAAATATTGGGGCAAATCGACAGTCAAACAAAAAATTTAATTTTTATTAGTAAACTATACTTTTAAACTATACTGGGTTCGTGCATCCTTTATCTTCACAACCATTTTTCCAACAAAAGTAGTAGGTTACAAGTAATTATATTCTTAAACAAAAAATGTAATTGTCTGACAAAAATGTTGGGGCAAACGAACAGAAAACTTAATTTTTTTAGGTTATCGACGTCCTTAAGAGGAGGCATTGTCAAAAAAAATTTTAAAACAGTTTTTCTCGGATACTTTTGAATCGATTTAGCTGAAAATTGGTACACACACTAAGTACAACATTTAAAAGAGCGTGACGTAGAGCTGTACCCAAAATTTTCCAAAAAAATTTCCGACAAGAGGGAAAATTTTGATCTGAAAATTTGTGTATATACTCCTTGAACAATGACAAACATCGTTCTGTAGTTTCTTTTCTCGAATTTTCAAAAAAAAATTCCGTAAAGAGGGAAACTTTCGAAAAATTTTTTGAAAATTTTGGACCCATTCTTTTTGTCCGACAAGTGATCCAATATGCATTACACATATGTAAAAAAACAGTACAAAATAAAAATGACATATGTGGTATGTACTAAATAAAAAAATTCCAGGAAATTGACATCCTCGGCGCATCCGACTGCGCATAAGCCCCGTGAAAATTGGCCTAATAGGTCTGGATCCCGCGTATGAAAAAAAAGTTGATTAATAGCAAGCTGAAAATTTTTTAATAGCTTAAGGGTGTCTAGTCGGATAAACTTTGATATATGGGAACACTGTAACAGGGGCAGTTTTAATTGTGGAACACGTTAAAAATTTGGAAAGGTCAGACCACGAAAACGGCACATTTATTTTGTCCGACAGAACAGACTTAAACTCTCCGAATAGAGATTAAACTCTCATGCAAAAATCAGACTGCTATTTATCACCTGTCATATTTCCTGTCATTTGACATATTCTACATGTTCCGCTCATTAAAACGCCCATTTGGTGATAAATAGCAGTCTGATTTTTGCATGAGAGTTTAATCTCTGTTCAGAGAGTTTAAGTCTGTTCTGTCGGACAAAATACATGTGCCGTTTTCGTGGTCTGACCGTTCCAAATTTTTAACCTGTTCCACAATTAAAACTTCCCCTGTTCCGGTGTTCCCATATATCAAAGTTTGTCCGACTAGACACCCTTAAGCTATTAACAAATTTTCAGCTTGCTATTAATCAACTTTTTTTTCATACGCGGGATCCAGACCTATAAAAGGTTACCACAGGCCCGTTTTTAGGGTCTTTGGCGCTATGGGCACCATTTTGACAAGCGCCCCCCCCCCTCCCAACCACCAAATATACGCCAACACAACCCGGCCACTAGCGCCATATTTCGAAATAGATTTCCGCTTTTTCTTGTACTTTTTTTCTTATTTGCCAGTTTTGGTTCGGGGGGGATCTAACCCCTATTCTCTTTACAAATAGAGAATATTCCATTATCCACCACCTATGGACCCGCCGTGTCCCGGACTGGCAACCGGCAACCGTAAAACAAAACAAAACCGTTATTGACGCTTAAACAATAACAGATTAGCATAATAATCAATAGGTTTTGTTACTACGGTATCACGGACCACCCTCCCACCCTTATTATTATAATTGTAATTATTATTCTACTATATACACTGTACTCTGCCTTTATAACATTACATCTTGATATACTAGTTCAATATTAATAATAACATCACACTTTCATGTTATATTATCTTTGTTGTAAGTTCATCAGTTCATCGGTTTCTATTTACATTGGTTTCTTCCGCATTTTCAAGTTTGAAAATGTGGAAATCAGTTTATCACAGTCAAGTTTCAAGGTTATGTCACTTTGAGTGCACAGTAACATCAAGCTGTTTAGCTTTTCATCTGCAATTGTACTTCTATTTTCTGACTTGATTTTCTTCAAGGCCGAAAAACTCCTCTCTGCCGAACAGTTTGTAACTGGCAGAGTCAAATACACCCTAATGGCTACTTCCAAATTCGGAAATGTGCTTGTTAAACTATTTTCTTTGATGTATGAGTAGCAGTCTCTTATTCTCTTCAGTTTCTCAGCCTTCATGTACATTTGAAAGTGATGACACTCTTGTACGAAGTCATTTTCGCAAATGTCATTGGAGTAGTACTGAGCAACCTTTTTAGCTTGTTCCACTAGATCTTCATACTTCTTCTCGTGAAGTTGACTGAATATTTCAAATCTTTTACTTAGATTTTCGTAACTAGTTTTCCGGCTACTGAGCTGCACTACTAGATGGTCGAAAATGGGTTTGAAAACTCCAGTTCTATATCTTGTTCTAGGATCCATTTTCTCAAACTGTTCATCCCTTTGTTCATCAAAAAACATGGTACGTTTTCTTGCTCTGTCATAAGAAGGGGTACTTAAATTAGCCATTTTCAAAGCTTCAGCTTCAAAGTCATCAAATTTTTCACTTTTCTCGTTTAAGAACAACGATAAAGACTCAAGCTCTTTTGTAGCACCAAGTAGGTCTAATTCTTCTGTTTGCAACGTTTTGCTAACTTTGTCCACTCTTTGCAAGATATCATTCCAAATTACAATTAAAAGAACTGTTTGGAAATTCTCCAAGGTTTTAACAAACCCTTCTGCTGTCAGCCGTGTGTCTGGTGTTTGTGTTTTATCCTTAATCAAATCTTCAAGGGCAGCTTTGATTTCTTTATGGCTGGTAACCAAAGCAAGTAGTGCGTCGGACCTGGCTGACCACCTAGTGTCACTCATGGATTTTAACATCAGAGTTTTCTTTTCTTTTTGTGGTTTTCCATCATTGCTCTTCCCTATTAATGCTTTTAGGACATTCCATCTATGCGTAGATGCTGAAAAAAAATTGAAGAGGTTTTGAACAAAGTTGAAAAAGATTACAACCTCCACACAAGCCTTTTCGGCCGCATAGCTGCCTACAAGATTAAGGGAATGTGCGACGCACGGAACATAATCTGCAAGGTGGTTTATTCGTTTAATCCTTGACTGTAATCCACTGTAAGGGCCCGACATGTTTGATGCATTGTCATAACTTTGGCCACGACAATTTCGAATGTCCAGTTTCAGATCTTGAAGAGACAAAAGGATTGCCTCTTCAAGACCTTCAGACTTGTGCGATATACGTGGCAAGAGTTTTACAAGCCGCTCTGTGGCACAAGCATCTTTTAGGGACACATACCGTAAAACTACCGCCAGCTGGTCACTATGTGACGCATCAGGTGTCGAATCAACAACCAGGGCAAAATATCGTGCTTGATTAATCTCATCAATTATTGTACGAAGCACCTCGTTGCTCATGACGGTAATAAATTCATTGCATACGTCTGATGACAAGTATGATACATTTCCTTTACCCTTATTGCCGTATTTAGTGAAATGTTGTGCTAAGAATGGATCAAACTCACTAATTAGCTCAAGGCATCCTAAATAAAGGCCATTGGAAGTTGAACCTAATTCTTGATTGTCACCTCGAAACGGAAGTCCTCTAGATGCCAAAAATTTTACAACTGTCACTATTCTAGTTAGAACGTCTCTCCAATACTTCACCTCTTGTTGATGCTGTGAAGAGACCAAGGACTCTACGGAAAGAGACTTTTTTCTTGAAATTAATTTAAGGACATTAATCCTGTGGTCATTTGATTGTTCGTGTGACTTGGCTAAAGTTAATGAATGTTTCCAGTCACAGAAACCTTCACAAAAAGAAGTTCTTTTATTTTCTGGTTGAAAGAGAAGACATGGAATGCAAAATACACAACCAGTGGATTTTGAATACAAAAGCCAATCTCTTCTAAAACGTTCTCCGTTCGGGATTTCGCCTGAAAACAAATTTACTGAAAGCTTACGGTTTTTTTTAACATCATTTTTATAGTACCGTTCTGACTTTGAAAAATCTGCTTGCAAATCTTGCTTGACATTTGAATTGATTATTTGAAGAACTTGTTCATCGTTTTTTGTGTCCCAAGTGGCCGGATCATCTAGTGTAAAATCAAAACTATTTCTAGAATATGGGTTTAGTGGTTCTACGGTAACCTGCTTAGGCCTACTAGGCGAATGATGTGTACGAGATGTGGTGGATGGTAAGGATAGTTCAGAAGCTGAACAAAAATTCTGATCATTTGAAGCTGGATTTATGTTATCTGAACATGATGAGGCAGAAGCTTCATTTTGAGGCAAGCTTTTTTGAGTGTCAACATTTTTGTCATTAGAATTATGTTGACTCGTATGAACATCAGATACAACGTTAAAGAAATTACTTATTCTAGGAACCTTTTTTAGGAAGATCGCCTCTTGCGCTATTCTCTGATTTGCACGTTTACGGAATTCAGCGCCACTAGGTTTCTTTTTCTCACTCATAGTAGCCTACTACACTCACTAGTCACCAATCACATCAAAAAAGAAGCAGCGAAGCGCTCGACTGAAAGAACTGATGCACGATGCACGTAAACAAACAGCGCAACCGTGGAAAGACCACGCCACAATAGACTGTCCAGTGTCTAATACCTGACTGTGGAGTCAAGAGACAAAAGGGATGTTGTGGTGAGGATGGTGGGGGTAGGCGGGCGGGCTAAAAATAGACACATGTAGAGCGGCGCGCTTCCGATTTGTTCCGTCGTCTAGGACCGGCGCGGGCGCGGCGTTGAGGTCGGGTTGTGGTGGTGTATTTTACGCTGATACCCTCCCAATGATTAAATCGCTATTCGTAGTTTTTGTTTACAATTTGCCGCGATCTCCAGAAAATATTTGTTTATTTTAAACTATTATTAAAATTTTTATTTTTTTTATTATTTTTTTTCTTGCGCCCTCTTGGCGCCCCCAGGCTCGTGCGCCCCTGGGCACGTGCCCAGCGTGCCCATTTATAGAATCGGGCCTGGGTTACCACATTATTGTAAAAATGTTTTATGGTAGATTGTGTTAAAATTAGCCATGTGGTAATAAATTTATTATTTTCATAATTTTGACATATTTAGCGTGTCCGACGCGTCATATGGCCCAATATTTTTGTTCGACAAAATTGTTTTCGCTGTTTATACGATAAAAACCATTGATTAAAATAAAATGACCAATGTGGTTATAAATTTTTTTCTTGCATAAAATTGATAACTTCGTGACAGCTTGACAGACAAACGCCCCACTACCATAATGCGCCAAGCTCTAAATTTGTCCGACTACACCCAGATAACAAGTACAAAAAGTTTCGACGTTGTGGTCATTAATAATAATTTTATATGTGGGCCCAAGGACTAAAAGGGCACCAGGGCATCAACTGCACACGGGCGCTACATGGGCTAGAGCCGCCTCTGGAAATCGGCTACAAGATTTAAACTGAATATAAAAATACTCAATTTGGCAACATTGTATGAATACTAAGTCTTCTCGGATATCAACATAACCGTAATTTAGTCCAGACAAATGAATATATTTTTTTACCAACAAAAATGAGATGTTTTAACTAAATAATGTGTCAAATATGATGTGCAAAATAATTTTGAATTCAGTTCCGCTAATGAACTTGCTTTTTTGTCCTTTAAGGTGGTATGACACAATGTTAAAATTTATATAGTTTTTAGGTACAGTTACCGTCACTATTTCAAAACCAATCTTCAACTTAGGGGTATGTACGTGAACTGTAGACTTTCTATTTTAATAGTATCTAGTTAAAATTTCCAAAGAAAGCAGTATATTTTTTATAACTGTACATAAAGGAGTCCATGTCATAACTTACTTAGTAACTTGCTATAAAAATTCGTTTTGCATAATAATTTTTGAACTTGGGTGGAAAATAACTACCAGAAACGATTAACTATGCAAAAAGCTTTATTTTAAACAAAATTTCATTGTCCATACTGCCATAATTTTTAAATTAACTGTACCTAAAAGTAAAAATTTTAGTTAAAAGCTGCAATCTGGGGATTTTGTTGAAATTACAGCAATAAGTTGGCATTTTTCTAGTGATAAATTAGTTCTGCTGTTACTTAATAGATGAGAAGATGAGTTCACGTGTCATTTAGTAGATGGCAGCAGTGATGTATTAAATGGAGACAGATGCGCGTTTGCCGGATTTTAAGAAAATCTACAAACAATTGAAAACGAGTTTTGTAACCACGGAAATACAATGAATCACTCGGTTTTGTTTAGAAAAGTGGCCCCACCCCCTCCCAGTACGCATTTTGGACCTTGTTTGACTTTCACTTTCAATCATGATTGTATAACGTCACAGTGTCTTAACAATACAAATATACATTTTTTATGCTTGAAACCGTGACGTTATACGAATGGTTGAAAGTTAAACGAGGTTCAAAATGACTCAAAGTGTTTACTGGGGGATTATACTAGTTTTGACATAATACATAAATAACATAAGTAAGCTCTAGTATGTTATGTGGGGCGGATCTAAAAACAATTTCAGTTTTATTCACTTTCTGGCAAATTTAATTTTTATAGGGCCGCAAATAATGCATTGTTCGGATACAATTAGCGTCTCTTTGTAAAGACGATGACGTCGACATTTTTACACACATTACACATGCCAATGGCCATTAGTATTTGTTGAGGCATTATCCTAATAAAAAAATTGTAGACAAAACAATATTGTATAATCATTGATTAATTTATGTCAAATATTTCCGTAAGTGAAAAAAAATATTGAAATTTACTGGAGTAATAATTAGATAAACCGATATGCAGACGATACAGTTGTGGCTGCTAGCAGTATCGACAGGCCTGTCATACCCGGGTACCTACAAAGAGCGAGTGAAAAAAGAGATTTTAACCATCAACATAAATAAAACAAAAATGGACACTGGTGAGCAAAACTCAAAAACCTGCCAGACAATTGAAAATAAAAAACCAATTCAACACGTAGAAGTATATGTATACCTTGGAACAGTCGTCAACTAGAAATGGGATCAAACAACCGAAATACGATGTAGAATTGAAAAGGCCAGAGCTACATTTAACATGAGAAATATATTCAATCATTGCGACATATCTGTCCCACTAAAAATACGGCTGCTAAAATGCTATGTATTTCCAGTCTTGTTGTATGGAGCAGAGACCTGGACAATAACGGAAACATTATCGAAAAGGCTAGAGGTATTCGAAATGTGGGTGTACCGACTTATCCTCAAAATGTCCTGGACGACTCACACTACCAACGTAGAGGTATTGCGCTGAGGAGAAAACAAAAATGAGAAATCTGTTTCACAATAGAAACGGAAACCTGAATACCTCGATCATATTATGAGACATGATAAATATCGTATACTGCCACTGACAATACAGAGTAAAATAGAGAGCAAACGTGGACCCAGAAGAAGAAGACACTCATGGCTTCAAAACTTACGCCAATGGTTTGGACTAACGTGCCAATGTCCGCAACGGACGAGGCACATGAAGAAGAAGAAGAATTTAAAATGAGATATTCTTCTTCTCACGGTGCTTATTCGTTCCGAATGTTGGCGATCAGCATGGCTATCCTAACTTTGCATGCTGCTATTCGGAATAGTCTGTTTGTCGATGTAGGTATTGAACCAGTTTCTCAGATATATTCTTCTCCCTGGTCCTCTCTTCCCAATACCTTGCCCTGAAGAATGAGTAGCGGCAATCTCTATTCATTCCTCATAACATGGCCAAGATATTCTACTTTGCGCTCTTTGATAATAATGTGTGTTAATAATCTCGCATTCCTTGCCCATTCTACGTAAGACCTCAACATTAGTCACACGACCCATCCACGAAATTCTTAAAATGCGACTGTAATACCACATCTTGAATGCCTTGAGTTTTCTTAAAGAAGTTTCGGAAAGAGTCCAGGCTTCTACTCAGTATAATAATCTAGAAAATACATAGGATCTGATAATAGAAATTTTGTTAACAAGTGGTAAATGTGACTTCTGAAACGAGACTTCATCATTATGAACGCTGATCTCGCTTTTCCTATGCGTTGTTTTATTTCACTAGAGTGGTCTCATTGACTGTTTATGTAGGTACCAAGGTATGTGTAGTTGTCCACTCTGTCAATTGGTTGTTGGTTAACCAAAAGCCGTGTATGTAATATATTTCGCTCTTAATGACTACCATTACTTTCTTTTTTTTCGTATTGAAATTCCATGTTCACTACTTATGTCTTATATGCGCGACATTATTCTTTGCAAATCATCTAGGCTATCTGCAAAAACTACTGCGTCGTCGGCATATCTAATGTTGTTTAGATCTATCATCTAATCCAGTTTCCTCCAAGATAATTTATGAGTATGTGCAGCTTATCATGTTGGACGCTATCAAATGCCTTTTTGTAGTCGATAAAACAAATATATAGCACTTAGACAGTCAATAGAGCCTCTCGGGTGCCTAAGGGCAAGGCATTGCGGAATCAAATCTTTGTCCGTGATACTTGTTCTTCGCATTTTTTATTCTGGTATTCTGCAGTATATTACTTTTAAAAATGTTTTAAGTAAGTGGTTCATTAGGCTAATTATTATTCTGCCTCGCATGTTGAAATGAGAAATGAAATGAAAATGTGAAATTTTCCGAGGAAGAAACTTTCCCTGTTGAAAAAACATTCAATATGAAAAAAGTTATTGTAGTGACTCTGTTTTTCAATTGACTTACGTATTTTACATTTATTAAAAATACTAATTTTATACTCGATCTTCATTCTGAGAATTAGCATAATTCTTTTTTGGTCATTTAGATAGGCACTTACTTGTATTTCAAATAATTGCAAATTTCTTTAGTTTGAAATAAATCCTTTTGAGCAGGTAAAGAATTACGGATTGCCGTATAATACAATATTAAATAATAAACTATATCCAAATGAATGAACGTTTAGTATCTATTAATGAGAATTTACCCTAGGCAGGTAAAGAAAGGATTAACAACTGTCGTCTGTAAATACAAAGTACGATTAAGATCGAGATGTGCCGAGCCTAAGTTGCAATACATGGCATCAATGCGGTGTCGTTCAGAGAACTAAATTTAATAATAAAATATATGTACGTGCTGCCATCTATTCAAAGAACTGTTAAACGTTAGTTTAAAAATTGGCCACCTATTTTGACCATAGCGTACTAATACCCCCTTAAAGTAGAAAAAAGTTTAATTTCCCTTGCTTAATATTTATTGTCTAATTATTTTAACTGTGCAAAAGACCAAATATATGTGTTGCACTAGGTAAAGCAACCCGACACCTATAAGAATAATAATTGATGACTTAGAACTGGAAGGTGTCGCCACCTTCATATACCTAGGCTCGCTGCTAACTAAAGATAACAATGTCAGTGAAGAAATTAAAAGAAGAATGGTGTTCACCAATAAGTGTTACTATGGCTTAAGAAGACAGATGGCCTCAAAAATACCTAGAAAAATTAAATTGACTGTCTATAAAACACTAATAAGACGGCTTTGGCTCATAAAGAGCTGTGACGCCACTGATGATGATACATTATTTTAACGGTACTAATATGCAAGTGTTTACTGTAAGTTCTAAAAATTACTAATTAACAATTATTAACACGTTCGCTACCAAGCGACACATATAGGCTATTGATTATGTATTTTAGAAAGGAACTAGAACGTTAACGGAGTTTTATTGTTTCATATAGTCAATGGACCTCTAAATATGAAAAAACCGCGGAGTGCTACCATTTAAAGGGGTGCGTTTTTGAGAAAGGGGTGAATTAGTCCCTAGACACAGGGCGAATTAGGGTGAGTTCTATGCACTTTTGGTACAAACACATCTACAGGAACATTGTTCCAGATTAAATTTACTATGGAGATATAACATTTTAAAGTCAAAAAGATTTTTTAATACAAAAATATATTCAAAAGAAAAGCAAGAAAAAAACACGAAAGAGCAAATTTGTTTATAACCATAACTTTTTTCCACGGGGATATAGATATAGGCATTGCTTCACAGAAAAAAACTTCCATCCTTTTTCTTTAAAGCAGCGTTTTTGCAGTTTTCAAAATATTATTTTACAAAGTTTGCCACTCACAGCGATTTTGATCCATTTTCCTTGTTACTTCACAAACATTGTTCTGTAACTTTTTTTTCGCAGCTTTAGGTATATGCAATGTTACATTTGATAGGAAGAAAAGTTAATTATCTTTAAAATGATCTATCGTAGAAGGCTATATGACTATTTTTAAGCAAGATATGGTTTTTCAAATTTTATACTTTTAATGATTTTTGATATATTTTACGATTATTTTTAAATTTCTCATTATAACTTTTTTTATTGTATATTTAGGTATATACATTGTGTAATAAAAAAGAAAGCTTATTTTCCTTACTTTAAAATGGTGTATTGCAAAAAATTCTAGCACTATTTCTAAACAAGATATGCTTTTTCAAAGTGTGACACATGCAATAACAGGTCCCACTATTTCTAAACTATTCTAGACTATAAAAGACTTTCTAAACTATAAAAATTCTAGCACTATTTCTAAACAAGATATGCTTTTTCAAAGTGTGACACATGCAATAACAGGTCCCACTAAGTTGGAACCATATGGTAAACTTTTTATTATTAATTTTATGAAAAAAAATATTCTTTGTAAAATGCTCTGCATAGTCTAAAACCTAAGATGCAATTATCAGATATAAAATGTTATCAATAGTGTACGAGGTATGTTGAAAAATATGAATTTCGCTCAAGAGCAAAGTACCTTTATATTTCACAATATCGAAAAGTGTTTTTAAGAAAAGTTATTTGGAATTAAAAATATGTTATAATGTGCAATTATATTCTAATTGAAAAAAATAAAAAAAATTAAAATTTTTCTCAAATTGCAGATACCTTTGGATATCCTACGGATATCTTGTTTAAAGATAGTCCTAGAATTTTGTGCAATACACCATTTTAAAGTAAAGAAAATAAGCTTTTTTTATTACACAATGTATTTACCTAAATGTATAAGAAAAAAAGTCATAATGAGAAATTTAAAAAATAATGATAGATATAAAAAATCATTAAAAGTATAAAACCTTGAAAAAGCATAACTTGCTTTAAAATAGTAACACAACCTTATACGATAGACCACTTTAAAGGTAATTGACTTCTCTTTCTACTAAATGTATCATTGCATATACCTAGAAATGCGTAGAAAAAAGTTACAGAACAATGTTTGCGAAATAATGGGGAAAAAGGGCCCAAAAATGCTGTGAACGGCGAACTTTGAAAAATCCTATTTCGGAAACTGTAAATCCTAGAGGCTTCTACTAGACGTCATTTTAAATAGTAAGGATGGAAGTTATTTTTCGCTCAAATAATGCCTATACCTATATCACTGTAGAAAAAAGTTATGGGGCAAAAAACAAAATTGCTTTCTTTCGTGTATTTTTCTTGCTTTTCTTTTGAATATATTTTTATAAAAAAAATATTTTTGACTTTAAAAAGTGATATTTTGATAGTAAATTTAACCTGGAATAATTTTCCTGTAGAAGTGTTTATACCAAAAGTGCATAGAACTCACCCTAATTCACACTGTGCCTTGGGACTAATTCACCCCTTTCTCAAAAACGCACCCATTTAAATGGTAGCACTCCGCGGTTTTTTCAAATTTAGGTGTCCATTGACCATATGAGACAATAAAATCCCGTTAACGTTGTAGTTCCTTGTAGCTCTATTATTTTGAACATAATCAATAGCTTAATATGAGCCACATCGATTTTATCCATAGATGTGCGTCTCACCCGTGAGCCAAGGATCGCACCAACGAACATGTTGATCGCACTGCACATAATGGCAATTTAAATAGCCGTGAGGACGAAACTTAAATACCCCCTTGGTAGAGAACTGGTCAATGGGATGTTAAAATGCCGATATGCACTATCTTTAAGGCACTATATACTATATATCTTTAACTGTAATAATATGCAAGTGTTTACTGTAAGTTCTAAATTGACTAATTTACAATGATTAATGGGATGTTAAAATACCGACATGTGCTTATCTTTAAAAGGGCTACTCGAATTTCTTTAACATTTATATCAAACATTGATACCGCCACTTTTTTGGGCATTCTGGCCGGTTTCCGTTTCTACTATACTCGAGACTATCAAAACTCTAGGATACCGGATACCAAGACGTTCTCAAACAAAACTAGCTTCCTATATACCAGAGGTGGCCAAACTGTAGCTCGCGAATACCTTTGTGGCTTTCGATACACTACCCGAATTTGTTTTCAATTATGCATTATTTTATTTAAAAAATTATTCTTGTTCTGTACATGTTTCAAAATGTCTTTTAAATTGTTGACAAAAACTATGAATGACTAAGTGCAAGGTAAAGATACATTTCCGTGCAAGAGAATATGACATGACAAATCAAAGACTGCGCCAACGGACATAAACAGTGGCGCGACATAAAAGTCAGAAATCGTAGACTGATTTATATCACTCTTGATAAGAATATAATTTGTAATCTGTAATTTTTGATAAGTTAGTAATAATTTGTTTCGCAGTATTATGTAAGTATTGTTATTGTTTTAATAACACCAAACTTTAATCTTATTTGAAGTTCTAGCACAGAAAATGATTTATAAAATAAGAACCCCCTTACAAATAAAAATAAATTAAAATATTAATGAATATTTTTATGAAAAAAATTTAATTTTTAATAAATTTAATTAATTCTTACCAATTAAATGTTTGTAAAAATAAAACTATGCTTATTTTTAATAAAACAACATTTCGATAATTTAGGGTATTTGTAGATTTAGGCGGCATGACTCTATAATTGTAGTTTGTAGTTTGACTGACGTTTTGTAAATTATTTGATAGTTGTCAAAAACTCATAAGAAATAGCATTGTTCTTGATTCTCTTTTTTAGGTTTGTATTTTTAAGTTATTTTAGTTATATTAATGTTTTTAATCTATCTTGTACATATTGTAAATAAACTCTTTTTTAGATGAATTCATACAGCTATCTCTTACAAGAATAAGAGTATGAAACTACTCTTATAAATCAAGAACTTAAGCTTACCAAGCGAAAATAGTGATAACAATAGATTTTCAAGCCGTTATATGGACAAATTAAGGATGAATATTACATCGATGAAAATTTGTATTGCTGTAGAAGCAAGCTGTAGTGATAGTGAGAAGAATGTGTATAAATTTAAGTAGCTGCAGCCAACAGGGTCCCCTTTTTATTATAAACTGCCTGCTGAAAATCAACTTCAAGATGATCATTCTGAACTATTCCGTTTGAAAAAAGTTAAAAACATTTTAGCGTCTATGAAATCAAGTGGATGCTTTCGAATCTGTACCATTGCATTAGATGATAATTTGAAACTGATTTATTTTGATCCAGATGGTGATGTTTGCTGCCATTGATCAAATTAAAAGTATTCCTAAATAATAGAGAATTATGTGGAATTTATGACCCAGGTTCAAATGTTACTCTTCTGAATTCGAAGGTAGCAGATAAGTTGGGATTAGTTATTCATGAAGAGAGGAATATGTTTAAAACGGTAAATGGCAGAACAAATTTTACAGGAAAACTAATTGCAAAAATGAAAATTAATAAGATCGAGAAAAATGTTAATCTTTTTGTAATTAATGATGAGTATTTCGAGTATGATATTCTACTTGGATTAGATTCTATTTTGAATTTTCAAATGAAACAAGATTTTGATTTAGAAATTTATCAAAGATTAGATGAAAATATTGAAGAGAAGATTGAAAAATTTAATCACAATATTAATATGACTGAATATACAATAAACTTTAATGAAGGAATTCCCACAGAGCTTTTTGAAACAAAATTAGAACATTTACAGCCAGATCAGAAAAGTAAAATAGAAATATTACTAAATAAATATGACAATATTTTTGCAAGACATAAATTTGATATTGGGCAAGTTCAAAATAATGAAGCTCAAATTAAACTTTTAGAACATAAATTTGTCGCAAAGAAACCATATAGATGCTCAATAGAGGATCAAAAAGAGATAGAATTTCAAATAGGACAATTGTTAAAAGCAAATTTAATAGAAGAATCATCTTCGCCCTTTGCAGCACCTGTTACATTGGCTCTTAAAAAAGATGAAGGATCTAAAACAAGATTATGCATTGATTTTCGTGAATTAAACAAATTAATTGTTCCCGAACCACAACCTTTTCCATTAATTGACGAGATTTTGACCAAAACACGGAATGCTAAATTCTTTACTACTTTAGATATAAATTCTGCTTTTTGGTGTATTCCAGTTCGGAATAAAGATAAATATAAGACAGCCTTCGTTACACAAGATGGTCATTGGCAATGGAAATGCTTACCTTTTGGGCTTAAAACATCACCAGCAATATTTCAAAGAATTTTAAGTAATATTATCAGAAAACATAATTTAAAGTCATTTTGTATAAATTACATAGACGATATTTTAATATTTTCGTTATCATTTGAAGAACACTTAGAGCACATTGAAAGACTCATGGAAGCCATTTTAGAAGAGGGATTTAGGCTCAAACTTCTAAAGTGTAATTTTGCAAGAAAAGAGGTAAAATATTTAGGACACATTGTGGGAAACAATTTAGTTCGTCCTTTACATGATAATTTAATATCGATCAGAAATTTTCCAGCACCAGATACCAGGAAAAAAATACGACAGTTTTTGGGAAAAGTCAATTTTTATCACAAATATATAAAAGATTCAGCCAGATTATTAGAACCATTACATAGTTTACTTAGAAAAGATATTAAATTCCACTGGTCTTTAAACTGCCAAGCAGCCTTTAATAAGGTAAAGAGTATTCTCTGCTCTGAACCTATTCTAGCTATTTTTGATCCAAATGCTCCTACAATTATATATACCGATGCTAGTATTTTAGGAGTTGGTGCAGTTCTCAAACAAAAACAAGAAGATGGAGAAATGAAACCTGTGGCTTACTTTTCAAAAAAATTGAACAAATATCAGAAAAACAAAAAAGCAATTTTTTTAGAGTGCCTGGCAATTAAAGAAGCATTAAAATTTTGGCAATACTGGCTAATGGGAAGAAAATTTGTAGTTATTACTGATCATAAGCCCCTTGAGGGAAGAGAACTTCGTACAAGACCAGATGAAGAATTAGGAGATATGACTCATTTTCTTTCACAATTTGACTTCGACATTAAATATGAACCCGGAAAAGGAAATGTAGAAGCAGACTGCCTTTCTAGAAACCCAGTTTTGGAAAATATAGAAAATGCAGAAACATTTATAAAAACAGTGAATCTAGTGACATTAACTGAGATAAAACAAGACCAGAATAATAATCGACAAGCTATAGATAAAATGATAGGAACAATTTTCAAGCAAGATGTATTCTATAAATTGAGGAAGAACCAGAAAAAAATAATATTATCCAAGGATTTTGGAAAAATTCATAAATTTTATGGTCATATTTGTGCTGGTAAAGTAATTAACAAAATTAGGAATTTTTACTACATTAAGAATTTGGATTTACTGGCAAAGGATATCTGCCAGAAATGCGAGATCTGCTGCAAAAATAAAACAAGAGTAGGTCCAAAATGTGGTCTCTTGTCACAATTAGGTCCGGCAAAAGAACCTTTCGAGATTATGTCCCTAGATACAATAGGAGGATTTGCTGGCAATCGTTCAACAAAAAAATACCTCCACTTACTTGTAGATCATTTTACCAGATATGCATTTGCAGTTACTTCCAAAAATCAGACGACAGATGATTTCATTAAACTAATCTCTAAAATTCAAGATAAACACCCCATAAAAACATTATTAACAGATCAGTATCCGGGAATTAATTCCAAAATATTTAGAAATAATATGAAACAGTTAAATATTCAACTGGTTTTTACAGCAGTGGACTGCCCATTTTCAAATGGTTTAAATGAAAGACTTAATCAAACATTAGTTAATAGGATAAGATGCAAATTAAATGAAACTAGAAGTAGAGCATGGACAAAAATAGCTGAAGAATGTATAGATGAATATAATAGAACAGATCATTCCGTAACCGGATACAGCCCAGAATATTTGCTTTTTGGAAAAGCGGACCCGATTGTTCCCGAGGAACTTTGTGAAACAAGAAATTTGTCAAAAGATAAGCAAATAGCTTATAAAAATTCAGTACGACATCATGAATATAACAAAAAACTGTATGACAAAAATACAAAATTCTATGAATTTAAAGAAGGAGATTGGGCATATGTGGAAAATAAATCCAAGCTAAATAGAAAAAAGCTTGATGAAATAAGACTAGGCCCGTTTCAAATAAAGAAACGAATTTCAAATACGTTATATGAAATAGATATTGGATACAAAAGGAACGATATGAATTATTTTCACATCTCAAAATTGATGCCTTGTGACCAACCATAGACTTTAGTGGTTTGTCATACCTGTTGGTGGGGGGATGTAAAAATAAAACTATGCTTATTTTTAATAAAACAACATTTCGATAATTTAGGGTATTTGTAGTTTTAGGCGGCATGACTCTATAATTGTAGTTTGACTGACGTTTTGTAAATTATTTGATAGTTGTCAAAAACTCATAAGAAATAGCATTGTTCTTGATTCTCTTTTTTAGGTTTGTATTTTTAAGTTATTTTAGTTATATTAATGTTTTTAATCTATCTTGTACATATTGTAAATAAACTCTTTTTTAGATGAATTCATACAGCTATCTCTTACAAGAATAAGAGTATGAAACTACTCTTATATGTTTAAGATGAACTATTGCTGTTATTTTTTTATATGTAAAAGAAAATTATAATACCATGTAATTTGTTGTATTTTCTAATTTTTTAAAATTCATTTCCAGTTCTTTTAAAAATATGACGACAGATAACAATAATAAAAAAAGAAAATACGGGAAAAAAATAAAGGTTTTACTAATGAGTGGGAGAAGAATTTTAAGTGAGAAGTCAATAAAATATCCAGAATATTTATGTCATTTATGTTTTAAAATAACATACCTATAAAATCTGAGTTTGGTGTTAAAATATTGAAAGTAAACTAAATACAAGACCAGATACTTACCATGTCGGGATAGTATCATGAATCATGAGGCTTTTTCTCATGATTTACAACGGGATCACTAACAGGAGAATTTAACTGTCATCATTGCATCATGCTGTTGTCTTTTTAAAGACAAATCACATGCTATAATTTTTCTGACTGGTATTCGTAAGCTAAAGTTGATTTCAGGTAATCGAATGAACTATCTTTCAATAAAGTCGTCTCAGGTATGCAACTCAAAATATTGACAATATCATTTTAAAGTCATTTACTTTAAAATATATAATAATATATGTCAGAATTGTCAATATGATTGAGTCAGATAAAATTACCAAGAATTTTTTACAAGTAACAAAAAATAGTTTGAGAACAATTTCCGAAGTGGAAATCGAAACGTCAAATAAACTTACTTTTAAACTAAAATTGTTGCTTATTCCCAACAAAGATGGTTAATTACATTAAGATACCACAAGAAAATAGCTTCATAACAGTCTTAATTATCTAGTTACAATATGTAAGTAGTGGTAAGTGGTAATAAATGTACGGTTTTCTTACCTACAGTCATGGTGAATTCATGGGACTTTGAAGTATTTCCTTGATAACTAATTTGAAGGTCGTCTAAGCCGAAATTTCTCTGAAGACAAGTCAAAAGTATGTCGTACGGAGCTGGCTCGGTAGTTTTGGCACAAAATTCAAAAACTCTGGGATCTTCTACTCGTATTTCGTCAAAGAAAGACAGATCTTGATCTTTGTCTTTTTTCGTAGAATCCCCTTAAAAACAACAACAAATTAACACGTTGAACGCCACGTGAGTTGTATTTAACTCACTCCTTGTTTGGCCCAGGCGCTCAGTGAGTTAAATATAATTCACATTAACATTGAGATTCTGAACGTGGAGCCTGAAGGCAAAAACAAAAAAATTGTAATGTGGCGGTTAATGTGTTAAAATACCCTGTTTTACAAAATAACTCTCAGGGAAAGGCAATTCAAAGTTTATTATATGTAATACCAACGCTATGTACATACACTCACATGTCTGTATCTTCTCTTTTTTAATACTTAAAATATTTAAAAAAAACATCAATTTCGCATGCGTAACTGACATCCAAAATCGCAGGTCACTTCAAACATTTTTTCTAAGAGAACGATTGATTTTACATAAAAAGTGCTAATAAACATTTTTGTTCAAAATTATCTGTGCTACTTTTAGGGAAAGTGGCAAAATTCAGTTCTTCTTATGATTCTTAAGAGGTTCAGTGGTATTTTCGTCTCTGCCGACGAAATTAGTATCAATTGTTTTTGTTTTGGTCCATGGCTATATTAACCCTACGAAAAAGGCTGTCCATCACTTAACTATACAGGGTGTCCAGAAACTCTACCGACAAACGAAGACAGGAGATTCCTCAGGTAAATTTAAGATAATTTAACCCAATTCACTTAGTCCGAAAATGCTTCTTAAGGGAGCTAGAGCTCTTTGAAGATGGCGTCTTGTAATTAGTTTTTCTTAAATACCTCCAGAACGCTTCTATTTAGAAAAACAAAAATTGGTACGCGTATTTATCTTCAAGATATAAATCTAATCCATACATTGCAAATTTCTAGTACCGATCATAGGCGTCCGTTTTGGGTAGGGCAACGGTTATTTTATCGCATAACTTTTTTATCTTTAACTTTTATGCATTTCTGACACTGGATTATTAAATTGTGAAGTATTCTAGTACTAAAAGATTTTCTTGTTTTAAATCGGTAGGACTAGACTTCTAGAAAAATCGATTTGAAAATTTTTCACTTTCTGAATTACAAAAAAAAAAAAATTCAAAAAAAAACTGTTTAGAAAGACGAAAACTCGTACATTTATTCATATTCCAGAGATAAATCGATTTCATTAATTGCATTTCTAGTACTGGTCATAGGCGTCCGTTTTGGGTAGGTCAACAGTTATTTTATAGCATAATGTTTTTGTCTTGAATTTTCGAGCATTTTTGACACTAGATTATTAAATTATGAGGTATTCGAGTACTAAAAGTTACTCTTACTTTATGTTGGTAAAATACTTCGTTTTTTGTTGAAAAGTTCTTTCAATTTTTTTTCAAGTTCCAAAAACGAAAAACTTTCAAATCGATTTTTTTAGAAAACGGTGCATCCTACCGACTTAAAGCAAGAGTACCTTTTAGTACTAGAATACCTCACAATTTAATAATCCGGTGTCAAAAATGCGTAAAAGTTAAGGACAAAAAAATAATACAATAAAATACCCGTTGCTCTACCCAAAACGGACGCCTATGACCGGTACTAGAAATTTGCAATCGATGGAATCGATTCATCTCTGAATAGTAAATATGTATACCAAATTTCGTTTTTCTAGGAGGCCTCTTTCTATTTCGCCTTCTGGAGGTATTTAAGAAAAACTAATTTCATGACGCCATCTTCAAAGAGCTCTAGCTCCCTTCAGAAGCATTTTCGAACTAGGTGAATTGGGTTAAATTGTCTTAAAATTATCTGAGGAATCTCCTGTCTTCGTTTGTCGGTAGAGTTTCTGGACACCCTGTATAATATACAGGGTGTCCCGAAAAGATTGGTCATAAATTATACCACACATTCTGAAGTCAAAAATAGTTCGATTGAACCTACCTTACCTTAGTACAAATGTGCTCATAAAAAAAGTTATAGCCCTTTGAAGTTACAAAATGAAAATCGATTTTTTTCAATATATCGAAAACTATTCAAGATTTTTTATTGAAAATGGACATGTACCATTCTTATGGCACGTTCATCTTAAAAAAAAATTATAGTGAGATTTGTCCACCCCATAAAAATTTTATGAGGGTTTTGATCCCTTAAACCCCCCAAACTTTTGTGTACGTTCCAATTAATTCATTATTGTGGTACCATTAGTTAAACACAACGTTTTTAAAACTTTTTTGCCTCTTAGTATTTTTTCGATAAGCGAGTTTTTATCGAGATGCGGCTTCTTTTTTTAATATATTTACATAAAATTTTTATGGGAGTTTTGTTCCTTTAAACCCCCCAAGTGTTTGTGTACGTTCCAATTAAACTATTATTGTGGTACCATTAGTTAAACACATTGTTTTTAAAACTTTTTTGCGTCTTAGTCTTTTTTTGATAAGTCACCTTTTTGTAAAAATGTAAATTATAAATACATTTTCAGATTATTAACAGGTCTCTATAATCGTACTTAACCATATACAAATATGTGGTGGATTCGAAAAATACTCAAAATATCTCGATAAACACTGGCTTATCGAAAAAGTCCTAAGAGGCAAAGCACAGAAGATAAGATAGAAGCCCTTAATAAAACGATAGACGACATTAAAGACAATTTTATGAAGAATGAAGAAGGTCAGAATAAGACATGGATGACGACAGAGATTCTGCAACTAATGGAAGAAAGAAGGAAAACAAGAACGATAATTCCATGTATAAAACATTACAGCGAGAGATACAGAGAAATATCAGAGAAGCCAAACAGAAAGAACTGGAGAAAAAATGCCAAGAAATCGAAATTCTGCAAAGTAAATACAATGACTTCAACGTGCATAAGAAGATAAGGAGAAATTACAGGAAAATGTAAAAACAGAAGAATAAGTAAACTTGTTAATGACAATGGAGAGATAATCGTGGACAAAGAGAGTATCAATAATACCTGGAAAAATTACATACGAAATTTATTTTTTGATGAGAGGGAGAACCAGTCCCCAATACCTACGAAAACAGGACCACCTATACTAGTGGCAGAAATAAGAGCAGCCATAATATCACTAAAAGAAGGTAGAGCTCCAGGACCAGAGGGAGTACAATCTGAATTTCTTAAACTTCTTGATGATGAATATTTACGAATACTATGTAAAATCTTAATAATATCTATGACACAGGCAATATCCCAAAAGATTGGCTAGTTTCAGAATGTATTACCTTACCAAAGAAACAGGGAGCAAAAAAGTGCGGAGAATATAGGCTAATAAGTCTAATGAGCCATACATTAAAAATTTTTCTTAAAATTATACATCGTAGAATATACAAGCTATGCGAAGAGAGAATACAAGACACACAGTTTGGATTCATGAAAGGCGCAGTTATGGTAGGGGAGCCCAAGCGGGGATTTTTGCAGTTACTCGAGCGCGTCAGATTAGCATATGGGAGAAACCTGGTACCCTGCAGATGTACCTCTAACATATATTGGCTCTTAACACAGGGGAGTTCGTTAAGGGGGGCCCGAAAAAAAAAATCTATCCTTAAAAAAACTCGAAATTGTCAGATTAAGATAAGGTAAGTTAAGTACATGCAAAAGAGTGTATATTTCAAAAATCTGACGATTTGAGCCTGGCGTAAGGAAATGGGTGAGTCCCAAAGTTTCACAAGAAAAAAGCGAGTATTTAGCGAAATGAATGACAGATCGAAAAACTAAAAAATATGTGCCCAATATTTTTTAAAAATCTATCGAATGATACCAAACACGTCTTCCCGCGGAGAGGGGTGGGGGGTAAATTTAATATTTTAAATACGAATCCCGCGATATTTCGCGAAATGAACATCAGATCGAAAAACTGTAAAATACACTTATTCAATATTTTTGAAAAATCTATCGAATGGTACCAAACACGACCCCCCATGGATGTGGGGTGGGGGGTTACTTTAAAATCTTAAATAGGAGCCCTCATTTTTTTTGCAGATTTGGATTCCTTACGTAAAAATAAGTAACTTTTATTCGAAACATTTTTTTGAATTATGGACAGATGGCGTTATAATCGGAAAAAACGATTGTTGGAAATGGAAAATTAAATTAAAAAATGGCAAGCGCCCACTAAAATGGAAAACTTTACTTAACTTTTTTTGGTTTTAGGACCTACTCTTCACAACCCAATAGGTCCCCAAAGCGCTCGAGTGACTGCACATTTAGCATACTTTGCTCCCCTACCATTACAAGAGATGCACTTGTTTAGCCTACAGGTTTTATTTCAAAGATGCAGAGATATGACTTGCGATATTTACACCTGCTTTGTGGACTACCAAAAAGCATTTGATACAGTACAACACCGAAAAATGATGGATGTTCTAACAAAAGCCCAAATGGATGATAAAGACCGACGTATAATACAAAATTTATACTGGAACCAATCAGCCACAATAAGAACGAATCTTGGAGGTGAACCAACGGAAGCGATTCAGATTCTACGAGGCATTAGACAAGGTTGTATACTTTCACCTATATTATTTAACCTATATTCGGAAGAAATATTTAGTGAAGCCTTGGAAAATTGCGAACATGGAATACTTCTAAATGGAGAACGCCTAAACAACATCCGCTATGCAGACGACACCGTTATTTTTGCAGACAATTTGAACAGTTTACAGCAACTAATAAACAAAGTAAATGAAGTAAGTGAAAAATTTGGACTTCAAGTAAATATATCAAAAACTAAATTTATGATCATCGGCAAAAATAAAATTAGAGAAGCCCAACTACTTATCAATAACACACCAGTGGACCGAGTAAAACAGTATAACTATCTTGGAACAATAGTAAACGAACAATGGGATCACTCACAAGAAATAAAATGTAGAATAGAGAAGGCTAGGAGTGCATTCAATAACATGGCCAAACTCTTTAAAAGCCACAACCTTAATCTGGAGATAAAAATAAGGCTCCTACGATGTTATATCTTCTCAATATTGTATTACGGAGTTGAATTCTGGACACTCACTGAAGCAATGGAGAAAAAATTCGAGATGTGGCTATACAGGCGAATCCTAAGGATATCATGGACGGACAAGATAACCAACGAGACCGTATTACGAAGAGTGGGCAAAGAAAGAGAGGTGATGTATACCATTAAAAGGAGAAAGTTAGAATATCTCGGACACATAATGAGAAACGGCGCTAAATACAGATTACTGAAGGTAATCCTTCAAGGTAAAGTATTCGGAAAGCGAGGAATTGGGAGAAGAAGAATATCATGGTTAAAGAATCTGAGGAAATGGTTCTCCACAACAACAACTAATCTATGTAAAGCATCAGTTAATAAAATAATTATAGCCAGAATGATCGCCAATATTCGAAACGAATAGGCACTAAAAGAAGAAGAAGGGGACTTAATTATAATCAACTTCTTGATTAGCGTTTGAAAAACCGGGCCTAAACAGCATATTTCCCGCACTCCTAATCAAGCTACAATAACGAGAATTTGCCACAAGTTCTATAACGTATAATGCGAGGACAAGGTATCGAATCTGAAAAACCCGATTTTTCACATTCGATAGTTGGAAATGGTAGGGACGATATATCCATTAAAATTTTGATTAATATTTACCTGTTTGATTATCAGGAACAATCTTTGATTTCATTTCCGGAATAAGGATTTCTAGGGTAGCCTTGGCTGCGTCAGATTTGGCTTGCTTTTTACTGGTCCCGTATCCAACTCCGTACCGCATATCTTTGATAATAACTGTGGCAGCATAAGGAGTTGCTGCATTTTCTAGTTCCGTAAACTGATACGTGGGTTGCTTCTTCAAAACATGTTGAACATATTCATGAAGAATGCACACATACGATTTTCCGTTGGGGTTCATGACCCATTCCTTTTTAGAATTCGTGTTATTTTCCGAACTATCTGATTTTCTAATTGGAAAGGTTATTAATTTGGTACCATCTGGAAGTGTCAGTCGTTGTAATTGCTTTTTTTGTTTTAATCGTTTCGTAAATTTTCTTCTTTCAGACCAAGATTTAAATCTCAATACTTTCATGGTCTGGAATTTAAATAGCTTCTCACAATACTCCCGAACCTGTTCAGGAGGGAGATTCTGCATTTGAAGATTCTCCTGAACAGTTTCGATCTTAGCATTTGGAAAGCTCTGATCGCAATGATTGTTGGTTTCTGGTTCATTGGACTCCGATTCTTCCTTTTCTAAGGCTTTTCTGTAATTTAAACATGGTATGGCATTAACAGGTATATGGTGTTTTCTTGCTGAACCTGGACCTAGAAAATAAGGCCTAGATAATGAACAAACCCTAGAAACTTTTTGTAAATAAATAGGCATTCCACTATTGTGTGTTACTTGAATCCACCCTTCTGGAAGAACGTCGAAGTGGTTTTGTCCTTTTTCAATTAAGAGGATCTTGTTTTTTTCTTCGAATGGAATTTCTTCGTCGTCTAACCTAGAAATATGTAAAAAAAGTTTGTTAATATTATTTGACTTATTAAAAACCATTAACAAGATTAACAATATTGTTCCCTACACTAAATATTTTTATTTAGATGTTTTCCTAGTTGACTAATTAAAATAAATTCAAATAAGACATGCAGCGCATGTAAACAAAGATTACAGTTGTTAAAGTTACTCGAAACGTACCTACTCGTTCCATAATAACAGTTTATTATTAACATCACGTTATAGCCAGGGAGGTAGTGTCAAAGGCTATAGCGGGATAAGATGGTCAAAAATGCCCCCGCACCGATCAGCCCCGCTACTTATTTTTTCGACAAAGGATATAAAGGTATGCCCTCATGCAAATTTTTAGCTTCCCAAAGGTCCTAGAACCTCTTAAATCGAAAAAAGAAGAATTTTTAGGTTTTATTTTTTTGTGAGCGCAATTTTAACTTAAAAAATCTGAAAAAAATCGAGATGATGTATATTTTGAATACAAAACAGCCTCATTTTTTTTAGATTTTTGTAATAAAAAATGAGCCCAGGAAAAATTTTCGAAATTGTCAAAAAATTTTTAGGTTATGTAAATATAGTTTGGCCAAGTTTTAAATAGTATTTTTTTATGTATCTTTTGTCGTTCTTTTGAATGGCAGAGGCAACATTTTTAATATCTGAGCGGAAAGAACGAAAAAATTGAAAAACCGTTTTTGGCTGTCTCGAGATGCAATTTTAGGATTTAGGATCCTGACTACAACAACTAAAAAAAGCACTAAAAGTGTGAATTTTGTCATAAAGTTTGGTATGTGGGCTTATAATAATATTTGGAACAGCTTTTCCAAATAACTTTTTTCGATATCTCTAACGCGAAGCAAATCGAATCGCATATCGAAAATTTACCCTGTTCGTGGATTCGCAGAAGACCGCGTTTAAAATTTAAATTTCAGTTGACCATTTTAAAAATTGTGAACCATTAACCTGTATGACTGTGCCAAATTTCAAATCTGTATATATTTTGATTGCCGAAATGTAGGGGTGTCTTCATCTTAAATGCGACACACTGTATATTATCAATTTGATAATTTATTGCAACTAATATAGTCGTATTTTTTTATACCTAGATTCAAAATATAAATTCAAAATACTGACTAATTCACTAATTTTATCATAAAAAGTCAAATTGATTGCATTGAAGTATTGAACCAATTTAATGCGTATTAATATAAATATTATTATAATAATTATAATATACAGAGTGAGTTTTATGTATAGAAACCCTCAGTTATCTCGGAAACATCTTGCATAATTTTTATAGGTTTTGGTGGGTAGGGGTTTTCTAATGCAGCCGATATTATAGTGATAATTACTTTGTTGTCAGATCTTCCGTTTTTCTGGAAATCTAATGAACTTTCTTATTTTTTTGCGTTTTGAAGTCCTTAAGAAATACTGATTATTTTTCATGTTATATTCTCTATACCTAAATCCCATAGTTTCGGAGTTATTGCTACATGTATTTAAAAAAAATTAAACAAATTATAAAAATCAATTTTTTCGGCCCGTGTAGTTATATTTTTGAATCATTGGGAAGAAAAAAGGTCTTTTGTAATTTTTCTCTTAAGTTAATGGTTTTCGAGCTCCAAACAATTTAAAACTGAAAAAAATTGAGTAATGACTGATTTTTAAGGTTCAAAAACACAAATAAAAAATATTATTTTTGAAACTGCTGAGTAGTCAAATTCAAGCTAAGCCCTTCTTCTAAGGGCTCGCTATAAAATTTTTTGGCCCGTTTTATTCTAAAACATTGGTTTTTAATAAAATTGTTAGTGAAGCGCATATGAGAGGACGGGCGATTGGGCTGCATTAACAACTAAAAAACAATATTTTAGAATGAAACAAGCTTAAATTACTTATTGGTAACTGATAAAATCAGGCTTGAATTTGAATTTGTGTACTGGATAGTTTCAAAAATAATATTTTTGATTTGTGTTTTTGAACGTTGAAAATCGTCAATATTCGATTTTTTTCAGTTTTAAATTGTGTATAACTCGAACTCGTTTAGCTTTAAAGAAAAATTACAAAAGAACTTTTTTTGTTCCCAATAGTCCAAAAGAACGTAAAATAATGTCTACCCTGGCCGAAAAAATTGATTTTTATAATTTGTTTAATTTTTTTTTTAAATAAATGTAGCAATAACTCCGAAATTATGATCTTTAGGTATAGGGAATATAACATGAAAAATAATTAATATTTCTTAAGGACTTAAAAAAGCAAAAAATAGAAAGGGTATTTCAATTGAAGTAAAAAAAATTGGATTTTTAGAAAAACGGGAGATCTGACAACCATGTAATTATCACTATAATATCGGCCTCATTAGAAAACCCCTACCCACCAAAATTTATAAAAATTGTGCTAACCGTTTCCGAGATATTTGAGGGTTTCCGTACATAAACCTCACTCTGTATATTATATTATTACACATTAATTGGTTCAATACTTCAATGCAATCAATTTGAACTTTTTATGATAAAATTAGTGAATTAGTCAGCATTTTGAATGTATATTTTGAATCTAGGTATAAAAATACGACTATATCAGTTGCAATAAATTATCAAATTAATAATATACAGTGTATCGCATTTAAAATAAAGACACCCCTAATATTTCGTCTATCAAAATATATTCAGATTTGAAATTTGACACAGTCATAAAGGTTGATGGTTCACAATTTTTAAAATAGTCAACTGAAATTTAAATTTTAAACGCGGTCTACTGCGAATCCACAAACAGAGTGAATTTTCGATATGCGATTCGGTTTCCTTCGCGTTAGAGATATCGAAAAAAATTATTTGGAAAAGCTGTTCTAAATATTATTATAAGCCCACATACCAAATCTTATGACAAAATTCACACTTTTAGTGTTTTTTAAGTTGTTGTAGTCAGGATCCCAAATCCTAAAATTGGCTGTCCCGAGATGCATCTCGAGACAGCAAAAAACGGTTTTTTCAATTTTTTCGTTCTTTCCACCTCTGCCATTCGAAAGAACGACAAAAAACACACAAAAAGATACTATTTAAAAGTTGGCCAAATGATATTTACATAACCTAAAATTTTTTTGAAAATTTCAAAATTTTTTCCTGAGCTCATTTTTTATTACAAAAATCTGAAAAAAAAAATCAGGCTGTTTTATGTTCAAAATATACATCATCTTGAATTTTTCCAGATTTTTTAAGTTAAAATTGCGCTCACAAAAAAATAAAACCTAAAAATTCTTCTTTTCTCGATTTAAGAGGTTCTAGGACATTTGGGAAGCTAAAAATTTGCATGAGGGCATAATTTTATATCCTTTATCGAAAAAATAAGTAGCGGAGCTGATCGGTGAGGGGGCATTTTTGACCATATTATCCCGCTATAGCCTTTGACCGGAGCATTTTAGCATGGCTGGTTTCTTTTTATTTAGGTAGGTGTTCCAAAGGTTATTAACAAATGATGTGTCAGCTGGCCCAAAACCGGGGATTTTAGACAAACAAAAGTAAAATATGAAAGTTGATGGACAAACGCTACAACTTAAATGTCAAATATTTATATACGTTACTCAGAACATTTAATAGACTTGCTTACTTGATTCCTACCTTTCACTCAGTAGATCCGGGTTCAAATCCTGGCGCGGAAAATTCTTTTTGTTTTTTAAATTGACATTTTATTTTGAAAAATAGTTATTTTTATAATACCACGGCATGTCCACTTGGCCAGCTAACATTTTTTGCAACGTACATCATGCAGCTGACGCTTTTTTATTACAATCTAAAATTCATAAATTATTGATTTATACTTTTTAATCTTTGCCACACTAGTCCAAGAATATTTTTTTATTACTAACTAGCTGACCCGGCAAACTTCGTACCGCCTTAAAACTAAAAAATAATGTTTGAAAGTTTAATATGTACCTAAAAATTACTAGAAAGCCAAAAAATACTAAAAAATATTGCGTACCTATACTTTTTTCTACCAAATGCATAGTTTACGATTCTATAAGGGACATAAGTAGGTGCAGACAAACATTAATTTTTATGTATTATAGAGAATAGGGAAATATTTATATTGCTATTAAAAAATGGGGGTTGGTGAGAGAAAAGTGAAAATTTAGGGTTGTATCTTTCGGTTTTACAACATATAAAATTAAGAAAAAACAGTTTGTCCAAAAAAATAACAAATAATGTCTCCCTTTCCACTTAAATTGTTGGTCTTACCAACTCAGGAACCTTCAGAGGTTCATGTACAACAAATTTGCTTATTAAGATCAATCATAATATTATGACCAAAAATGCATGGTTTGCGATTCTATAAAAGACAAACAGATTTTTTTATATTGTCTCGTATAAATAATAAAAACGTGGTATTATAAAAATGATTATTTTTCAAAATAAAATGCCAATTTAAAAAACAAAAATAATTTTCCGCTCCAGGATTTGAACCTGGATCTCCTGAGTGAAAGGTATGAGCCAAGTAAGCAAGGCTATCAAATGTTCTGAATAACGTGTATAAATATTTGACATTTAAGTTGTAACTTTTGTCCATCAACTTTCATATTTTACATTTTCTTGTCTAAAATCCCCGGTTTTGGCCCAGCTGACACATCATTTGTTAATAAACTTTGGAACACCTACCTAAATAAAAAGAAACCAGCCATGCTAAAATGCTCCGGTCAAATTTGACACTACCTCCCGGGCTATTATCACTTTGTCTCTTTTCTCGATTATTAGATTTTATTGTTAGCGTAGGAAACATAGGTTGAACTTCGCAAACTCGACACAAGTCCGGTTTTATTTTTTTCTGGTATATCAAGGAGTGCTTATTATGAGCCTTATTTTTTCTTAAAAGATTACGCCCCGGAATACCCTTTTTCATCCCTTTAACGGGGGTACTTTGTGATTTTTGCGAAACGTAGCCATTTCTGTACGTTTTTGCAAAAAAATACTTAATAGAAATATGAAGAGGACTATATTTCCTACAATTTATTCCGCGACAGCATATGTCTATCACGCACCGTTTAGCGGGGTTGGCGCCCCCAAAGTTGACAAGTTTTAAAAAAAGATGTTTTAGAAAAAAAATATTTTTCCCTAACTGTAATGGGAATCAAGAAGAAACCCTGCGGCAATTAATCACAAATAAGTGTCTGATTTTTTGGTATAAGTTTCATTTGAGGGCAATTGCCCATTTTTTAATTACAGGGTGTTAGATTTTAAAAAACCCCTTTTTATACCATCTGAACCGCCTATGCTAGCGTAAAAAAACTTTCAGCGGTTACCCACGTACAAGTGTTATTTACAAATTTGTATAATGCACCCCCATATTTTACCCGGAACCACCCAAAAAAGGAGAATTAATAAAGAGAATATGAAAAAACTGATTTTGGGCCACCACTGTGGCTTTAGGATGCAAAGAAAATAAAATATGCATAGGTCATAATGTGTAGCAGACAGTGTGTTCTATTATTTGCCATAAGTAGGTTATCAGTAAAACGACTAGGTGACGAAAAAAAAAATCAATAAGTGGAGCATGCCAAAGCATTTCTGAGGTTTACGGCGCCACTGTGCCGTAACGGTTGCTTATACAAAAAAAAATGCGTAGGACCTTATTTGTAGAGAAAATAGTGGTCTTTAATTCTTTATAAGTTCTGTTTAAAAAAAATGCATAGGTAATGAGAAAATCGTAAAAATATACTCGCCAAACTTATTTTCAGAGATAGGGGTAGTTTCCGCAGGGATGTTGCAATAACCATATATAATTATTAAAAGCCCTATTGATGATGGAGTATAAGCCCATATGGGTCCAAAAGCGAATTTTTTTTTCTTTTTCAACCCCCGCCCCGTTTTATTTTTTTGGCTACAGCGTTTGCACCAGGAAATCGCTATTGGTGTCCATGCATGGGTAATAAGAACGTACACAAAATAATATTATACAGCATTTTAATAAAGGGCATGGTGTGTGAAGGATTCCAAGAAATCCACTTTTTTTATTAATTCTCCTTTTTTTTTGAGGTATTTTCGGGAAAAAATGGGTGTGCAGTATACAAATTTGTAAATAACACTTGTACATGGGTAATCGCTGAAAGTTTTTTACGCTAGCATAAGCGGTTCAGATGGTATAAAAAGGGGTTTTTTTAAAATGTAACACCCTGTAATTCAAAAATGGGCAATTGCCCTGAAATGAAACCTATACCAAAAAATCAGCCACTTATTTGTGATCAATTGCCGCAGGGTTTCTTCTCGATTCCCATTACAGTTAGGAAAAAATATATATTTTTTTAAAAACATCTTTTTTAAAAACTTGTCAACTTTGGGGCGCCCCCCCTCTAAACGGTGGATGATATGACATATGCTATCGCGGAACAAATTGTAGAAAATATAGTCCTCTTCATATTTATATTAAGGAATTTTTTCAAAAACGTACAGGAAGGGTTATGTTTCCAAAAACCACAAATTACCCCCTTTAAAGGAATGAAAATGGATGTTCCGGGGCAAAACCTTTTAAAAAAAAGTTAGTCTCATAATAAGAACCCCTTGATATACAAGAAAAAAAAATAATTCAATATTTTAGGCGATTATACAAGTAACTGTTATCCGAAATATTCAAAACCTGAACGAAAATCGCAATCTCTCATGTTGCCGGTGACGACATCGCTATCAACAACTAATGTTTACATCCACTGCATGTCTCATGCGAATAAACTGTAGTATGTTTTAAAAGGAAGTAACCAAGAATCCTGAATAAACATTATGTACTAGTTCAACGTTAACAATCTTCAGTATAAGGAAATCTACTATCAAGGGCTAAAAAATCGTACGCCCAAATCACCAAACCCACTCAAAATCCAGCAACATATTCGACCATACTAACCTCAAAAGATCAGCAAAAAAGACGGGCCATGATAGTAGAACAGCTAAAATGAGACCACCAAAAACGTAAAAAATACCGCTGAACTAAAGTACGAACCTAGGGCACACCTGAAGATAGGCACAAATGGATCTCTTAGCATTCTTCTTCTTCAGCCAGTTTGCATCCACTCCTGGACAAAGGCCTCCCCATGAGTTGGAACTCATGGGGAACCAGGGTTGCAAAAAAACATGTTTTTTTAATTTTAAACATGTTTTTTTTGTTTTTAAATTGTATGTTTTAAACACATGTTTTTTGTTTTAAACATTTTTTTTTTGCTTTAAAAATCTTTTTGTTTTTAAAGTTTATATTTTAAACAAATAAAACTTAGAAGAAAACATTGTTTAAATCATAATTTCCTAAACACAATATTAATTGAAAGTGTTTGATCTATTATTATTATTCTACTAAATAATAGATAAGAAAACCAATTGCAAAATTAGGAGCTATTGCCTGGGGAACCCCAGACTATTTGCTATTTATAAATCCGCATTACAAGTTGGCTATTGCAATAACGTCCATTGTCAGTTATTTTGTGCTGTTTCTGGTGGTGCTTTGTGTTTTTTTTAAACATGCAAATGATTTGGTGACCCCAGCTCATTTTTTGGCAAATTTGCTTGATCATCGCTTTATTGAAAATAAACCATCCATCCATTATAAATTATCATCCAGAAGCATTTTAGATTATTATTATTACCAGGCAAAGTGTGTACCCTTTACTCCATATGTTTTCTAAACACCTATATTGCGAATGTAAAACCATTGGCATGGTGGCGTTCTAAGAAAAATATAAATAGGTATACTACAGCATTGAAACTTGCTCAACAGCTTCACACAGCTGTTGCATCGTCAGCCAATATAGAAAGACTCTTCTCATCATAAGGTTTACCATTCCAAACTACGTAATCGGCTAGGCAATGTCAAAGCTGCTAAGTTGGTTTCAATTTTTAAAGAGCTTAATTCCATCAGTGACGACGTGACTGATTTAAATTACAAGATTACTTAGGGCCGGTTGTTTGAAGGCTAATCAAGAAGTTGATTATAATCAAGTCCCCTTAACAACCATCAAATAACAAAATCCGTTGTTCGTACGTCAATCAGTTGATTGTAATCAACTATGTTATTAACATTAGGATAATTAACATAATTGATTGATTAATTAATTATTAATTATTAATTAACACATCAATTATTAACATAATTGATTAACTAATCAAATAATTGTAATCAATTATGTTTTAAGTAACCCAATCAAAGTTCATATTGACAGTAACTAAATATGACGTTGACAGTAATTAAATATTTGATAATGATCAGTTGATTCCACTTTTGATTAGCGTTCGAACAACTGGTCCTATGAGTCTGAAACAGTTTTGAGAAATTGATTAACTCTTTATTGCAAAATATTTTCAGTTTTCCAATTTTTTCTGTGTTCAGATTATTAATAAATAAATAATATATATGTTAAAAAGTTTATATAATGTATTTGAGAATTTTTTTGATGTTATATTAATAAAGAAAATGAAAAAAAGCACTTGTTTAATGTAAGTGTTTTAAACAAAAACTGTTTTAAACATAAGCAAACGTTTAAAACATGTTTAAAACAGTTAATTAAAACAAAATGTTTAAAACAAAACAACCCTGTGGGGAACTCATAGGCATTACATAGAGCATTACAAGAAACTAAATTAACTCATACCATCAATATCAAGTTTCCGTGATATGACATCTACAGGAACAACCAAAGAGCAAATTCAGGACGAACTGCTATCCTAGTGAGGAAAGGAACAAATCATACATTACAACAGACGCCAGCACTAAACAATGCAAGCAACTACAATAGAAGTCCAAATGAGATAAAGTGAAATATGGATCATTACATATGTGAGGCCAATAGATCCTTTAAACGACAACGACTTGGATGCATTCCTGAAGAAACAAGAACCGTCCATAATAACAGGTGATCTGAATTTCAGATTTTTAACTAATGATAGAGCTACAAATAGAATCGAAAGAATATTAGTTCAGAGAAATAAGATTTTTATCGTGACACATCCCCCTCCAGGCCGATACCAAATTTTTTGGGTAGTATGGACATCTATATTAATAACCTATATGTTTCCTGCAGCCGATTTGGATGATATACATAGTTATAAACAAGTGAAGATAAAAAAATGGTAAATTTTCGCTTTTTTCGTCTATTACTAAAAAGTGAAGTATTCTAAACAAATTTGAGAATAAGAAACTCATAAATCATATAAAAAACTTCAATATGGCGTTCGCTGAATATGTCTATCCTTATCTGTTGCTTAGAAAATTGCAAAATAAATCATAAATTTTGAGATTTTATAAATGTTCATAACTTATGTAAAAATTAAGTTAGAACCTTCTTATTACACGGAATTTCAAAAAATTTCAAAGCAATTGGTCAAATAGTTTAAAAGTTATTTAATTTGTTTATCCCAAATTCATTTTTTTTGCAACATTATAAGTCAGAAAATTATGAGGTTACAGTAATACTTCGGACAGTTTATGAAAGAAGAACATTTATACTATTAACTTAATTAAAAAAAATGACAAAAGGTAATTTTAAACAGTGTAAAATTATTTTTTCTACGAGCGTGCAAAAAAGTCTACTTTCACGCACGCATTTTAGTTTAGAAAGTTTCACTTTTCCGCACGCGTGTTACTTTTCCGCGCGCGTGTTACTTTTCCGCACGCGGTTTTTACTTTTCCGCACGCGTGTTAATTTAGATATGTTAATATGGCCTTAAAGTAATTATAATACATGCAATAAACTAATATTTAGATATTATTTACTAATTTATTTCAAATATATCTTATTGTGTTAATGTTTTAATGAAATTAACGCGACAATTCGATGAAATAAAATTATTTTGACATAATATTCGAAAGTCAAATCGCTAGACAATAACAGTCGTTTTGAATCATCGTCATGGAAACCAAGATCGTCGTCATGCTAACTAATTATATTGAAAGTTTGGTTTTGACAAGCTTGTCAAAGAATTAATTTGTGTATGTATTTTCACTAGTAATACCACTAGAGGTCAAATTATTTCCGGAAATTTTTTTGAGATCATGAATATTTTGAAAATTTCCCGAGTCGCAGACGAGGGAAATTTTCTAAAAATATTCATGATCAAAAAAAAATTTCCGGATATTAATTTGACTTCGCGTGGTATTCGGTAAGAAAATTCCACACCAAATTTGCATTTGAAAATCCAAAGCTGCATGAACAGATTAATAGCGCGCCATAGCTTTGTCAGCAATTATTTAGGCTTTCAAATTCGTAATTTCTACTCATTGTAGTTGCATGGGAATACCATTTCAAGATAGAAAATAGTATATTCTTCAATTTTACATAAGTTTTGAGTAACTACAAGTGATAGAAAATGAATCAAAACTAAATTATGTAAACAAATAAAAACCAGTCTGTCAAAAATGTTCTGTTATTGTAAACGTCAAAAAATTCCCACTATAATTCGCTGTTGGGTACCCCACGAGCAAAAAATTTCCGATGAAATACCTCTGTTGCCATGGTGATCTGTCAAAATAACGTATTTTGATTGGTTCAAAATTACAGGTGTGGAATTTTCATATTAATTAAATTAATTGATTAAGATTTGGTAATTTTTTAAAGACTCTTAGAAAAAATATTGTTCCTAACTCTTGCAGAAAGTCTCTTTTCCGCACTCGACTGCTTGCCGAACTCCCGCTTCGCGTCGTTCGGCAAACTGCAGTCGCGTGCGGAAAAGAATGACTTTCTGCACTTGTTAGGAAAATAACTATTGCAAAAACATGTCGATTTTTTGCTTACTTATAATACGCCAGTCAATGGGAGCAAAAATCGGATATTACCTCCGGATTCTATCCTACTGCATGGATTTTAATGAAATTTTGGGAATAGCCTCTACTTTTCTCCTAATTCAAAGTCTACCCTATGCCGATGTGTGCTTTTATCTTGGGGGTGGTTCCCTCCCCTTCTTGAGGGTAGAAAATTTCTAGGTTAAAATAACCACAGAAGTGACTAGAGAACTTAATTATAAGCAAAAACTGTTCTAATTTTTTTTTTGAAAACTCAATATTTTTTGAGTTATTCGTGGTTGAAAATTGGCCATTTTCATGGACACCTTTTCGAACGGTTTTTTGCAAATATCCTTAAAACTATGCATTTAACTAAAAAAACTATATAAAACATTTTTGTAGCTTATAAAAAACCAAGGAGACTAGTTCCTTCATAAATCTTCTAGTTATAATATAAAAAGAGATATATGGTAGGTGAAAATAGTTTGTTTTTTGGTGCATGCTCAAATCGTTGTATTCAACTTGAAATAACAGACAAACGGTCGATTTTAGGTGTATAATGTTAAGAACACCTTTTGTAGTGCTTAAAAAAATTGATGATTAATGTATTTTAAGAAAAAATAAGAAGTATATTTTTAACCTCTCATCCACCAGAATTTTACTGCATCATTTTACTTCTACAATACCTTTTATTATAGTATTATGGACGGGTACAAAAAGTTGAACGGGTTTAAAATGAATGGTTTTTGAAAAAAAATAAGATTAATGTATAGAGCGCATTTTTAGATTTCCTTAAAAATCTTCCTTTTCTACATGTAACTTGAAAATGATAAGGAGATACAATAATGAAACATAAAACAAAATTTTTATTCAACAAAATCCTACATTTTTGTGTGGTACCTTTTTTCGTATCTCTATCATTTTCGAGTTACATGGAGAAAAAGAAAGATTCTTAAGAAAATTTAAAAATGCGCTCTATAATTTGATTTTTATTTTTTTCAAAGACTATTCATTTTAAACCCGTCCAACTTTTTGAACATAGAAATAACACTATAATAAAAAGTATTGTAGAAGTAAAACGATGCATTTAAATTCTGATGGATGAGGGGTTAAATGTACTTCACATTTTTTTTAATTCCATTAGTCATCAATTTTTTTTGCAGCATATCTCGCTTACTTTGAATGTAATCGACATTTAATGTTGCTCATTCTAAAGGTCTTTTCAATCACTACAAAAGGTATTTGTAGCATTATACAACTAAAATCGACCGTTTCTCTTTTATTTCAAGTTGAATACACCGATTTCGGCATGCACAAAAAAACAAATTCTTCTTACCTACCAATCTCTTTTTGTATTATAACTAGAAGATATTATATGAAGGAACGAATCTCTTTGTTTTTTTTTATAAGCTACAAAAATGTTTTGTATAGTTTTTTTCGGTAGATGCATAGATTTTAAGGTATTCGCAAAAAACCGCCCGAAAAGGTGTCATTTTTCAAAGAAAACGGCCAAATTTCAACCACGAACAACTCAAAAATTATTGAGTTTTCAAAAAAAATTGTTGAAAAGTTTTTGCTTAGAATTAGGTTCTCTAGTCATTTCCGTGGTTATTTTAACCAAAACATTTTACACCCCCGAGAAGAGGTGGGAACCACCTCCAAGATAAAAGCGCACATCTACATAGGGTAGACTTTGTTTTTGAGCTATTCTCTACTTATTGTGAAAATATCAATAGTCCAGGGCGCATCTGTTTTGAGATGGACGTTGAGAGGTGACTCAAATTTTTTTGCAGAAATTACTTGAAAATAACTCAAATAATAATATTTGAGTTATCCTCCCACTCAAAATGGTCCGGAACATTGTTTAAATAATCAAAATGTCAAAATATGAAGGAAAAATTCGATTTTTTTATTGGCTTTTTGGTTATAACTTTAAAACTATTCATTTCTGAGAAAAGTTGTACTGACATAAAAGTTGTGTAATTAAATTTCCTACAATATAGAATTGGTTAAAAATTTAAAAAATAGTCACCCTTGTTGCAAAATAGCAATAATTGCGAAAAAAACTATACAAAAACAAGTATTCGCATTTTACGTTTTTCAACTATTTATGCTACTCTTAGGACCTTCATATTTTACCCAGAAAAACTTTATGATATAGTAAAACAACTCTGCAAATTTCATTAAGATCGGTTCAATAGATTTTGCAAAATAAATTTTGCAATCCAGCTTTCGCAAAAAAAATCATTTTTTTGAAGTTATACTTCTTTAGGCGCGATTGAGATTGAGGGTGAATTTATATTAATCTGCGCGTATGCGCACACCGACAGTATGGTATTAGTCGTTATACGGGCTCTGATTGGGTGTTGAAATGTTCTGTCAATAATAAATAATTGTTCAATATGAAGGTAAACAAATGTTGTATAATATATTAGTTTTATTGTTGTGAGGACAGAAACAAAAAAGTTTATAATTTTAGTGACTTTTAAATAGTTTTTAAAAGCAACAGGTACGTAATAATTGTAAATTTATCATAGGTACCTACCTATTTGAACCTACCAAAATACATGGTATGTAATACTTTTATTTACATAATTTGATTACCATCAAAATTTCTATCAATATTCACCTAATATATTGTTTTCTTACTCTATGTTTTGTTGTATTTTTTCAATTCTAAATCATTTCAATTCAAAATCAAAATAATTTGATTTAATTCAAAAATGTCAAAAGTTTAATCCGTTTAGTTAGTCGATCTTCGCACATAATGACACATTGTCTCCGTGGCGAAGCGTTTAAGGCGAATGAACACCAATACCAACCGCTCTGATAAGCTGGTTCAAACCCCAATAGAAACTTTTATTTTTTTATTTTTTTTTATACATTTTATGATTGTAAGTATATTTATTATATAATTTTATTTTCAGAAAATACGTATTTAGTTAAAAATGTTCCGACAATTAATGTTCAGAAATCATTTGTGGCATTTTTAATGTGTTTGTGTGTGTTTTATTCTTTTATTATTTTAATTTTTGGCACTGTTTTAATAAAAATGTTTGAGAAGTAGTAAGTATAAATTAGTTCAATATTTTAATAAAATATAAATAAAAAGTATATTAATTTCGTTTAAATCATATATAATAGAAGTATAACTTCTTACGTGCGTACAAAGTACACACACATCCTTTTTTTTAATGTTGCAGGACTGAAAATAAAGCAGATAGCAAGTTGAATTTTTTTTTATTATAGAAGTGTACTGTACCTTTCATTAGCAATTTGCAAAATTAAAATCGATCAATTACCACCGGCGTCAGGAAATGTTTTAAATAAACATTAATTTTTGGTGCTACGCGCAGGACAGCGGTGATCGATTCACACAAGTTGATTTCCACCAAAATTTCTTCCAATCTTTATCTAATATATTGTTTTCCTACTCTATATTTTGTTGTATTTTATTATTTTAATTCCACAAAAATCAAACTAATTTTATTATTGTTTGTGAAATATTGTTTAAACAATTGCATATGTTTAAAAATAATAAACTTTTATTCTCTAAGTTAAAATATATGAACAAAGAAAGTGTTTGCTAATAAAAGTATTATTTCAAAGGATATAGTATGTGTTTTTATTTTGCAATAAACAAATTTATTTATTTTTATCGAAATGTAATAAAAATTAAAATGTATCAATCATTATCAAAGGTCATTGGAATGCCCAATCATAGCAAATTATTATCCGCTGTATTGCGCGTAGCACCAATAATTAATGTTTATTTAAAAAAAATCCTGACGCCGTAGTAGTTAAACGATTTTAATTTTGAAAAATTGCAAATGAAAGGTACAGTACACTTCTACACGCAAAAAAAATTTCAACTTGCTATCTGCTTTATTTTCAGTCCTGTAACATTTTGAAAAAAATGAACTTTTTTTTTGCGAAAGCTGGAATGCAAAATTTATTTTGCAAAATTTATTGAACAGATTTTAATGAAATTTACAGTATTGTTTTACTGTGCCGTAAAGTTACTTTGGGTTTCTGGATGCAAGCAAAGCCTTCTACAAAGTGTAGCCTACTAGAAAACCTTGATTTGATATATTTTTAAATCGATAAAATGGAGAAAATCTTTCAAACCCAGAAAAAAACAGTTACTCATATTTTTGAAGGTGGCGCACCTTACGGAAAAATCTGGAAATCATAAATATATTTTTTGATAAAATACACAAAATAAAAAAATTAGACCTGCGTCCATTTCCAAAACAAAGTTATACGCTTTTTTCCGAAAAAAAAAAATTATTCTTAGGTTATGTATACCTACTAACCTACGCGTCCATAAAAAAATACCCAAGTTTTGTAAAAGCCTTGAGGGGAAAGGCGCAAAATGTTGCCTGTCAACATTTTCAATGTGTTTTAGATGTAATCATTTTTTTTTCGAATCTTGAGAAAACTAATAAAAATTTTTGAAAAATTTAAACGCAGAATGAAATATTACATTATTAAAGAGGACCGAAAGTCCCTGAAAACTTCTATATTGTTTATTTTAATAAGTTACAGGGTGAAAACAAAAGAGAAAATTTAGTGTGATTTTTATTGCCAATATTTCATTCACAATCTGCGTTTAAATTTTAAAAAAATACGTATTAGTTTTCTCAGGATTCGAAAAAAAAAATGAATACATTTAAAACACATTGAAAATTTTGACAGGCGACATTTTGCGCCTTTTCCCTTAGCTAAATATGCGTGTGCATTCTTTTGAAATGTTTAAATTAATTGCAATATTTGTATTGCAATCAATTTTTAACACATAAAACGTAACAAAAATTAACAATTTATTCAGGTTGTGTCAATCTCAAAAAATATGGTTTTTGGGGGATTAAAGGTGTTTCGCCCAATTTTTGCATGTCTTAAGGACTCAGTAACTTCAAATTATATATAACCTATAAAAAACTTGATTTGATCCATTTTGAAATGGATAAAATCCCTCAAAACCCCTAAAAACCTTTCTTTTCGTGTTTTTGAAGATGAGACAGCTTACGGAAAAATCTGAAAAAAGTCAGAAATATATTTTTGATGAAATACACAAAATAAAAAATAGACCTGCAGCCGTCTCAAAATAAAATGTTATAGGCTTTTACATTAGGTTATGTACACTCTACACCTACGGTTATAAAAAAATACACAAGTTTTGTAAAAGTCTATGGGTGTGAATTTTTAAAAAAAATTAAATTAATTGCATCCCACCGAAAGAAATATATAAAAAATTACGTAATTGATGGCACAGGGAGGAAGGTGGTGGGCTAAATTGCGCTGAATCTTATAGGTCTGGATCCCGCATAAGAAAAAAAAGTTGATTAATAGCAAGCTGAAAATTTGTAATAGCCTAACGGTGTCTAGTCGGACAACCTTTGATATATGGGAACATTGGAACAGGGGAAGTTTTAATGGTGGAACAGGTTAAAAATTTGGAACGTCAGACTACGAAAACGTCAGATGTATTTTGTCGGACAGAACTTCCAATTGATTTGTTGCGCTTTCATTAAACTCTCATGCAAAAATCAGACTGGTGTTTATCACCAACTGGGCATTTTAATGAGTGGAACACGAAGAACATGTCAAATGACAGGAATCATGTTTGGTTAGCAATAGCAGTCTGATATTTGAATGAGAGTTTAATAAAAGGGTAACAAATCAATTGGAAGTTTTGTCCGACAAAATACATCATACATCTGACGTTTTCGTAGTCTGACGTTCCAAATTTTTAACCTGTTCCACAATTAAAACTGTTCCAGTTTTTCCCCTGTTCCAGTGTTCCCATACATCAAAGTTTGTCCGACTAGCACCGTTAAGCTATTAACAAATTTTCAGCTTGCTATTAATCAACTTTTTTTTGGTACGCGGGATCCAGACCTATTATTTTTTAATCACATAGAACGTAAAAAAAATTAAAAAATTGAATTCTAGAATTGAGGGAATTTTGCCTAACATGGGTTACCATTTAATTTGATTGATTTTATACGAATGTTGTGGGTGGGGTCCAAATTCACATCAAACAAAAATATCCTAACAATACGCACGCAAGTTTAAAACAAAATTCAAAAGTATGCGTGCTTTATCATAATTTTCGGTCAAAAAAAGAAATTATAAATAAGAAAAAATCCAAAGTACCTGCTACTAAGTTGGTTAACAATATTTGAATCGTTACTAATGTTATTGAACATCATGAAAATCTCACGTGTTTTTGAAGAAATCGAAGTCAGATGCAATAGAAGCGTTACTTTAACTGTAGTTTCTAGTTCGAGAAGAGCTTCAAGACTGAGACTGTGCGGGGTGAGCTCTAAACTGTGACCCAATAGGTAATAAGGGGCGCCCTGAGTATATACAGAAATGCACACAAAATACACATAAAGACATGCATTTCAACATTATGCTCAATCAACAAGTCACCACATGATGATTGTCATTCATCACACCTTGGCGAATCATACGATCCATTGATACAGGGGATATGTGACTAATATGATTGCTATGTTAGTTCATTTTATGACACATTTCTTTGAAACAATAAAATAAATGAGCACTTGATAAGCATTCAACAATTTTTAACATTTGTATAAATACGCCAGTCAATGGGAGCAAAAATAGGATATTACCTCCGAATTCTATCCTACCGCATGTATTTTAATGAAATTTTGGGAATAGCCTCTACTTATCTCCTAATTCAAAGTCTACCCTAGAAAATTTCTTGGTTACAATAACCACGGAAGTGGCTAGAGAACTTAGTTGTAAGCAAAAACTGTTCTATAATTTTTTTTGAAAACTCAATATTTTTTGAGTTATTCGTGGTTGAAAATTGGCCATTTTCATTGAAACATAACACCTTTTCGAACGGTTTTTTGCAAATATCTTAAAAACTATGCATCTAACTAAAAAAACTATATAAAACATTTTTGAAGCTTATAAAAAACCAAAGAGACTAGTTCCTTCATAAATCTTCTAGTTATAATATAAAAAGAGATATGGTAGGTGAAAATAGTTTGTTTTTTTGGTGCGTGCTCAAATCGTTGTATTTAACTTGAAATAACAGACAAACGGTCGATTTTAGGTGTATAATGTTACCAACACCTTTTGTAGTGCTTAAAAAGATCTTTAAAATGAGCAATATTAAAGGTATATTGCATTCAAACTAAGCGAGATATGCTGAAAAAAAATTGATGATTAATGTATTTTAAGAAAAAATGAGAAGTATATTTATCCTCTCATCCATCAGAATTTTAATGCATCATTTTACTTCTACAATACCTTTTATTATAGTATTATGGACGGGTTTAAAATGAATGGTTTTTGAAAAAAAAATAAGATAAATTTATAGAGCGGGTTTTTTAAATTTCCTTAAAAATCTTCTTTTTCCACATGTAACTTAAAAATAATAAGAGATACAATAATGAAACACAACACAACATTTTTATTCAACAAAATCCTACATTTTTGCGTGGTACCTTTTTTCGTATCTCCTATCATTTTCGAGTTACATGGAGAAAAAGGAAGATTCTTAAGAAAATTTAAAAATGCGCTCTATAATTTGATCTTATTTTTTTCAAAAACACTCAAAAAAATTTAGTTCGTAATATTGATTAACAGTGATTATTGAATAGTATTTCGTTGCAACAACAATTTAATTTGTTGTTTCAACGAACTTTTAGACATTGACGAATGTATTTCATTATTGTCACAATGATTGAATAATAATTGTGAAAATAAGTAGAGTACATGAATCAATAACACTCAATTTATTCAGTCAATAACTTAGTTTCGTATATTTAATAAATAATGTTAATTGTGGCAGCAACTCACTTTCTTGATTTCGTACATGACAAGCAATTACCTTGGTTTATCGTGACAACGTACAGATTTCATTAAAACAATGTACAAATGTTGTTAATATAGAGTAATATATGATTATTGTATAGATGTAAACTGATTGTTGTGACAACAAATGCATTAATCAATCTACTACTGCGTTTAATACCCACAATCAATGCGTTAATTGTGACAATAATCGTAGTTGTTGAGACAATAAATGTTTTGCTTGACCATTTGAAATGTAACGGATTTTCCTTATCGTGATACCCCTAGCTTCTCTGTATTTAAAAAAGTTTAAAAAGAATTATTTGTTAAACAATGCTGTTACCTCTACCCAAGTGCCGAATAATAATTTCATTTCGTTTCCAAGTGTAGTCCGTAGTAGAAGGAAGTTTTCGTGTGTCTCTTATCGTGAAATATTTTGAAAATTTAAACGCAGAATAAAATATTACAGTATTATCGAGGGTCTGAAATCCCTGAGAACTTCTATAATGATTATTTTAATAAGTCACAGGGGTGAAAAAGAGAAAATTTAGTATGATTTTTAATTTCAAATATACCACTCAAAAGAAACTTATTGTTTATTCTAAGTGACTTGCTGCCCTCGGTAATAATGTAATCTTTTATTCTGCGTTTAAATTTTTCAAAAATACTTATTAGTTTTCTCAGGATTCCAAAAAAAAAGAATGCGTTTAAAAAGAATTCGATCGAAATTTTGCACCTGCGCTCTCAAAAAGTATTAAAGTGTTATACATTTTTGGAATCACTATTTCAAACGCTTTTAAATGAGCTGTCACATGACGTACTTTCCCATTTAAAAAAATCAAAGTTACGCCTGTCACCTGAAGAGGGGTCGTGTAAAGTTCGAAACATTGATGTTATAATATACTTTAATTATTTTAAAAATCGACCTGTCCGAGCGTTTTGCTTATGTGCTAAAAATAAATAAGTTAATAAGGGGTGGGGGGAGTGTAACACTTATTCCAGCGCACTGTATACGTGAAATCATATGAGAAATCACACAGTGTGAAGTCCATTAGGTTAAGGACAAAAAAGGGGGATTTAAAAAATTATTATTAATCAATTAATATCATACATTGGGCTAATGCATTCAGTAATTATTAATATAAAATACGTTCATAGTAGGAATGAACGAAACTGATTGTAAGAATGAATATAATTGCTTGTAAGAAAAACCGTATTTATTGTGGGAATGAACGGAATTAATTGTAACAATAAACGGAAATAATTGTAGAAATAAACGAAATACGTTAGGAGAAATAACACTGTTATTGACACAACGAATAGTCTTCGTCGGTCAGTTAACGACGTTGTTGTTTCAATAAATAGTGTTCGTTGACTCAGTGAACAGAGTTCGTAATATCAATAAATAATGTTCGTTGACTCAGTGAACAGAGTTCGTAATACCAATAAAGTGATATTATGGTATACAGTGGAACCCCGATAAGTCGGCCCCGATAACCCGGAAGTCCGGCTAACCCGGACCGATTTTCATCAGATAAACATTTTGATTTTCAATATTTTGTATTTTTCAATTTAATTGTGGCTTATTTCCAATCAAAATAGTTAATTATCAGACAAACCTTTCAACAATAAAAATGTATGTATTATAATATTTGAGAGATAATGTGTACTTATGTGTGTAATTTTAACTATACGATATTAAAAATGACTCATAGCACACGCCGCAGAAACAACAGCCACCTGTCTGTAGTATCTATTCCTTTTTATTTCAAACTGTCAGCATTGTTTAGGAAAGACTATTTAAAAAATTCTTTTATAAACAATGGTCTTTAGTATTGTGTGTCTTGTATTGTTCGCTTCCATTTGCTTACGTTTGGGTTTGGTGTTTTTTTTTAGTAATTTTAATGAGTAGGTAATACTGTGCATATTTATAAATATATTTCATGTTATTTCAATTCTAACGGAGTTTATCTGTAAGTATACCGTATTTTATTAATTTTTACCATATTCTCCGGCTATCTCGGATTTTCGATAACCCGGATCGGTCGCGGTCCCGATTAATCCGAGTTATCGAGGTTCCACTGTACATAATGAATGTTCATCCATTCAATAAACGTAATACATTGGCTCAACTAACGAAAATAATGAATTGATGAACATCGCTTTGTTGTTCCAATAAAACCAAGAATTGGACAAATTTTAAGTATTGCGTTTGTTGTCTGAATTAACATTTTTATTGATATTACGTACCTTTTTCGTTGAGTGAACTATCCATTTTAAACCCTCCAACTTTTTGAACATAGAAATAACACTATAATAATAAGTATTGTAGAAGGAAAACGGTGCATTTAAATTCTGATGAATGAGGGGTTAAATGTACTTCACAATTTTTTTAAATTCCATTAGTCATCAATTTTCAGCATATCTCGCTTACTTTGAATGTAATCGACATTTAATGTGACTCATTCTAAAGGTCTTTTCAATCACTACAAAAGGTATTGGTAGCATTATACAACAAAAATCGACCGGTTTTTTTTATTTCAAGTTGAATACACCGATTTCAGCATGCACCAAAAAAGCAAACTCTTCTCACCTACCATATCTCTTTTTGTAATATAACTAGAAGATATATGAAGGAACGAATCTCTTTGTTTTTTTATAAGCTACAAAAATGTTTTGTATAGCTTTTTTCGTTAGATGCATAGATTTTAAGGTATTCTCAAAAAACCGTCCGAAAAGGTGTCATTTTTCAATGAAAACGGCCAATTTTCAACCACGAATAACTCAAAAATTATTGAGTTTTCAAAAAAATTATTGAACAGTTTTTGCTTAGAATTAGGTTCTCTGCCTCTTGCGTGGTTATTTTAACTAAAAAATTTTGCACCCCCGAGAAGGGGTGGGAACCACCCCTAAGATAAAAGCGCACATCGACATAGGGTAGACTTTGTTTCTTGAGCTATTGTCTACATATTGTGAAAATATCAAGTAAATCGATGTAGTAGGATGGAATTCGGAGCCAAATAACCTCATTGACTGCCCTAAAAATGTTGTGTATATTTTTAAATCCTAGGCATTTCAATCAATGTATTATTTTTTTACAAAAATCTCGTACACGCCAATTTTAAATATGAAATTTTAAGTGCATTTTTACGTACAATTCATTACAATAAGATCTAATCTTATAAAATCCTAAAGCGACAAGTCATGCAATCTGTCCGGTACGGTTTCGACAGTAAACATTAAATGACGATTTTAAAACATTTGTAGAAGTCCAAGGAAGGCTCAAAAGGTGATGAACTTGTAAATAAAATACTAAAAACAACAATGTTATTGTCATATACACTTGAATCCAGGGTTCTTTACCCGTGCGTCATTAATACCTGGCGAGATAAAACACATACTTTTAATCTAGCACCATTCTCTTCCACGCATGAAACTAAAGACAAACCAGCTACCACCTGTTATTAAGTAAAAACACATGTTATTTTTATGAAGGCTCTAGTCTCAGTATATTCTGCTATCTGGAGATGTTGGTCCAACTCTGAATCAAATAAAAACAGAAACTGGTGACATCGACAGCAGTTATTTGACTGAATTCTTTTTCTTGGAAGAGATTTCTTTATCGAAAACTTTTCATCCTATGTAGGTCGTTATCTCCATCATTTCCTCATCGTCATTAGAATCACTGGTAATCGCATCCCTTTTTTTTATAATGGGTTCTATGTGAAATAGATGTTTTTATAATGTTTTTTTCTCCATGTGAATGTCTGAGCTATCATCAATGGGTTCCGCATCTAAGCAGTTGTCCACACAGTTTTCATATTCTTCTAAAAGTAATAACATTTATTAGGTTTGAATAATTACAAACTTCGCAGTCAGACTCAGTAACAGTTTGTTCATTTTACTCACCAGAATTATAAGCTCCCGCCAACTCCAAATTTGTCTTGATTTTGAAGAAAAAGATGTCGCCATTGTCAAAATGCGTTTTCAATACTCTTTGAATTCTCACACGCTCTTTTCACTACACTTCCGCAGGCACAAATAAAATTCCGATAATAAAATATTACGATTTATACAAGTGGATAATTCCAAATTGTTATTTCAGGTATCAGTAAAAATAAATCCATCTTTCTTTATTCAAAAATATATAGGTACAATTGGCAATTAAGATTATTATTGTTTCCACCAGTGGCGCACCCAGGGGGGTTTTGGGGGTTAAAACCCCTCCCAGGGCATATAAAGGATAGTAGGAAAATGTAACTTGTCTTTAACAAACTATACACAAAAATAATGTGTATGTACTTTGTACGCACGTAAGAAGTTATACTTCTATTATATGATTTAAACGAAATTAATATACTTTTTATTTATATTTTATTTAAATATTAAACTAATTTATACTTACTACTTCTCAAACATTTTTATTAAAACAGTGCCAAAAATTAAAATAATAAAAAAATAAAACACACACAAACACATTAAAAATGCCACAAATGATTTCTGAACATTAATTGTCGGAAATTTTTTTAACTAAATACGTATTTTCTGAAAATAAAATTATATAATAAATATACTTACAATCATAAAATGTATATATAAAGAAAAATAAAAAATAAAAGTTTTTATTGGGATTCGAACCAGCTATCAGCGCGGTTGGTATATTGGGGTTCATTCGCCTTAAACGCTTCGCCACGGAGGCAATGTGTCATTATGTGCGAAGATCGACTAACCAAACGGATTAAGCTTTTGACATTTTTGAATAAAATTAAATAGGGCTTTTCATTCACAGTCATTTGTTTCGAGCTTCTGTCATGTGACATATAAAATTAATATATCTACGTCATACGTTATTGGTATCCACCATGATACAAACCGAAGACGTATGACGTAGATATATTAAGATTAGGTGACACATGACAGAAGCTCGAAACAAATGACAATCGATGAAAAGCCCTATTATTTTGATTTTGAATTGAAATGATTTAGAATTGAAAAAATACAACAAAACATAGAGTAAGAAAACAATATATTAGGTGAACATTGATAGAAATTTTGATGGTAATCAAATTATGTAAATAAAAGTATTACATATGTACTATGTATTTTGGTAGGTTCAAATAGGTAGGTACCTATGATACATTTACAATTATTACGTACCTGTTGCTTTTAAAAACTATTTAAATGCCACTACAATCATAAACTTTTTTGTTTCTGTCCTCACAACAATAAAACTAATATATTATACATTTGTTTACCTTCATATTGAACAATTATTTATTATTGACAGATCATTTCAACACAAGGCTAGAAATTTTTTTAGTGATAATTCATAGCACACTAAGGCTAAAAACCATGACCTGGCAGGCATCAGCGGTGCACGTGTATCTACCAGTGAATCGAAAAGTGCAAATTTAGGGGGTAAAATAAACTTTCTCCTGTAAGGTTTATTTTTAAGTATGTGTTTGAGTAAGTCATTTAGAAGAAATGTGTACAATGACAGGCGATTCTGAAGAGTATAAGACCTTGCCAGGCGAGGGGAAACACTGGGGGTTTTTCCTAAATTTTTTTTGCATCGAACAAATTTTTTTTAAGTTTTTTGAATCATTCCAAACAGAAAAGGTCTTTAGTGATTTTTCCCTTAAGTTAATAGTTTTTGTTATATAAGCGATTGAAAATTTTGAAAATTGCGAAATCGGCCATTTTTAACCCTAAATCGTTGGCATAAATTCATTATCTCGAGAACGGGCAAATTTCAAGAGAAATCCTCAGACAGGTCGATTTTTATTTTTAAATTAGGACTTTTTGGCATATATATATATATATATATATATATATATATATATATATATATATATATATATATATATATAGAACTGGATTCGAAATCCGATGTATTTATCGACCGTGCAAGTATATTCTATAACACTATAAAACAGTGTTGAAATTATCGGGAATTGCGGTCTGTGGCTTAGATTGAAACTACATTTAATTCTGTTGAATTTCGATATTTCGATGAGTATTTATTAATTTTTCATCTTCATCAGGAACAAACTACAAAATTAACTAACAGTTAGGTACAAACATAATATTACAATGATATAACTTACGAATTGTTGTAGGTATGTTATATAAAGCAATTTAACTTAAAGCTATGCATGTCGTTTCACGAGAACGTCGAGGGCGGCACTGAGTCAGGTATCTTTTCTCACATGTGTTAAGGGTCAAAAGTTCCAATATCGAGCCATCTGTTTAATATTCTGCTATTTTTCGAATTTTAAAACATTGCAGTAAATTTCGCTTAATCTACTTGTGTCTGATTTGTAATTAATTGAACGTTTATTACTGTTTATGTGGTAGCCACATAAACAGTAAATCTAAGCTACAGACCGCAATTCCCGATAATTTCAACACTGTTTTATAGTGTTATAGAATATATATATATATATATATATATATATATATATATATATATATATATATATATATATATATAATACTATTGACGTCATCCATCTGAGCGTGATGACGTAATCGATGATTTTTTAAATGAGAGTAGGGGTTGTGCGATAGCTCATTTGAAAGGTTATTTAATTCTCTATTCACTAATATAAACATTAAAATAATTATTTATACAGGGTGTACAAAAACATTTTTTTTATTAAATTAACTTTGATTAAATTTGACAAATAGAAGAAAAAATTTTTTTTTGTACACCCTGTATAAATAATTATGTTAATGTTTATATTATTTTTGGGTCCGGTTCTGGCATTGTTTAGAACAGTAGCATCGAAGTTACACTCGTAATAAATTGGCTATTTTTAGCGAAAACAAAGTCATTTAATTGAAGTGATTAACACCAGTGTTTAAGTGAACAAACAGGCTTCTGATTACCAAAGTAAGTTCTGAAAATTAATAGACTATTTAATTAATTTCCATATATTGTCCATTTTTACAATAAGGATATACCATTTATTTACATCTATATTTTATTTAATTCGAGAACAAAAACAAGTTCTGATAAGAACTGTCGCTGACAGGGCAAACGCCAAAATACAGAGGCGGCTCCAGAATTATTCGAAATAAAGAAAAGTGAGAAAGAAGCAAGGTAAGCTAGCTCTCGTACGGGTTGGGGCTGGATTGAGCAGGTCTTTAACACGAACTGTACGGGAGACGCGGAACTTGTGGAAACTCTCACTAAGAAGAAATGGAGGAATTTATAAAGGAACTGCGGGAAAAACTAGATAGAATGGAAGATAGAGGAATGAGAATAGAAGAGAAGTTAGATGGGATCCAAAGTGAGCTGGAACAACTAAAAAATACGAATCAGGAACTTAAAAATGAAAATGAACTTCTCAAACAAGAGCTGCATCAACATAAAAATAGAATAGAACAAATAGAAAGGGATATGAAGAGAAAAAACCTGATAATACACGGCCTTGAAGAAACAAGCGATGAGGACACACAAATACTGGTAAACAAAGTACAAGACATCATCAACAAAATGGAAATACCTTGCAAAGCCAACCAAGAGGTCACAGAAATTAGAAGAATAGGAGACAAAACTAGAAATTCTAAAAGACCAGTCCTGGTAGAGCTAAGAAGTGGGAATACAAGAACGGAAATTCTTAAAGCTACATGGAAATTAAAAGGCTCGAAATGGTTTGTTAACGAAGACTATCCAAAAACCATAATCGAACAACGCAAAACACTTATAAAACACATGAAAGAGGCAAGGATGAAAGGGTACAACGCAAAGATAAAATATAATAAGTTAATAATTAACGGAGACGAGTACGATATAGACCAGGTCAAAAGATGGAACAGCGATTCCGAAGATTTTAGAGATGATAATATGGCAGAAACTACAAAGAATAAAACTGGAACGAGAACAGTGAGTGAAAGATCACCAAACGGAGACACAGAACTAGATCCAAGAGAAAAAATAAAGAAAGTAAACGAAAATCAAACATTAAAAAACTAGAATTGGAACGGAAACACATTATGACGACAACGGCACGAAAAATGGACAAGGCAATGATACAAAAGGATATGAAAACAAGCAAGATTAGCAAAAAGAAAGAAAGAAAGGGTAATACAAAAAAGAAAAAAAGAGAGGGAGGTGTTATAAGAATAGCGTCATGGAATATAAGAACATTACTTAGAGCAGGAAAACTGGAAGAAATTACATCAGTTCTGATACAGTATAAGGTGGAAATAGCAGCACTGCAGGAAATTAGATGGAAAGGGAAAGGACAAATAGATCAACAGAATAGTACCTTCATATACTCAGGGGAAGAAAAGCAAGGACAACATGGGGTAGGATTCATAGTAATTGGAAATATGAGAGACAAAATAATGGAACTCAGACTAATAAATAAAAGAATAGCTTACCTAAGGATTGAAGCTAAACAGGCAAACATATCCCTACTAAATGTTTATGCACCGACAGAAAATGCGAAAGAGGAGGAAAAAAATCATTTCTACGACACTATGGAAGAAGAGCTAGAAAAAATACCAAAAGAAGATGTGATATTAATATTGGGCGATTTTAATGCACAAATAGGAAAGGAGGATTATATACAGCAAATAGCAGGCAAACATACAATACATGAGAAAACGAATGACAACGGGCACAGAATATGCAATATGGCGATAGGAAATAATATGTCTATCAGCAGTACAATGTTCAAGCATCAAAGAAAACACAAAGTCACATGGGTTTCTCCAGACCAAAAAACAGAGTCACAAATAGACCACATATTAATATCGAAAAGAAGACAATCAAGTATAATGGATGTGAGAAGCTACAGAGGTGCATGCGGAGACTCAGACCATTTCCTGGTGGTAGCAAAGCTGAGACAAAAGATGAAAGTAATGAGAAGACAGAAAGAGAGGAACAAGAGGTGGAATATCGAAAAATTGAAGGAAGCAAAAGAGATACAAAAGTATGAAGATGAAATAGGTAAAAGAATTGCCGCACTGAATAAGGAAAGAGATGATGTCGAAGAAATATGGGGTGATATTAAAAAAGCAATTAACCACACGGCTGAGACTACATTAGGGACGAAGCAAATTATAAGAAAGAAGGACTGGTTCAATACAGAATGTAAAGAAGCAGTTGAAGAAAAAGTAAAAGCACGAAATCAGTGGATGCGGACTCACAAAAATGAACATAGAGACATGTACGAGCAAAAAAGAAAGGCAAGCAACAAAGTAATAAGAGAACAAAAGAGAAAATTCATGGATAGTCAGTTGGAGGAAATTGAGGCGGAAAGTAAGACTCAGAACACCAAGAAATTCTACACAAAAATCAGAGAACAGAACAGAGGTTTCAAACCAAAAGTAAATGGAGTTAAAAATAAACAAGGGCAAATAGTAACAGAAGATCAATCATATATGAAAGTCTGGATGGAACACTTCAAGGAGTTACTGGCAGAAAATGAAACAGAAGAGATTACAGAAATGGAGGAAGAGTGGGAAAATAATGGAATGAAGGAGCCAACACTCGAAGAAGTAATTGAAATAATTAAAAATAACAAAAACGGAAGAGCACCCGGGAAAGATAACATAAACAGCGAACTCATAAAACTAGGAGGGAAACCGTTGCATAGGGAAATACACAAACTGATAGTAAACATCTGGAAAGAAGAAAAAATGCCAAAAGAATGGCAAACAGGCCAAATAATAACGATACATAAAAAGGGAAACCAACAAGAATGTCAAAATTACAGGGGAATAACATTACTGAGTACAGTATATAAGGTATTGTCAACAATAATACAAAGAAGATTACAGGAAGCAGCAGAGAATAAGATAGGTCAATATCAATGTGGATTCAGGAAAGGAAAATCCACAATAGATGCGATATACATTTTAAAACAAATAATGGAGAAGGCGAACGAAGCTAACATAAACTTAGAAATACTTTTCGTAGATTTTAAACAAGCTTTTGATTCCATCAAACGAAACCAACTATTGGAAATATTAAAAACGCTACAGGTACCGCTTAAATTAAGAAAACTTATAAAAATGACGATGAGCCATACCAGAGCGAGTGTAAAAACGCAAATAGGGGAAACAGAAGAGTTTGAAACAAACAAGGGAGTGAGGCAGGGTGATGGTTTATCCACAACACTATTCAACATGGCAATAGAATATATTACCAGAAAAATGAACAAAGGTACACTCAGAAATAGAGGAGGTCAAATTGTAGCATATGCCGATGACGTTGTGATAATGGCAAAGAGAAGAGATATATTAACGCAAATGGTAGAGGAACTCATTCAAGAAGGAAAAACAGTGGGTCTGAGTATTAACGAAAACAAAACAAAAATTTTAAGATTAGGGAAAAATCCTACTAATAGAGAGGTTAAAGTGGGAAGATACAAATTTGAAGAAGTAAGTAAATATAAGTACCTAGGAGTCATGCTGTCAAGTGATGGAACAAGAGAAAACGAAATAAAAGAGAAAACATTGGCAATAAATAGAGCATTCCAAGCCAACAAAAAAATGATAAAAAGCAAAATATTAACAAAAACTACTAAATTAAGGCTCTATGAAACGTTAATTAGACCGACATTAATGTATGGAGCAGAAGTGATGACAATGACCAAGACAGACGAAGAATATTTGAGAAGAACTGAGAGAAAAATAATTCGGGCAATATTAGGACCAATAAAAACAGCAGAGGGTGAATACAGGTGTCGAAGAAATAACGAAATAAATGAGGAATTGAAGGGGCAAGATATAGTCAGGAGAATAAAGAGACAAAGATTGAGATGGCTTGGGCATGTATGGAGAGCAGGAGAAGAAGCGATAATAAACATAGTGATAAAGTGGTCTCCGGCCGGAAGGAGACGAAGAGGAAGACCGAGGTCCAAATGGTTGGAAGAGGTGAAGCGAGATCTAGAGGGCATGGGTATTAGAAATGCAGAAGAAAAAGCAAGAGACAGAAGGAGCTGGAACCGGATATGTAATGCAGTTTAAGAAAGAGAAGAACGGAGGACTGATCCACCTCGAAAACATGGATCTAGAGAGCCTGTAAAGGCGGCGCTACCCGCACGGGGGTGTTTTAGCCACTATATATATATATATAATGTTTATATTACTGAATAGAGAATTAAATAACCTTTCAAATGAGCTATCACACAACCCCTACTCTTATTTAAAAAAAATCATCGATTACGTCATCACGCCCAGATGGATGACGTCACTAGTATTATATACATGCCAAAAAGTCCTAATTCAAAAATAAAAATCGACCTTTCTGAGGATTTTTCTTGAAATTTTTCCATTCTCGAGATAATGAATTTATGCAAACTCAAACGTCCTCACTTATACTACAGTGTCGCGCCCGCTTGATTAGCAATTAAAAAACAAAGGGGTTTTCGATATTTCATTGCAAAAAACTCTTCGGGATTTCATCAATCAATGTTCAAAGAATATCTACGTACCTTGGCAACATTGAAATTTTTAGATAACTGTCCGATTTAGGGTTAAAAATGGCCGATTTCGCAATTTTCAAAATTTTCAATCGCTTATATAACAAAAACTATTAACTTAAGAGAAAAATCACTAAAGACCTTTTTTGTTTGGAATGATTCAAAAAACCTAAAAAAAATTTGTTCGATGCAAAAAGAATAATTTTAGGAAAAACCCCTAATCTTTCCCCTCGCCGGGCAAGGTCTTATGCTCTTCAGAATCGCCTGTCATTGTACACATTTCTTCTAAATGACTTACTCAAACACATACTTAAATTTAAACCTTACAGGAGAAAGTTTATTTTACCCCCTAAAATTGCACTTTTCGATTCACCTGGTAGATACACATGATGCCTGCCAGGTCATGGTTTTTAGCCTTGGTGTGCTATGAATTATCACTAGACAAATTCCTAGCCTTACAGGACGACCGTTAGTCGGAGGGTTCACTAGCTCATAGACTATAACATAAAAATTTTCACCCATTTTGGTTTATTTTTATAAATATCTATTTATTAAGGCTATGGGTACATAATTCGCAAATATTTTACGTGTATCCCTACTTTTTCTGTCTTTACACGGCAAATTACGTGTAGTAAAATTCACACTGGTATGGATATATAAACATTACTAGAATGTCATTCTACTTGAAAATGTCATCATTAATTTAAAGAGATGGGTTTTGAATGTTCTTGGATAACTGTTATTTTTATAATTGCAAATTATTAATTCAGTTAATAAATGTGATAATTTTTTCACTAACTATGTATTCAGTGATTGTAATAATTTATTTGTACAACAAAGACTAATACTCAATCGAAAAAAGAGAAAAAGTGTTAAAGTAATTTTTTAATAATATATTGTTATGGAACGCTTACAATTTTGAACATCTTTAACAACAAAATACTTGGATCACAGAATATATTATCCTGATGTATTCTCTGCTTGGATCTTCCACAAATAATACACAATAAATAACTTTTTGTTAAGTTCACGTCTTAAATCAATTATTTATCAAATACATTATACGCTGTGAGCTCGTACGTAGAGGGGATATTTATAAATTCGCGGGCGCCAGTAGTTGCAAGTCTGTAAACTTTTACCGGAAATTTGACATAAATGTCAAAGTGATTAATTTAAAATTAAAATTAAAAACATTAATTATAAAAAATATTAGTTGGTCAAAGCTGTGGTATATATTTTTACCTTAAATATACTTACGTTTTAAATACTGAATTTACGTTTTTTTAATATTCCGTAATATGTAATTATAAATTATTCTATTAATCTTGGCGCCATCTACACGATAATTGTGAAAGTATCCGAAGTAAGAAATTAATATTTCATCATAGAACGTCAAAATGATTAGCAAAATCTTAAAAAAATCTATTACAATTTAATTACTTTTTAGCGTTGTAAATATTAAGCGATAACAATTAAATAATAAATTTAAAAATTACCGGTGAAAGTTGAATTAGTAATCCGCCAGGAGCGACACCAGCGAAGCTCAGAGCGTATACGCTGTGAGCTCGTACGTAGAGGGGATATTTATAAATTCGGGAGCGCCAGTAGTGACAAGTCTGTAAACGTTTACTGGAAATTTGACATAAATGTCAAAGTAATTAATTTAAAATTAAAATTAAAAACATTAATTATAAAAAATATTAGTTGGTCAAAGCTGTGGTATATATTTTTACCTTAAATATACTTACGTTTTAAATACTCAATTTACGTTTTTTAATGTTCCGTAATATGTAATTATAAATTAATCTTAGCGCCATCTACACGATAATTGTGAAAGTATCCGAAGTAAGAAATTAATATTTCATCAATAGAACGTCAAAATGATTAGCAAAATCTTAAAAAAATCTTTTACAATTTAATTACTTTTTAGCGTTGTAAATATTAAGCGATATCAATTTAATAATAAATTTAAAAATTACCGGTAAAAGTTGAATTATAATCCACTAGGAGCGACACCAGCGAAGCTCAGAGCGAATATATCAATAATATTTAATCAGTAACTTAACATATTCCCGATGCAATGTCAAATATTTAAAATTGTCACTGATTGTCAGTGTCTGACTGACAATATATGCTGACAATATTATATTCGGCTGAGTGCATTGTAAGACAAAGATAGATTTGGAAAATATTACCACGGCATTATGTTCATTTTTTTCAAATCCTGAAAAAACCAATAAATATTTTTGAAAAATTTAAACGCAGAATGAAAGACTAAATTATTACCGAGGGCCGAAAGTCCCTTAGAATAAATAAAAAGTTTATTTTGAATGATATATTTGAAATTAAAAATCACACTAAATTTTCTCTTAGTTTTTCACCCCTGTAACTTTTAAAATAAACATTATAGAAGTTCTCAGGGACTTTCGGCCCTCGCTAATAACGTGATCTTTCATTCTGCGTTTACATTTTTCAAAAATACTTATTAGTTTTCTCAGGATTCGAAAAAAATGAATCACCATTTGAATAGCATTGCAGCCGAAAATACGTACCGATCCTCTTAATAATAAAATCGTGTTCTATTACTTCCATTTAGCGCGACTATGATATTGTCAAAATATTAATCTTAGATAATGTCAAAGATTACCACTGTTGCCAAAGTTTATGATACTATCTCCCGAAGTTATATTTTGTTGCTACTGTTTACTCTTAAGAAATACTGATTATTTTTTATGTTATATTCCCTTTACCTAAATGTCATAATTTCGGAGTAAAAATTGCTACATTTATAAAAAAAATTAAACAACTTATAAAAATCAATTATTTTCGACTCGGGTAGACATTATTTTAGGCTCTTTGGATCATTAGGAGCAAAAAAGGTCTTTTGTGATTTTCCTCTAAAGTTAATGGTTTCCGAGTTATAAACAATTTAAAACTGAAAAAAATCTAAAAATGACGATTTTCTAGGTTCAAAAACACAAGTAAAAAATATTATTTTTGAAACTACGAAGTGCGTAAATTCAACATCAAACCTTATTTTATCAGTTGCCGATAATGGTAGGGGAGCAAAGTATGCTAAATGTGCAGTCACTCGAGCGCTTTGGGGACCTATTGAGTTGTGACGAGTAGGTCCTAAAACCAAAAAAAGTTAAGTAAAGTTTTCCATTTTAGTGGGCGCTTGCCATTTTTTAATTTAATTTTCCATTTCCATCAATCGTTTTTTCCGATTATAACGCCATCTATCCATAATTCGAAAAAATGTTTCGAATAAAAGTTGTTTATTTTTACGTAAGAAATCCAAATCTGCAATAAAAAATGAGGGCTCCTATTTAAGATTTTAAAGTAACCCCCCACCCCACATCCATGGGGGGTCGTATTTGGTGCCATTCGATAGATTTTTCAAAAATATTGAATAAGTGTATTTCACAGTTTTTCGATCTGATGTTCAGTTCGCGAAATATCGTGGGATTCGTATTTAAAATATTAAATTTACCCCCCACCCCTCTCCGTAGAAAGTCGTGTTTGGTATCACTCGAAAGATTTTTAAAAAATATTGGGCACATATTTTTTAGTTTTTCGGTCTGTCATTCGTTTCGCGAAATATTCGCTTTTTTCTTGTGAAACTTTGGGACTCACCCATTTCCTTACGCCCGCCTCAAATCGTCAGATTTTTAAAATATACACTCTTTTGCATGTACTTAACTTACCTTATCTTAATCTGACAATTTTGAGTTTTTTTAAGGATAGATTTTTTTTTCGGGCTCCCCTTAACGAACTCCCCTGTGTTAAGAGCCAATATATGGTAGAGGTACATCTGCAGGGTACCAGGTTTCTCCCCATATGATAATCTGACGCGCTCGAGTAACTGCAAAAATCCCCGCTTGGGCTCCCCTACCATAAGTAATTTGGTCTTATTTCATACTAAAATATTGTTTTTTAGTTGTTAATGACCGATCGCCCGTTTTCTCATATGCGCTTCATTAATAATAATAAAAAACATGCTTTAGAATGAAACGTGCCAAAAATTCTTACAGTGAGCTGATAGAAGAAGGTTTGAGCTTGAATTTAGGTACTTCGTAGTTCCAAAAATAATATTTTCTACTTGTGTTTTTGAACCTAGAAAATACGTAATTTTTTTGTTTTTTTCAGTTTTTAATTGTTTATAACTCGGAAACGATTAACTTTAGAGGAAAATTACAAAAAGATATTTTTTGTTCCCAAGGATCCGAAGACCCTAAAATTATGTCTACCCGAGCCAAAAAATTTTTATAATTTGTTTAAATTTTTTTTTTAATAAATGTAGCAATAACTCCGAAATTATAGCATTTAGGTAAAGGGAATATAACATAAAAAATAATCAGCATTTCTTAAGAGGATCGGTACGTATTTTCGGCTGCAATGCTATTCAAATGGGGATTCATTTTTTTCGAATCCTGAGAAAACTAATAAGTATTTTTGAAAAATTTAAACGCAGAATGAAAGATTACGTTATTAGCGAGGGCCGAAAGTCCCTGAGAACTTCTATAATGTTTATTTTAATAAGTTACAGGTGTGAAAAACTAAGAGAAAATTTAGTGTGATTTTTAATTTCAAATATCTCATTCAAAATAAACTTATTATTTATTCTAAGGGACTTTCGGCCCTCGGTAATAATTTAGTCTTTCATTCTGCGTTTAAATTTTTCAAAAATATTTATTGGTTTTTTCAGGATTCGAAAAAAATGAACACAATGCCGTGGTAATATTTTCCAGATCTATCTTTGTCTTACAACGCACTTAGCCGAATATAATATTGTCAGTCAGACACTGACAATCAGTGACAATTTTAAATATTTGACATTGCATCGGGAATATTTTGAGTTATTGATTAAATATTATTGATATATAGTGTATTTGATAAATAATTGATTTAAGACGTGAACTTAATAAAAAGTTATTTATTGTGTATTATTTGTGGAAGATCCAAGCAGAGAATACATCAGGATAATATATTCTGTGATCCAAGTATTTTGTTGTTAAAGATGTTCAAAATTGTAAGCGTTCCATAAGAACAATATATTATTAAAAAATCACTTTAACACTTTTCCTCTTTTCTCGATTGAGTATTAGTTTTTGTTGTACAAATAAATTATTACAATCACTGAATACATAGTTAGTGAAAAAATTATCACATTTATTAACTGAATTAATAATTTGCAATTATAAAAATAACAGTTATCCAAGAACATTCAAAACCCATCTCTTTAAATTAATGATGACATTTTCAAGTAGAATGACATTCTAGTAATGTTTACATATCCACACCAGTGTGAATTTTACTACACGTAATTTGCCGTGTAAAGACAGAAAAAGTAGGGATACACGTAAAATATTTGGGAATTATGTACCCATAGCCTTAAGGACTTCAAACCGCAAAAAATATACAGGTTGTTCCATTTGAAATAAGAAAATTCATTAGATTTCCAGAAAAACGGAAGACTTGACAACAATGTAATTATCACTATAATATCGGCCGCATTAGAAGACTCTTACCCACCAAAATCTATAATAGTACATTATATACCGCGGGACTGAAGTAGTACATTTAATCCTGAAGGTAAAGTTTATGGCCCGACCGCAGGGAGGGCCATAATTTACCTGAAGGATTAAATGTACTTCAGTCGCAAGGTATATACGATACTTTTCGTACTTCCGGTATGATTTTATTAATTATTTCAATAATTTCAATCAGTTTTTTCTCTCTTCAACTCATTTAATAAACTGTCTTTAAAATAAGTTACCATAGTAACATTGCGTTGTGACAGTTATAATTTAGAAACATTGTCATTACTAGTGTCATTGTAAAGAAACATTGTTATTGATAATTATTGGTATCATGAGTGAAGAAGGTGTATCTGATATTGATAAAAGAGCAGCCGAAGTAGGTGAAGAATTGTTACCACCGAAATCTAGAAAACTATACGAGCAGCAGTACGATGCTTTTAAAAAGTGGTGCCGCTTAAAAAATGTGAGACAACCTACTGAAAATGCGCTGTTAGTCTACTTCGATGATAAATCAAAAGCGGTTTGTGCCTCAACTCTCTGGGCACATTACTCAATGCTGAAATCGGTTATTAACATTAGAGAAGATATTGATATAAGTAAATTTCCAAAATTATTAGCTTTTTTGAAGAGAAGAAATGAGGGATTTAAGCCAAAGAAGTCAAGAATTCTCACGTCTGAGCAGGTAGATCAGTTCTTACGGGAGGCTCCGGATGATAAATATTTAATGCTTAAGGTAAACTCGTCAGTTACCTGCTGCATTAACCCAGGAAAGACTGGTCAATATGACGAACTGTCACAATATTAATTTGAATATTAACGTTAATTACCATTCTAATTAATTATATTTTTCAATAAAATATCCCTTAAATTCGTTTGTTTGTGATTTAATCGTTCCGGGAGTTTCGTCAATATTTAATCCCGGAGGGATTAAATGTGACACTTTAGTACCTGTCACAAGGGAGTGAAGTTGTCACTTTAGGCCCGGAAGTACGAAAAAATTGTTCTAGCGGTTTCTGAGAAATTAACGTGTTGCCAGACTTCTTCGCAACCCTGTATGCATAAGCAACAGGAAATGTTAATTTACACCAAATAAGTCATTAATTTAAGAAATTCTTAAGTAGTTCTAATCAATAAATATGTTACAAACGGCAGATACCAAATACCAAGTGGGGCGAAATATCGCCCCATACGTGAGCGAGTTTTTTGTGAGTTTTGTTGCACTGTGAATATTGTACTATACTATACACATTAATGTTTTTATACTGAATTATGTAGTGACGTATCCTACAGTTGAGTCCCCGACTCTTTACCCGTGCGTCATCATTTAAAGCATACGAAATAACTGGATGATAAGTCAGAAATTGAAATTTACTAAACGCAACAGCAAGTGACAGTGCTTTAAGTGACTTGCTGCTGCATTTAGTTTTCAATTTCCGACTTATTATCGACTTATTTCATATGCTTTAAATGATGACGCATGGGTAAAGATTCAGGGACTCAACTGTATACATTTTTAATGTCTTAAATTTCAATAAAGTATGACTATGATTATGCAGTGATCTTATATTTTTTTACAGGTATCCGAAAAAGATGACAACACACAACAGCTCCTTTATCAATTTAACCAACATGAAGATATCAGCCGCTAAAACAAAATGTACGACAGCATCAAGGGCACCTGTAAGATGTAAACTCAAGGTGAACGGATCAATTATCCAGCAAGAGATGAAGTTTAAATTAGTGTTGCCCAAAATCGGTCTTGGTCTTGCAGTCTTGGTCTTGTTCTTGCATTTTCGCAAGACCAAGACCAAGAACAAGACTGCTTTATTTTAGCAAGACCAAGACCAAAACTGACCGTGCAAGACTTGAGCAAGAACAAGACTAAGCCTGCGAGACTCTTGCGTCTTGCAGTTAGGATTGAGTGTCGTTTTAGGGAATATAGTAGTTCGGGTATATGCTTAGAGACTATGTCTAGAGACTATAATATGTCTTAGAGACTATAACAAAAATTTGTAAAATTGGACTTATGCGCATTATGAACAATACAAGCAATATCATCGGAACAGAGACGATGTAAATTGGTCGTAAATAACAAAATAATAGAACAAGTGATGGAAACGGAATACTTGGTAATAAAACTGTCAAGCTACGGAAAAGTGGAAGAAGAAGTACAAAAACAAGTGAACATGGCGAACAGAGCAGCAGGATGTCTCAACAACACAATCTGGGGAAACAAATACGTCACAATGGAAACGAAAACCAAGATATTATATAAATCAACAATAAGAAAGATAATGACGTACACAGCGGAAACAAGATCAGATACGGCGAAAACACAAAGACCGCTGGAAACAGCAGAAATGAAAGTCTTACGAAAAATAACAAACCAAACTCTAAGAGACAGAGTAAGAAGTGAGGAAATACGGCGAGATGTGGTATAAAAGAAAAATAATAAACAATAGAATGGAACCGACACATGCAAAGAATGACAGAAAATATATAATAGTACGAATAGCACGAGACACATCTCCAAATGGAAGAAGATCATTGGGACGACCGAGGAAAAAATGGTCAAACAATGTCAATTCAGGCTAACAACCGAAGTAAAAAAGGGATTGAGCCTATTTATAAAGGAGGAAGAAGAAGAAGAAGATGAACAATACAATAAACATACATTGACATATTTATTTGACACGTACTCAGCGGTCATAATAAATTATTACAATGTAAAAATAAAATATTTTTTAATACATGCTTTTTTAGCAGACGACGCCTTCGCTCTGAAATTAATTGTAATATTGTCTAGATTTTGAGAATAGTGATGTCCTTTCATAAAATACCTGTCTTGTGTTGTGACGCCGCCACCGACAGTAATATTATCCTATTGACTATTGAAACTTTTTAAAGATATGTCACCTAAAGCTGATAAAAAAATATAATAGGACAGCTACTCAATTGTTTTCCCTTATCAGTAGGATTCTAAATACCACATCGTAAAGACTAAACAACGTTCTGCAGAGTGTGCAATTATTATATCAATTGGTCAAACAAAATTCCTTTCTATTTAGACAGAGACATTCTTTAATATGTCAGTTATTTTTTGTTTTAACCATGTTTTAGCACATGTAATAAGGTTATTGAATGCAAATGTTTATTAAAAACAGATTGACTCCCGCGGGACATGGTAGATAACTCAGTTAGTGAGAGTATAGGCAGATATAGTTTAGATCGTGGGTTCAAACCCCACCCGATGTGAGTTGTTTAGACATTTATTAATTTGGTTGGTTTTACTACGTCTACAGGGTGAGGCAGATAAATCGCAAATACTTTTTCGGCCGTGAACATACTCAATCTCAAATACAAACCTTTGGATCGAAAGTTCCGAATGGTAGTGAGTTCGAATCTCACCAGGGTCAGGAATTTTTTCATTTATTATAAATTAATAAATGAAAATAGTTTCTGTCCTTGTGGGATCGGTACTCACCGGAGGGACCGCAGACGTTCGGATACAATTAGCGTCCCTTTGCAAAGACAATGACGTCGACTTTGCAAAGTAACGAGACACTTACTCAACACACACACTACACATTACACCTGAGTTAGTGATAAGTTATACAATTACGTGGCTAAAGGTTCTAGTTAACCAAGGCCAGAATCAGAGAAAAAAAAACTTTTTCGGAAATAGATAAATAGGTATATATTAATCTAGACTGATCCTAAAAATTACCAATAATGGTTGAGCTATCAAAATAACAACGTACTTAAGATTGTTGGTGCGATTAACAATTAAGCACAAATTATGGCAGTTAGGTATAGGGAATGCTTAAGAAATAAAAAAGTACCACAAAATATCATTTCATTACAAGACTAAAATACAGGGTGTTCCATTTTAAGAAGACTCAGAAAATACTCATTCCGAATTTCGACCAACCCTGTATACCAAATTTAATATTTAGCCATACTAATAACTTTTAACAATAGTAGACTATATTAAAAATCATTTGAACATAAGTAAAGTTTTTGATGTCAAATAACTACAATTCTACAGGGTGTGAAAGTTGCTACGAAATTAATACGAAAACGTAATTATCTTTTAAACTACCCTATATAACATTACAAAACCTCATATTTTTAGAAAGAAGATATGGAAGTGAATTCAGAAATGTAAAAATATACAGGGTATCCCATTTAAAAAAAAAACGAAGTTATAAGCAACTTCCGCTATAACTGCAAGTAGGAAATAGATAAAAATATTTTCATTAAATAGATCACTCTTCAACAGGGGCGTCATTTGAAATTTTAATTGGGCGGAGGGGCAAGCATTATATATATATACAATACATTATTATGTATGATGTAATAATGAAAATTGATGTATTTTTTGTAAATTTAAGTCATTTTCAGGGTCAGGGGGGGGGCAAATGCCCCCCTGACCCTATCGAATGACGCCCCTGCTCTTCAAAACCCCTTAATTCCAATTTTCATGATTCTGTTGTCTTTAGTTCTCGAGATATTTCTAATAGGAAGTTTATCTGCCCGCCCTGTATGTTAAGTCAAGTTGAAAATGTATCTATACTGTTACGTTTTTGTAAAATCTAAAGTAACGCTAATAAATAGCAATATGCTAGTGGGTAACTGCGAGACTTGCAAGACTCTTGCTGCAAGACCAAGACCGGGAGTGCAATACCAAGAACAAGACCAAGACCACGTGTATTGGTGCAAGACCAAGACTCTCTAAGTCTCGTCTTGGTCTTGCATTTGGGCAACACTAGTTTAAATACTTAGGTATAGAAACTATCAGGCTATGATGACTTTTAACCCATTCGTTGCCCATGGAAGATGATGGAACTTGGCTAGGAGCCATTTTGTTGTAACAACACCTGGCTGAAGTAACAATATCACTCGCTGGCATGTAAATGGCACCTGACTGACTGGCACATGATCGACTGCGAATGGAATAAGCAGATTTAAGAGAACAAACAATGAGAGCAACAAGTAGACCCGAATCAACAAAAACCTTAAGATTACTTGAAACTCATGAAATGAAGATATTTCGTGACATATCTAAAAAGACTCTTCTAGGCAGAGAAACAAATGAAATCACAAGGAATACTTGTGGTTTACTATTTTATTTGGGAATAAGCCACAATTTGAGTTTGAAATTCAATTTATTTGTTCTAAAGCTATTTTCCTCTGGGATCTTATCAGTGGCGGCCGGTCAGGGTCGGCAGTGCCGACCCACACATTTATATAGATAGATTTTTTTAATATTTGTATCTGTTAAGTAAAAAAAATCTGTCAGATAATACAGACTAAATTTTATTCACGGTTTTTAAAAGGATTTGATCAATCCGAGCGTTAAGTGATCCCTGCGCATAACAGACTTCTCAAAAAATGAATGATCCGAGCCATTCATCTCACTTTTCGGCTAGCCGTACCCAACTCATCCGTAGCTTGACGATTTACACGTAAAACTCAACGAAATAACAAGTCGATGAGCAAGCGAACATACATTCTCTCCGTAGGCATTAAGCGGCAGGTACGGCATATTTAAATCTGCCGGTCGGTGTTTCATTTGGCATCGCCAGATCGCAACGGCAGAAATTGTCAAAAATAATCACGCCGTTTTACGTCGTTTAATTGATATTGTAATTTTTTTAAGTTGTCAGGAATTATCATTTAGTGGACATGATGGATCGACGCATTTGTTAAAAATCAAAGTAATTATAGAGAAAATAATGAAATTGTTTTAGAAATATTTACTTTCTGATTCGAAGTGTATTCGTAATACAGAATGAACTAATACATATAATCAAATAGATACATTTTGAATAACGTTATTGAATCTGAAATTTAGAAAACCATTTGCTTTTCGCTGGAAGTAGATGAAACTTCCGATTATCATGTCATTCACAATTATCAATTATTGTTGTTCGATACGCGTTACGTGGTAATATTTATGAGAGGTTTTTAGGGTTTAGAGACGTGAGTAAAAGCAATAAGACAGAATATATTTTTGGTGTTTTAAAGAACAGATTAAAATTTTTTGATGTCAAAAATAAATTGGTAGGGCAAACTGGGGCAATCTTATGACGGCGTTGCTGTGATGTGTGGTGAATTGAATGGTCTCCGGTCAAAAGTTAAAACTACATATTGCATCACAAGCTTTATTTACTCACTATTATGCGCATATAATGAATTTAGTTTGGCATGATACGTGTAAAAAATAAAGAATATCGTCTTTTCTTGCCAGTTTAGCTCACCTAAACGGATTACTGCTTTAGAACAAATTTGTTTCGAAAAAAAAAGCGAACAGTTTGTCAGACGCGATGAAATTTTAAATTTCGGTTAGTTTTATCTAAGCAGATTATCTCTGGTAGTTTTAGTATCTGTAGCAGATTTTCGTGAACAGCTTTTGGAAGTTTTTGATTTTATTATCGAAGGCGACGATTTTGAAATTGGCGATACCTCGATCCGTGAAGCAATCGGTTTGAGAACTTTATTAAATAATTACTCTTTTAATATTCTTTTAAATATTTTTAAGACAGAGTTTGCCCAAGATATTCATTATTGTTCAAAATCAGGCAACTGACATTATTTATTCAAAAAATAGAATACGAAAGCTGGTGCAAAATCTCAGAGATTTTCGTAATAATAGTAGTTTCCAATATATAAGCAGTGACATTTTGGATTGGCTTGATATTTCCGAACCATCCCAAAAAAGACAATAACATGATACATATCTCGAAAAACGAGTAGGTATATCTTGAAATTTTGGATACCTACTAATATATGCAAATAGATACTCGTTTTTCGAATTTTGAAGATTTGCAAATTTTTGACCTCTTTGACGATTCAAAATTTAAAAGTTACCTTCGCCAAAGAATTTCCAAGATATTTATTATAACAAGTTAGGTACTTAAAAATTATGCCGATCCAAATATTTTCAGAAAGTGGGATAAGTTACAAAATATGTACGTATAATTCTATGTAGTAAGTACTGCAATTCATTATAACAAACTGTTCATCAATTTTCTTATCACCACTACCACCAATTTCTGCCTCAAATAAACGGGATTTATCTTGTCTCAAAAGAATCAACACGTTCTATTGTCGAAACACCATGAAACAAGAGAGAATGAATAAAAAAAAAACAACAAAATCTCCTATGATGATTTAAGCCTTTTAGTTTGATGGTATACCTATATGAGGAGACAAAAAAACCTTGCCGACCCTGTCTACAAGGCCACGAGCCGCCACTGGATCTTATGCTATGCAGTTTACTATTTTATTTGGAAATAAGCCACAATTTGAGTTTGAAATTCAATTTATTTGATGTTTCAACTTCCACTTCGGAAATTGATAGTAAAATAAATTGAAGAAGACAATATTTATAGTTGGGTGCTAAACAAGAAAAAAAAATGGAATAAACATATTAGCCGAATGGAATAAGGAAGAGTGGCGAGAAGCGCTCAAGATAAATAGCCAGCATGATGGAGAATTGTAGGCTGTCGGCCATCTCTTTAAATAAAATGAATAGAAAGAAAATACTACTATCAGTAAGTCAAGGACATATCAAGGATACTTCATTTATATTTTAAGAGAACATACATATAAAATCATAGTTTGGTGTCAACACTGAGACTAAACTAAATGTAAGACCAAATACTTACCATGTCGGGATTCGGGATAGTATCATATTTTTCCTGGTTTTTCTCATTATTTACTATTAACAGGATAATTTCACTGTCATCATTGCATGTGGTTGTATTTAAGAAAAATCACATGCGATGATTTTTCTGATGGGTATTCTCAAGTTAAAGTTGATTTCGTGTTATCAAATGAACTGTCTTCCGATAAAGCTGTCCCAGCAATGCAACTCAATAATATTGACAATATCATTTTAAAGCCACCTACTTTAAAATATATAATATATGTCTAAATTGTCAATATAAATGAGTCAGATAATAGTTATTTATGTACCAAGTCAGTAAAGTTACTCTTTATCGAACGAGTCTGATATTATGAGCAGAGCGAGAGTAGCGAGCGAGGTGAATAAAAGACGAGTTTGATAAAGAGTCTTTACTGACGTGGTGCATACAAAATTTTATCGACAAAAATTTGATATCGGTTTTAACACTTACGTACTACTTACAATTTACGAACTTTTTAAATTTTAGACGTCATAATAATTTCATGACAGTGATGTCAGATAACTTTTGCAAGATGGCCGCTTTCGATTTTTAATCAATAGTTATCAATATTGAATGATTACTAAATCGGTAAAGTTTTAATTTATTTTATATGAATATAATTACAAAATACTACAGAATTTAACTTTTTGACACCAATTTAATTGATAATATCGCAAATGGTGTACAATATTTTTAATAATTAAAGTAAATAAATTTTAAGATCACTTAAATACTCGCCATTCGATTACTGCCATCGACCACTTACATTCAATCTCGGTTAATTTGATTAATCGCTGCAGGTAAAGTAAAATTCTTCTTGCAGTACAATAAAGTGTTACTTTACTGCCGCAAATGAGGGCAAATGAGTACAATAATGAATGACTTTAGTGACGGTTGGCGATAAAATTAAATTATATTAGAAGAATTTTTTACAAAGTAACAAAAACAATTTTTTTTAATACATGAAGTTTTGTATTTTGAGAGCAATTTTCAAAATATCATTAACATACTGTATATTCAACCACTGGAGTGCTAATATTTGAATTTTACAGATCTATTTAAATAACTCATGATATAATTTTTTAACAAAATAGTGAATAAGACAATTTCTTCTAAGCAATTGCAAAAACAACATAAATAATGTTATAGAGTAGGATCTCAGGGCTGCCAGTTGTTCCTTATTTTCTCAGAAGTAAAATGTATAGAATACTGTATTATTAGTATACTGTATGTGTATGCTTACCTGTTAGTTTGGCTGATGGCCAATTCATAGGTACCAGATGATAATGGTAGGTAAAAACATTCCTAACTTTTCTTATCGTCTCATGTTTGATTTTTATATATCGACACCAATTCCAAAGTAGGTATAACAAGTCAAAAATCATTATTTACAAGAAAACAGTTTAACAACTTGAATTGTTACACTTTAGAACTAAAATAATTTCCGTTTTATGGCAAAATATATGTATGACATCTTCACAGAACGTTATTCTAGAGTTGTTACTCTCTGGAACTCATAAATATTGGTCATTCGAGCACTTTGCAATACATAACTGCAAATCACTCAAATTCAGATTTTTTACTCTTTGGAAATGGTGTATCGATATGATACTCAGGGAACTAATCCAATATTTTTTGTAAGCAGCCTGACCAAACAGAAGGGCCCCAAACATTCTGACAGACACATACAAAGGTTCGTTATAAATATGTATACAAGGGAACTTACTTTTCTTAAAGTCTCAGTGCTTTTTTTACATGTTTTACAAGATATTATTAAAAATTAATAATTAATAAGTATAGCCAGAATCAGGGAACTAAAGTTAATACCAAACGCTTCTTTCAGTGCATCATAGTTTGTTGAATTCTCTCTGAGGTGTAGTTGCATACTTTCACAATGTCAAGGAGTAAAATTACAATTATCATTCTAAGTTAGTATATTTCTATCGTTGACGCACTGAAAGAAGGGTTTAGCATGCACTTTAATTCAATAATTTTTCTAAGCAGCCAAACCAATCGAAAGGTCCAAACATTCCCCCAGACACACACAAATTCTCCCTATGTGTATCAATGCAAGGTCATTATTTGACAGATGCAAAGTGGCCTAATCCACAACCCACAATTTTACCAAAACGCTTGTATTACATTAAAGTTATCCCTTATTTAAGTATTTTCAGATGAAGAATGGCTCAAGTGACCAATACAACCAATGCAAGCAAAAGCAACCAATGTTTGAGCCACTCTGCATCTGAAAATACTTAAATAAGGGATAACTTCATGAAATAAAAGCGTTTTGGTAAAATTGTGGGTTGTGGGTTAGGTCACTTTGCATCTCATAGCGTCATTTGTCCACTTAAGTGTGAGTGAGATGTGATATATGAGAAAAACCAACACTCCTGATACTTTGTGAGTATCATTTTTTTTCTGGAACTAACTGTCTTGACATATATGTACCGTCACACTCTAATACAGTACAACCTGCCACATCTAGACCTGTCATATCCAGACGGTTCTGCCGTCCACATCTACCGAGCTGTTGGATAACGCACCCTCTCATCCTGACCCAAAAGATGGCGAAATAAAGTGTCTTTTTTGTCCCCAAATGTGACATCCCTTTGTCAGCCTATAGATCAAGATATTATAGAATCTATAAAACATGTCTGTCGACAAAAGTTATTGACAGCGTTGATTACTGGAATGTATGAAGGAGAAAACGTTTCAGAGACTTTAAAAGAAGTGGTCTTGATATCCGGATCGGTCTGTCGCCACATTGAGCCGGATATGGCAAGTTTTACTGTATATTAGGGTGCATCGAAAAAATAAAAGTTGGAAATGTTATATCTAATAGCGTGCAAAAGTTGCTAGTGTTATTTTTCAGCATATTAGCATTTTTAATTTTTTTTTCTAAGCGAATTTTTTGCCCCCCAACGACCTTGAATTTTATTATATATCTGATTTTTATGGAAATTTCAATTTATATTATTTGGAATAAAATATGTGCTAACTCGATCTAAGATCAATTAAAGAAAACTTAAAATGTTTTCAATTACACATTTAAACGATATTAAAAGTTTTATTTGTTTTTTTAGTCTCCCCAACCCCTTTGAAATGTCCCGCTTCGTGAATCCGTGCATGTAATTTTCACTTATGTTTGGTGCGCTGCCTTACTTTGTTATTATTGTTGTTTGTAAATTAAAAATTTTTAAAATAGATAAACCAGGACCATGGGAAATAAAATCAAGATGTACTGTGGACCGCCCCATTTTTGGGCAACCACCAAAAATATACCTGAAAATGTTTTCTTCTTCTTCTTAAAGTGCCGTCTCCTCAATGGAGGTTGGCTACTACAATTGCAAACTCTTCTCTGTCTTCAGCTGTTCTTATTAGCTGTTCAAAATTTAGCCCTGTCCATTGTCGGATATTTCTGAGCTACGATAGTCTTTTCACTATAAGTTGAGCATATTGGTACTTATTATTTCTCAGTATGTGGCCCAGGTATGATGTTTTTCTAACTTTCACTACATTGAAAAGTTCTCCTGCCTTGCCTTGAACAGGTTGCAATTAAATTGGAGGAAATATGGAAAAAGGCTTTAATTCCAATAATTTAAGAAGAAGAAGAAGAATTTATTCAAAATTAGGTAACCCTAATATACAGTTACAATTGAGATATTTTATAATATGTATATACAATTTAAATTATTTGACAATAGAAAAGTGTTATTAAAATACAATATCCAAGTCATAATAATAAAGACAAAACAAAAACAAAAAACACTTAAAATATTCCGTTACAATACAAGCATTAAAAATACTACATTACTCAAAATATTACATTAAACTACACGCAGTTAAAAACACATTTAGAAGCCACATGAGACATTAAATACGATTTGCAACATAATTCTTTAAATTTTTCCTATACATGTTAATTGAGGTCTTCAACTTGAGTTCCGTTGGCAACTTATTGAAATTATCAAAACCTTTATAGAGAAGTGAGTTCATAGCACCTGTAGTATTGGTTCTGCTGATGTAAATATTATCAGAATTTCTCGTAAAATAAGGGTGAATATCTGAATTGTAACTAACAAGATCGAGAAAATATTTAGGTGCCATTCCATGTACAATTCTAAAAATCAATATCATGGTCAAATAAAAAAGACGTTGCGATACAGAAAACCACTGCAAAGTATTCAACGTCAATGTGACAGGTGTTAATCTACTTGTACATAAAATGATCCTCATTCCACGATTCTGTAATTTTTGTAATTTGGCTAGTTGGTTAAGATTTAAAAGATATAAGATGGATGCACACAAATCAAAATGAGGTTGGATTATCGATTTATATATATACAGTGATCCTTGACTGAAGCAACAAATTCTTAGAAATTCTTGTAAAGAAATACAATTTGTTTGCGAGTTTTTTACACGTATATTCGAGATGCTTGTCGAATGATAGAGTATTATCTAATTGAAAACCAAGATATTTAATTTGTGTCACTAGTTCAATTGGTTCCCCATCAATGTTTAACATTATATTGTTAGTATTAAGACTCCTGTACTTAAATTTAGATGTAACTATCATGGCTTTTGTCTTACTTACGTTTAATTTAAGTTTATTAAGTTTTAAGTATTTAGACAGTGAACATAAAACGTGATTCATTTTGTCAACCGCCCCTTCAATAGAACTATCGCTACAAGCCAAAAGGGTATCATCAGCGAAAAAGTTAATAAATTCACAGTCCACAAACAAATTTATATCATTTAAATATAATATAAAAAGCAAGGGTCCAAGTACACTACCCTGCGGTACACCAACGTTATTACTGACAGTTTCGGATAATACATCAGAGATTTTTACTCTTTGCTTTCTGTCAGTTAAGAAGTTCCTTAGCCAATTCAGAACAGCTCCATTAATGCCATAGGTTTTTAGCTTATCCAATAAAATGTATCTATCAATAGTTTCAAACGCTCGTTTAAGATCTAGAAAAACTGCAACTGTATCATTATTTCTATCTATTTCTTGTTTAAATTTACATATTGAGAGTTGAACAGCCGCTTCACATGAATGATTCTTATGAAAACCGGATTGATGATTAATTAAAATATGGTTCAAATCTATGTGATCAAGAACTTGCTCGTATACAACCGTTTCCAATACTTTCTCCAAAGCCGGTAACATGTTGATAGGTCTAAATTCGCTCGACTTAATAGTATTTGTCACTTTAGGGATAGGAACAACTGTAATTATTTTTAAGTCAGATGGAACAATGCCACCATCTAGGGAAGTACTAATTAAATTTAAAATAACATGACCTATGGTTTCAAATACTTCTTTAATCATTTTACTACAAAGAACGTCTTGTGGATTGTACTTACTATCAAGAGAGTTAATGATGTGTCTTAGGTCATAAAGTGATATTAATTTAAATTTTGTAAAGGGCATATATAAATTACTATTAACGTTAATCCAAGAATCTTGTAATTCCATACTGTTAACTATATCCTCTATGCTATTAACATAATACACATTAAAATTGTTTGCAATGTCCACCTTATCATGACATACGCTTTTCTGACCATTAAACTCAAATTCTATATTATTTGGAAAATCCCGACCGTTCCTGTTAACTAATTTTTTTAAAGTCTTCCACATTAATTTAGAGTTATTTTTATTTCTGTCAATTTTATCAAAGTAGTATTGGTCCTTTTTGACTTTCAACACATTCACAACCTCATTTCTAAGTTTTTTAAAAGTTAACCAATTATTATCCCTCTCTTGACCCAAAGAATTCTTAAACACCTTGTAGCTGCTATCCCTAGCTCTTATTTTATTGGCTACTTCATTATCAAACCATGGCAAGTGACCCCTATGACTACATGTTTGGATGGGAGCTACATTATTTAATGTTCTACCACAAGTATCATGTAACCCTTGGTATAAAATATTTACATCAACATTATCCAAAGACCAACGGTATGAAATCAAATCAGTTTTAATTTTATTCATATTAGTACTACTTAAGTTCCTAAAAGATCTTGATAAATTAGTAAAGTTATTAATACAGTTTAAAAAATTCACTGAAATTACTGAATGATCGGTAATTGCAGGTGAAGAATGGACATCAGACACGCAATTATTTTGATTAACTAACACATAATCAAGAAGAGTTTTACTTACATTAGTAATTCTGGTGTGCTCAGCAGTTAGCTGGCTAATCCCATACATTGTTAGTATATTTTTAATTTTATTAGTATAAAAACTGTTGCTTAAGTAATCCAAATTAAAATCCCCTACCAAAATACATAAAGAATCAGATGCAAAAAGTTCACAAATATCAACAAATTTATCCAGAAATATTGCATCAGAGGAAGATGGAGAGAAGTACAGACAACCAACAACCACTAGAGACGAACCAATTGCTATTTTTATAAATTTGCACCAATAGTTTTCCTCCAGAGTAAAAGTTTTAAAAACAGAGTAGTGAAAACAGTTTTTTACATAGATATTAACACCACCAGTATGACTCGTCGAATCACATCATACTGCATTGTACCCCTCAATGTTAATTTCGACATCTTCAATGTCATTAGTTATTCTAGCTTCACTTACCAAGATTAATTTAGGATCATATGAAACCAAACATCCTTCAATTTGATCTTTATTGCATAGAAGACTTTGGGCATTTAAATATAATATATCAGTATTAAGACGTATACTAGGGTCATATTTTAGTTTTTTCTTCTAATAAGTCCATTATTATTAACAATAGTGGGTTTGTTATTAATGTATTTAATAGTTTTGGTATTATTCCCTGCTGCAGTGATGTTTTCAAGGTCTTTCTTTATTTTCTGGAAGTATTCTCTTTGAAGCTTAGTTTCATCTGCCGAAATTTTTACTCCAGGAACTTTAATCTCCTTTTTATTTTTTAATATTTGTTTAACATCTTCATTAGATTTTAAAATAACTTTTAACTGGCCGAGCTTTGTTGACAGTGAATTTACCAATGCGAAATACTTTTAGATTGTCTTTTTCTATTGAAAAATTTTCCAAAACCTTTTTAACCACTGCATTATCCTCTTTATTACGTTCGCTCTGAATGTTTTTGTTCGATTCATTGATGTTGTATATAATTATATTGTTTCCACAACTCCGAAATAACATTCTCCATACTACAATTATCAACAGTGTTTACCGGACTGGCAGTACTAGTGTTACGTTGATCTAATAATTTATTAAGATTTTCTTTCATCTCAGCAACCTCCTTAATAAGCATTGGAACTTTGTAAAAACCTTCCTCACAGGCATCACAATAAAATTTCAATTTTCGTTTGGTTTTTAACTGTAAGCACTTGATCTCTGATGCCGTTAGATCACCACATTCCATAGATAATAGATTTTTACAGCTATCACAGGAAAATATCTGATTCATATCAAAATCACCTTTACAATTGGAACACTTTTCCATTTTAATGACCGGACACCACTGGAGAAACTAGTTTAGAAAATCCAACAGAAGTAATTAGTTATCTTATCATCAATTAATAATAACTTGTTTTTCTTGAACAGGTTTAGAATCATAAATCACGCTTTAGTTACGTTATATGGCCTTATATGTCGTTAAAATACTAAACAATTTTTATACACAGATTCAGAATTTCAAACTCTATTTATTGATACTAAAATCACTTTTGTAACCCTTTGTAAACTGATATCTTTCATTCAAATACGATCTAACGTCGAAAGTGAACTTTAACATACAAGAATTATTCAGCTTTTAAAAGCCTGACAAATATATGAAACTTATGAAACCATTTAAGAACAGACAAAACAGTTAATTTTACAAAAATAAAATTCAATGCTTTAAGAACAAAACTAAAACTACATGTTTCGATCTTGCAGCATACAATTGCATGATTAATTGTCTTTGTAGCAAATTTTAAAAAGTGCCTCTTGATGAACGCGAATTTCTATTAAATCAAAGAGGTCCCAGAAAAATGGTGATAAACTCGATTAATAGGGAAAACAAAAAAAATATAATCAGAGAGAACAATGGTAAATGAAGAAAGTTACCGACGCAAAGACAAAACTTTAGCTCAAGTAAAAAACAGTACCAAGTTTTATGGTCAATCGATCGTGGAAGAACACATAACACTTGTGCATGGGCCAGGGTCCAAATATTTCGGATATGGGTATCCGCTCCCTGGTATATCAGAAAGTATCAAATCCAGCTATTGCATATGACGAAACAGTCGTAAATACTGGAGCTAAGGGTGATGTAATAAGGCTGTTAGAAGAACATCTTAAAAAACCGCTTCAGTGGTTTATGTCTGCGACATTCAAATGATCTACCCCTTGGACATCAAAAGAAGTTTGCCAGTGACCAAATCAAAAAACTTCTCAAACTTACAAACTTTCTCCTACAAAAATTTTGATTCAAACGACTACTTTGTGTTAATTAACTAACAATAATAACACCTTACAGAAGCACCTATATTCTCTAGATTTTCGATTGACAATCTGCGAGATTTTATTAAGAATCCTAACTTTTACCTTTTAACATTGAGATTGAGAAATATCGCTGCCACAAACAATGTGTAGAACGATGTGTCAAGCTTGTGACACAAGCTTCTCTAGCAGTTTGTGGAGCGTATTCAAGGGATGGATTTATAAAAACTCGAATTGATTCCAGAAAAACTATGTCTCACTTTAATGCTAAATCGGAAGACATCTTCGAATAGATTGCTTTTACCATATTTTTTTGTAATATTTATATACCTAATTTTGTACTTTGCTTTATGTTTATTTTAGTATTAAAAAACTTAAGTGACGTCAGGGAGACGGATAAGTTAGGCTATTTTGTTATAAAAAGAATGTATACTTTTCTTAAGTAAACTTTTTAATTGCCTTGTGAAACCAGAAAATATTTTCCAATTTAAACCAAATTTATTTATTCAAGTCATATAAGGTATTACATTTCCATTACAAAAAAAATTCGCATATTAATGTATTTTTTCTAATTATTAGCAGCCGCGGGGGGCAGAAAATATTTTTTTATTTCAACGCAATTTTACTAAACTATTACATAGTATGTTAGGCAACTTTTGTGAGCTATTACATTTTCGTTTCGAAATAAAAATTTGTTTCGCCTTAACTTTTTCCAAAGATATTTTCCAATTTCGAAAAAATTTTACCAAAATATTTAACAGTTGATTGGGCATCTTTTGTGAGGTATTACTTCTCCATCACAAAAAAAAAAATTTTATCGCCTTTTTCGATGCACCCTACTGTATTAGTCTGACATAAATGTGAAGTGAATCAGTAGTCTCGTAGTATTGATTATTAATATTTTCCAATACATAGTATGTAAAAATCAGCACTGAGACTTTAGGAAAAGTAAGTATGTACTATTGTATTCGCGGTGTGCAAGTACTTGGAAGGGAAACGAGAAACGACCATGCGCGAGTTGTGGAGGAATATTGCAACTATCTTAAATAATTCATATTGTCAATTGAAATTGTCAAATTGACGTATATTTCATACCTTCTGTTATTGAAGCAGAAAAATTATATATTGCTCCAGAATATTGATATGATATGCAATTATTATACAGGGTGTCCCGAAAAGATTGGTCATAAATTACACCACAGATTCTGGGGTCAAAAATAGGTTGATTGAACCTCACTTACCTATATACAATAGTGAACACAAAAAAAGTTACAGCCCTTTGAAGTTACAAAATGAAAATCGATTTTTTTCCATATCTCGAAAACTCTTAAAGATTTTTTATTGAAAATGGACATGGGGCATTCTTATGGCAGCAACATCTTAAAAAAAATTACAAGTGCAATTTGTGCATCCCATCAAAATTTTATGGGGGTTTTGTTCCCTTAAACCCCCCAAACTTTTGTGTACGTTCCAACTAAATTATTATTGTGGCACCATTAGTTAAACTCAATGTTTTTAAAACTTTTTTGCCTCTTAGTACTTTTTCGATAAGCCAGTGTTTATCGAGATATTTTGAATATTTGTCGAATCCACCATATATTTGTATACGGTTAAGTACGATTATAAGAGACCTGTTAATAATCTGAAAATTTATTTATAATTTACATTTTTCGGTAAATTTTGAAAAAGAAGCCAAATCTCAATAAAAGGGGACTTATCAAAAAAAAGACTAAGGGACAAAAAAGTTTTAAAAATACTGTGTTTAACTAACGGTACCACAATAAGTAGTTTAATTGGAACGTACACAAACATTTGGAGGGTTTAAAGGAACAAAACCCCCATAAAATTTTTATGTAAATATATTAAAAACGAAGCCGCATCTCGATAAAAACTGGCTTATAGAAAAAATACTAAGAGGCAAAAAAGTTTTAAAAACGTTGTGTTTAACTAATGGAATCACAATAATGAATTAATTTGAACGTACACAAAAGTTTGGGGGGGGGTTTAAGGGAACAAAACCCCCATAAAATTTTTATGGGGTGGACAAATTTTACTACAATTTTGTTTTAAGATGTTCCTGTCATAATAATGATACATGTCCATTTTCAATAAAAAATCTCTAATAGTTTTCGATATATTGAAAAAAATCAATTTTAATTTTGTAACTTCAAAGGGCTGTAACTTTTTTTATGAGCACATTTGTACTAAGGTAAGTTAGGTTTAATCGAACTATTTTTGACCCGAGAATGTGTGGTATAATTTATGACCAATCTTTTCGGGACACCCTGTATAAAGGTAAATTTAATTAATTGTATTTTGCTTGCACAACTGCATTTTAATAACTAATTTTATTTACTACATACAATTGTTTACGTTTGCATAACATAACCTGCATCTTATTTTTTCTTCTTATTATTTTTTTGGACTATGGCCTTGACAATTATCCAGCAACCAGGACTAATATAATTGGCCAATATAATTAAAAGTGCGAATAAAAGTACAGAGCGTAGAAATAGAGGTCGCTTTGCCGAACTTGCACGGTCCCAATACATATCACACACCTAGTTCAATAGTGCCACAAGTGCAAAACACAATATTCTCGAGAAATGAGCAAAACGTTCTGTAGCAAACGCGTTATGCCCTGTAAATAATTTATTTTGAGAATGACTGGCTTCAAAATTACAATTTAGGTAGCAAATTATACAGTTATTCGCTGGATCTTATTACAATTTATTAAAATTGTGAAGAAAGTCATTTATAAAACGATACCTAGGAGATACGGTGGCAATATAATGAAAAAATCAATTGATTTTTGCAGTTGTAGCCGTATTGAACAAATTGAATAATTACATCGGTTGTATTGTGACAGTGTATATTATCGCCACATCTCCCAGTTATGGCCATATTGCATTTTCAAAACCTCCAAAAACCCTACAGTGAAATACCGAAGTAACTTACTTTATACTTATCCAAAACAATATTTTAGTTCAGGCTGTATTGCATAAGACGGGGCATTATATAGGCAATATTTTATAGCCTTAACCCAAAATTCGAATTTTTTGCAGTTGTGGCACAAGAACTACACTAGGTTCGCTTTCAAGATGCAGTAGAAATAAACAAACCAAGACACGTTAAATGCTACTAGGAGCACTCCCAAATCATAATTTACAATGTATAAACTTTGGAAATCATGATTCGGTTGTGCTCCTAGTGGCATTTAACGTATCTTGGTTTGTTTATTTCTACTGCATCTTGAAAGCGAACCTAGTGTAGGTGTGCGATATATCCAACCTTTGTATGTGTCTGGCAGAATGTTTCAGCCTTCTGTTTGGTCTGGCTGCTTACAAAAATCACTGGATTAGTTCTCTGGAAAGTTAGGACCGTTTTTACCTAACATTAGCACCTGCTAACTATGAATTGGCACTTTATTTGTGAGAAAATAAGGAACATCTGGAGGCCCTGGGATCTTGGACCCTTATGTTTTGAATTAAAGAAGTTGAGCTGTTATTTAAAAATAGCTAAAATGTATAATTAGAAAACACTAGTTTAATATACTAACCCGGCATCTGCTGCTTTTCTCTTCCGTTTTTCCAAGGCCTCTTCCAACATTTTTTCAATTTCATCATCAGGAATATCAGAGTCGAAGTCTGCTGAGTTATCAGTGTCATCGTTTCCTTCAGTTTCATCCAAAATATGAAACTTATTAAGCTCGGCATTACCATTTTGTAAGTTTTTCCCAAAGAATGGGCAACTTGAGGAGTCTTGGCTTGCTTCTACACTTCCATTCATAGTGGTATTGATTTATAGAAATTTGATGTTTAGTCTCCACACGGTAACGATCAAAAGAATATTCCAACCAATTTCGAACAAAGAATTGAAATATTAATTGAATAGTACCGCGGAAAACAGTGAAATATTAAGGACACCTGAATGACCTGAAAAATGATTATTCAGCTTTTCCAATCAGTGGTACCACTACCCTATTCCTAGGGCATAAACCTTTAAAAACATGAAAGCATCGTTTTCATTTATATAAATACAACATTCTATGAAAATTAATTACACTAAAATTTAACACATTTCAACAACATAAGCATGCATAATAATTTTCCACCACATAATTTTCCAGGGACGCCAATGAGTAATGACAAATGACACTATGACACCATCCATCCATTTTTGCCAACATAAGCGAGAGAAAATGGGTGCGTTCGGACGACCACAGCGGCTGGACAGCTGAGCCAGCAGTAGCTGTCAGACGTCACCGCTGGAAGCCAGCCGCTGAGAGATTTACTAAGCTTTCCCTATTCGCCATGAGCCGATGGGTAGAGGGGATTTGACAGCTTTCGCCAGCGCTGTTAGTGGCAGTTTTGTGCATTTATCTGATAAATTCAAATGGCGCGCCATGGGTAGAGGAGAGGGGATTTGACGGTTTTCACCAGCGCTGTTAGTGCAGCGTTGCCACATTTAGTAGATTTCTACTTTTTTGGTAGATTTTTGATATATTTTAAAAAATTCTAGTAGGCAATATTTATTAGTAGATTTTTGGTATATTTCAACATTTTCTTATGACTAAAATAAAATTTGCTTTTTAATAGTATTTACCCCATTTCTAAATTAATTTTTAGACATTTTGTCACAATTTCCCAATGTCATTACCGAAAATAAGATTCAGTGGTGGGATTCTGTGTACAATTGCTAACACCGCCGACCGCTTTCTATCAATGTCAATATATTTGAATTTTTAGTTTTAATTCAAATATTTTCTTGTTTTACTAATAAGGGCCGGTTGTTCGAACGCTAATCAAAAATGATCATTATCAAATATTTAATTACTTTCACAACTGTCAATGTCAACTTTGATTGGGTTGCTGAAAACAATTTTATTGATTACAATTATGAAATTAATTAATCAATTATGTTAATAATTGTTATGTTAATTGATTAACTAATCTCATAATTATAATAAATTATGTTTTCAGCAACCCAACCAAAGTTGACATTGACAGTTGTGACAGTAATTAAATATTTGATAGTGATCAGTGTTGATTAGCGTTCGAACAACCGGCCCTAAGTGTCACTTCAGCATCAACTAGCAAAACTAGAAAATAATTCAATTAAAGCTAAAAATTCAAATATTTTCACGACATTTGACATCGATAGAAAGCGAAGTGCAGATATTAGTCCTGTCGCCAGGGGGGGTACAACGGCCTCCTGTATTCAGATGGACTTACCCAAGTTTTTTTTATATATTTTGATCCGTAGAATATGAATTTTTTGGGTAACAGTTGATCCGGATGTCGATAAGATTGTTATAAACAAAGAACTTGAGGAATTACTTACCAGCCATTTTTCGCAAAACAAAACATTTTTTTGTATTTTTTGGGCCATTCTAACCAAAAAATGTTCCTACAAATTTTTTCGTAGGATGCATAGTTTTCGAGATAAACGAGGTTGAACTTTCAAAAAATCGAAAAATTGCAATTTTTGAACCCGAATAACTTTTGATTAAAAAATAAAATAGCAATTCTGTTTACCGCATTTGAAAGTTCAAGTCAAATTATATCGGTTTTAGTTATTTGCATTGCTAAAAATTTATTATTTTATTGCTAAACCAAGCTACAAACACCTAGTGTTTGAGTGATGTTGTCAATGATTTCTCATTTAAAATCGAACGAGTAGGTAGAGTAGGTAAAAGTGCAGGCGAGGCGATTTCTACGTAACATGCGTTAAAACGCATGTATTAGGCACGGGAAACATTATGTGTTTATAGCTTTTTTTAACAATAAACAAATAAATTTTTAGCAATGGATATATTCAAAACCGATAGAATTTGTCTTGAACTTTCAAATGCGGTAAGCAGAATTGCTATTTTATTTTTTAATCAAAAGTTATTCGGGTTAAAAAATTGCAATTTTTCGATTTTTTGAAAGTTTAACCGCGTTTATCTTGAAAACTATGCATCCTACGAAAAAACTTGTAGGAACATTTTTTGATAAGAATGGCCCAAAAAATACAAAGGAATGTTTTGTTTTGAGAGAAATCGCTGTTATGTAATTCCTCAACTTCTTTGTTTATAACAATCTTATCGACATCCGGATCAACTGTTACCCAAAAAATTCGTGTTCTACGGGCCAAAATACATAAAAAAATCTTGGGTAAGTCCATCTGAATACAGGAGGCCGTTGTACCCCCCCCTGGCGACAGGACTATATCTACAGTGCACGGAATCTAGCCCCAGGACGTAGAAGATGAATATTAAACAGAAATGAATTAAACTGGATTCTGGTGTAACAAACTTGCAGATTTCAAGTAGCAGTGCAATCAGTACCTATTTCAGGTGTTATTGAAGAGTTCTGGTATTCGGTGAGCCTGATGTTAGAAGCTAACGATGGAAAACTAAAATATAATATATATTAGGTACATTCCATGTCAAATCACTCAGGCAAAAAATTTTGGATCTCCGATTTGTCTGAAAATTGGTATATAGCTTCTGCGGGACGTAAAAATAAGATAATTAAGGTCAAAAAATCTTCTTCTTCTTTTTTTCTCAAAATCGTATTTTATGCGATTTCACAGTGATTTGGTGTTTATTTAAACAAATTTGCATTTTCTGTCGTAAAGTATCAATGAAAAACATAATATTTTAATAGAAAGGACTCAAAAATGTCATCATATGGCATTATAACAAGTTATTTTGAATCAAAACAAGTTTTTGATCAAAATTTATAGTGTAAAAAATGTTAAAATACCGTTTTTTACATTTTCCTCCATTCCCAAAATACATCATCATTGATTTGTCTGAAAATTTGCCCACCGATAGCCAAAAGATAGGACTCTAAGTGGTTAGAAGGATTTGAATTATATTCCAATACCAAAAAAGTTACATGCAGTAATATCAGACTCAACAGTATATATTAGTCCAGTCGGGATAGCATTTGACCTTGAATGCCGAGCTGCCCAAAATTTTATTTTTCTGATCTTTAGGGGAGTCAATAGTAGCCTAAATTTAAAATCACGAATTAATTCCTCCGTTACGTTTGCCGCCATCTTGATTTTAAAGGAGAACCTGTTTTGCTCAATATCTCCGCCATTTTGAACTTTTCGACAAAAATGGTAGGAACTGAAATTGTTCCAAATAAATCATATTTACAATTATTACAATTTCTTTCTAACAATTTTTGTCGTGAAGTCGATATTTTTGAGTTAATTGTACTTACAGTAGATGCCTATATTTTTGACTATAATATTGCATGTAACTTTTTTCGTATTGTAATATATAATTCAAATCCTTTTCACCACTTAAAGTCCTATGTTTTGTCTATATGTGGGCAAATTTTCAGCCAAATCGATTTTGATGTATTTTGGGAATCGAGAAAAATGTAAAAAACGGTATTTTAACGTTTTCTACACTATAAAATTTGATCAAAAGCTTGTTTTGAATCAAAGTAACTTGTTATAATGACATTTTTGAGTCCCTTCTATTAAAATATTTTTTTTTCCATTGATACTTTACAATAGAAAATGCAAATTTGTCTAAATAAACACCAAATCACTGTAAAATCGCATAAAATAACATTTTGAGAAACAAACGAAGAAGAAGATTTTTTGACCTTAAATATCTTATTTTTACGTCCCGAAGAAGCTATATACCAATTTTCAGACAAATCGGAGGTCCAAAATTTTTTTTGCTCCAAAATTGAGTGATTTGAAATGGAATGACCCATTATAATATATATTATATAATATATATTATAATTATAATATATGTAACTTTGCAAAACAACAAATGTTGTGTTTGCGTGTTTCTAATGTAAAATGCGAAATAATTGTTTGAAGAATGTGATCCAGACATGCAGATGTTAAAATCAGTTGATGACAAAATATTATATACAAATATTAAATATGAAACTGATAAAAATTAATTATAGTTGGTCATTTTGTTCCCCAGTTAAAATATAAAAAAGTTTGGTTTTTGTTTACAAACAGTCATATTAATTTCTAGTTAAACTCCCTCTGTGGCTCAGTGGAAAGCGCTCCTACCTTTGGATCGAAAGGTCCGAATGGTCGTGAGTTCGAATCTCACCAGGGTAGAGAATTTTTCGTTTATTATAAATTAATAAATGAAAATAGTTTCTATCCTTGTGGGATCGGTACCCACCGGAGGGACCGCAGACGTTCGGATACAATTAGCGTCTCTGCAGAGACAATGACATCGACTTTGCAAAGTAACAAGACACTTACTCAACACACACACTACACATAACACTAGCTACCTAATTGGTAAAATCCACTGTACTATCACCATGCCAATGCCCATTAGTTGTCTAGGCATTAGCTAAATAAAAAAAATTTCTAGTTAGTCAGCTGTTATTTTTATTATAAAAAGTCCTAAATTATATACAAATATATTAATAAAGTTTTATAGTATATTTTAGTTTTTGATAAGTAAATTTTAGTAAGCTAAACTTACAGTAGATTTTCTAAATAAAATGTGGCAACGCTGTGTTAGTGGCAGTTGGCCTTGGCAGTTTTGTTTTGTGCATTTGATAAACTTCACAAACTGAAATGGCGGATAATATGGATTTTTCAAAAAACTTATATATTAAATATTAAAATTATAATGAATAAAATAAAAAAACATAATTAATTTTACTATTAATTCTGTGTATTCGTTTAGTAATCAGGTTACAATAATATTTCAGTTCATAATTTGTGTCTTTCTAGATAAGTATCTATTTTTCTCGTTTTGCATATTTCACATACATAAATTTTATCAGAAAAGTATAAGTTTCAAACCGCGAGATAGCGCTACCGTCGAAACTCACAGCCAATCACGGCTGGATGCAACCACTCAGCCGATTTCTGCTGGCAGCCAGCCGCTATGGTCGTCCGAACGCACCCAATTACAAGCATCTACAGACCGAGCGAGTCTCGTAAATTGCACGGCTTCGAGCCACGCTTCACGCAACCGTATTTGCGTACTTGTGTTTTGAGTTGTGTGGTCGTGCTCTGGTCGAGTGGAGTTTTACCAAATTTAAATATAATCGTTTCTACTGATTCATAATTATGTATGTATACTACACTCCTGGCCAAAAAAAATGGGACACCTTAAAATTGGGTCATTTTTGATGTATCGAATCTCCTAAACCTGTTGTCCGATTTTAATGATTTTTTTAATATGTTATAGCCTTTCAGTTGAAGAGGAGTCCAACTCCTCGGTACCTTTCTTAGATACTTTAGTGGTTAGAACTGACAGTAATTTGATTTGCCTTGATTGGTATCGAAAAAACACTAATTCAGGGAGATTTATTCCATATAATTCCTATCATCCTGAAAAACAGAAAATTAATGTTGTTCTAGCAATGAAAAATAGAATTACTAACATTTGTCATCCGAAATTTGTTGATAAGAACGTTAAAATTTTATATGATACATTGTTAAGTAACCAATATCCAAAGAAATTACTTAACAAATTGTTATTCTCAAATCATATTGTAAACAATGATGCTAATCGCAGTGTTGATCAGGTTGATATTCCTGTGAGATATGGTAAACTACCTTTTCTTCAAAATCTAACTAGATCACTCATTGGTTTGTTTAGTGGATTCAATATAAAAATAGCTACATACAACCTAAAAACACTCAACTTGTTTTATAGCCGACTAAAAGATCCTACACCTACCTTACAACGGTGCAACGTAGTATATGGCATCCCATGTGAATGTGGCTTAGTGTATATTGGTCAAACCGGCCAACGATTAAACAAAAGATTGTCCCTTCATAAAAGTGATTGCAAACTTAAACCGCAATCTACAAGTCTCAGCATTCATGTCAATAGTAAAGACCACAGAGTTCTTTATAATGATGCATTCATCTTAGATGTATCTGATAAAGATTTCCAGCGAAAAATACTTGAGATGTGTTACATTTACAACGCCAAAAATTCCATCAATCACAAAAAGGATGTGGATAATTTAAGCACCATCTATACGTTCCTGCTTAAACAAAATATTTCGGGAACCAAAAAATTGCCGGCCATATATGTGAGTGACATAGTTTAGATTTTTAACTATTGTAATATAGTTCCAAAACACAAAATCTAACATAAAAATACCATATCTTCATTATAATTAAAAAATGTTGTTATCTGCATTTTTGTTGGCCTTATCAGCGCTGTTTTAATAATAATTTTAAGTTTTTATTTACCTGTTTTGAAATTTTTAATCTTTTAAATCTAATGTTATTTATTTGTTTGTAATATTTACGTTTAATTGTTTGTAACATTGTACTATTTATCGTTTTCATAATATGTATTTTAAATTATCCCGCTATTTCATAGAACTAGTGTCATTACACCGTTGGTAATTGCTAATTAATTATATCGTTTTAAACAACCATGTATTTCGAATAAAATTGTTGGTTAGGTGTTGTTTGTATATACTTAGATCTATTATGAATTTTAAAAATATGTTGTGTATATACATGTACATTGTTACTAGTTTCTTTGTCTTCCACCCAAATCCCTGAGTATTTTGCTATTATTTGGGTGAGTTTTGTTATAATTTATAGTAAGTTCCATCAGTCATTGTTTGTTCTATATTTTTTAGTTACTCTGATGAAGTCTATAAGCATAGACGAAAGCTTAGACCATTAATAAAAAGGCACATCCTACGAAGCACCCGAGTTTTATTTTGCTTCCTCAGTAATAAAAAGGGTATCTCCCAGTGTTATCTCTTCCTTCTAAGAATATATATATATATATATATATATATATATATATATATATATATATATATATATATATATATATTATTATATATTTAATAATAAATTTATTTATTTATTATTTATTTATTTCGTCTCTACGTTGGTTGAGCCAATTATTATATATTTAATAATGATAACAATAATGATGATGACTCATAATAACTATAATTATTATAATTAATTTTTTTTTTTTTTATTATTTAGTTTTTATTATTTAATGATTTAATAAAATTATTAAAAGATTTAATTTAATTTTATAATTTTAATTATTTTATATTTAATTTATACATTTTTTTTTTTTTATTTTTTATTAAACACATTTTGTTATATCATTATTGAAATTTTTATTTATTGATTTGTATCGAATCTATTGGGCGCCATCTATTGAGAAATTGTTGTACCTACCAGCTCAGTCAATGTCTGAATCCATATATTGCAGGAAACTCTTTTCTTTAGATGTGTGGGATGAAATTAATTCTATAAGAGGGATTAAGGACAAAACTGTAAAAATATGTAACCAAAAACAATTGAAGACCACACTGTGATGAAAAATTTCGTAAATATATTTAAATGAAAGAAAAATGCGCTTAATGCAACATCAATCTCGGTAAATACATAGAATAGTGTTAAATGTTTAATATTATAACATGTATATGATACATACTCTGGTTTATATATTTTTAATTCGCCACATGAAGGGATATGAAAACAAAATGGAAGTTCAATGACTCTGAAAATTTGTGTGATTATGGAATATAAACCAATTTATGTAAGTAAGGAATATTTCTCTCTTAAATTTATTTTACCAAAGCGGTAAATGATACTAAACTTATTAAATTTTTATTTTTATTATGCATGCTTTTCTCTTTAAATTTTTGTTAATCATGATATCATGTTAAAGTTTTGTAATGTCACCTGATAATTGTCCATCGAAGATGTTCGAACTGTTTCAACACTCCCAGATGCTGCTATACGTTGAAATTCCGGATCTCCCCAGGTCCATTCAGCTTACAATCTTATTTTTAGTAACTTTCTAAAGTCAAATCTGCTTGGAAACACTTTCCATACGAAAAGTAACTCTTAATGTTTGTTTTTCACTACTTTTTGATTACATTTTCCGAAAATTTATATTTTAAAATCCAAATCTTTTGGGAATAGCTTCACAAAGCGTCTGTTCCCTCTGAAAATCTCGAACCTTCTGCTAAATTCAAATTTTTAAGCTTGGCGTCGTTTTTACAGCCAATCATATTTAAATAAATTAATAATTCATGCTTTGGAAATTTAAATGAACCAATAAGATAATTTTACAAATTATGACATTTAGTCAAAATGGTATTTTTTATCTAAAATTTGGAAATATATGCCTAAATGGTGATTTTATTCTCTTATTTGAGTAAAATTGAATTAAAGAATTGAATTCATTGAACTTTATAGATTCTTTTCATATATTTTGCATATCTGAGGATACTCCCAATAAGTTTTTATAGCTACTTTAAGCGAACACTGTCCGTACACTTTCTATACCTTTCATCACTACCTCTACAAATTAAAGTCCAAATATTTTCACTATTAATACATATAAAGTACTGAAATAACTTTCATATTATTCAGAAATAAATTACCAATCGATAGTGCATTAGCCATATCTCAGAAAATAATTTTTCTTTGTTAAAATTGATATCGAATTCTGACATTTCCCAAACCTACAACTTTAATGAGCTATTTTCAACATTTTGGTCAAATTAACATTAATAAAATCTAAAATTGATCTAACTATTATTCTAAATTTTTAGATTGGAGCCTCTTCTAAGATACTTTCATAAATTAACCAAATCATGGAGACCGTAGTACATCAATGAACATTTTCTCCAAATGATCTTTAAAAAAAATAAATTTTTATGATTATTCAACAGAAACAAAGTCATCATGGAACAAATTTGTAAGTTATTCTTTTGGTAAGACTAAATTTCAAACTATTGCATGTTTAGCAACAAATTCATACATTCTATGCCTTTTAAATAGCTTCCTTTATATAGTACGGTCTATTTCAAACTTTCTTGTTACTTAAACTGTATAACTCTAAATAAATTCATTCTATAACTATTAAATCAATTAAAATGCAACTTTAACTTCAATTCCCTTTAGTACTCTCATTCTATTCAACTCTCCAAACCAATCACGTCTCTCGAACAAAACCTATATCAAAATATTTATTTAACTGCTTTGGCAGTGCAAAATCATTAAATTGTTTATTATTTAACTTATTCTATCAATTTGGTATCTTAAAATCATGACAACTTGCCCTAAATGAAAAATTTACAATTTTTCCTAAATCAAATTTAAATTTTTCATTTAAAATTTTAAACTATTCACTAATCATATTTAAAAAAATTATGCTACATCTTATTATCTGTAACTTATCTATGGTAATATTCATACAAATCATTTATATTAAAAATGCCCCTAGATCTCCCTTCATCTATATATTCTAATTCATATGAATTTTGTCCGTTATTATTCTTTACTCTATATGGACCTTCGAAAATTGGCATAAGCTTTGCACACATATTTTCCCTAATGTTAGATATTCTATGTGCCCTTAACAAAACTAGATCTCCTGCTTCAAAATTGACTTTTCTGCCCTTCATCTTCTTAACCATTCTATTCAAATATTTTTTTCCACTCCGTTGTATTTTCCTATTGACTTGTTCCATTATTTGTCTATATGTCAAGTCATTTTGTACTATCCATGGTCTGTCTGGTTGCTGTCCCGTCATTAAATAATATGGAGATTGTTCAGTGACTGTATTAGGTAGAAAATTCATATTATTTTCTATAACTGGTAAATGTTGTGCCCAATCTGTATGTTCTTGTACATAAATTCTTAAGAATTTTATAATCTCTTGTATATATCTCTCTGATGGATTTGATTGAGGATGTCTAATGCTTGTAAAATTAAGTTGGATGTTATTCGGTTGACAAAATTGTTTGAATCTTACACTTTGAAAATACGTAGCATTGTCTGCTATTACTGTTCTGGGTTTACCTACATTATGAAAATAATCTGAAAATGCTGACTTTATTACCTCAACATTAGTCCTGTTGGTTGGATATAATTTTATGAATTTTGAAAAAATATCAACTACAATAAAAACATGTTTCTCATCTGCTTCTGTTGGTATCAACTCTGTCAAAAAATCTATTGCAACAATTTCTAATGGTTCAGTAGCCAAAATGTTCTTAGGTGTGTTAAAATTAATGATATTTCGATGCTTATTTCTTTGACATATGTCACATTGCTTAGTAATATTTTTAATTATTATTTTGTCCTGTTTACTAATGTAATTCTCCCTAAACATCAACCAAATTTTCCTACTACCTGCATGTCCATTATTTACATGCAAATTTAATAAAATCTCCTGTGCCAGGTTTTGTGAAATGACATAACATTCCTGTTGTTTTATTTTCTTTATGTAAAAGTTATTTATGAACAATGTCCTTCTTTTGTCATGTTCTGTTAAAGTCAGTTGATCTTGTCTAATTGTCTCTATTGAAAATAATCCATCTATTTCATTCATCACATTAATTCCAATGTATATCCTGTTTCCATCCTCATGTCGAATTTCATTATCTCTTGACAATGCATCTGCGACTATATTCAATTTGCCTGAGATATACTTTATTTCAAAATCATACTCTTGAAGTAACAACGCCCCCCTATGTATGCGATTATTTAGTAAGCGATTATTCATGACATTAATTAATGATAAATGATCTGTCTCTATAAAGAATTTACCACCTAATAAATAAAAACGTAACTTATTAACACAAAACACTATACTAGCAAATTCTAACTCTCCTACACTATAACCTTGTTCGTATGATCTAGTCAAACGAGATACAAAACTAATAGGTACTTCACATTCATTTTGATATTGTAATAATACTCCTGACAACTTATGCATAGATGCATCTGTTCGTAAAGTAAATGGCAAGCTGTAATCTGGATGGTATATCTTTAAATTTTGACAAAATTGATTTTTTATGTTATCAAATGCAAATTGTTGTTCCATACCCCAATACCATTTTACTCTTTTTTTTTTTTGAGCAAATGATTTAAAGGTACTATCTTTTGGCTCAAATCAGGCACAAGCCTTTTAAAATAATTGATTAAACCAAGAAAACCACGCAAATTTTTAATATTTTTAGGGGTAGGGTATTCTTTTATTCTATTCACTCTCTCCTCATCCATTGAAACTCCTAAATTATCTATTTTATACCCCAGAAAGGTAACACTATCTTGGAAAAATTGACATTTCTTTATATTGATTTTAAGACCCGCTAAATCTAATTCTTTTAATAGTATCTCAATATGTTTTAGGTGTGAATGTTCGTCTTTTGACAGTATTAGAATATCATCAATGTAGTGAAGGATAAAATCATCATACTTATTTAAAATATTATGGAGAGCGCGAACTAAAGCACTACAGGAACTCTACAAACCATAAGGCACAACACAAAATCTGTAAAGAACACCATCAATCATAAAAGCAGTATAATCTCTGGACTCATGGGCTAAAGGAATCAACCAAAAACTATGTCTCAAATCTACTTTGCTAAAATATTTTGCCCCCGTTATTCTCCCGAAAATAGTTTCTGTTGTAGCAGGTGCTTCGTATTGTGGTATGGTATGATTATTTAAATTTCTTGCATCAAGACAAAGTCTTAATTCTCCACTACTCTTTTTAACTACAACTATTGGATTTATTATTCTTGAATTACATTTTTCTATTATTCCATTTTCTAACATCTTTTCTACTTCTCTATTCACCTCACTTCGGTATCTATATGGTATCGGATATGTTTTTGGTCTAAAATCTTGAATGTTTCTAACTTCTATGTTGTGAACATAATCTTTAGCGAATCTGTTTTCCTCATTTATGAGTCCATCATACTTTAATAATATTTTCTTCACTTCTCCTATCCACTCTTTCTTACATATTAATTCCTCCTCCATTATATTCATACTACCTTTACATACATCACCTTCAATATCTTCATATAATACATTATTAATATACATCAATTCCTTGTCCTCTTCTGGACATAATTCATTAAATATTTCATTATCTTCCATATACATTCTCCTCATATTCATTAACTCCTTGCCCTTTTCTGGACATAATTCTTCCTCAAATTTCACACACTCCTCCTTTACTTGTACCAATCCTTTCTCATAATTGATCACCATACCCATTTTATCTAGCATATCCGATCCAATCATAATATCATATTTCATCTTATCAATTACAATCAGTTGTATTATATAAGCTTCTTTAATTAATTTAATATTACTAACAATACTTTTATTAACATGAGTAATCACTTTATTATTTGCACCTACTAAACTTAACTTAGGAATCTTAAAACATGAATCTTCTAAATTTAACCTTTTTATAACTTCTTGACTGATTAAGGAAATCTCTGATCCTGTATCCAATAAAACTTTAAAATATATACCACAAAATTGAATTCTAATAAAAATTAATCCCCTGAATTTTTTAGATACTACATGAGCTCCCATGTCCAAAAATTCTCTATGATGTTCATACAGTTTGGTTGCTATATTGCCTAGCAGGTGCGATCTACAAAACCCGGTTCAAATGTTTCCATCTGTCCGGATGACATTGATGGTTGATCTGAATCATTACCATCCATCACTACATTATTGACTTCAAACCGTGCCCTCCTATCATTATTACCACGACTATTTGGAGGTTGATTAGAATTCGAGTTGTCGTAATCTTGTCTTAATTTGTTATTACCATTGTTATTGGAATTATTATAATTGTTATTTTGGTTATTTTGATTATTAAAAGAATTGTTATCTGTGTTATTGTTATTATTAAATCTATTATAGTTGTTATTTCTATTATTGTTATAACCTCTATTATTGTTATTATTATAGTACCCTCTATTGTTATTAGAACTATAATTTCTATTGTTGTTATAATTTCCCCTATTATTATATTGACTATTAAAACCCCCACGTTCACTATTATTATTATTATTTGATCTATTGTTATTTTGACTTCTCTGGTTATTATTATTAAAATTACTATCATTAAAGTTTTGTGAATTATTGTAATTATTATTTCTTTGCCTGTAGTTTTGCAAAGCTCTTTCTTTTTCTATTAAAAAATTACAAAGCATGTTAAAGTCTGTAAAATTAAAATTTAGTCTAATATTTTCTATTTGATCTTCAAAATGACCTATTATATGGCTAATCAATTCTTTCTCTGTCAATTTGCCATCTAAATATTGGGCAGCACTAAATAATCTCATAGCATATAAATGCATACTTGTTCGCGAGTTAGTGTTATATTTTCCTCCGAACAATTCAGATCTTACTACTTGTTGTCGAGATAGTCCCCAGAAAAATTCTAAAAATTTTGTTTTAAATTGCTCAAAATTTTCTAATTCATTTTCCACATTAGTATACCAAATTAATGCTTCTCCTCTTAATTGGTTTCTTATAACTTCCCTAAATTCATCAAATTCATTATACTGCAAATATTTGGTCATGAGAATCTTTATGAATGGTACTGGATGTTGTGATTTATAATCCCCATTGAAATATATCCTGTTATCTGAGGTTTCAATTGTGTATATTATTGTTCCTTTTGTTGTATTTCTTATTTTCTTCTCCATTTTTTCTATTTCTTGTTTCACTTCTTTTACTTCAATCTTCCATTTATTTTCCAATTGATCCTCCTTTTCTTTAGATGTTTTCTGTTCTTTCTTTATTTCACTTATATTTTCATCTACCATCATAAATCTCTTATTCGTCCATTCTGCTTCCTTTTCTATTTCTTCTTCTACCATATTTATTCTTTCTTTATGCTGTTGTATTTGAACTACTATTTCTTGATTTTCAGAAGTTAATTTTGTTTCTAATGTTTCATGTTTATTCATCATTTCTTCATATAACATTTTTACTTCTCCAATACTCTTGTTTATTCTTTGTTCAATTTGATCCTCTAATCTCTTGGAGGTCTGTTCAAGTTTTTTCTGCAACCTCTGACTATTTTCTTCTGCTTTTCTATTATTCTCTTCTAATTTTTGTTCTACTTTTTGACTATTTTCTTCTAATTTCTCTTCCATCTTCTCTAATGTTATTTCTAATTTTTCCCCCAGTCTTTGTTCTAATGATTGATTATTTTCTTCTGTTTTTTGACTATTTTCTTCTAATTTGTCTTCCATCTTCTCTAATGTTATTTCTAATTTTTCCCCCAGTCTTTGTTCTAATGATTGATTATTTTCTTCTAATTTTTGTTCTACTTTTTGACTATTTTCATCTAATTTCTTTCTCATTTTCTTATTATTTTCTTCCATTTTTGTTAGTATTAATTCCATGAATTTTTCAAGCTCAGATTTCTCTTGCTTCTGTTCCTCTCCTTCCTGTGTCGTCTTCGAAACAGATCTACGTCCATCCGCCATTTTGTATTTTTTTTTATATCAAACTCTAACTTTTTATTTATCTTACAATTTTGCCCTATATATATTTATTCGTGCCCCACGTTGGGCGCCATTTATTATATATTTAATAATAAATTTATTTATTTATTATTTATTTATTTCGTCTCTACGTTGGTTGAGCCAATTATTATATATTTAATAATGATAACAATAATGATGATGACTCATAATAACTATAATTATTATAATTAATTTTTTTTTTTATTTAGTTTTTATTATTTAATGATTTAATAAAATTATTAAAAGATTTAATTTAATTTTATAATTTTAATTATTTTATATTTAATTTATACAATTTTTTTTTTTTTTTATTTTTTATTAAACACATTTTGTTATATCATTATTGAAATTTTTATTTATTGATTTGTATCGAATCTATTGGGCGCCATCTATTGAGAAATTGTTGTACCTACCAGCTCAGTCAATGTCTGAATCCATATATTGCAGGAAACTCTTTTCTTTAGAGGTGTGGGATGAAATTAATTCTATAAGAGGGATTAAGGACAAAACTGTAAAAATATGTAACCAAAAACAATTGAAGACCACACTGTGATGAAAAATTTCGTAAATATATTTAAATGAAAGAAAAATGCGCTTAATGCAACATCAATCTCGGTAAATACATAGAATAGTGTTAAATGTTTAATATTATAACATGTATATGATACATACTCTGGTTTATATATTTTTAATTCGCCACATGAAGGGATATGAAAACAAAATGGAAGTTCAATGACTCTGAAAATTTGTGTGATTATGGAATATAAACCAATTTATGTAAGTAAGGAATATTTCTCTCTTAAATTTATTTTACCAAAGCGGTAAATGATACTAAACTTATTAAATTTTTATTTTTATTATGCATGCTTTTCTCTTTAAATTTTTGTTAATCATGATATCATGTTAAAGTTTTGTAATGTCACCTGATAATTGTCCATCGAAGATGTTCGAACTGTTTCAACACTCCCAGATGCTGCTATACGTTGAAATTCCGGATCTCCCCAGGTCCATTCAGCTTACAATCTTATTTTTAGTAACTTTCTAAAGTCAAATCTGCTTGGAAACACTTTCCATACGAAAAGTAACTCTTAATGTTTGTTTTTCACTACTTTTTGATTACATTTTCCGAAAATTTATATTTTAAAATCCAAATCTTTTGGGAATAGCTTCACAAAGCGTCTGTTCCCTCTGAAAATCTCGAACCTTCTGCTAAATTCAAATTTTTAAGCTTGGCGTCGTTTTTACAGCCAATCATATTTAAATAAATTAATAATTCATGCTTTGGAAATTTAAATGAACCAATAAGATAATTTTACAAATTATGACATTTAGTCAAAATGGTATTTTTTATCTAAAATTTGGAAATATATGCCTAAATGGTGATTTTATTCTCTTATTTGAGTAAAATTGAATTAAAGAATTGAATTCATTGAACTTTATAGATTCTTTTCATATATTTTGCATATCTGAGGATACTCCCAATAAGTTTTTATAGCTACTTTAAGCGAACACTGTCCGTACACTTTCTATACCTTTCATCACTACCTCTACAAATTAAAGTCCAAATATTTTCACTATTAATACATATAAAGTACTGAAATAACTTTCATATTATTCAGAAATAAATTACCAATCGATAGTGCATTAGCCATATCTCAGAAAATAATTTTTCTTTGTTAAAATTGATATCGAATTCTGACATTTCCCAAACCTACAACTTTAATGAGCTATTTTCAACATTTTGGTCAAATTAACATTAATAAAATCTAAAATTGATCTAACTATTATTCTAAATTTTTAGATTGGAGCCTCTTCTAAGATACTTTCATAAATTTACAAACTTAACCAAATCATGGAGACCGTAGTACATCAATGAACATTTTCTCCAAATGATCTTTAAAAAAAAATAAATTTTTATGATTATTCAACAGAAACAAAGTCATCATGGAACAAATTTGTAAGTTATTCTTTTGGTAAGACTAAATTTCAAACTATTGCATGTTTAGCAACAAATTCATACATTCTATGTCTTTTAAATAGCTTCCTTTATATAGTACGATCTATTTCAAACTTTCTTGTTACTTAAACTGTATAACTCTAAATAAATTCATTCTATAACTATTAAATCAATTAAAATGCAACTTTAACTTCAATTCCCTTTAGTACTCTCATTCTATTCAACTCTCCAAACCAATCACGTCTCTCGAACAAAACCTATATCAAAATATTTATTTAACTGCTTTGGCAGTGCAAAATCATTAAATTGTTTATTATTTAACTTATTCTATCAATTTGGTATCTTAAAATCATGACAATATATATATATATATATATATATATATATATATATATATATATATATATTGTTAAGATATGTAAAATTTGAATTAATATGGTTTCGATCTTAATATTTTAGAAAAGTTAAAACATATAATAAAAATATACCAAAATTCATTTCGAAGAAATGAAAGTCAATTATCTTTGGATGGCCGTAGGTAAACAAAATTTAAATAGGGATTAAGTATTTTCTTTGTACAGTTAGTATGATAAGGAAGTGGTTATGTGTTTGGACAATGAGACCGGGTTAGGGAACAATTGTATTTAGAAATTTAAATGAATGTAATCTCCTTAAAAACCGATTGGCATGTAATTAGTTTTAGGAAATTTCTAATGGTAGGAAAAGTTGGTGTTGAATCTGACATTGACAATTAAAAAATTTAATTCTTGGGAATCGTTGTCAGTGGACTTTCATAATTTTTACATAATTTAATTTTACGGCAGAATAATTTTTTCAACGTTACTGTTTAGTGCTGGCCTTTAAACGAATGTGATTCTAGACGATAGTTGTTAAATGATCGTCAAGTCGAATAGTGGTGATCTCTGAGAGTCTCCTGAAGTAGTAAGGCAGATAAATGAATAGCTGTGAGTTTGTTGAAATAAGTGTCCTGACGGAGGCTCATCACGTAAAGCATTGTAAGTTATATTGTTCTACTTATATTCCAAGAGTCACCGTTGCATGCCGGAACGAGAAATAGATTCAGTTTATTGAGAGGAGAAAAGGCTAGCATTGTTTTTTGAAAGATACGTGCATCTGTAGGGGGTCATTGATGACAATAGGCTTGCAATAGTTTGTTGCGAGATTGCTGACTACATAGGGGGCTGCTAAGAGTAAATTGTAGGCGACCAGAGACAAGAATTTGGACAACTCATCATCCGAGAGACAGTTTTATTTTTTTTTGTAGAATTATTCATAACGCAAATTTCAATAAGTACTTTAGATAGTGGTAGGAGTATTTCAATAATCAGAATAGGAGATATTATTTTTAGAGGATATTTTGAGGGTGAATTTATTTCAATAGATGTTTTTGTACCATATATGTGTTTTATTCCGTTAGTCTTTGACCTTATTTATCATATGTAAAGCAAAGGAGATATTGAAGCACGAGAATATAAAACCCTGAGATTAGAGCATTAAATAGTGTGATTAAATCATAAGTGCATCATTAAAATTAAATTTAATTAATTAATTAATTATCTAATCAATTGCTTTGAGCACACCGATCTTTGAATATCACATTAACTGGAGCCCAGAACGTGGGGCTTAAAAAATATCGCAGCTTTGCATTTGATGGTAGGGAAAGAGATAAGGAATAACTACAGGTGATCCAGAGATAATTTGACAATTTTTCCAGGTGTAAAAATATTTTTGATTTATGGATTGATCGTAGGTAGTTGATATTTACTGCTATTGAATTATTTAATATTTTTACCAATCGTACATTTGATATTTATTTTGAAATTTACTGATTGCATATTTGATATTTGTGGCGAAAATTTATTAAATTTGGGGAGAAATATTTGTCGTGTTCTGCAACTTATAGAGTGTTGTAAAATTTCACATTTTGGCGGGGACAAAGAAAACAGTAACAAAAAGAAACAACATGTCGACCACAAGGAGGCAAAGCAAAATGCAAGAAAGCAGAGAGAATAACAGAGAAGAGGAAAACATTGTTGAAGAAGGATTGGGTAATGAAGGAGATACAACGATTATGGAGAGAAAAGAACAGGAATTAACAGGAATAGAGAAACTATTGCAACTGATGCAACTCCAATCACAACAAATGGATAGAAATCAACAGGAAACAAAAAGGACAATGCAAGAAAATCAACAGGAATCAAAACGAGCCATGGAAGAAACACAACAAAAAATAGAGAAAAATCAACAGGAAGCAAAACGAGCCATGGAATTAACACAACAAAAAATGGAAGAAACACAAAGAGAAATATCACAGAGAATAGAACAGAAATTGGAAGAGAATGATGGCAAATTGGAAAAGCGTTTGGAAAAATATGAAAATGAAGTGAAAGCCTGTTTAGAAAAAGTTAGAGAAGAAACAGAAAGGAAACTGAAGATGCAACGAGAAGAAATAGAAACTAAAATGAAGGATATTAAGACTGTGCAGAAGATGGAATTAGAACAGTTAGAAAGCAAATTTGAAAATGCAATACAAGAAGACAGGCGAGAAATAGAAGAAAAATTTAAGCAAAACGAAAAACAAATTGCGGAACTCAAGAATCAACAGAATTGTGGAGAAAGAAGGGAAATGATTATCCTTGGTACAAGCGACGCGAAAATACAATTTGGAGGGGATATTAGAAAAACACACCCAGTACCATTTGTTAAAAATTTGAAAACCAAATTGCAACATATTAGATATTTTGACGACTGCAAAGAAACAATTAGAAACCATCTGAAAGAAGGAGCAGCGTTATGGTATGAAAGTAAAGAAGATGAGTTTGAAAATTGGACAGATTTCGAAAATAAATTTCTCAACTATTTCTGGGGGAAAGTTAAACAGAGGGAAATCAACCAAGAGCTACAGAATGGAAGATATCACGAGAAAATGGGAATATCGGAAGAAAGATATGCTTTGCAGATATATAACAATTCCAAATATCTAGACTACAAATACTCTACCGAACAACTGGTAGAAATGATAAGCAGACATTTCGAAGAAACGCTGGAGGACCACGTGATTTTGAGAAACTATCAAGATATTGATAGTTTGTGCCAATTCCTTCAAGTAAGGGAAGCAAAAAGAAGAGAAATGCGAAACAGAAGACAACATGAACAATATAATGGACCGGCAAGAAGGTATCAATCAAATTATGACCAGAGAAACCGACATGCCCAATCAACAAACGAAGATAGGCCGAGAGAATACCAAAATTACAATAGACAACAAAATTATGATAACAGGAATCACGCAAAAAATAGAACATATGAAAATCACAACAGAAACAGAGATGCACAAAATCCTCCGACTAGGAATACGAACGAACAAAGGGACGGTAGAAACAATCAGAATTTCCAACAACAAAATAGAAGGGAGATGAATCATGTAACAATAGAAAACGAGGAAGAAGATGTATGCAATGAATCCAGACAGGATTTTCAATAAAGCATCCACTGAACAAACATAAACAACTCTCCGGTATATTTTGTCATCCGAGAGAGTTTATACAGTTGGCGGGAAATGAAAGACAAAGTTCTAATTCAAATTTAATATTCTTAGATGCATTTATAAAACATAAAGCGATTAAAATTTTGATTGATTCTGGATCGGAGATATCGTTAATCAATAAGAAACTAGTAAAAGAATTAAATTTGGACAGATTTGTGTATAAAATTCCTAGGGTTGCTTTAGTGGGTGCAAACAACAAAAAATTGACGACAGTAAATGAAGGTTTGGGAGTGCGGATCAGAGTGGGAGACAAATACTATATTATGCAATGTGTGGTGATCGAAGATTTAAACCATGATATGATAGCGGGAATTGATGAATTGAGTGAAAAACATATCACCATAAATTTTTCGGAGAATAAACTGGAAATCAGAGCAGAACCAGACAACATAGAAGAAGAAATGGAAATAGATAGGAAAATAATTGTTGAAAAGATAAATGAACAGGAAAAACATAAAGAAATCAATATGACTGTAGAGGAAAAACAGAAAGTACAAGAAAAAAATCAACAAAAAAAAAAGAAAAGAAGGAAGAAAAAGAAGAAGAGTTCAAAAAGAAAGAAGGAAAACAAGGTGGATACAAGAGAAAGACAGGAAATCGAAGGTACGGAAGAATTGTCGGCAATCGACGATAAAACAGAAAGGAAGCAGGAAGAAAAGGAAGTTCTCATAAGAGAAATGAAAGCAGTAGAAACATGGTGCTCGGGATACCAAATGGAAATTGAAGATAAAAAAAAACAGAAGAAGAAATAAAGAGAGGACCCGAAGAAGAAGGCCGGTTACATTCCAGAAAGGGGATAAAGTTTTAGTGAGGGCACTAAGGGTGTCCAATTTACAAAATGGTATTTGTGCTAAATTGATGCCGGTATTTGAAGGTCCATATAGGGTCAATACGGAAAATGGGGTAAATAGTTATGAATTAGCGCATATAGAGACAGGCAAGATACGGGGTATTTTTAACATTCACGACATTTATAAGTATCATGAGTAGAGTTTGGTAACATAATGGAATAATTTGATCCTAAAAAAAACTTGTGTCATTTAAATAAATAACAGAGTTTTTCGGCAAATCAAATGGCAGGGAGTTGTTAAGATATGTAAAATTTGAATTAATATGGTTTCGATCTTAATATTTTAGAAAAGTTAAAACATATAATAAAAATATACCAAAATTCATTTCGAAGAAATGAAAGTCAATTATCTTTGGATGGCCGTAGGTAAACAAAATTTAAATAGGGATTAAGTATTTTCTTTGTACAGTTAGTATGATAAGGAAGTGGTTATGTGTTTGGACAATGAGACCGGGTTAGGGAACAATTGTATTTAGAAATTTAAATGAATGTAATCTCCTTAAAAACCGATTGGCATGTAATTAGTTTTAGGAAATTTCTAATGGTAGGAAAAGTTGGTGTTGAATCTGACATTGACAATTAAAAAATTTAATTCTTGGGAATCGTTGTCAGTGGACTTTCATAATTTTTACATAATTTAATTTTACGGTAGAATAATTTTTTCAACGTTACTGTTTAGTGCTGGCCTTTAAACGAATGTGATTCTAGACGATAGTTGTTAAATGATCGTCAAGTCGAATAGTGGTGATCTCTGAGAGTCTCCTGAAGTAGTAAGGCAGATAAATGAATAGCTGTGAGTTTGTTGAAATAAGTGTCCTGACGGAGGCTCATCACGTAAAGCATTGTAAGTTATATTGTTCTACTTATATTCCAAGAGTCACCGTTGCATGCCGGAACGAGAAATAGATTCAGTTTATTGAGAGGAGAAAAGGCTAGCATTGTTTTTTGAAAGATACGTGCATCTGTAGGGGGTCATTGATGACAATAGGCTTGCAATAGTTTGTTGCGAGATTGCTGACTACATAGGGGGCTGCTAAGAGTAAATTGTAGGCGACCAGAGACAAGAATTTGGACAACTCATCATCCGAGAGACAGTTTTATTTTTTTTTGTAGAATTATTCATAACGCAAATTTCAATAAGTACTTTAGATAGTGGTAGGAGTATTTCAATAATCAGAATAGGAGATATTATTTTTAGAGGATATTTTGAGGGTGAATTTATTTCAATAGATGTTTTTGTACCATATATGTGTTTTATTCCGTTAGTCTTTGACCTTATTTATCATATGTAAAGCAAAGGAGATATTGAAGCACGAGAATATAAAACCCTGAGATTAGAGCATTAAATAGTGTGATTAAATCATAAGTGCATCATTAAAATTAAATTTAATTAATTAATTAATTATCTAATCAATTGCTTTGAGCACACCGATCTTTGAATATCACATTAATATATATATATATATATATATATATATATATATATATATATATATATATATATATATATATATATATATATATTCGTAAGGGGATTTTTCCACATTCTCTATTTCATCTATTTGATATATATATATATATATACAGTCGAACCCGCTTATTAGAATCCCTGTTATAGGAATATCCCGGCTTATGGAATATAAATTCGAGTTCCCGAAACGTTTCCATTTACTCCTTAATAAATTTATCCTTTTATTGGAATAGGTTCTAATTAGATAATACCGCTTATTAGCATATTTTGCAGGTCAACGACTATTTTTTTTTACAATTTTACTAAAAATTTAAATTATGTTTGGTTATTATGGTCAGTCGTCAAGGATTATGGATTAGATATTATTAGGGTAATAAATATTTATTACTTTGTTACGAGTACCAATTCGATTTTTAGCCGACAAATGCATGGGTCATAAAGTAATTTTTATTTGTCTACACAAAGGCACTGTTGCCTGCTATAAAATTGTTAGAAGCAGTTTATTTAGAATTCACCCAGAGAGGCTTATGGCTTTGTTAAATTCAATTCATCCATTTCTTGCCGCCAATAAAAGTTCCATTCAACCAATGGATTAAGGATGACCGCACGGATTAACAACAAAAAGCTATAATTACCGATAATTTCTCAAGAAAAAATAAGTAATTTTGTTATATGCATTTTAATAAGAAAATATTTACATATATACATATTGCATACATTTTATATTAATTACCTACTGCTACTGTATTCATTCACATATATAATATAATGTAATTTGGTATTTAACACATACATAGATAAGTAGTTGTTACACTACTGTATTATTGACGTAAAAAGACCTAAAACCATTTACATAATATACTGATTATGTAGGTGTACATATATGATATACGTATTGGCATAGTATGTAAAACTACACATTGGCATAGTATGTAAATAATATTATTACGTATACACTTATTTGGACTAGCCACCAATGATCGGTTATTAGAATATTCCGGTTATAAGAATATTTTTGCCTGGTACAAAGGCTATTCCAATAAGCGGGTTCGACTGTATATATATATATAAACACATAAAATATAATAGTTAAAATAGAGTTAACATAAATAATATAAATTACATACAAAACAAATTAAAAACAGACTGGTAAAGGTGGACATAACAAAACAATTAAGAGGCAATATTAATTTGTTGTAAGTTGCGTATAAATTGGTTGGGTGTGGAACTAAAATTAAGCCTCTCGGTATTTTGATTTGCTAGACCTAACATTCTAGTTATAGGTTCATTGAGGCCATAATTACATCGATGAAATGGTACATGAAAAGTGGTTTCGACTGCATTTCGAGTACTATATGAAGGAACTTTAAAACCAACCTTAGACAATAAATAATGACTATTTGCTGTACCATTTAACAAACTATATAGAATTTTCAAATCATGGTGATAACGACGTTCTTCCAGTGTATTGATATTTATAAATGCTCTAATTTCGTCATAACTGTAAAACCTGTTACTCCCAGTAATAGCTCTAATTTTAAATCCCAAAAACCTAAGGAATTTGTTTTGGACCTTTTCAATTTTTTCTGCGTAAACATTATAGTAAGGTGACCAAATACTACAACAGTATTCCAAGTAAGGTCTAACAAGAGAACAGTATAACAATTTTAGGGTATTGGGACTTTTAAAATCATAGCAGTTTCGTTTCATGAAGCCAAGCATCTGTAAAGCCTTTGAAATAATAGAATCAATATGGTCTGCGAATTTTATCGATTTGTCAAACAGTATTCCAAGATCTCTTATTGTATTAACACAATCTAGTGGTGTGTTATCAAGTTTATATTCAAACGGAATACACGTTCTACCTTGATAAAAACTAATTTTATAGTAATAGTAGTAGTAATAGTGTTGCTGAACATGTAGATGTCTTTGTATACCGGGTGTAACAATAATACTGTGTTTTTTTCCTGAAAGTTCGTAACACCCTGTGGAATATTCTGGCATTTAAAAAATATTCATATTAAAACTCAATTGTAGCCTTAGCCTTTCTTAACATTCTGATTTTTGACTCATTCACTTATGTTGGATAATAAAAAAGTTAGGTACTTTGACAACTAGCCATGCTCTTCATCAATACAGGGTGTTTCTAAATAAGTGCGACAAACTTTAAGGGTTAATTCTGCATGAAAAAATAATGACAGTTTGATAAAAATGTGTGTACCATTTTTATATATTCGGCTGCAATACGAAGGAAAAACAATCTTACTTTTTAATTAGAATAAGGAGTGCAGCCAGTCCCTTTAACTGCAGTTTTCTGCTCTTATTGGAGCGTCATCAGAAGGAACGTAGGCACTGTTCTCCTTAATCCAATCAAATCGCATCGAAATGTTTTCCCAAATATTGCAGCCAAAATGATGGTAATGGGTGGCTAGCGCCATCTGGCCGTAAAAATACGAAGCAAGTTTTCAATCCTAATAGCAAATAATTAATATTGAAAAATATCAAAAATTACTAAAAGATTTTTAAATTGAAAACTTACTGGTACATCCCCATGTATACGCCTCCAAGACTTCTACAATTTGCAAGTCATATGGATGCTGCAGTAAAGACGATAGGGAAGGAATTCTAAACCTTGCAATTCAAATCCCCCGTCTGCAGCTGGCTAGGAACTGAAAGATGCACCATAGTTACTCTACTGAGTAATAAGAAAATAAAATAAAAATGTGTGTACCATTTTTATATATTCGGCTGCAATACGAAGGAAAAACAATCTTACTTTTTAATTAGAATAAGGAGTGCAGCCAGTCCCTTTAACTGCAGTTTTCTGCTCTTATTGGAGCGTCATCAGAAGGAAAGTAGGCACTGTTCTCCTTAATCCAATCAAATCGCATCGAAATGTTTTCCCAAATATTGCAGCCAAAATGATGGTAATGGGTGGCTAGCGCCATCTGGCCGTAAAAATACGAAGCAAGTTTTCAATCCTAATAGCAAATAATTAATATTGAAAAATATCAAAAATTACTAAAAGATTTTTAAATTGAAAACTTACTGGTACATCCCCATGTATACGCCTCCAAGACTTTTACAATTTGCAAGTCATATGGATGCTGCAGTAAAGACGATAGGGAAGGAATTCTAAACCTTGCAATTCAAATCCCCCGTCTGCAGCTGGCTAGGAACTGAAAGATGCACCATAGTTACTCTACTGAGTAATAAGAAAATAAAATAAAAATGTGTGTACCATTTTTATATATTCGGCTGCAATACGAAGGAAAAACAATCTTACTTTTTAATTAGAATAAGGAGTGCAGCCAGTCCCTTTAACTGCAGTTTTCTGCTCTTATTGGAGCGTCATCAGAAGGAACGTAGGCACTGTTCTCCTTAATCCAATCAAATCGCATCGAAATGTTTTCCCAAATATTGCAGCCAAAATGATGGTAATGGGTGGCTAGCGCCATCTGGCCGTAAAAATACGAAGCAAGTTTTCAATCCTAATAGCAAATAATTATTTGGGAAAACATTTCGATGCGATTTGATTGGATTAAGGAGAACAGTGCCTACGTTCCTTCTGATGACGCTCCAATAAGAGCAGAAAACTGCAGTTAAAGGGACTGGCTGCACTCCTTATTCTAATTAAAAAGTAAGATTGTTTTTCCTTCGTATTGCAGCCGAATATATAAAAATGGTACACACATTTTTATTTTATTTTCTTATTACTCAGTAGAGTAACTATGGTGCATCTTTCAGTTCCGAGCCAGCTGCAGACGGGGGATTTGAATTGCAAGGTTTAGAATTCCTTCCCTATCGTCTTTACTGCAGCATCCATATGACTTGCAAATTGTAGAAGTCTTGGAGGCGTATACATGGGGATGTACCAGTAAGTTTTCAATTTAAAAATCTTTTAGTAATTTTTGATATTTTTCAATATTAATTATTTGCTATTAGGATTGAAAACTTGCTTCGTATTTTTACGGCCAGATGGCGCTAGCCACCCATTACCATCATTTTGGCTGCAATATTTGGGAAAACATTTCGATGCGATTTGATTGGATTAAGGAGAACAGTGCCTACGTTCCTTCTGATGACGCTCCAATAAGAGCAGAAAACTGCAGTTAAAGGGACTGGCTGCACTCCTTATTCTAATTAAAAAGTAAGATTGTTTTTCCTTCGTATTGCAGCCGAATATATAAAAATGGTACACACATTTTTATTTTATTTTCTTATTACTCAGTAGAGTAACTATGGTGCATCTTTCAGTTCCTAGCCAGCTGCAGACGGGGGATTTGAATTGCAAGGTTTATTAGAATTCCTTCCCTATCGTCTTTACTGCAGCATCCATATGACTTGCAAATTGTAGAAGTCTTGGAGGCGTATACATGGGGATGTACCAGTAAGTTTTCAATTTAAAAAATCTTTTAGTAATTTTTGATATTTTTCAATATTAATTATTTGCTATTAGGATTGAAAACTTGCTTCGTATTTTTACGGCCAGATGGCGCTAGCCACCCATTACCATCATTTTGGTTGCAATATTTGGGAAAACATTTCGATGCGATTTGATTGGATTAAGGAGAACAGTGCCTACGTTCCTTCTGATGACGCTCCAATAAGAGCAGAAAACTGCAGTTAAAGGGACTGGCTGCACTCCTTATTCTAATTAAAAAGTAAGATTGTTTTTCCTTCGTATTGCAGCCGAATATATAAAAATGGTACACACATTTTTATTTTATTTTCGTATTACTCAGTAGAGTAACTATGGTGCATCTTTCAGTTCCTAGCCAGCTGCAGACGGGGGATTTGAATTGCAAGGTTTAGAATTCCTTCCCTATCGTCTTTACTGCAGCATCCATATGACTTACAAATTGTAGAAGTCTTGGAGGCGTATACATGGGGATGTACCAGTAAGTTTTCAATTTAAAAAATCTTTTAGTAATTTTTGATATTTTTCAATATTAATTATTTGCTATTAGGATTGAAAACTTGCTTCGTATTTTTACGGCCAGATGGCGCTAGCCACCCATTACCATCATTTTGGCTGCAATATTTGGGAAAACATTTCGATGCGATTTGATTGGATTAAGGAGAACAGTGCCTACGTTCCTTCTGATGACGCTCCAATAAGAGCATAAAACTGCAGTTAAAGGGACTGGCTGCACTCCTTATTCTAATTAAAAAGTAAGATTGTTTTTCCTTCGTATTGCAGCCGAATATATAAAAATGGTACACACATTTTTATTTTATTTTCTTATTACTCAGTAGAGTAACTATGGTGCATCTTTCAGTTCCTAGCCAGCTGCAGACGGGGGATTTGAATTGCAAGGTTTAGAATTCCTTCCCTATCGTCTTTACTGCAGCATCCATATGACTTGCAAATTGTAGAAGTCTTGGAGGCGTATACATGGGGATGTACCAGTAAGTTTTCAATTTAAAAATCTTTTAGTAATTTTTGATATTTTTCAATATTAATTATTTGCTATTAGGATTGAAAACTTGCTTCGTATTTTTACGGCCAGATGGCGCTAGCCACCCATTACCATCATTTTGGCTGCAATATTTGGGAAAACATTTCGATGCGATTTGATTGGATTAAGGAGAACAGTGCCTACGTTCCTTCTGATGACGCTCCAATAAGAGCAGAAAACTGCAGTTAAAGGGACTGGCTGCACTCCTTATTCTAATTAAAAAGTAAGATTGTTTTTCCTTCGTATTGCAGCCGAATATATAAAAATGGTACACACATTTTTATTTTATTTTCTTATTACTCAGTAGAGTAACTATGGTGCATCTTTCAGTTCCTATTAGCCAGCTGCAGACGGGGGATTTGAATTGCAAGGTTTAGAATTCCTTCCCTATCGTCTTTACTGCAGCATCCATATGACTTGCAAATTGTAGAAGTCTTGGAGGCGTATACATGGGGATGTACCAGTAAGTTTTCAATTTAAAAATCTTTTAGTAATTTTTGATATTTTTCAATATTAATTATTTGCTATTAGGATTGAAAACTTGCTTCGTATTAATAATGACAGTTTGCTTTATAAACATATGTCCGCAAATGCTTCGTTTCCGAGATACGGGATGTTGAATTTTTTTCTTACAAACTGATAATTTATTTATTGCTCTAAAACTGGTTGAGATATGCAAATAAAATTTGGTAGGTTTTAAGAGGTAGTTATTTCACATTTTTTGACATACAACTAAAAATTTTATATTCGCCATTGGCGTGCATACAGGTAATATGACCGGGTAATATGACCCGTATGCACGCCAATGGTGAATATAAAATACATAATTGTACGTCAAAAAATGCGCAATGACTGCCTCTTAAAACCAACCAAATTTCATTTGCATATCTCAACCGGTTTTAGAGCAATAAATAAATCGTCAGTGTGTAAGAAAAAATTGAACACCCGGTATCTCGGAAACGAAGCATTTGCTGACATATGTTTATAAATCAAATGGTCATTATTTTTTTATGCAGAATTACCGCTTAAAGTTTGTCGCACTTATTTAGAAACACCCTGCTATACATTCATATTCTTAGAGAATAAGGCTATAACATTTTAAAAAAATCACTAAAATCGGACAACAGGTTTAGGAGATTCGAGACATAAAAAATGACCCATATTATAAGGCTATACCTTCATATTCTTAGAGAATAAGGCTATAACATTTTAAAAATATCACTAAAATCGGACAACAGGTTTAGGAGATTCGAGACATAAAAAATGACCCATATTATAAAGGTGTCCCGGTTTTTTTGGCCAGGAGTGTATAATATAATATATTAAAGTGTTTAAATATTGCTAATTTTAATAAAAGTTTTTAACATTGTATTTTAATATACTTTGTTTTATTAATAATAATATTACCTAAGTATTGCGCACCTTGTTAAAAAAAAGTTCAAGATAAATACCGCGGTTTTTTCATATGAAAATGCAAAGCAATAGGTATATAATATTATTAAAGTTTTTAACATTGTATTTTAATATACTTTGTTTTATTAATAATAATATTACCTAAGTATTGCACCTTCTTCAAAAAAAGTTCAAGATAATTACCGCGGTTTTTTCATATGAAAATGCAAAGCAAAATATACAATTTGCAGGGTATGTATAAGTGCTTGTTTTTTGATAAAATAATACGAATTGTATGTAGGTAGGTACAGTAGCAAAGCGTTGAGTAGTTATATAGCAAAAGTAGCTACGCCATCTGAGACACGATAAGGATGAAATTAGTTTTATATTTTCTTTTCTCATGGAGCATGCATGATGGAGAGTTTTTTAAAATACGTAACAAAGCATGTTGTTTTGTTATCTATGTTGCAAATATGTTGTTTTTTTTTCAAATTACAAAATTTATTTTCAATACAAGTACCTATACCGAATTGTTGTTATTATTTACTGAGCATATGTAGAATTTTGACTAACGCTCGATTTCATAATAAAGTTAAAGTGTGTGTTACCTTAAAAAATGCAATTGTTACAGTTAAACAAAACTTTAAATTTAAAGTCCACTTTAACTTTATTAATATAAAATCGAGCGTAAAAATTTTTATAAACTTTGGAAAATAGCATTTCAAAAAAAGTACTGTAAGTATGCTGTATTTTTTATATTTTCTCAAAAAATACTACACTAAAACACTTTGAAAATAAAACAAAAGTTTAAATTATAATATTATAAACACAACACTAAATAAATAATTTCTCACAATGGTCAAAAACCACACACCACAGAATCAAGTTACTCAAATTTTCAAACACCTCACCTGACACAGTGTCTCAAGTACGATTGCGCGAAGCCGTGCAATTTACGAGACGCGCTCGGTCTGTAGATCCAAGTGAGAAAATTGCGCTCAGATGTCTAAACCATATTAGTCATCTATCCACAAAAAAATTTAATCACAAAATAAATGCAAATTTATAAGTACTGTCATGTACTGTGAACAAAACCGTACAAACATATTAATGAAAAGTACTCAAATAAAGTCATAATAATAGATTCTGAATTATAATTTCCTCGGAAAAAGTCATTTGATTTTTGACAAAATATGTGACAGTTTTTTAAGTAGACAGTTGACAGTCTGCTTTCAAAATTTTAATGCTCCAATATGACATTGACAGCAACATGAAAGATTATGATTATGGTGAAATGTGAAAGGCAAGAGAAAGGTTGTTAGGTTGTTTGGGTAATCTGATTTTAGATTGTTATGTTGAATGAGATTACAAATCACATAATGAATTAAAGTAGAGATAGTTGAAGCTGACACTAGTCTCAATGAGCATACAAAGAATAAACCCGAAGTTTAATCATCAAGTGTTATAAAAGATGTTCAATTTACTCAATTCCTTACAGCTTTGATATCAGATTAAGCAGAAAAAATGAGCAAGTTAATTGATTACTTTGTAATATGTGGTCTTGATTACAGCTCTGGTTTAGAACCAGACAAACTTACAGGTAAATCTAAGAAGTTTGTTATGTATGTTATTATTTTACATTACTTTTCAGAGGACAACCTACATGTCTCTCCACTGGAACGATCATATAAAGGAAAAGTTTTGGCGCATTATCCTAACAATGTACCAGCAAATCCGTTTGACGAATCAGCTGTATGCATGGTAATTAAAATTGTATATTATGTTATGTTCTGTCATAAATATTTTTAAAAACATAAATCCTTATCTTAATCTACTTTTTTATAATAACATTATAGATATAAACTTGCATAATATGTTTATAAAACATTATATTATCCTAAAAACATTTTATTTTAGAGAAATAGATGTAAAGGCAATGCAGACATATTATTTTTTCTTATTACATATTTCTGTTTCAAATGATTGATTAGGACAAGTATGTTGTCATAGAACTAACAATAACCCATTATAATTTTCTCAATACAACTATTAGTCCTAAATCTACACCAATATTATAAGTATTAATATCTTTTAGCTTAATATTTATTTATGATAATAATTTAATTAATAGTTTAATGTCCAAAGAACAGACATTCCTTATTCAAATATTATTAAAACCCACGTGAGTAACAATGGTAGGGCATTATTCACTATTATTAGGGAAGTAGCCATAGAATATATAAATCTGGAGCTCGGAGTACATTAAGTTGACATGGTGTTGTTTTAAATTAGTTTTTTAATCTACTTATTTTATTAGTTGGATTCTACAAATTGGTTATTTATTATCATTAAAATATGGTGACATTGTCCTTCGAGGGATACATCACATTTTTTATGGGATATATCAGATTTTTTGACATTCAAAATGCTCTACTCCGCAGTTGCTTGAAATGACATAGTGTAGTTTACCTCCGAGGTCCAGAAAAATGTACTATTTCTCAATAAATGACTTTGTAGCTTCAGTTTTTCATTCATCTAATAGCATGTTTAGTAGGTTGAGAGGTTTTATTTCCAAAGCAATGCATAAACCAATACTATTTTTGGAAATAATTGAATATGATAATTTTTTTTTCATAAAATCTATTATAAATAAATTATTTACAAAGTTTATTAAAGAAGTACAGCACCCATTTATTATAATATCGTTTATAGGAATATCCTGGTTTATGGAATATAAATTTGAGGCCTGAAACGATTCTACTAGCCACCAATGATTGGTTAATAAAATAACCTGGTTGTAAGAATACTTTTGATTGGCACGTAGGCTATTCCAATAAGCAGTTTCAACTGTATATATCAATCATAAATATTTGAAAAAGTTTTTGTTTTTATTTGATTCAGTGGAGCTTCTTCTTCTACGGCACTACAGCCTAAATTGAGCCTTGGCCTCCTTTATTTTTTGCCTCCACGCTTGCCTGTCTGTGGCTACTCTTATCCATACACGGACTCCTAAAAGGGCTTGTGCGTCGCTGTTTACTGTGTCTTCCCAGCGCTTTCGTGGCTTCCCAACCAGTCTCTTTCCTTGCATTCTAGCATTCAGTGCTCGTTTTGGTAGCCTATCCTCCCATTCTTATCACATATCCGGCCCACTGCAATATTTGTATTCTTTAGTCTTCAGTGGAGCTATGCAGTCACAACTCTAAAACCAAATATCAACACCCTGCCTATTATGTCCTGCATAAATATTTGTTTTACAATAAAAATTACCTCAAATATGCCTAAAATAATTAAATATGAAAAAAAAATCAGATGTCATAAATCCATAAACAAGAACCAGAGATACAGTTAACAGCTTCTTCCCCCTCTACAGCTCCCGTGAGCTTCAAAGCTAGCCGATTTTAAGAACTACATTTTGAAGCTTTGTGAATGATTTTGGTAAAAGGAAATCTTTTTCGAATTTTGCACATAAAACTTTAAAGTATGTTCTTTAAAATAAAGCCTATTAGATCCCTTATTGATAAACTGGACCTTTTTCTCTCATAAGACTCATAAGACCCTTAGAATTATTGTAACTTAATTATTTTTAAACTTAAGCTTTTTGCAACTTATATTTTTGCAAAAAAAATTTAATTTGAGATAAATATATAAAATGACTTTTAAATTACTGGACTGGCGCTTTGAAATTTTGAGCATATTTTAAACTCTACAAAACCCAATATTCCATGTAATATGAAGGTTCCGAGTTCATTTAAAAAATAGTTAGATACTAACATTTTTATAAAAACAGAAATGCTGACTTATTTGGAAATTTTCTAAGCAACAAATAATAAGGATCAAAACATTTGAAAAACTAAATTTTGAAGGTTTTATACCACATTACTCTTACTTTCAAATGTTTGCCTTTTTGCTAATAAACGAAAAAATCGAAAATTTACTGTGTTTTGCTTTATTTGTTAATAACTAATAAAGTCTAAACAATCTAATTCAGGAAACATATAGGTTCTTCTTAAAGAAGTCATTACTATTCAAAAAACTGTTGATGGCCAGGTCAGTGTCACAAGAAAAATCCCTGGATTATTTATTTGTTATTAAAAGGCAAAGTTCCATGTATGTAGAACTTCAAGATCTCTATTATGTTTTCTCTCTTGATTATTAAACCAAGAGAAAGATTCCCTGATAGTAATTCAGTGTGTAATGCATTGGGAAATTACCTCAGTGTAAAACTTGGCTACCAAGATTAAATGTGATCTCTACTCAACATTTGTTCTGTGTTTGTGTCCTAGCCCTCTATTAGGATACTCTCTCTATTCAGAGTACATAATATCTAGTAATAAATCCTGATTTAATTTTTTAAAAACTGAATTACCAGAGAACGGCAATTCTCGCCAGTGGCCACACCCACACCCCCCTACATGTGACACTATATACACAAAATTTTCGATTTTATAAATCTGATTGAATTGAAAATTGGGCCAACTCCCATCTTAAAGTTCAGGGAAAGATTCACCCATTCATATGTCAACCATCCATTTTGGTCCAAGGGTGTGGATTTTACGGCCCTTCCTATTTAGGGCCTGTTTTTCGTCCCCGTCCCCAAACCTCCCAAAAACTTCGAAAATTTAAGTCCGACCTTTGCGGCTTCTAATAGTACTGATCATTACCTTTCCAATGCATGTCTAATTTTGAAAATCGGTTATACCATTTAAAAGTTACCGAGCTCAGAAATATGACTCAATTTCTAATTAAAAAAGGGAAAATGTTTGTGGATATGTATGTATGTATGGGTGTGGAAAAGTTAAACCGATCTGAATTTTTTTTCTGTGTTTGAAGAGGGGGTCAGGGCCGATTCAGAACCGGTGTAGTTTGTGACTTTTGACCACCCATAAGCCAGCTATAGGACTTGGTAGGTACAAAACGGCATATTTTTTGGGGGTATATAATATCTTCGGTTCAAGAAGAGACAGGAGAACCGCAAATACACCAAATCAATAGTCTTGAGTTAAGCTTTCAAATGGTGTGTAAGCCGTCAGGATCAGACATACACACGGCTCAGTATAGCCGAAAAACTGAAAAACTAAACTTTGAAAATTTTGGTTTTTCGACAATTACTCAAAATTTCAACCTACGAATTGCGCCAATAATTGAGCGTTTGTAGAAGGACTCTAGACGAATCTAACGGTGTGTACCTCATATCCGGGAAAATTCGAATTTTTAAGTTATAGGCTTCATAAGTATGATCAAATCTATTATCTATGGGAAAAACGGTTTTCAAGCTCAATAATTCCTGTAATAGCTTCAGTTATCATACTTGACCTTAAATGCATCAGATAGGTACTTGTCAATACGTTTCAAACTCCGAGTTTATTTACCGGCCATCCCAATACTTTTTTTCAATCCATTTCGAATAGAAAAAAAATTAGTGTATTCGATGGACACTAGATCATTTGGGAGGTAATGCGACAAAGGCGACCATTTATAAAGCTTAACGTGTAATCGAGAAACATTGCATTCAACTTCATACATTTAATTTATAAATAATTTTGAAAAACTCCTGATACAATAAAAAACCGCTAAACGCCGTAAAAATGAGTGGCGCATACAATATTCCAGCTACAAAAGATCTCTGATATGAATATTACGTGGCGCGAAAATTAATTTTCATTTTGGTGGAAAATAAAATTCTAGTTTTATTTTAAAAGATTTTTCCATAATATTTGCTAAATTTGAAGTAAACGCGCCACAAAAGAGTTTCAAAATTCAAACTGTATCAAAGTTACTCTTTTGTGGCGCGTTTTACTTCAAATTGAGAAAATATTATGGAAAAATCTTTTAAAATAAAACTAGAATTTTGTTTTGCATTAAAATGAAAATACATTTTCGCGCCACGTAATATTCATATCATATCTTTTGTAGCTGGAATATTGTATGCGCCACTCATTTTTACGGCGTTTAGCGGTTTTTTATTCTTGTAAATACTATTATTGGAAAAAACTGTGGAATCAATAATATTATAACAATAGCCAACAATTGTTACTATTATTATATGATATATTTTTTATAGTTTTCACTACCAGCTGGACTCAAATTTCGTACTCAGAAACATTCAGTGACTCAAGCTCCAAATTTTCATTCATATATCATAACACGAGAAGATGGAAAGAGGTGTTTTGGGTTCAGTCTTATCTTTTATGAAGAAGTACAAAGTAGGGATATCAAGGAAGCAATGCACACACTGCAGGTATAGTATATAACATTTTTATTTTGAATATTAAGATACTTTTGAATTTTTCTCCTTATCTTTACTCTCGCGATATAAAAACAAACTTAAAGAGCACCAAGTTTTTTGATAGATAGTAATATTCATTTTAATGTAATATGTTTACCAAAGTTAGAGATACAATGATTCACTATTTCTCTGTATTTATTTTTATTTGTTTTTTTTTATTTTAAAAATTTTATTACAAATATGAACATATTTGGATTACTAACATTACGTAATGTTGAGACTCGTTGATGAAATATTCTCTAGTTTAGTGTCAATTAGAAACATTTTTAAATTAGCACTTTCAATATTGGTATTCTAATTTTCAGAATAAAACAAATATTAACACCTATCTAAATATAAATTTAGTTGGTACTACAAAATAGAATACTTAATTTACAATTGAATGTTAAATCCATAATACGATGCCTTTGTACATCAAATATAATTTGCTATTACTAGAAATGTAGTCTCCCTATTTGCCAATATGACACGTTAGTAATTATTTGATAATTCTAAGCACTGTGAAGAACAAACATAATTTTCCTGATCTAGGATGAACAACTTTGTGTTGTGAAGTTGTGAAGAAATCTATTATTTACATGAAGTATAACTCAAAAAAAAGTATTTAAACCATTCGTTAAGCTTTCCTAGAGGGCTATCAAATGAACTTTTCAGAGCAGCCATCTCAAAAGTCCGAATAGCTATGATAATTGCCGACCTCCGTCGCGGAGATGGCACTTAAAGAAGAAGAAGAGGGCTTATATACTGTACCAAAAATTTCTGTTGATAAAGGCTAAATGGAGAAATTTTTCTGAGTGTGCACACCTAGAAGAAGTTTTAAACTGACCGAAACCGAAACTGATTTGACAATACTGATAACTGTTAACTATTTATCGGTCCTTCTGTGGCTAATCTAAAATTATCACCAATCTCAGTATGTATTAGCAATAATTCCTTTATTTGCTGGAACCAATGACAGAGTTATTTTGTTGTGCTTCGCCAGTTGATTAAGGGACCTTTTGCAGTTCCTAGCTGTGTTCAATAACGTGTAGACTTCAAAATCTTCTGTGCAGATTGGCTCTCCGAGGCCTGAGGCAATTAGTACAAAAGTTTAGACACAAGCTCAAAATCTTGAGTTACAGGTTTAATGTTTGTGAACATTTTCACATCTGTGAACAGAAGTCAACATAACTATAACTAATCTCCAGAGGCTAAGAAAAGACAAAGAAATAACACCGTAAAAACAGAAAATTGGCTTACTTCGGCCACATTATGCTTAATGAAAAATACCGACTGCTACAGTTGATTCTACAAGGCAAGATTGAGGGCAGGAGAGGCCCTGGACATAGACGTATATCCTGGCTGGCCAATCTTAGGAAGTGGACTGGTCTAACGTCAACTGATCTATTTCTATCTGTAAATAGAATAAAATGGGTCAATGTGGTCGCCGACATCTCTAGAAGATAGTCACCTTTAGAAGAAGAAGAACATCTTCATGGATTGCGTTTTTCCAAGCCCTAAAATCTCCAAATGCCCAGTTAGGTCGCCGACTTTTAGATCTTTGTTATTCATTTATTGTTTATAGTGTTAATTTAGACTTCAATAAAAATTATGAATCGCAGAGGAGCGACTTGTATTCTGACTTTGACGAAATTACGATATAGGTTGTTGTATTACCTACCTTAAACAAGATTATAAAAAAGAAGAGTTCCTTTTGACTATTGACTTTTATAAGATGTTAGTACGTTTGAATGACGGATAAGTTTGTAACAATACATTTGTATTTTAATTAAAATAAAACTATTAAAATTAGTCTTAACTTCTATAAAGAGTTAATCCAGAGAACGAATAAAACATGGTGGCAGCTGATTTGTAAAAATACGGATGAGAAAACTCGAAAAATTTAGAGGTTGGTTAGTACAAAAATACAAAGTACGAAAACAGCACAGTTAAGCATCAATTGGAAAAAAAATGCCTGATATTGTTCCAGTTCAAGAATCACCGTCGATAAACCTCACTTTATCACCTCCCGAGTCATTTAATTTCCATCCAAGTGATTGGGCACAATGGAAAAACCGTTTTCAACGTTTTAGACGAGGGTGTGGCCTTGATAAAGCATCTGATGGAAAACAAATTGATGTGTTAATTTATAATATGGGGGTAAGAGCTGAAGAAATATTCTCATCATTTTCACCAGTTCCAACTACATATGATGAGACATTAAAACAATTTGAAGATTATTTTATACCCCGTAGAAATATTATCTATGAAAGGGCCAAATTCCTAAATCATAAGCAAGGGAGTGATACTGCAGAGAAATTTATTACTGACTTACGTAGTCTATCAAAAACATGTGATAGGGGGACTTTAAACAATGATATGGTTTTATTAGTGTTGATTATCGGAATGAGAGATACAAGCATAAGTGACAAACTGCAACTTGATGCTGCACTTACTCTCGAAAAAGCTGTAACCTGTCTAAGACAACATGAAGAGCTGATCCGTCAAAAACAAAACCTAAATGAACCAAATGTTTCTGCTATAAGAAAACAATCAACTTACAAAAAATCACAGAAGACCCAAAATTGCCAACAGTCAAGTAAAGGTGAGAAAACGAAAAAATGCCCTAGTTGTGGATAGTATCCTTCTTAGAGGAAACCGTATGATCATTCCATGTGAGCTCAGGGCAATGATGTTGGAAAAATTGCACGCTGGCCACTTTGGAATAACTAAAACTCGTCGTCGTGCTCTGGGAACGATGTGGTGGCCAGGAATTTCTCAAGAGATAGAAGCCAAAGTAAGATCTTGTCCTATCTGTATTCAAAACTCGACAAACCATCATGAACCTTTATTGCCAGCTAAATTTCCAGATTATCCATGGCAAGTGATATCAATGGACCTTTTTAAAACTGAAGGAAAATGGTATATCGTCGTAACTGATAACTATTCCAGATTTTTTGAAGTACTTCCTATTCAGAACATGAGCTCACAGGAAGTAATAAACATCTGCAAAACAATATTTGCAAGATATGGTATACCACAGTTGGTTTGTTGCGACACTGGAACACAATTTCATGCTGTTGAAACATCAGAGTTCCAACAGTTCGCAAGAGAATGGGGGTTCTCTACATCGAGAAGTAGCCCACAATTCCACCAAGCAAATGGCGCAGCAGAAGCTGCTGTAAAAGTCGCAAAAGCCTTAATAAAGAAGAATAAGAACAACATAGAGAGAGCACTTCTGTCCTATCGAAACACACCACTAGAGAACGGATTCAGTCCATCCGAAATGATGTTTGGAAGAAAATTGAGAGATAATCTACCATCAATCGCATTAGCTGAATTTAAATCATCAAAAAAGCTAGTAAGCGCGGAGAGGAAGTACCGCTCGAAATATAAAAAATTATATGATGGAAAACATGGACCGAAGAATTTGAGTCGACTTCAAATTGGTGATTTTGTATGGATCACAGACCTGAAACGACATGGTGAAATCATTAACGAAGTTAATCCAAGATCATACATAGTTAAGACCGCCATAAGCACCATAAGGAGAAACCGTTTTCATCTGATCCCTGCTCCATATCTAAGCAGTATCCCCGATGGAGTATTGAAACAACTGCCAGGGATTCAACAAACAAATTCGACTCCAGAAACTACACCGACTACTCAACAACTAACATCCCAAAGACCAACAAACATTGAGAAAGGTAGTCAGGAAGTGGAAAGTCACCCAACTCAACCCAAAACGCCTGTACGACTTCCAACGCCAACGAAAACTGATGGACCATTTAATATTGAGCAGAGTAAGAATACAACGCGCTCTGGGAGAGCGGTTGTCAGACCTTTACGCTATCGTGAAGATTAGTCAGTAGTTATGTTGAAGATGTATCATCTTGAGGGGGGATGTTGTATTACCTACCTTAAACAAGATTATAAAAAAGAAGAGTTCCTTTTGACTATTGACTTTATAAGATGTTAGTACGTTTGAATGACGGATAAGTTTGTAACAATACATTTGTATTTTAATTACAATAAAACTATTAAAATTAGTCTTAACTTCTATAAAGAGTTAATCCAGAGAACGAATAAAACATAGGTCATTTTCAACAACAAAACATACATATACAGGGTGTCCAGAAACTCTACCGACAAACGAAGACAGGAGATTCCTCAGATAAATTTAAGACATTTTAACCCAATTCTTCTAGTCCGACAATGCTTCCTAAGGGAGCTAGAGCTCTTTGAAGATGGCGTCTTGTAATTAGTTTTTCTTAAATAACTCCAGAACGCGTTTATTTAGAAAAATAAAAATTGGTACTCATATTTATCTTCTAGAGATAAATCGATTACATTTATTGCGAATTTCTAGTACCGGTCATAGGCGTCCGTTTTGGGTAGGGCAAAGGTTATTTTATCGCATAACTTTTATGTCTTTGACTTTTAAGCATTTTTGATACTAAATTATTAAATTTTGAGGTATGATAGTACTAAAAGGTACTCTTGCTTTAAGTCGGTAGAATGCACCGTTTTCTAGAAAAATCGATTTGAAAATTTTTCGTTTATTGAATTCCAAAAAAAAATTTCAAAAAAAAACCATTTAGAAAAACGAAAACTGGTACATTTATTTATATTCCAGAGAGGAATCGATTTCATTAATTGCGAATTTCTAGAACCGGTCATATGCGTCCGTTTTGGGTAGGTGAAGCGTTATTTTATCGCATAACTTTGTTGTCTTTAATTTTTAAGAATTTTTGATTTTAGATTATTAAATTGTGAGGTATTTTAGTAATAAAAGTAACTCTTGCTATAAGTTGGTAAAATACACCGCTTTTTTTGAAAAAAATTTTCAATTTTTTTTCAAATTCAAAAAACGAAAAATTTTCAAATCGATTTTTCTAGAAAACGGTGTGTCCTACCAACTTAAATCAAGAGTACCTTGTAGTACTAGAATATCTCACAATATAATAATCCAGTATCAAAAATGCTTAAAAGTTAAAGACAAAAAAGTTATGCGATAAAATAACCATTGCCCTACCCAAAACGGACGCCTGTGACAGGTACTAGGAAATCACAATGGATGAAATCGATTTATTTTTGGAAGATAAATATGTGTACCAATTTTTGTTTTTCTAAATAGAAGCGTTCTGGAGGTATTTAAGAAAAACTAATTACAAGACGCCATCTTCAAAGAGCTCTAGCTCCCTTACGAAGCATTTTCGGACTAGATGAATTGGGTTAAAATGTCTTAAAATTATATGAGGAATCTCCTGTCTTCGTTTGTCGGTAGAGTTTCTGGACACCCTGTATAGACAATCAGAGAACACGGAATAATACAGCAGATTCTCATTTTAAGTCAATTAAATACACGAGGATATACTAATCTTAATCTAATATTAATCTAAAGTACCTATATCTTAAGGATATACTAATCTTAATACAAGGGGAATTAATATACTAATTTATAGTCATTTTGTATCGGGACCTATAAATATTTAGGAATTAAGCATCAAAATTAACGTACCACCTTAAAAATGGGACATTTTTGATGTCTTGTATTTCCTAAACCTGTTGTCCTATTTTAGTGATTGTTTTAATATAGCTTTATTCTTCAATAATATCGATTTAATAATATTGTTGCTAAACAGATAAATGTCATTGTATACCGGGTGTAACAATGATAGTGTGTTTTTTCCTCAAAGTTTGGAATATTCTGGCGTATATAAAATATTGAAATTAAAACTCAACTGTAGCCTTAGGCTTTCTTAACATTATGCTTTTTGATTCATTCGCTTATGTTGGATAACAGGGGCGTCATTTGATAGGGTCAGGGGGGGGCAAATGTCCCCCTGACCCTGAAAATGACTGAAATTTACAAAAAATACATTAATTTTCATCATTACATCATATATAATGTATTGTATATAATGCTTGCCCCCCCCCCTTCAATCAAAATTTCAAATTACGCCCCTGTTGGATAATAAAAAAGTTAGGTACTTTAACAACTAGCAACGTTCTTCATCAATACAGGGTGTTTCTAAATAAGTGCAACAAACTTTAAGGAGTAACTCTGCATGAAAAAATAATGACCGCTTGCTTTATAAACATAATATGTCCGCAAATGCTTCGTTTCCGAGATACGGGATGTTGAATTTATTTTACAAACTGACGATTTATTTATTGCTCTAAAACCGGTTGAGATATGCAAAAGAAATTTGATAGGTTTTAAGAGGTAGTTATTGCGCATTTTTTGGCATACAATTAAGAATTTTATATTCACCATTGGCGTGCATACGGGTAATATGACCGGGTAATATGACCCGTATGCACGCCAATTATGAATATAAAATTCTTAATTGTATGTCAAAAAATAACTACCTCTTAAAACCTACTAAATTTTATTTGCATATCTCAACCGGTTTTAGAGCAATAAATAAATCGTCAGTTTGTAAGAAAAAATTCAGCATCCCGTATCTCGGAAACGAAGCATTTACGGAGATTTGTTTATAAAGCAAACAGTCAATATTTTTTCATGCAGAATTCCACCTTAAAGTTTGTCACACTTATTTAGAAACACCCTGTATTGATGAAGAACATGGCTAGTTGTTAAAGTACCTAACTTTTTTATTGTCCTACATAAGCGAATGAATCGAAGCAAAATGTTAAGAAAGGCTAAGGCTACAGTTGAGTTTTAATTTCAATATTTTATATACGCTAGAATATTCCACAGGGTGTTCCGAACTTTGAGGAAAAAACACACTATCATTGTTACACCCGGTATACAATTACACTCACCTGTTTAGCAATAATATTATTACAATGACATTTTTGAAGAATAAAGCTATAATATACTAAAAAAAGAATGTGTGTGTACTTTGTACGCACGTAAGAAGTTATACTTCTATTATATGATTTAAACGAAATTAATATACTTTTTATTTATATTTTGTTTAAATATTAAACTAATTTATACTTACTACTTCTCAAAGATTTTTATTAGAACAGTGTCAAAAATTAAAATAATAAAAGAATAAAACACACACAAACACATTAAACAAACCACAAATGATGTCTGAACATTAATTGTCGAAAATTTTTTTAACTAAATACGTATTTTCTGAAAATACAATTATATAATAAATATACTTACAATCATAAAATGTATTAAAAAAAACAAAAAAGGAAGTTTCTATTGGAACTCGAACCAGCGCTGATAAGAGCGGTTGGTATTGGAATTCATTCGCCTTCTCCGCTTAGCCACAGACACTATGTGTCATTATTTACGAAGATCGACTAACTAAACGGATTAAACTTGTGATATTTTGAAAATTGATCAAATTATTTTAATTTTGAATTGTTATGATTTAGAATTGAAAAAATACAACAAAACATAGAGTAAAAAACAATATATTAGGTGAATATTGATAGAAATTTTGATGGTAATCAAATTATATAAATAAAAGTATTACATACTATGTATTTTGGCAGATCAAATAGGTAGGTTTATACCCATGATACATTAACAATTATTACGTACCTGTTGCTTTTAAAAACTATTTAAAAGTCACTACAATATTATAAACTTTTTTGTTTCTGTCCTCACAGTAATAAAACTAATATATTATACATTTGTTTACCTTTACCTTTACCTCCAAACCACAGCTGCCATATCGGATAATTTTTGACATGTCATTTGAACATCCAATCAGAACAAAGTTATAATGCGCCGGGCTGATAGGTTTTAACATATAAAAAAATCACCCTCTATCGCCGGTAAAGAAGTATAACTTCAAAAATTACTCAAATCGGACAATAGGTTTAGGAAATACGAGACATCAAAAATGTCCCATTTTTAAGCTTGTGCGTTAATTTTGATGCTTAGTGTATTAATTATTTTGCTATCCACGTCGATTTTGGATCTTATTGAATTAAAAAACAGTATCAAAAATAGAAATATAAAATTAGAAATATGAAAGTATTTTATTTACATCAGGAAGAAGAAAAAAATAATAACTAAGTATGTCCAGTTTCATTTGATCCATTATTTTTTTAGTTTCCTTAATAATCTAATAGATGGTAAGTATAGCCTTATTGATCGATATTCTAAAATTAGTTAATCAGTTTGTAATAAATATATTTGTTGTTTATATTTATAACCTCCATTATAGTGTATTAAAATCAACTGTGTGTTGAAGATAAGAAATTAGTCCAAAAATAATATTTAATCTGTTAACAAGATTAAGTATATTAACCTCTAGATTTAAACTTATTTATTTTTATTTTAAATAGAAAGAATCCTACAATGAATAGACCAGCGGTTCTCAATCTTTTTGTGTCATGTACCACCAAATACTTCTTATTATTTTTGGTACCACCTAACTGAAATACATATCTAACTAGGTGATCTAATTAACTATAATAGTGGTGCTGATTTTGGCTGTTTTTGAGTTTTGTGTACCACCTCAAAAAATGAAATGTACCACCAGTGGTACATGTACCACAGATTGAGACCGCTGGAATAGACATTTTCTTTCCTATTTTAAATACATACCAGCTTTGTACTACCAGATAGCTTAAAATTATATTATCCATCTTAACCTTATAGTCCTGTGCAAAATTTCACAAAAAATCAATACAAAAAAATCAGTATAAGACACTACTACTACTCTAAGATAAAATTAAAAGGAAACAACTATCCGAAAGAAATTAAAAAGTTAAACAAATAGAAAACTAAGAAAGAAGTGGCAACAAACAAACCAGGGGAAATTTAAAATATAAAAAATAAAATAATTCAATCAGTTTTTACCTGAGAGAGTTGACGGATGATAGCAGCACAGAGTAATCTCTATGGAAAGTAAAAAATCGGCTAAAAGACCAGTAACCCTGTGTTTCTCAATCTGTGGTACATGTACCACTGGTGGTACATATCATTATTCGCGATGGTACACAAGACACAAAAACACAGCCAAAATCTAGCAGATTTGTATTTAATTAGATTACCTAGCTACAGTCGGAAAAATGAAAGAATACCCATGAACGATCACATCACTCACTTATTTTGTATTTGCTACCTTTTTCTATAACAAACGTTGGTTATTTATAGAAAAAGACAGCAAATACAAAATAAGTGATTGATGTGATCGTTCATGGGTATTCTTTCATTTTTCCGACTGTAGATATGTAGTTATTTTAGTTAGGTGGTACCAAAAATAATTTAAAAGAATTTTGTGGTACATGCCTCAAAAAGGTTGAGAACCACCGCAACCTATTCTCCACCCATTCTACTGGAAGACGGTAGCTGGGCTAGAAGTAATAACCAAAAGGCAGCGAGATTTTGCCACATATTTAGGAAATGTATTGAAACCACTTGAATACCAAATCAATTTTAAAATATCGATAGATCCTAATAAGACAGATGAGAGAATCAGACCAATTTCAAACATCAAAAGTTACATTGGCATTGGCACACATGGATTACCTAAAATAATACTCAAAAAATACACAACTCTTTTTCAACGTAACTACCATATATTATATTTTGTTTGTAGTCCATGTATATCACAGAACTATCCAGTGGACTACGAGTAAGATCTCTACAAAATAGCCAAAACCAGGGACCTCAGTCAAAATCTTTACCCAGGTACTTCAAATTAAGTCACAATCCCAGTGGTGCAGCTTTAACGTACTATGATATTTCTAAGGATAAATTGTATGTGTCAAAAAGTATTGGACTTATCAGCCAGCATGGCTATGTTCATGCTATGCGGATATTTTTGGAGAATTTGTACAGGTACGTTAGAGTTTTATTTCCTTATGATATTTAATCGCGAGTTCGACAACTAAAGGCACGTATCCACTACATTTGCCTCCTGTGCTCCTTGCAACTGCTCCAATCGATACGGCATGCGTTTCTCTACATATAAACCGCCACCGATTGCAGCACTGAGGCGGAGCGCGCACCGTTGCATGGTCCGGGAGCGCCAACGTATCCACTATGTGGAGCAATTGCAGCAGCGCGGAGCGCAAGTGTAGTGGATACGTGCCTTAAAACTTTTATTTTTAATTCAGTTAGATCGATAAGTTTATGCAATAAATGATGCACATTCAATCCAAAAAATATTCCATTGACTTCACAAGTGAGCTTAGCAATCAAAAATAAATTTTTAATAGGCAAAATACTGTCTTTTGAAGCTTTCTTGTCATCATCATGTTCAAGTTCAAGTGATACTGGCAAATCTGCTACACCTCCTCCACAGCAGTATTCGGAGCCGTTTTTTACATGTATCGCCATATTTAAATGAAAATCGAAGATATACAAAAGGAAGAATAAATTTTGAATTTTAATAATGTTTTCTGAATTAAAATCGGATAACCTCACTCAATTGTATAAACTGGATTAATCTTTGGTCCATTTTCATGAAGATGGGTGCAGCGATACACCTGATGACACTTATTAAAATCTGTAATATAGCAGCAGTAGGACTAGAATAGAAGTTATCAAGCCAATTAAGAGCAGAGGGAGAGAGAAGGGTTAGACAAGGATACTTTTTGCGAACATGTCATGAGGATGGGTCATGAGAATATTTGTAGACAATATAGACAATCATTGTGAGATTCTTATCCTCAGGACCAGCAACCCACAGTGTGGAGGAGTCATACTTTGCCTGATGTAAAATCAAGGAATAGGTTAAACATCTTCTTCTTGTGCCACTCCTATCGGAGATTGGAAATCATCAAGGCTATCCTGACCTTGTTTACAGCTGACCTAAAAAGTTCATTAGTGGTGCAGCCAAACCACTCTCTCAAATTCCGCAACCAGGACATTCTTCTACGGCCTGGATCGCGTTTTCCTTCTATTTTTCCTTGCATTATATTTTGAAGTAATGCGTATTTACGTCCTCTCATCAGGTGACCCAGATATTCGAGTTTTCTTCATTTTATCCTTAACAAAATTTGTGGGTCTTTTCCTATCCTTCGTAATACTTCAAGGTTTGTGACTCTTTCAACTCAACTTATCTTCAGCATTCGAAGTTAAAGTTTAAACATCACATTATTTTATATAAAAATGTAACTTTATTATGACTTTATAACATTTAATGGGTTTTTACCCATATATTTTGATGGCTCAAGCATATACAGGGTGTTTCATTAAGAATGTGAAATATCTGATTCCAATCTCTAGAGAAAGCAAGATCTTCATTTCAAAAAATGGCAAAGTTATTCAAATGTCATGATTTGTCGATACTCATAAAAGTCAGATTACTATGATGTTATATCTTTCCTATACTGTTGTACGGAGTTGAGTGGTGGACTCTCACAGACGCCACCTGCAAGAAAATTGAGGCTTTTGAAATGTGGCTTTATCGTCGAATCCTGAAGATATCTTATACCGACCACATTACTAATCAGGGTGTTTTGCTGAAAATGCAAAAAGAAAAAGAAGCTGTTAATCAAAATAAAAACAGCCACAATCGAATACCAAGATCACATCATGAGGAACAGTGAAAAATATGGACTGCTGCAACTAATCTTGCAGGGAAAAGTAGAAGGAAAGCGAGGACCAGGAAGGCGAAGGACTTCCTGGCTGAAAAATCTACGTACGTGGTTCAACATAACCACTACAAATCTTTTTAGAGCAGCAGTGTGCAAAGTACAGATTGCCATGATGGTCGCCAACATCCGAAAGGGATAGACACTACAAGAAGAAGACTCTGAGTTGTAGATTCTAGACCTCAAAATATTAAGACTTAACCAAAATCACTTAAATAAAATATGGCTTCTTACCGAGTTATAGGGTGTTTTATTTGAAAATTTAAAAACTATTTTTGATCAGTATTTTAAAACTATTTATCCTTTTCATACTTGAAAGAAAGTGTAGGTACTATACAACCTATGAAATTAAGTGAAATAAACGTTTCTGGCTATTGACGAATGATTGACCTTTCTCAAATTCTACGCCATTGGAGGAATTGCCATTTTAGCGCAATTTTTCGATTCTATGTAAATAACATACTCCTCACTGATAACGATAAAGTTGTTAGTTTTTGAGATATTTGAGATTAAACATGTAACGACACAGTTATTTTGATTAATGTATTGTACCGCTTAATTTTTAATTTCAAATATCCCGAAATATCTGCTTTTATCGTTAAGAATAAATAATATAACGATAAAATCGTTAGATTTCTAGATATTTAAAGTTTAAAATTAAGCGGCACAATACATTAATCAAAATATATGTGCCGTTACATATTTAACTTCAAATATCTCGACAACTAATGATTTTATCGTTACGAATGAAGAGTATGTTATTTACATAGAGAATATTGAAGAATCAAAAAATTGCGCTAAAATGGCAATTCCGCCAGTGACGTAGAATTTGGAAAGGGTCTACCATTCACTGTACCCTGTCGTACGCCTCTGGTAATAGCCAGAAACGTTTATTTAACATAATTTCATAGGGTGTATAGTACCTACACTTTCTGCTAAGTATGAAAAGAATACGTCGAATAGTTCTATAATACTGAGCAAAAATAGTTTTTACTACTACTACTACTACTACTACTATCGGTTTACAGCGTTCTCCGACGCCTTCCGACTCCTAACCGCCATTCTTCTCTGTTTAACCATAGACCTGAAGGGATTTCTCTTTCCTCTAGTTCTTTTTCAATTCCCTACCTCCAGCTTCTTCTCGGCCTTCCTCTTTTTCTTCTCCCTTGTGGTGTCCATGCCAAAATCTGTTTAGGGATTCTGTCATCTGGCATTCTCTGTACATGGCCGTACCATACCAGTTGTTTTGTTTTTATGTCATCAATTATTGTATGTGTTACTCCCATCATTTCTCGTATTCTCTCGTTCGGTATCCGATCTCTTCTTGATTTGCCTGCTGCTCTTCTCCAAAAGTCCATTTCTGTTACTAGTAACATTTTCTGCGCTCTTTGTTTCAGTGGCCAAACTTCACTGCCATATGTGATTATACTTTTAAGTATGCTAATATGAGCTGTTTGTTCGCTTTAGATATTGTCTGGTCCCACAGAATGCCGTTCATCATGGATATGGCTTTTCTACCCTGCATGTTTCTGTCTTTTATAGCAGCATCGAGTGTTCCATCTTGAGTTATCTTCATGCCCAGGTACTTGTATTCATCGCAGTGTTTAAAAATAGTTTTTAAATTTCTAAATAAAACACCCTGTAAGTCAGTAAGGAGCTTATTTCAGTGATTTGGGTTAAATCTTATATTTTGAGGTCTAAAATGTACAACTCAGAGAGTGGCCATTCTTAATGAAACACCCTGTATATCTGTAAGCACTGACGACGAACTTTTTATTTCGAAAACATTCTATGATGTAGAACGAAAAGGTCTTTTTAATATAAATATATCTTTTATAAAGGATTTTGATTATTATTTTTTAATTCAATAGCAAGTAAAGGCTATACTTGATATTAATAATAAAATATTTATAATTTTAGATGTGTTCCAAAACATTCAAACTCAGCTGGTTCTCTAAGTTTGGAAAGTTATGTGTTCAATTTATTATATGAAGTAAGTATACCATAATTTTTTGTTTTGTTTTTGTTTTTTGATTTTTCTCATAAAAACAATTATTTAAGGTTCAATTACCTACTCCCGGAAAAAGCCTGTTGGTTCACTTGCCACCGTCAGATCCTCAGTTACCGCCGACGAACGTTATAATACAAAATTCTCTGCCTCCCTTGGAACTTCCACATCACGATTACCCTCTCAGATTGCTGTTTTTATGGTTGGGAGTCGACATTGCTGTGCAGCTATTTACTTGTCTTTTGTTAGAGTATCAGGTACTCTTGAGGAGTACAGGTAAGTCAGAATTCGATATTTTTATTTGGTATACATGTCGTCCGCATTTTTTGCTTGATTACCAACGAGAATTGGGTGAAATAAATATAAAAAAAAAAGAATGTGTGTACTTTGTAAGTGCACGTAAGAAGTTATACTTCTATTATATGTAAATTAAGTATTTTCTATGGGAAATAAGCCACAATTTTACTAAAAAATGAATTTATTAACGTTTCGAAGCCCAAATCGGGTTTCGTTGTCAAAACACAAAATACTATTAAAATAAACAAAAATGTTGTTGCTAAGTAAAAAAATTCTTGTAATAATTTATTTAATCTGACTCAATTATATTAGCAATTCAGACGTATATTATACATTTTAAAGTAGAAGACTTTAAAATGATATCGCCAATATTTATGAGTTGCGTTCCTGGGACGACTTTACTAAAAGATAGTTCGATTACATGAAATCAATCCCAACTCAAGAATATCCGTCGCAAAAAAAAAAAAAATCATAGCATGTGATCTGTCTTTAAAAAGACAACCAAATGCAACGATGAGAGTAAAATTCTCGCTTCATTTTTTATTAAATTTTTATTTTTAATTCATTTTTAATTCATTTTTTAGTAAAATTGTGGCTTATTTCCCATAGAAAATACTTAATTATAAAAATGTCACAAGGAAATAGCTTCAGAACAACATTCTATTATATGATTTCAACGAATTACTTTAAACAGTTTCTCTACTACTTTCCAAAAATTTTTATTAAAACAATACCAAAAGTTAAAAAAATAAAAGAATAAAACACACACAAACACATTGAAAAATGCCACAAATGATTTCTGAACAATAATTGTTACTTACAATCATAAAATGTATAAAAAAAATAAAAAAATAATAACTTGCATTGGGGCTCGAACCCACTTCCCGTCTATCCCGTCGATCGAAAGTCAAAGCGATTTCCCATTGCGCCACCTTCGCGTATACGTCATGTGGGAATATACACAAACTGAACGTTTACACCATAAACTTTTTGACATTTTGTTTATTTATATGAATTTAATAAAATTATTAGTTTGATTTTTGTCGAGTTAAAATTCAACAAAATATAGAGTAAGAAAACGATATATTAGATGAAGATTTGTAGAAAGTTTGTTCGTAATCAGATTATGTAAATTAAAGCATTGCCTACTAATATGTAAATACATTATTTTTTTACATCTTTCAAATAAGTACGAAGATAATTTTTTATTGCAATACAACTGAAACATTTAGAATTACGTACCTGTGGCTTTTCAAAACTATTTAAAAAGTCACTACAATTATAAATTTGATTTTATTTCTGTCCTCACAACAATAAAAACTAATATAATATACAATATTTTTGTTTACCGATAACCTCCATATTAAACAATTATTGACAGATCATTTAAACACCCAATCAGAGCCCGTATAACGACTAATACCATACTGTCGGTGTGCGCATGCGCCCAGTAAAATAAAAATTAACTCCCAATCGCGCCTAAAGCAGTATAACTTCAAAAAGAGCGAGACAACGTTGGATAATCTCACCTCTACTCTTTAACTAGTAAGTCACGCATTTGTTCCGCGCAGACAGATTGAGGCGAAAAGTCGCAGAACTAGCTGCGCTTCTGTGTACTTTCAATCTTGAAGGTTTGACTATCAACAGAGGCGTAGTAGCACAGTTGCTGCTTATTTAACCTTGTACATATGTTTTAATATGTTTTCTCTTGAAGCTGTTGGAACTACCGAGATCATTCAAATATTTGATAATTTATTTGACCTATTTAATTTATCTAATATTTCTAACACTAAGCCCTACAACAGGGCTTTTACTAATTCTGATTACCGGAAAGATTTTTCATTGAGCTAGTCCGGTCTTAACTTCTCGCCTCAGATGACAGATAAGCTACAAAACTAGACTTCAGAAACTTCAAAGACGCCAACGAGAGTGTCACTACAGTTTGTTTTTAATACTGTGCTTGTATTCAGAGGAAGTGAAGCCTTAGTACCCTTTTAGACTAAGGCACTGGTGTCTGACACCGGTATCCGCCGCCGGTGTTCAAATAGCAGCAAAGCATTGTTTTAAATGAACGACTACTGACGAGCCACTTTTGAGTGTCTCGTCCACAAATTTTAGTGGCTCAATAATGCTTTGCTGCAATTGAACACCGGTGTCAGACACCAGTGTCCTGGTCTGAAAGGGTACTTAATGGGGGCAACAGAAGGAATTGTAGTGAATGGCGTAACTGTGAACAACATAAGAAATGCCAACGATATTCTAGTATTGGCTATCTGCAGTGAGGACCTTCAAAATATAATAAACAAAATAAGCCAGACCTGTGATCAATGAATTAAGACTCGAAGTTAAGAAAAATAAATATACGATATAGTTTTCTAGTTAACGACTTCTTTCGTAGCCGGGACTGACGGCTTTACATGTCCTCCGAAGCTCGGCATATGACGGTATTAGAGTTGAGAGGCAGTACTGAATAGAGTGGAGAAACTCATCGATATCAGAAGTAATACATATTAATAAGAGCTGGGATCCAACCGTAGAAATTAAAACCGAATAGAACCAGTTCTATTATAGCATGACTGAAGTGGAATTGGGCGAGTCGTGTGGCCAGAATGAATGACGGCCGATCGATCCAAAAAATTACAGTGTAAAGACCACGAGCAGACAGAAAAGCAGAGATAGACCACCTACAGGATGTACAGACGACGTCGAAAGAATCGCTGAGAACTGGCTGCAGGAAACTGAATGCCGGCAGCACTGGAAGAAATTAGGGGAAGTCTATTGGAATTACAACATTGTTATATCTTTACAGTACTACTATATGGAGTGGAAATGTGGACTCTAAGTGAGACCATGCTTATATGGTTGGAATCCTTTGATATATGGGTATACAGACAACTAATAAAAATACGCTGGGTCGAACTAACCCGTTACTTCTTTCAATACAGGAATTCCCTAGAGTAATGTTGTATGCACGATATCTAAATGTATTTGTTCCATAGCTGAGTGATCAATACAGAAGAATTTAATTTCTTCTTCTTAAAGTTCCATCTCCTATCGGAGGTTGGATATCATAATGGCTATGGTCACTTTGTCGGCTGCTGCTCTGAACAGTTGTAATGAACTACAGTTAAACCATTCTCTAAGGTTCCTCAGCCAGGAGATGCATCTTCTTCATATGCCTCTTGTTCCTTGGATCCTTCCTTGCATAATAATTTTCAGCAACTCATATTTTTCTCCTCTGGTAATGTGACCCAAATATTCCAGTTTCCTTGTCTTTATACTGTTCATAATTTCTAACTCTAGCACTTCAACATTGGTAATCCTTTGAACCCACTGAATTTTCAATATTCTTCTGTAACACCACATTTCGAACGCTGCTATTTTTCTTATGTGTTGTCTCTTCAATGTCCAAGCTTCCATTCCGTATAGTACATAATATAGAAAATATGTAGCATCTTAGAGCCCTCAATCTGAGAGGTAACTGAAGGTCTTTGTTTGTAAGCAGTGTCTTCATTTTTATAAATGCTTGCCTTACAGTTTCAATTCGGACTTTAATTTCTTTGCTTTGGTTATTCTTGTCATCTACCCAGGTTCCCAGTTATTTGTATGTCGTTACTTTTTCTATTTGGGTTTGCTCTAGCATTAACCTTTCATTTCCATGTTGTGTTTTTGAAATAATCATAAATTTAGTTTTTTTCTTGTTTATTTTAAGTCCATATCGAATGCAATAATCGTTAATTTTATTTAACAGTTCTTGTAGCGATTCCAGGGTGTCTGCCATTATAACGGTGTCATCAGCGAATCTGATGTTATTTACTATTCTTCCGTTTATAGAGATTCCGCTTAGTTCCGCTATCGCTTCCTGAAATATGGCTTCACTGTACACGTTAAACAGTAGCGGCGACAGAACACAACCCTGTCTTACTCCTCTCTTTATAATAATATTCTCGGACTCTTGTTCTATCTTTATATTGGCTTTTGATTCCAATACAGATTGATGATAATTCGCAAATCTCGTCTGTCTGTATCTCTGTGTTTCAATAATTCTATTAGTTTTTCATGTCGGACCCTGTCGAACTCTTTTTCGAAGTCGATGAAACAGGAATAAATATCCAGGTTCATATCTAAGCATCTTTGAGAGAGGACATTAAACGCAACCAATGCCTCTCTTGTTCCAAGTCCTTTGCGGAACCCAAATTGGGTATCATCCATATCATCTTCTAGCTTTCTGTATAATCTTCCATGAATCACCTTTAGAAATATTTTGAGGGTATGGCTTATCAGTGATATTGTCCTATAGTCCGAACAATCTTTGGCAGATATTGTTTTTGGTATTGTTACAAAGGTGGACACCAATCATTCCTGAGGGATTTTTCCGGTTTTATATACTTCATTAAACAGATCCAGTAGTACAGGTAGAGTTTCATCGTCTAGACATTTCAGTAATTCCGCAGGTATTTCGTCTGGACCTACAATTTTTCCGTTTTCAGAGATCAATACAGAAGAATTTAATTCATTATATTAAATTGTAATAATTAGAGACAAGAAATAGAGTAGTAAGGACAGCGACAGTCGCCAATAGGAAAACGATCAGTGGGAAGACCACGAAAACAATGGAACGACAACTTGCTAGAGGCACATTAAAAAACAGACAGAGTCATGTCTATACAAAAAGAAGAAGAAAAAAATTGTAATTGTAATACTAAAAATTTTGTACAAAATTTAATTTTTAGTTAAGTTTGATCAGTTAGTTTTTATTTAGAGCACTTATTTTTAGATCCTCAAAAACTAATGGTTGTGGCAGAAGGCATTACTTCTTTGCTATTTCCTTTTACGTGGCCCCATGTGTATGTGCCAATCATGCCAGCATCTTTGCATCATTTTTTGGACGCACCTGTACCTTTTTTAATGGGTGAGTACTTAAATAATCAATTATTAATAACATTTTTAACTAAACAAAACACTGAAAGTAATGTCCTCAATGTTCGTAATTATTTTAGGGTTGTATGCGACATCGGAAAATCTCAAAGTGGCTTCAGAGGCTAATCTGTGTTATGTAGATATAGATAAGTGTAAAGTACAGCTACCCGAAGAGATGGCAGCATTTCCGCATTTAGAGCCGTTCACTGCTGAAATTTGGTCTGTTCTGGATAAGTACAGCGTACATATACCTAACAGTGAATTCTCCAGAAATACTCAGGTACACCTGTTAGACTATATTTTATTATATGTGTTAACCCTTTCAGCTCCTCTTTAATATTTCCAACCTCAGCTCCTGTGCTGGCAGAAATAATTTCGTTTAAATATAATCCACACAAAGCGCGCTTACGCGTCCAGTAGCTCTGATCTATAGTCATATTTGGACGCGCGTACGCATCACCGGAGCTGAAAGGGTTAATGAGTGCCAAAACACGCAATTTTTACCTACAATTTGTTAAGAAAATTGATTTTTTACTGTGCTCGATCAAAATGAAGGAGCATGCTGTAGTTTTCTTCTTCTTCTTCTTTGGATGCCATATTAGGTCCCCAAATGTTAGCCATTACATTGGAGGGTTGTTCACGGTCCTCAGCTAATAGTAATAGTTGTTCGTCACTGCATATCCCTATCCAATCGCGAATGTTCTTGAGCCATGACATCTGCTTCGTTCAAATTCATCTGCGTCTCTCTATTTTACCTGTCATGATTAGCTGAAGAATTATGTACCGGTCTTCTCTAAGAGCATTCTCTAGATTTGCTCTATTTACCTCATCTTCGTTGGTCTGCATCGCTGTCCAGGGTATTCTGAGCATTCTTCTATGCAACCTCTTATTTCAAACGCCTTTATGCGATTGATCGTATCAGCATTCAAAATTTAGGTCTCGGTGCCATGTAACAACCAGTGTTGCCAATCGGCGGATAATTATCCGATTTGCGTACCTTTTTGAGAGTTTTCGTATCTTCTTCGTATCTTTAAATAAATCGGATATTTGCGGATATTTTTCAGTGTATCTACCATCGACTAAAACTTTCTCATCCATATATTCGCAACACCAACAACACATTAATTTTGTTTGGTTCCACCCAAATTTTTATAAATAGCCTATACTGGATGAATGTTAGTGACATCCGATACTCATCTTTTGACAAAAGGGACATGTGCCGATTCTTTTGTTTAGAATTTAAATGCACAAGTGCATCCACTTAAGGCATACTAATCCAATTCAAATTTCAAAAACCGTCTGCCGTCCGATGTTATTTATGAGTTTTTAGTTTTTAGTCTTTAAACCTATGAAAGCTCATAGGCGTAACCAGGATGATCCTAATGGGGGGTTACAACTACCTGAAAGGGGGGGTTACAACTACTGGAAGGTCTCTGAGGGCTATGGTGTTAAGCGTATAGAGCTCAAAGTACATCCCAATGGGGGGGTTACAACCCCCAAAACCCCCCTGGTTACGCCTATGTGAAAGCTAATTCACGCACGATTTAGTTTTATTTTCATTTTATGTAGTGCTTGCAAACGTTTCGTCTGTTGAAATCAGTTTTGGTTTGTGAAAATACTTTTTTATAATGGATAAATGGTTAATAAAATTTACTAACGTGTGAATATTGAAATATAATAATGAATTTGTTTTAGACCAAATTAAACACTTACGATAATACAAAATACGAATAATATAATAATAGTCAGTAAATAGTATTTATATACATACATGAATTAGGTAATAATCAGCTAGGATACGAGATTTTCATCTATAAACAAAAATTTTTAAACTGTGAAGGCCGCGTCTCACCATCAAATAATTTGATCAAACAGTTTGAGCAAACTCCGGAAGTACGTCAAAGTGACGTCACAATTGCAGTTTTTTTGAAATTCTAAAAATCTGTGCTCTCACTATCAGTCTAGTTTGATCAAATTTTTTGTATTGAGTTGTCTAACTTGTTTGTACTTTATTTAAAATTAAAATTTTTCATTATTATCGCGGGACGCGGTCTTCACTTTCAGTTTGCTCAAACCAGTTTGATCAAATTATTTGATGGTGGGACGCGGCCTTGAAATAGAAAATCCAGTCGATTATAAGACCGGTTGTTCGAACGCTAATCAGAAATGGAATAAACTGATCATTATCAAATATTTAATTACTGTCAATGTCAACTTTGATTAGGTTGCTGAAAACATAATTGATTACAATTATGAGATTAATTGATTAATTAATCAATTATAATTATAATAGTTACGTAAATTGTTAATTAATAATTAATTAATCAATCAATTATGTTAATTATCATAATGATAATTGATTACAATCAACTGATTGGCATACGAACAACGGATTTTGTTATTTGATGGTTGTTAAGGGGACTAAAAGAATAACATTGTCAACATTGATTTTAATAACAGAATAATTTTTGACCTAGCGTACCTTTTCGTGACAAATCGGATATTTTTCGAGCGATCATCGGATAATCTAGAGAAATGCGATTGGCAACACTGGTAACAACACTGACCAAATATAGCATTTGATCATTCTTTGACGCAATGTCAGGTTTAAGCTCTGATTATAGAAGAATTATTTCATTTTTAGAAACGTTTTGCGAGCTGTTTCAATTATGTATTTGACCTCTTTACTTGGATCTACACACACCGGCAAAATTAGCCGAACACCTTAAAAATGGGACATGTTTGATGTCTCGAATTTCCTAAACCTGTTGTCCGATTTGAGTGATTCTTTTAGTATGTTATAGCCTTATTATTTAATAATATGGGTGTAATAATATTGTTGCTAGACAGGTAAATGTCATTTTATACCGGATGTAACAATCATACAGTGTTTTTTTCTTAAAGTTCGGAAGACCCTGTGGAATATTCTAGCATATACAAAATATTAAAATTAAAACTCGATTGTAGACTTAGGCTTTCTTAGGAACATTTTCTTTTTTGATTCATTTGCTTGTGTTGGAAAATAAAAAAGTTATGTGCTTTAACAACTAGCCATGTTTTTTATCAATAAGTCCTCATGGTAGGGGAGGAAAGTATGCTAAATATTTGCAGTTACTCGAGCGTTATGGGGACCTATTGGATTGTGAAGAGTGGGTGCTAAAACCAAAAAAAGTTAAGTTAAGTTTTCCATAAAGTGTGGGACTCTCCATTTTTTAATTTAATTTTCCATTTCCACCAATCCTTTTTTACGATTATAGCGCCATCTATCCATAATTACAAAAAATGTTGCGAATAAAAGTTGCTTATTTTTACGTCAAGGATCCAAATCTGCAATAAAAATTGGGGGCTCCTATTTAAGATTTTAAAGTAACCCCTACCCCACCTCCGTGGGGGTCGTGTTTGGGGCTATTCGGTAGATTTTTGAAAAATATTGAATAGGTGTATTTTGCAGTTTTACGATCTGATGTTCATTTCGCGAAATATCGCAGGGTTCGTATTTAAAATTTTTAATTTAGCCCCCACCCCTCTCCATAGGGTGTCACGAGCCCCCACGGAGGTTGGGTGGGGGATTTAATTTAAAATCTTAAATAGGAGCCCCCAATTTTTATTGCAGATTTGGATTCTTTAAGTAAAAATAAGCAAATTTTATTCGACACATTTTTTCGAAGTATGGATAGATAGCGCTATAATCGGAGAAAAAAGATTGTTTCAAATGGAAAATTAAATTAAAAAATCAAAAGTCCCCCACTTTATGGAAAACTTAACTTAACCTTTTTCTGATTTTAACACATACTCTTCACAATGCAATAGGTCCCCATAACGCTCGAGTACCTGCAAATTTAGTATACTTTCCTCCCCTACTATGAGGATTTATTGATGAAAAACATGGATAGTTGTTAACGCACATAACTTTTTTATTATTTCACATAAGTAAATGAATCAAAAAGGAAAATGTTAAGAAAGCCTAATTCTACAATGGAGTATTAATTTTAATATTTTACATATGCTAGAATATTCCACAGGGTGTTCCAAACTTTAAGAAAAAAACACAGTATGATTGGTACACCCGGTATAAAATGATATTTACCTGTGTAGCAACAATATTATTACAACGATATTATTAAATAATAAGGCTATAACATACTAAAAGAATCACTCAAATCGGACCACTGGTTTAGGAAATTCGAGATATTAAACATGTCCCATTTTGAAGGTGTTCGGCTAATTATGCCGGTGTGTGTAGTTGGTCTGTAATGTAGTATCCAAGTGAGTAACTCTCTCAATGTTTTGTTGATCTATCTATAGAGAACCATTGTCATGAAGTTGGCGACTAATGGCCCGTTTCACCAACGACGAATAGTAGTTTATTCGGTGAATAAACTCAGTGGCGTGCTGGAACATTTCAAGCGGCCCGGTCATTTTATAGAAAAAGCGGCCTCCCATCTTCATTTTACCTTCTACATATTATCAGAATGTTTTATTCGTTATTTATAAAACAAAAATACAAAAATATAAATTATTTTTAAATCAAACATAAAACTTTGAATTCAATGAAATTTTTTTAAATTTGCTATATTTTTTATTTCAGAATAAGCAATCTTACAAATAATAAACATTATCACATGTATGACAATATTGTATGCAGTAAGGGAGAAACCATAATTTCCTGAATAAAATAAATATATATGAATTTAATTTAATTAAGATAAAAGTAAAATGGAATTTTGAGAATTTTTAATTGTGTCTTAAGTTGAATTTTAGTAAATCAATTATACAAGAGGGTACAAAAATACAAGTACAATGCAAATACTTTAATTTAACAATATTTAAATGTTAATACAAAGCAATAATCTAAACATACCTAATTTTACAATTATTTTATAAAATAATTAACTCTCGATCAATAATTTTCGCATTAAAGTAGATTTTTGAGCAAATTCGTCGATAATTTAATCATTTTTAAGCTCATACAAAGCTCCTTTTCTATAGCCTTTAGAATAAAATGTTTCCAAGTGATCTTGTGTTAAGGTACTTCTTAACCGATTTTTTTATATATTTCAACGTTTAAAAGCTTAAAAAAAACAGTAAATCCTTTATAAAAGGTATATTTAAAATCCCTAAAAGGGCTACATCACAATCACAGAACTAGTTTTCGACTGGTTTACCAGTCATCATCAGTGCTTACGTGAAGTTTACATGCTAATCACCAGTCGAAAACTAGTTCTGTGATTGTGATGTAGCCCTTTTTAGGGGTTTAAAATATACCTTTTTGCACGATTGATCATTTTTGACTGTTTACCGTGACAGATTTTACGTCAGTAGGTGACATTTACTAGCAACTCGACGGTAAGTAATTCACTTACCGTCGAGTTAAAAAATCTCTTAATTTTAATTTATTTTTTGAAAGAATAAAGAAAACTAACGAATTATTTATTAATATTGAAACTTATGGTACAATTGGTTAAATTATTTAATGAAATCCCACTTGTTTGGGCTGTGGTTTCACTTCTAACAGAAACTCCTGCAGAATCGCATACATTAGTAGTATCCAACATTTTTTCTCTTCAAATACGCGATCAAAGTTGAAAACTTGGAAATATCAATGCCATCATAAAGAAAAACGGTGGATTTAATCATTGAATATTCTGCCCAGAGGCTTCCAGGAGCTTTCTACTGCATATGTCTTTGATCGAAATATGCCAATAGAGTCTTTTCTTCGATTCTTAAATTCTTGCCTTCGCACCATTTTTTAAAACTTTGGTAGGTATTTTGATAACGGATTTTGGATTTTTCGGGAATAATTGCGGAACACCCTTCTTCCCAAGCCCGTTCAATTTCTTCAAATTTACTTTCGCTCATATTTTAATTTATAATAATCAAAATTGTGCTTAAAATTATTGACAACTAAATAAAAACTCAATTCTCCATTGTTGTTATGCACCCTAGTTACTACCTAACAACCAAAGTATCTATCTTGATAAAATGAATGAAACTAGTCAATATGACGAAAATGTTTAATTTTATAATTTATAATGGTATCAATCGTGCAAAAAACGTTATAAGCATGTCGAACGTTAAGGGTAACCGATCTCAGACAATAATTGGAGTCGTCGCTCCGCTCCTCCTCCAAACAATTGTCTTCGATCGGTATAAAACCCTTACCGTTCTCCATACTTAATATACTATTTATAAAGGATTTACTGTTTTTTGTATTACATGGTATACAGCCAACTACAGGAAAACTTTTTCCTTGTGGATTGTTTAAAAGCTTCTTTCGCAAGATACTTGGGTCATTGAAAGAATTAATAAATGCTTATGTACTATATTTAAATTTCGATAAGCACACTGATATACGTTCTATAGGGTTTTACTTCTGCAAAACAGCGCAACAACAAGCTATACAATCTTTACAGTTTTTAGTACTACACGGAGATGAAGTTTTCACGGTATCAACAACATTGTCACTTGTTACTTCGTGGTTATTATCACTTAGATTAACAACATCATCTTTCATACTTTCTGTAGACTGAAAATATTCATTATTAACTCGATCTTCTTTAATTTCAGTATTTTGCAAAATCCTATTTTTTAATACAATCCATTTATCAGAAATATCCACGAGTTTGTCTTTAATTGCAGTAGCAGATATGGCAGGATAAAAATTTCTTAATTTTTTAGTAAATGATTTAAATGCCGTTAAAGGTATACCATTTTTTATTTGTATCAAAATTTCTAGGATGTAGAGTGCTTATATCATCATAAAACGATGTGTCTTAACAAATCGTTTTTCGATAATTCCAATAATTCGGTAAAACATGTGCAAGATGTTTTTCCATTTTTATATTGTGCAGAGTACATATTAGATGTTTGAAGGAAATTGGAAAACCATAAATATACTTGTATGTATGAAAATAAATATTATCTGTATCAAATCCTTTATATGTGTAGTGAGTCATTCATTTTATTTAACTGTATTTTACAATTAAAAAAGATTTAATTTTGTTACATCTAAAATTTTTTGTGAAAAAAACTTATTCGACCGGCCTCAAGAGGTCGCAGCCTCTCGGTGATTGCACCGATTCGTTTATATGGCCAGCACGCCACTGAATAAACTTATTCGACCAATAAACTGGCAAATCTACGTTTCACTAACGTCAAATAACATTTTATTTATTTATTTATTTATTTATTTATCAAATAGCTATTTACTCTTCGAATAAATTGACAAGTTAATCTCGCTTTAAATATCTATAACAAAGACAATTCGTGAGTTTTACTTTATATTATCAAGATTTTATTAAAACACAATAAAGATATAATCGACTAATAAATTTTATGCGACAAATAACTATTCATTGATTTAGTTGTTGTTGATGAAACTGGCCCTATATACATACATTTTGTCTTAGAAGCATTCATTTTTAGAGCCATTTATCTTCTTGTCGTGTTTATGCAATCTGTATCGTATTAGTCTGCGTACCTAAGATTATTGATCATTTCAGCATTGATTTTTACTCCAAAGTCTTAAATATTAAATAACAAAGGGGATATAATGCATCCCTGTATGATGCCTCTTTGAATGTAATATTCGTCGGTTAATCTTACATCGACTCGTATAGAACAATGTCATAGAACGATGATGAACTGGCAAAAATTTGAGTTAATGCTGCAAAAAATAATATTTTTTAAAGGGAACTAGTGCTGACCCTATTGGCGATTTCATGTACTAATGACTCAAGACACTTTCATTCTGAATAGTACTATGTCAATCGATTTGAAAAATAAACTTGGTTCCTTTTTTGAAATTTTATGACTTATGCAACTTTCATTCTCACTCGCTCATACATGTTTATCACTTTCAGGAAATAATCTCAAGAAGCAGTACATTACCGGGTCGTCCACACAACCTGCGAAAACTGTCAATTCATGATACTCTAGATAACGAACGGCCTCCTTCTCCTCCCGGTTCAGCCAGATCGGAGGCCCTGCAAAGAATAGCGGACATAGTTCGCAGGACTGGTGTAACTTTAGAGCCAAACGAAACAAATCAACCCTCAGATTCCTATTTTGAAGATCTCAGATTCAACAATGCACTTAGAGAGATATTTTTAAATAGATTTGTGCACATATTTCAATCCTATGAGAATTTTGTTATATTTCCTAATCAGGTAAGTAATCAGCTAATTTAAATATACCCGTACCAGGTATCTAAGAGACTCATTAACATTCAGCTCAGCGGTGTGCTATTGTTGGAGGTGTCAAATTACATAAACAAGGGATCATTTCATAAAGCAGGTAGATCCCTTGTTTATATAATTTCACACCTCGAACAATAGCACTCCCTGATCTGGATATTAATGATTCTCTTAGATAGCTGGTACTACCTTACATGTTTTTTCTGTTTATTTCCAGTCGCAATACGTTCTATACCTAATTTTTTAAATAGGAGTAATTCAAATTTACCTTGTCCATAATGCTTGTTTGTAATTGGCCTAACCACAGGCAAGTTTACTCCACTAAATTATACAATTTTGACACAATTGACATTTATGAAATTTTGACACTAATCTCATTTAAAATTCATAGGTTAATTAAGTTATATCGGCGGTTTTTTGTGCTTTCTGCCATATTCCTTTAATTTTTAGATTTTTAGTCTTCATTTAATTAAAAAACAGTTGTTTTTAGAACTCTTCAGCGACGTATAATATAATATGTATGGATTACCGTCGAGAACCGGCATGGACAACCAAAAAAGAAGATGTATCTGGGTATTTTTCTAGTGATATTATTGGGTGTGAATCTGTCTTTTGAATTTACTCCTCCTATTTAAAAAATGTGTTGATGTGTTGTGTTAGTTAGAGGTGGGGACAATTCTGACTTCATATGTAAATCACAGTCCACACTAGATTTATTTTTAGTTCGTGGGTCATTTACAGCCCCTTGGGCATTAATGGGTTAATAGTATATTAATGTATGTACGATAACTTGTACATAGGTGAGATTGTGAATACAATCTTAGGATTGGACTGTATGAGGATTGCTAGTTTACTGGTTCAAGTGGGAGTATAAAGGTTTTATACAGACAATATTGATATGTAAATAAAGAGTCTTACCAAGTTGTGAAGCCTTGTTGAACATGAGAGCCGGTCAAACACACGAGTTGACTGTTCTCGTTCCACGTGCCTCGCGTTTTTACTGCTGCGAAATCGTGTATGGCGTCACTCCCGAATTAACTGTTCGTGCCCGACTTTTGATTGTTCGTTTCAGCCCAAAATAAAGGCTGTACGTCAAGAGATCAGCGGTATCGAGTTGATCCGTCGAAAGATCGTAGAGAAAAAAAAGGTGGCACCCTCGTGGCGAGTGGTATGAGCAAGAAAAATTTCTTCTGTCGCGATTCCAAGTGTCTAAGTATTATTGTCTGTCTGTAAGGGTGAGGAGAGAGGGTAAGAAATAGGAGGGATGAAATGATACTATTGAACAGGGCTGGCTTGAGATTTATTTAAAGTTAAGGGTTTTAATAAGAGATTAAACATAGTAAAAAATATAATAATATTTTTGACATGTGAAAATTGAACAATTAATTTGCAACTAAAATATTATTTTTCAATGCTAATGAATATTTTATTACAGGATAAAGAAGACTGGTTTAATAATAGAGACTCCATGCAAAACTTTGACAAAGCTTCTTTTTTATCAGATCAACCCGAGCAAGACAGAATGTTTTTGTGGAGGTTTCTCGAATCTCAAATGTTCGCCACGCTTATAGATAATAAAATTCTGTCTATTTGGGGAGAAGTCGACTGCAACCTTACGATATTCGATAATAGAATAAAAGTACTCAAGAAAAGATTTGGGAACGAGATGAGGTCTGTATGCTATGAGCCTTGTATTAGCGCTCACGATACTCAAAAACCGATTGATAGAAGACTGGCGTATCCCGATTTCGAGTCTCCACTGCCTAGGGAGATTCTGAGCTCCAGAATTGTTGCTTGTCGACAGTTTCCTATCCTAGGTAATAATTATATGAACATTCTTATGAAACGTAGCCTAAAAAAAATAGAGCTTGCATGTTGTTTTTCCATTGAGACAATCGTTATGAAGCGAGTGGCAAAACACTTTGTAAAATGTATATTGATTAGAATTAAAAGTATTATACTTTATTTGTTTTCAAATGACAACTCCTTGAGCAAATCTTCACTATTCTGCAAACAGCAGGTAAAGTAGTCAAACTGAAATCATTCAAAATAATATCGTCTCCTGTTGAAATGTAGTTTTAGACATTATTTTTCAGAGTCCATAGAAATAACAATACAAACCCATTATATACCTAATAGGTATGAAAATCATGGGTGGGTGCTGGAGAATCAAAAAGGGGCAGATTTTTTTATTAAATAAAATTAATGTTAAAGCGGATACATCGTATTGATATCTAACATTTAAGCAATGTGCATAAATTAAAAACTTACTGATTTACTTATAAATTATGGATTTCCATCTCTTCTTCTGTGTCAGATTCGTTGTCAGATCCGATTGGAATGATTATAGATTGACAAAGTTCTTCAATGTTATTATTAACAGTCTACAATCTTTCTTACTCTTTTTTTACGTAGTTTACGGCATTGATCCAGTTATCTTTCGTTACGTTTTTTATGGAATTTAATAAAAGTTGTTTGACATCTTTTAATTTAAAAGTTGCATTTTGTCTGGCCACTTCCCCTTTTACTTAAGCCCATATTAACTCTATTCGTTTTAAGATAATGTTGCAAGCGTAGTACCGTTACTTGTTTTGTTTTTGCCATTTCGTCAATGACATATGACATATATTTTACAGTACGATTTATGTTGCCTTGCAATTCGATAATTCCGTTTTAAGCATTGGGTGGAATGTACAAAACGTAGTACATACCTGCTAATGCTTCAAGTATGTACTACTTTTTTGAAGATTTTACTACACTTACAAAGCATTAAATGCTTTGTAAGTGCAGTAAAATAATTACAAAGCACTTGTAAGTGTAGTAATGCTGTGTAAGTGTAGTAAAATCTTTTAAAATGAAGTACATACTTGCATTAGTAGATACTACGTTTTATGCATTCCACCCATAGTCTGATCATATAGTATTATTTTGAGTTGGAACCAGTCAATTATATCTACTTTTTCCATGAGACCGTCGGTAACTTTTCCACTAATTTTGAATGATAGCTGGCGTCATCGAAAACAACGACCGAATTATTTGGTAGAAAATTTAATACCTGAGAAAAGTAATCCTCAAATACATTGGAGTTCATTTCTTCGTGGTAATCTTCAGTGGATTTTGAAACGAACTCAAATAAACCAGTAGAATATCCTTATAGAGGCTAGGCTTGTCGAGAACTTGTAATGTTTTTATCTAGCTATACTTTTGAAATGATATGATGTTCGTTTAGCCAGTTGAATACAGGTTTTTTCTTTGATTTTATTAGCAAAAACGGATTTATTTAAGTAATTTCCATAACTTATCTCTGCCAAAGGGGGAAAAATTATTGTCTTAATGCGTTTAGTATTGTATCCAATGTAGGAATCTCCTTTTTTAAGTAAAACGAAACTTCTCTGAAAGACGTTTGTATGAAAATCATTATTTTTCATTAGTTGTTTTCCTTTATGCCTTTTTTACTCAATAATGTTTCCTTATTTTCTTTCACTTAAAAATCTGTAAATGGTTCCTTTACCGGACCACATAGTCACTACATTATTCACCGTAGTTAAAGGTTGTTGATGAACAAGGCAGTCATGAACATTTGACACAATAGTTTTTTCTCTCCGTTTTTAGCACCGTTTTTAGAGAATACGCACCGTTTTTAGCTTTAGCAGCAACAAATTGAAACGATGATGTCATTTTAACGCATGGACTGAACTGCTAATCAGATTCTTCAGAACTTTCCCTTACTCTGTTGGCAGATACCCCAAAGATGATTTGTAAAATTCATCAAAGTCATTAATAAAATATTATTCTCTAATGAGACAAAGTATTCAAGAGTGTAATAGTATAGATAGTATATGTAACTAAACAAATTAATTGGTGACCTTATTGGTGACCTTATTGGTGTCAACTACATCCGCACGGCAATGGTTTATGGCCCTGGCGGTAACCCTTAACCTCTATTTGACGATTTGCATTTGTAATGAGCTGCCAGTTGCAAATAAACATACTTTAAAAAAATACTATAGTAGATCCCAAACCCTTTTTTTTTCGTGCGTCATTAATTTTGACGTCATATAGGATTTTAAGAATGTCGCAAATCATTACATAACATTTTAAGCTGACATTTGTCAGAATATTTATATTTATATAAACATTAATATTTATACAAATATTTGCCAGAATATTATTATTTAAAATAGTTTAATATAAAATTAGAAATTACAATTGTCATTTTACCACATGATCAATTATTTTGTGTCAAATTATCTTTACTCGCCTCATTGATTGGTTATATATTTAGAGTATTGTAATCGCCAACCAATTATACATCTATAGGTAGAAATCCGTTTTAATATGCAAATACCCGTCAAGGAATACACATAATTTTCCAAGGTCAAAGTATAATAATCACAGAGGTACGTTTTGTTCTGTCACTTCCAACTGTAATGCGTTAGAGAGAAATCGATAATATGTGACGCACTGAAAAAAGGGTTTGGGACGGGCTATATTTATGAATATTTTTCCGTTCCATATCTTATACCATTAACATTACTTCCTATAACATTAATATTTTAAAACAATAGTTTAATAAAAACATATTTTCAGATAACGAAATACTGAACAAAACTCCTATAGTAAACAAAGGAAGCATACCGAGAGCTAGTGCATTAAAAAAAGGACTGAGTTTTTCTAAGCCGCCTGTAGGGCCTAATGATAAAAATTTGAAAAGTTCTAATAATCAAGACGTGTCACCTGCCGTTATAGCACAGGCAAACTGGACATTCGTCGAAAAACTTTTAAAAGTAAGTACAAAATGTTTTTTATATATCTTTACACGACCTATTATATTTAGCGGTTACATAATATACAGTATGTCCCTGTAAGTTGTATCCATATGGAAAACTTTTTTATTATTAATTTTACGAAAAAAAGTTATTCTTCATAAAAAGCTCTGCATGGTCCAAAACCTAAACCATGGTCTTTAACCATCAAATATCAAATTTTTTGAATATTATACGAGGTATGTCAAAAAGTTTGAATTTCATTCAAGAGTAAAGTAGCTTTATTTTTCAGAATATTGAAAATTGCTATCATGAAAAGTTGTTTGGAATTAAAAACTATATTCTAGTATGCAATTACATCCTTCTAATTGAAAATTTTTTTTTTGAAAAATTATGGATAACTAACATTATTTTCAGTTCTTTCAATTCAGATAACTCTTTTATTATTAATTTTACGGAAAAAAAGGGATTCTTAATAAAAAGTTCTGCATGGTCTAAAACCTAAAATACCATCTGACACAAGCCATCTTGTGTCAGATTTTATCAATTTTATACAAGGTATGTCAAAAAATATGAATTTCGCTCAAGAGTAACATACCTACGTTTATTTTTCAAAATATCAAAAATAGTTATTATGAAAAGTTATTTAGAATTAAAAACTATGTTTCAGAATGTAATTACATCCTTCTAATTGAAATATTCTGAACTATAAAGGTACTTGACTTTTGATCTAATCTTTTTTGACATACCTCGTATAAAATTGATAAAATTGGATATAAGATGGGTGTATTTTAGGTTTTAGACCATCCAGAACTTTTTATTAAGAATCACTTTTATTCGTAAAATTACTAATAAAGGAATTACTATCAGAATAATTGAAATAACTGAAAATAATGTTAGTTATCCATAATTTTTCAAAAAAAAATTTTTTCAATTAGAAGGATGTAATTGCTTATTAGAATATAGTTTTTAATTCGAAACAACTTTTCATGATAACAATTTTCAATATTGTGAAAAATAAAGCTACTTTACTCTTGAGTGAAATACAAACTTTTTGACATACCTCGTATAAAATTCATTAAATTTGATATCTGATGGTTGAATCTTAGTATTCATATTACGTACCTGAATATGGGGTACATGTTTTGATGAAAAATAGAATATGTCAATACTAGAACAACTAAACATCAAGAAAATTGTTAAGTGCCTTATTTAATTTACAATTGAAACGGAACAAAACAAATCCATGAACAAACAAATAGCCAAATACATAAAAAAGAAAGGATTAACACCAGCTTTCCGAACAATCAACAGCTTAAGCAAATATATTAAGAACAACATGAGCAAAAAGAAAAAGCACTTAAAGAGTGGTGTATACAATCTTACATGTGGTGACTGCCCAAAAACTTACATCGGTCAAACTGGTAGAACCTTTAGCAAACGTGTAGCAGAACACAAAAGGGCTTTAAATAATAGAAAAACAGATTCTACGTACGCATTCATCTTCTGGGTAATAATCGTTCTTTTAATGACCTATTTAAAATTCTCCATATTCAAAATAAAGGCCTTACGCTATATTTATTAGAATCTATGGAAATTAATAAATTAAAAAGTACAGATATGATTTTGAATGACCAACTTGAGACAAACTGTTCTCCCTTCCTCAACTTATTCAGTTTGAAACGAAAACGACAATAACTACCCCAGCTAATTGAAATACCATTCGAAAATAATATTTTAACCAACCAAGATAGCTATCGTTCAGTGTCTCAGGGTGTGTGTTCGTCTTGTCCTAATCTTAGATATGAACTCTGAAAATTTAGAATGGAAGCAAACAAAACAGTATTTTTAACTAATCATGTTTACTGTTCAATAAAGATATAATAAAAATATGACTTATTAAATGTATTAACAAATATATTCAAATTCTTGCCAAAAACTAACAATTCTGGATTATACTTATGGCTTTTGGTATCTGGTTCGCTGGTAACTTCTTGATGTCAAATGGTACTGCTGTAGACTTCTTGTAGACCTGGGCAGATGTTCGGCCCTATGCCCCTGCAGCTGGAGATGGTAGTCGTTGCAGTCTATCTAGATGTCATGTTGTCTTCGCCTTATAAGTAGCATCACCGGTGATGTTGACGGCTTGAAGCTCCCGAAGGGAGAAAGGTTGATTTATTCCCAAAAACTAGAATACAAAACGTGTATTATAAGTTTTGACATCAAGAAGAGAGATAGGTACCTTGCCAAAAAGTATTCAAAAAAGTAGCAGATGGCAAGGGGTAAATTAAATGGAATTAGGATGAGAGGAATAGTTAAATACAGTCGAACCCGCTTATTGGAATAGCCTTCGTGCTAAGCAAAAGTATTCCTATAGCAGGGATATTCTAATAACCGATCATTTGTGGATAGTAGAAACGTTTCAGAGCCTCAACTTTCTATTCCTTAAAGCGGGATATTCCTATAAGAGGTATTCTAATAAGCCGGTTCGACTGTAATTCGATTACTGACATGCATATTAGGGTGGAGCGCAAATTTATTTTTTCGAATTTCATTTTCGCGGGGTGCGGAATTGATGCGTCTTCCATTTTCGAATGAAAAACTTAAATGACATTTTTTCGTATTTTCAGTCTAAAAAGTGCCCCACTGCGATTGAAATTTTAGAATTTCTTAAATTTTTTTTTAATTTGATAGAGTCAACGATGATGTTTTTTATTCATTTATTAGAGCTATTAGAACTATAATATGAGGAAAAAAGAATAAATAGTAAATATAAAATAAAAAATATATATATTACAAATTGAAGAATAACATTAAAATCGCTATGAACTATAGTCTCTCTTAGTATCAAACTTAGGCATCAAAAGGCATGATTTGAGCTTATTCTTAATGAATCCATCTCTCCTCTGTGACCCACAGACGGCAGTACTTACTTCTGTAACTAATTTGACATACCTTTCAGTGGATTGTGTGTGACACGGAATTTTTCTGATATTTCTCAGGATTTCATTTTCCACAAGCTGTGGCTCTATGATTGCCTGAGATATTATTTCGGTATTAATACTCTTCGTAAGTGGAGCTTCTGTCTTGGTTTTCCAATCTATCAGATCGATATAATCATCAGCATCCATATTTAAGGTAGGTACCTGGAAAATACGGAAGACTCCGATCTCTGATGTCTCTCTGATCTTCAATATTCGGCGGAGTGCCAGTTCTCTGGCGTACTGTCTGTTGTCGGCTAACATTCCTAGTAGTATATTCTCTGAATGGCCAAAGAATGCATTTCTTTGTATAACTGGGTCAATAACATCCTTCAAATGGTTTGGCAAATAGCGCGACAGTTTTATTGTATCATGTAAATGTTTGGCACCAAAAATACAAATTGGCTCAGTCTTGATCTTGAACCACATAGGAGCATACACCGTTAAAATAAATGTGCTTAATATGATTAGGTTTTCTGACGGACTTTGACTTGAGACGTATAATCTCAAAATCCAGTTCGCCATTGTCAACCATCTAGAGTGAACTAGTTTACCAGGATTTCTTTTCGCAAAACTTGCATCACAATGTCCACTATTGATATACTGACATATTTGCAGTAGATATAGTTGACCGGTGCTTAACTCTTGTGTCGATTTGGTAATATCGGGCAACGCACATTGAATTGCATCGAACGGAACAACTGGTAATACTTCACAGTTAGTAACAGCCTTTCCAATGGGACCTATGAAACCTTTTGGTCCAGTTGTTGTGCCATCCAGATGTTGAAAAAGATGACGCAACGTCAGTTCATTAGCGTGTAGTTGGCATATGAGCCATTGGAGTGGACGTTGAAACTTGATTTCCAATAAACGAATAACGCCACCTTTGATTCCTGTGTTAACAGCAGTCCCATCACAACCAATAGCCATTATTTGATTTGCATCGATAGACTTGGAAGAAAGAAATGTCAAAATAGAGTTACAAATCGTTTTGGCGTCACCAGTTTTCAAAGAAATATGGCCTAGGTATTCAGAGTCCGGTTCTTTCAATATGGTAATATGCTCCTCCTGAGTCACTCTTCTACGACCATCTTCGTGTATTAACGTTTTATCCTTTCTACCATCGTAAAATAATCCGATGGTGTCAGTACCAAAAATTGTAGGTTCATCTGAGATAGTAGCCCTAGCTTTAGAACGAGCTCTTCGAACTCTGCTTCGGTCTATAACCCGTGATGAATCGCTCTCTGTAATAAGACCAATGTCTTGGAAAGCTGCAGAAATGATTGCAGCACCAGCACGACCTGAAACCCCATAACGATCTAATGTTCTGGCAATAAACGGAAATGTGACATCAGCCGTGAGTGAAGTAGTGGAAATAAGAGATTGCGATTGGAAGTCCTCAATTTCATCACTTTTCTTTAATGTATCTGTCTGCTGAACATTCGATCGTGCCTTTGGAGTTGTAGGTGATTTAGAAGTACTAGGAATAGATTCCACCTCCATTTGCAAGGCTCTTTGTTCTTCACGTTGCTTTTGTTGGTGTAATCTATGTAAATTCATCTCATTTTTTTTTGGTCGTTTCACGATCTAAACTACCAATCATCATTTTACGGTCAGTTCGTTGGTCGATTAAGAAATTTCGTTGTGGTAGTGGAATTTTTCGGTTTCTAGGACAGTTGCAATCTGTGAACTCTAAACATTTGCAAGTAGCAATATCAAATAATTTCTTGCTATCCTCACCAAACTTGAACAGCTTCGCTTTGTAACCGTCTTCGTCCTTCCTGCCTTTATAAGGTTTCAATAATGTTTTATACTTATAAATCGTGGTAAGCTATAATTCTAGATAATACTGTTTTGTGTTCTACGATTGGTATTGAAGCTTTGCGCCACATCTCCTCTACTCTTTCCGTCACAATTTCACTGGTTTTCCGCACACAGTTTTTATACTGTCTTTTATAGTTTTGAGATACGAATATAAACAACTTCATTATATCTTTAAACGTAGGTAACACATTTTTAGGGAGCTCACTGCCAGAACCAAATATTGGACAAGATAATTCACTCCGGAGTAATGCCATAGTTGTTTATAACAACAGTAAACGAATTCACACAAAATTTGTCACAACACTAAACTTTGACGATTAAGCTTTGAAGCTACAGAAAACGGTACTATACCAACCGATTATCGAAACAGTACTGAATAGATAGTGAATAATTAATACCTACTTAGAATTGAACTGTAGTGGGAGAGTGAAGGTCCACTCGTGTGACAGGTTATAACTGTTTCTTTGCACCGTTAGGTCAGGGGTTGGCCTGCAAATTCAAAATAGACCAATTTCAGTAGCGCCGGGGCAGTTATTCTAATAGAAATAGAAAAAAGTGTTATTGAAGTTTTCGGTTCGTATCCTAAAAGCGAATTGATACCGCATCCCGCGTATGTAAAAAGGCAAAAAAATTTTTTTTTATAATTTCAAAATTAAAATCACTTTGGGGCAGTTTTTAGAGTGAAAATATAAAAAAATGACAATTAACTTTTCGAATCCTTTCCCTCAGTAGCATCGATTCCGCACCCCGCGTTTGTGAAAATTGTTATTTCATTTTTCCCCATATAACAGCGCTCCACCCTAATGCATATATATGTAAGCTAAAAAGATATATTTAAAACTAAAATATCAGAGCACATGCTTTTAGAAGATTGGAGGTTAGGTATAAAAAATATTAGAAAGACTGTTAGATGTAGAAATATAATTAAAATATAATAATATTCTTACCCCAAGAGAAGATTTGATTTGGAACAAAATGAGGTCTTATCTAAAGCTCATCTCTTTAAATAAATTAATTCTTCCCTTCCATTTTCAGTTTGTGTCAGCGGGTAGGGATGAAGTGTCACTGTCATTGAAAATGACATTTGAAATGACGACCAAGTATGTATGAAGTAGCAGGCATGTTCTATATTGAAAGACAGATATCTAGAGAGTAAGGATATACGGGGTACGTTCAGTATGTTCAGTTGATGATTTAAATGAAAAGAGATATAGTAAATAGAAGATAATAAAAGAGGGCGCCAACGAGTTTTTAACGAAGAAAACTGGTAAAACAAATAGAAGAAAATAATTACTAATGAAATATTAAATAAAATAAAGTAAAATAATTATTTAAAAATAAAATATCAAAGATGTGACGTTTGTAACGTTACAAGTTAAAGACTATAAAGTGTGGACGCATAGTAAAATTAGATCACTTGAAGTACCTTGAGAAAGGTACTCTGCCCCGAAACAGCTGTAGTGAGAATAAATTGTACTAAATTTTGTGGAAGTATTGGAAACGACAGTTTTTAATTTTTTATTAATTCAATTGATTTAATAGCAATTAATGTGTTATAATAAATTGGTTTTTTTGTTAATATAGGACTGTAAAGCAAAAACCAAAAGAATGCTACTGGCCAAATTGGGAGCCGAAGGTGTCACTTTATCCAGTGGCAACAACGCAGTGGACAGCTTCGGTGCCGTGGAAGAAAGTACATTAATCACGTCGTTGTGCGATTTTCTGGAAAGAGTTTGGTCCCATGGACTACAAAAGAAAAGAAGCAAATCGGCGCTGTGGTCTCATCTACTCGCCTACCAAGAAAAATATCAGTATCTCAACAAGAAAGATAATCATTTCGGTACTAATGACGTCTCGAGCTTAACCACTAATTTAGAGAACTGGAGTGGACATTTGGAAGATGCTAAATTAAGATCTGAGTTACCCGAGTTGCCTTCGTCTATATTATTTGATATAACGTAAGACAATTTTTTATGTTAAATTATAAGGGTGAGTGGTAGACATTGCAGAAATTGTAACTGTATGTTCAGAAACCAAAAAAAATATATTTTATTTGACAATAATAGGTATTGATGTATGTTTCATGCTCGTTTCTCCTGGCACACATTCACAGGGTATAATTTTATAGATGCAGTTTTTTTTATCTTTTTTGTGTGTTATGGGTTTGGTTTTGGACAGGATCGATCTCAGTATGTTCGTTGTTTTGAATGTTGTTGTGATGTACTTGTTTCATATCCCTTTTTATTTTTCTGATAAGCCCTTTACATATGGTATTGTTGTCATCTTTGATTCTCTTCTTGTTAGTGTTTCTGGGTTGCTTGTGGTGTTTTGTTGTTTTTTCTTCTATCTTGTGGAATTTCTTGTTTACAATCGGTAGTCATTTTTTGTTAAAACCTTTGTTAGCAGGTTTTTTCTACCCGAAATTCCTTTTCATTGGATCAGGTGTTTTGGGCTCTTATTATATAGTGCTTTGTTAATTTCTTTTGTATGTGACAGAAAAAACGCACGTCGGTGATTACATTTCGTCGGTGACATTTATAACATTTATTCTAGTGGTCAATAGATGGCGCTATAATCGGAAAAAAATTATTTACTAATTATATAATATATCTACGAATATAATCTGTATAATACAAACACAATTGATTTGTTTTTATGCCAAATTGCAAATAAAATGTGACAACTGTCAGATTTAACTAAAATGTCATGTTAGAATAAATGTCATAAATGTGTATTATCACGGACTTAGCTTTTTTTTTCTATCATTTGTGACGCACTGAAAAATGCTCATGAAAAGAAGCATAATTTAAATATCTATTGGTGTGAGTTGGTTTTCTGTAATCTTTGGCTGCATATTCTGTATCCTATTTTGTGATTAACACATCCAGAAAAGCTAGTAAATTGTTGTTTTCTTTTTTCATGATGAATTTGATTGATTCTTCTTTATTCTTGATGCCCACCAGGAATTTATTCAATGCTTCTAGTCCATCAGGCCAAATGGAGAACACATCATCTACATATCTCCACTATACTGTGGGTTGTTTCTTTTGTTCAATTGTGTACAATATTTTCTTCGAAGTCCTCCATGAATATATCTGCTGAGTTTTATCCAATGGCACATCACAACTGACTAGAATATTCTTGTAAAAATGTAATCTATTTCTAAAGTTTTTGCAGGAATTGTTGTGAGTTTTCAATGTATGTTGTATTGTAGGTATGGTGGCCTACTGTAGTGTGGTGTTAATGTTTTTTGGAGTCTGTCAGGTATTTATTCTTCTTCTTTTTCTTCTTCTTCTTTTTCTTCTTCTTTTTCTTTTTCTTCTTCTTCTTCTTCTTCTTCCTTCTTGTATGTAGGCTTTAAAGCCTGTTTCTTCTTCAATGTTAGCCTCCGAAATTGTTTAATTTATCGCACCATCTTTTTCTTGTTCTGCCAATACTTCTTCGTCCATTTGGTGACATATCTCGTGCTATTCGTACTATCCTATCCTCGGCCATTCTACTAATGTGTTCGTTCCACTCCTGTTTCCGTTTTGTCACCCATCCATTTATGTCTTCTACATTGCATGATCTTCTTATGTTTACGCTTCTCTCCCTATCCAACAGACTTTTCCCTGATATTCTAGAAGTATTTTCATCTCTGTTGTTTCTAGTAGTGTTCTCGTTTTAGATGTGTCAGGTCTTGTCTCCGCCGTGTATGTGAATATAGGTCTAATTGCTGCTTTATAGATTCTTGCTTTTGTGTCTTGTCTTGGGTGTTTGTTCTTCCAGATTGTGTCATTAAGATATTCCGTCGCTTTACTTGCTTTTAATCTTTGTTATCGTACTTCCTCTTCAACATCTCCGTAACTGATTATATCTATTACCAGATATCTAAACTTTGCTTCCTGCTTTATTATTTTCTCATCAATTTTGATTTTACATCGTAGTGGGTATTTAGATGTTGTCATACGTTTGGTTTTTTCTGCTGATATTATCATATTGTATTTCTTAGCTGTTGTATTGAATATGTGTGTTAATTTTTGGAGATCGTCTTTTGTCTCGGCGATTAATGCGGCGTCGTCTGCATAACATAATATTTATATTTCTTTGTTCCCCATTCTGTAACCATGACCTTTACGTATTGTATCTATTATTTCGTCCATTATTATATTAAAGAGAAGTGGGCTTAACGAGTCACCTTGTCTGACTCCGCTTTGTACAGGTATAAACTGTGTTAGTTTTCCATTTATCTTTGCCTGCATTCGATTATGAAAGTAGATGTTTTCGATGGTTTGTATAATATTGATTGGTGTATGTTTCTTCTGTACAGTAAGTATAAGACGTCTTCGACTTGGATGCGATCGAAAGCTTTTGTCAGGTCTATAAAACATAAATATGCTGGTTTATTGTACTCGATGGCCTTTTCTGTGATTTGATGGACACCTGAAACCAGGTGTTCCTTAAATCTTTAAATTTGTGCATGGTTTTATATATTTTGTTTTCCAGTTATTTGGTGTTATCCTTTTGTTAGTTTCGTGTAAGGTCCATTTTGTAATAATTTTTTTTTTAGAACGATTTCCGCAGTGGAAGTCTAAACGTCAAATTTTTTAGTTAAAAATTGTCGTTACACTCAGTTGTAGCGTAGTCAATCCCATGTAAACACAATATTTATTTTGCATTTAATTTAATTTTTAGGAACATCCAAGCTATGACAGATGTAAAAACAGCAATAGGAATGGCCAGGGCTTGGGTACGACTAGCATTAGAAAAGAAACAACTCTCTAAACATTTTCGAACATTACTGTCCGATCAAAGTTTGCTCAGGACTCTGTACAAACGACTAGCTTTCGTACGATCCGAAGAAGAACGCGAACAATTCCTTTACCATTTGCTCTCTTTGAACGCTGTGGACTATTTCTGTTTCACCTGCACCTACCCAACAACTGGTATTATAAATTATTTAATATTTTTTTGTTTCTTAAAACGACCAATGATTTGGTATTAATTTGTTTGACTTATATTTGCAGTGATACCGTACCGTATTGTGATTGTACCAAATAAGAAAGCTACAACATCGTCGGCGAATGTGTGGATGGTTCTGTCAGGAACTCTTTCAGAAACGAATCGACTTGTAGTTCCAAAAGCAACGTTAAATTTTGAATATAAGGTAATTATACGAGTTAAATTATTAACATTTTCGAGATTTCGAGCGTGAGCTGGAACGAGTAAACATTATTTTGTTTGGCTCTGTGCATTTCTTACATCGTGCTTTCGCAACTTATTGTGATCTGGTCAATCCATCTTGTTGAAGATCTTCCGAGTGGTCTTTGGCCTTCTACCTTCCTTTCCATATTGTCTGTGTCTATGTCCAAAATATTTTAGTTGTTATAGTTGGACTTTGCTGGATGGTCTTTTACTGATCTTTGCTATATGCTCGGTCCATGGAATTCACAAAATTCTTCTCCAACAGTACATTTCAAAGACATCTATATTTCTCCTTTCTGGAGAAATTATATTCTAACTAGAGCAAAAAGGCATCCTGGGCAAATTTGTGGGTTATATTTTGACAGATTTCGCTTCTGTTCTAGTATGTGTGAAAATCAGGCGGATGAAGGGTGAAATTACATATCTATTTTAAAGTAAATTTGTGGATTAAAAAATAGTAAATTATATTGAGATGCCTCAAGAAAATAGCTTCAGAACATGCCAATATAAAATCCTGATAGGTTTTCTTATTCTCTTTCTAGCTGTTCATAATGTAAAGGATTTATATTAGCATCCAAAAAATAAGAGTAATCCATATCGATTTAATTTTTAAAAGTCTCAAACAAATATTATTTACATGTACTGTTTACATTACGTAAATGGGTGACATTGCTTCTGCAATGTAAACTCGTTTTGAAAACAACGGAGTCAGCAATTATGTTACTATTAGGAATTCATGGTCACATTCAAGTATGGTCAATCATAACAAACAATTGGGATTTATTTATAGATACGTAGAAAGTAAAGAGATTATTCAGAAACCGACGTGGTTAGAGTAGAGTTACTGTCGTACATAGTGTTATAAATAAATATATTTCGGTAATTAGTGTTTCAACTAAATCAACCCCATCATCGGGGGTAAGAACCCCCAGTACCAAGATAATAGCATGCATCGTTGGCTTCTTTTGTGGTGTCTTCTATTGGTCTATGAACATTGCTTACGCTTACGTTTCTCCTTTTAAGATGATTGTACACATTCCATCTGATATCGGCTTGAAATTCATCACTCTGTTTTTCCATCTTTGTTATATCATAAAACTTGTTCCTAACAATGTATTTTTCCCACCACCAATACTATATCCTCTTTTTTTACTACTTATGTATCTAATTGTTTTGTTTCTTGTAAAGCTAATATTTATGTCAATTCACATTTTTTTATTTCACTAATTACACTTTTCCCGTTTCAGGTGTACCTCTTACATTCCATGTACTCAAGTTAGTTTTATGTTTTTTTATTTTTAAGTTTATATTTTTTATAACATGTACCGTTTGGTTTTAGCATCAAAATTTGGGCGTTTTAACGACATTGAGGATCGGCCATGACAATACAGGACTTTATGCCAAGTGGATGATTGAATACATCTTCGTAAGAAATGACATATCTGGCCACACGTACAAGTAAATAATTTGATTTATTTTATTGTATAGATATACCAGAAAATATTTAGGTTATTCATATAATGATGAATTTTAACACACATATTTATTCCAATCGTAGCTTCTTAACGATTTTTTGCGATGTCTTACAGGAACTGCTTTCACAGTATTTACATATTTTACAGGAGAAAATAAAAACTATAGCGGTAATGAAAAATTATTTTTTACCGATTTTTATTTCTGTTATTCTGTTGTTCAGACGACGCGACTAACATCAGATACCAACTGAGTACTAGTTACTGTTAGTGAATAAATAAATATATCTACGACTACTTAGTGTTTTCCAGTAAATCAACCCCCTTATATGGGTTGCAACCCCGCAACCATTATACTTCATTGTCATTTTAGTTTATGGATACACTCAGTTTTCTCTTTGAAATATTGTAGATTTCCGTGTGGTCGTTGGTTGGGACGAGGAGTGGATGACGGTTCGACTGAAAGGCTTCTAGTTGGTAGTTTAATGTCCAGAAAGGAAGAAGTCGAAGAAATTACGATAAAGTCCAGTGGTGGTAGTTTGGGCAGGTCAACGCCAAGATCCAGATCGCCGGCTATTGCTCCAAGAAGTGAGATGAAACCATCGCAAATTCAACATATGCTAGGTAGATATAAAGTTTTTTCTAGAAACTCTGTATAAACTAAGTGTCACCTGTTTATCAGTGCAATAAATATAACTGAATTCATCCATATTTTTCTTCTATTTTAAGTAATATTATTGTGGTAAAATTATGTGTACTGTATCAAAATATGTATAATATGGCCATATTTTATGACATATATGTATTGATGAAAAATTGTGAAATATGCGGCATATATAGGGTTGCCGAACGAAAACAAAACCGGGCATTATCAGGAACAATATTTTTGAAAAATTAAGCGGCACGTCGATTTTTGATTAAAGGGGGACACATTTTTCCTGTATTGTCGATTCCTGTATTGCCATCACCCAGCACTAGCAGTGGGGATCAAATAAAATATGGTTTTAAAGCCCTTTCACATTAGTCTTTAAATTTTTACGCGTCTGACTGTGGACTTGAGAATGAAATGTTACTGCAAAAAACCGGCTATTTAAAGGGACTTTAAGCAAGGGAAGAACTTAACGATCTTTTTTATGGCTTTCTAGTACATGACACATATAATCGACTAAGAAAACATTTGGTAAAAATATAACGACAAAAAATACAGGCGTGTGCTTTAAATTGTTTATAGCGACAAAATAACACTTGGCCTAAATTAGCATTTCGGGTATCATGTACATAATATTATATAAAAAAGGGTCGAATCTTTATATGAAGGTGTGGAATGCTTTAGGTAGTATCTCTTATAATCGCTTTAAATTATTTTAGTCGAGGAAATGAAGCTGAAAAAATGGCAAAACCTCGCAATTTTTTCGTCCAGCATCGATTTGTACCAAATTTTGGGATTAGGCTCATTTCATCCTCTAGTTTATTTTCTATATTGAGCCGTTGTACGCTTTTCGTTTTTTAAGGGTGAAAACTATCCCTATTTGTAAAAAATTATAAAATAACATTTTAAACTTTAATATTGTCAACATTTGGTCCTTATTAGTTACATAATGATTGTTTTATGCTTTAAGATATAATATCATAATATTTCAACCCTTAAAACCACCCTTGTTGGAGCTATATATACAAAATTTACTTATCCTAAAAGAATCATTTCGGCTTGCATCGATTTACATAAAAATTTGGGATTAGCATCATCTCACCCTGTACTTTATATTCTATATGATGCTCAAGGGCGTTGATTATTTTTAGGGGTGTAAACTACCCCTTATTGTCAAAAATTATATAAAACATTGTAATATGGGTAAAATTTGGTTTTGATTGGTTAAATAGTGATTGTTTTATGCTTTAGGATATAATATCTTAATATTTCAACCCTTAAAAACCACCCTTAATAACATTGCAATTTTTATAAGTAGATAATTATCATTTAATAGATCTATACAGAAAAAAAGTAGAATTAAAGAATTACAAAAACATTTATTTACACAAAAATACGAATTTACAAATATGTACAAATATAAATAGTTTTTTAGTCATCTTCCAGTATACGAACCGGTTCTGTGGTATAATATACATTGAAAATGCTCTAGAAGGGGACTATTCGAATTATTCGCGAAAAAAAAATTCGTTTTATAAACATAGCTTCGTTATTTTTGGCGATAAAAAGTTTTTTAAAAAATGATTTTGTAGGATTTTTGAAGAGCTATTAGACTATGTAAATTAAATTCCGTAAGATCCCTCTTAGTTTTTAATTGGGGTGGGTGTAAAGGGCTCGAATAAGTGGGTGTTTGCTCGTAAATAGAGGTTTTAAACAGCTATATCTCGCTAACTATTCACTGTCATGAAAATCTAAGCACAAGGAAATTTTAGTTATTAAAAAAAGCTACAATTTAGTAATGTATAATTTTTTTCGTATTTCCAGTATTTTCGGAGATATTTTGAAGAAAAAGGTGAAAAATACGAAATTGCAAAAAATCTATTATTCTTTAAACTCCAATTTTTCTAAAATTAGGCTTTTTAAATAGTAGTCCTGTCGCCAGGGGGGGGTACAACGGCCTCCTTTATTCAGATGGACTTACCCAAGTTTTTTTTATGTATTTTGACCCGTAGAACACGAATTTTTTGGGTAACAGGTGATCCGGATGTCGATAAGATTGTTATAGACAAAGAACTTGAGGAATTACATAACAGCGATTTCTCGCAAAGCAAAACATTTTTTTGTATTTTTTGGGTCATTTTAAGCAAAAAATGTTCCGACAACTTTTTTCGTATGATGCATAGTTTTCGAGATAAACGGGGTTAAACTTTCAAAAAATCGCAAAATTGCAATTTTTGAACCCGAATAACTTTTGATTAAAAAATAAAATAACAATTCTGCTTACCGCATTTGAAAGTTCAAGTCAAATTATATCGATTTTGATTATTTGCATTGCTAAAAATTAATTTTTTTATTGTTAAACAAAGCTATAAAAACATGGTGTTTCCCGTGCCTAATACATGCGTTTTAACGAATGCTACGTAGAAATTGCATCGCTTGCACTTGTAGCTACTCTACCTACTCGTTCGATTTTAAATGAGAAATCATTGAAAACATCACTCACGCACTAGGTGTTTATAGCTTTGTTTAAGAATAAACTAATAAATTTTTAGCAATGCAAATAATCAAAACCGATATAATTTGACTTGAACTTTCAAATGCGGTAAGCAGAATTGTTATTTTATTTTTTAATCAAAAGTTATTCGGGTTCAAAAATTGCAACTTTTCGATTTTTTGAAAGTTTAACCCCGTTTATCTCGAAAACTATGCATCATACGAAAGAACTTGTCGGAACATTTTTTGCTTAGAATGACCCAAAAAATACAAAAAGATGTTTTGTTTTGCGAGAAATCGCTGTTATGTAATTCCTCAAGTTCTTTGTATATAACAATCTTATCGACATCCGGATCAACTGTTACCCAAAAAATTCGTATTCTACGGGTCAAAATATATAAAAAAAACTTGGGTAAGTCCATCTGAATTAAGGAGGCCGTTGTACCCCCCCCCCCCCCCCTGGCGACAGGACTATAGGTCAAACTTCTTGGGTGTATTGATAATATAAATATAAAAGGACTTACAGCAAGGTATCGACCAATTTTTAATTAGGAGAGTAGTTAGGGGGTTGTTATCACTGATTTTTTCGTAGAGAAAAGGGTACTGACCTTTTTTTGATCATATGTCGCTCAATTTTTATGCTAGAAACTTTTTATTATTATTTTTTAAAGATCTAATTGCATACTTGAAAAAGATTATGTAAGTTTTCCTCGAAAAATGCAAAGTTTTCCCGTTATTTGGCTTTGAATATTTCAAATTATGCATTTGACGAAAAAAGCTAACCTTTAACATGCCGTATCTCGGTTTGTATTGGTCGTAAAAATATTATAGAAAAATAATTTGGTTTGTGTTACTAAAAGATACAATTTTGATATCTACAGTTTTTTTGATTAAATACATATTTTTCGAGTTATTCTCAAAAAAACTTCTAAAAAAGTCGATTTTTTCGTCGAAAAACTGCTACTTTCAACCGCGAATAACTCGAAAATTATTAGTTTTGCGAAGAAAATGTAAAAAACATTTTTTTCTTAGAATTACTTTGTACATCGACTTACTTGATTAAAATGTAATAAAAAATTCCCATCCCCGAGATGGGTTTTAGCGTACAGCGGCATGATATAGAAAATGATCCTTGGACTATTCCCTACCTTCTGTAAAAATTTCAAGTAAATCCATGCTGGACGAAAAAACTGCAAGCCAAAATGCTTCATTTCCTCGACTATTTGTTTTAGACCGACGGATCGGTGGCAATGCAATATTATGTAAATCGTTTTACTTTATCGTACTACATACGTAGTATGAGTATAATAGATAAAGTTATAGGATCGTGCAAAAATTTTTTTTCAGATTTCACTTTTTTTCGACGTTTTGAGTCCTCCTGAGTCTAAAAAGCAAATAAAAACGCTGGACGGAAGGGCCGCCCGAGAACTTTATCGTGCCGATCTATTATCGTTATGGTACTAGATATTGGCATTCTATAAAAATAACAAAGTTACTCGTTATTTTGATATTTTAGAAACACCTACTGTACTTAAAAGTATTTTATGGTTCTACGCATCATTAATTCCTGCATTTGAGAAAATGTTCGATGCCATATTTCGGGGACACACTATAGATGTGTAGATTATTGCATAAATCAATAGAATATTATAGTCATACTTTCATTTCAAATTAGTTCATTTTTCTGAGAAATTAATAGTTTACAATATTTGCATTTCATTCTATTTCGATTAGGCCAGTCAATGCGCGAGATTAAGAACAAGATATTATCTCCAAATTCTATCCTACTGCATGGATTTTAATGAAATTTTGGGAGTAGCCCAATCTCCTAATTCAAAGTCTATCCTATATACTATGGCGCTTTTATCATGGGGGAAGTTCCCACCACTTCTCAGGGGTGAAATATTTTTATTTTCGAATTACATGGAGAAAAAGGAAGATTTTTAAGAAAATTTAAAAATTCATTCTATAATTTGATCACATTTTTTAAAAAAACCATTCATTTTAAACCCGTTTAACTTTTTGAAAGTAGAAATAACACTATATTAAAAGGTATTGAGAAGAAAAACAATGCATTTAAATTATGGTGGATGGGGAGTTAAATGTATATACTTTTCATTTTTCCTTAAAGTACATTAGTCATTATATTTTTTGCACCATATCTCGCTTAGTTTGTAAGTAACCGACATTTAACGGTGCTCGTTTTAAAGGCCTTTTCAAACACTACAAAAGGTGTTGGTAGCATTATACACCTAAAACCTACCGTTCCTCTGTTATTTCAAGTTGAATACACCAATTTGAGCATGCACCAAAAAACAAACTATTTTCACCTACCATATCTCTTTTTGTATTATAAATAGAACATTTACGAAGGAACGAATCTCTTTATTATTTATAATCTAAAAAATGTTTTATATAGAGTTTTTAGTTCGATGCATAGTTTTTAAGGTATTCACAAAAAATCCGTCCGAAAAGGTGTCATTTTTCAATGAAAATGGCCAATTTTCAACTACGCATAACTCAAAAAGTATTGAGTTCTCAAAAAAAAGTATAGACCAGTTTTTGCTTAGAAATAGGTTCTTCAGCCACTTCCGTGCTTATTTTGACCAACAAATTTTCCACCCCATTGAAGAAGTGGGAACCGCCCCAAGATAAAAGCGCCATAGTATATAGGGTAGATTTTGTTTCTTGAGCTATTCCCTACTTACTGTGAAAATATCAAGTACATCAATGTAGTAGGATGGAATTCGGAGCCAAATACCCTCATTGACTGCTCTACAATAATGCTCTGCTATGAACGCGTGAGAGAGGACACACATAAGATTATGGCTACGGCTCCACGGGCTGGAAATTGACGCTAGCAGTAGCCGTAAAAGGAACTTAAGGTTCAGCGGAACGGAATAGGAATAGCCGAACTGTACCGACTACAGAACTTGTGCGTAGTCGGTTCAGTTCGGCTATTCCTATTCCGTTCCGCGGAACCTTAAGTTCGTTTTACGGCTACTGCTAGCGTCAATTTCTCGCCCGTGGAGCCTTAGCCTATAGCAAAATTTCTATTTACCGTAACTTTTCGAGTTTTTGAGCTATAGCAATAAATTTGATGTCATTGGAAAGGTAATTTTGCATTCTTTCAAAATGTGTTAAAATATACAGGGCGTATCAAAAAAATTAAGATTTTTTATTCATTTCCGGTTCAACCGGAAGCCATGTTTTTGGTAAAATTTATTGTGATAATAGATAATAAAATACCATATATGTCTGCAAAATTTCAAATTTTAGTTTCTATTAAGAAGGAAGTTACGGGCACTCGAATATTTTTTTATAAAAAATTCATAACTCCCCTCCTATGGGGAGTTAAGATATATGACTAATGTCATTCAATTTACTGATAGGATATCAAAAATATATCAAAAAATAAAAAAATTCCTTGGAGCCATTTTTGAGAAAATCTAGTTCAAATTTATGTCAAAATTTGACCCCTTAAATATAGGCAACCCGTAACTTTTTCTGAAAAACGATAACATCTTTCTTATAGCCCCATCTTTAGGCTATATAACGACTTTTTCAAATTAAACTTATCTTCAAAAACTTTTGAGATAGATAGGGAAATGTGTCGGGGGGGCGGTCGGCCATGTTGGCCGCCATTTTGAATTTGGAAATGTCAAATTCCGTACTTTTATTTACCTATCGATGAGCTTACTTTGAGTTGAATTTCATTTATTTCTGTCAAAATTTGCAAAAATGGGCCCTAAATAACCCCCCTATTTCGGCCCCCCTTTGAGAGATTTTTTTTAAAAGCTTAGTTTCTCGACAAAATTCTCTTAAACTTACTCATACCGAATTTCATCAAAATCGGTCCAGTAGTTTTTGCTGGGCGGTGGCGACATACGTACGTACATACTTCCGACATGTTTTTTTTATTTGCTTTTTAGACTCAGGGGGACTCAAAACGTCGAAAAAAAGTGAAATCTGAAAAAATTTTTTTTGCACGATCCTATAACTTTATCTATTATACTATACTACGTATATAGTACGATAAAGTAAAAAACATGTCGGAAGTATGTACGTACGTATGTCGCCACCGCCCAGCAAAAACTACTGGACTGATTTCGATGAAATTCGGTATGAGTAATTTTAAGAGAATTTTGTCGAGAAACTAAGCTTTTGAAAAAAACCTCTCAAAGGGGGGCCGAAATATGGGGGTTATTTGGGGCCCATTTTTGCAAATTTTGACCGAAATGAATGAAATTTAACTTAAAGTTAGCTTATCGATAGCTGAATAGAAATACGGAATTTGACATTTCCAAATCCAAAATGGCGGCCAGCATGGCCGACCGCCCACCCGATACATTTCCCTACCAATCTAAAAACTTGTTAAAGATAAATTTAATTTGAAAAAACATTTATATAGCCTAAAGATGGGGCTATAACAAGAATATTATCGTTTTTCAGAAAAAGTTATGGGTTGCCTATATTTAAGGGGTCAAAATTTGACATAACTTTGAACTAGATTTTCTCAAAAATGGCTCCAAGGAATTTGTTTATTTTTGGACATATTTTTAATATCCTATCGGTAAATTGAATAACATTAGTCAGATTTCTTAACTCCTCATAGGAGGGGAGTTATGAATTTTTTTTAAAAAAATATTCGAGTGCCCGTAATTTCCTCTGTAATAGAAACTAAAATTTGAAATTTGGCAGACATATAGAGTACTTTATTATCTATTAGCACAATAAATTTTACCCACAATATGGCTTCCGGTGGAACCGGAAATAAAAAAATCTTAATTTTTTAGGTATATTTTTACATATTTTGAAAGAATGTAAAATTACCTTTCCAATGACATAAAACTCGTTGCTGTAACTCAAAAACTCGAAAAGTTACAGAAAATAGAAATTTTGCTAGAATCTTGTGTGTGTCCCCTCTCAGGCGATCATAGCAGAGCATTATTATAGGGCAGTCAATGAGGGTATTTGGCTCCGAATTCCATCCTACTACATCGATGTACTCGATATTTTCACAGTTAGTAGGGAATAGCTCAAGAAACAAAATCTACCCTATATAATATGGCGCTTTTATCTTGGGGCAATTCCCACCCCTTCAAGAGGGTGGAAAATTTGTTGGTCAAAATAAGCATGGAAGTGGCTAGAGAACCTATTTTTAAGCAAAAACTGATCTATACTTTTTTTTGAGAACTCAATACTTTTTGAGTTATGCGTAGTTGAAAATTGGCCATTTTCATTTAAAAATGACACGTTTTCGGACGGTTTTTTGTGAATACCTTAAAAACTATGCATCAAACTAAAAACACTATAAAATTTTTTTAGATTATAAATAACAAAGAGATATGGTAGGTAAAAAGAGTTTGTTTTTTGGTGCATGCTCAAAGTACTCATGCTTTTGTAGTGTTTGAAAAGGCATTTAAAACGAGCACCGTTAAAATGTCGGTTTATCTTCAAACTAAGCGAGATATGGTGCAAAAGAATATATGACTAATGTACTTTAAGGAAAAATGAGAAGTACATACATTTAGCCCATCATCCACCAGAATTTAAATGCATTGTTTTTCTTTTGCAATACCTCTTAATATTTAATATAGTGTTATTTCTACTTTCAAAAAGTTGGACGGGTGAAAAAAATAAGATCAAATTATAGAGCGCATTTTTAAATTTTCTTAAAATTCTTCCTTTTGCTTCATGCAGTTCGAAAATAAAAATGTTCTATCCCCGAGAAGTGGTGGGAACCGCCCCCATGATAAAAGCGCCATAGTATATAGTATATAGGATAGACTTTGAATTAGGAGATTGGGCTTTGGGCTACTCCCAAAATTTCATTAAAATCCATGCAGTAAAATGCAAATATTGTAAACTGTTAACATTGTTTATATAGAGAGATAGTTGGTCAGCCCAATAGGTAAATATTCATACCTATTCTGTAACTCATTTCGATGATAGAAGTCAGTAAAATCGAATAGAAGTGACCAAGTCGAATAGAAATAGTCCAAATCCGTATTCCATAACTACTTCGGAATCTCTACAATCGTAATGTGAATAGAAATCACTTCGACAGCATTTACCCTGTCGAGATGAGATTCCAATTATCGGAATTGTGGTTAACGCAAGCGCATTTTGTTTTGTTTTGACGTTTATATTTTATATATAAAAATAATTAATTACATACTACTTATTTATAATTATTTATAGTATTTGTACCTTTTTTTAGCTGCTTAATTTTTAGTCTGTGGTGTTATTTGTTTAGAGAACTATATATATTTCATTTAGACATGTTGTACGAGTATGAATAATTGGACCTAACCTTATTTATTTGCTACTTGGCGTCTGAATGTTTCCCATTCACATTGTTGCCATATTTTGTTCGTATATTTCTTGTACAATTGCAATCAATGGTATAATGCACAAGAATAGCTTGATAAATAAATATTATACCAGTATACTTGTATATTTATCAGTCAACGCTCATAGCCTGAACAAATTATAGAAAAGATGCCATTTTTGGGAAAAGTTGTTTAGCAGTTATTTCAACTGAAATCGAATCTTAAAGATTGCATATTATTAGTAATATCAATTTTAAATAATTTATTAATAATAATGAATTAATAACATCAATTTAAATATCTTTGATTTAAAAGCATTTATACTTCTTATCTTCACTTATCTTTTTTATTTATCAGTTTATCTTCTTTTTTATATCAATTTTAATTAACTTTAATTTAAAACCATTTATCCTCTTTTAAACTTTTTGCATCCAGTATTTACACGAATATTTTATTTACTTCTCAAAACTTTGAGGATAGTATGAAGAAAGTATGAAAACATTGAGGAAATGGCAACGGTGTCATATCTCAAGTAACAAAATAGGTCACAGAACACAATTTCGCTGGTTACTGCGCGGCTGCCACCTCCTCAGAACCGCGTGAAATAGAAGTCAGAGATTCCGATTACGATATGAGTTACAGAATACCGATCCAAACACAAAAATGACGCGATAGATATCAAACATTCCGATTTTGGGTAATTACGATTCGACTTGGTCATTTCTATTCGATTTGTTAAAAGTTACAGAATAGGGCTGATTGTTTGATTCAAATTGAGACAGTCACCAGATGTCCTGACAATTTCTGTCAGGGTCGCAACGTTCAAAATGCATAGACCCCAAGTTGGATACGATCCTATTCACAACACCCCAACTCGCATACATATTAAGAAAAATAATTATATATGGCAGAATATATTTAGAAATTGAATTAATGATGGCATGCTACTATACATTATATACAGGGTGTCTGCGTAACTTGGAACCATATGGGAAACTTTTTTAATATCAATTTTACGAAAAAAAGTCATTCTTTATAAAGTGCTCTGCATAGTCTAAAACCTAATATGCATTCATCAGATATCAAATTTTGTCAACAGTATACGAAGTATGTCAAAAAATATAAATTTCGCTCAAGAGCAAACTACCTTTATATTTCAAAATATCAAAAAATTTTATTATGAGAAGTTATTTGTAATTAAAAACCATATTCAAATATGCAATAACAGCGTTCTACTTGAAAAAAAAAATTATGAAATTTTCCTAAATTACCGATTCCGAACATCATTTTTATTTATTAGACATGTAATAACTCTTTTATTAATAATTTTACGAAAAAAAGTTATTCTTCATAAAAATCTGTGCATGGCCTAAACCTCAAGATGCAATCATCAGTTATCCAAGTTTGTTAATTTTATACGAGGTGTGTCAAATAATATGAATTCTTTCTAAATTCATATTATTTGGCACACCTCGTATAAAATTAACAAACTTGGATAACTGATGGTTGCATCTTGAGGTATAGACCATGCACAGATTTTTATGAAGAATAACTTTTTTTCCTAAAATTATTAATAAAAGAGTTATTACATGTCTAATAAATAAAAATGATGTAAAAATGGAATCGGTAATTTAGGAAAATTTCAGAATTTTTTTTTTCAGTTAAAAGGCTGTTATTGCATTTTTGAATATGGTTTTTAATTGCAAATAACTTTTCACAATAAAATTTTTTGATATTTTGAAATATAAAGGTAGTTTGCTCTTGAGCGAAATTCATATTTTTTGACATACCTCGTATACTGTTGACAAAACTTGATATCTGATGATTGCATCTTAGGTTTTAGACTATTTAGACTAAAATTGATATTAAAAAAGTTTCCCATATGGTTCCAAGTTACGCAGACACCCTGTATACAGGGTGTCCCGAAAAGATTGGTCATAAATTATACCACAGATTCTGGGGTCAAAAATAGATTGATTGAACCTCACTTACCTATATACAATAGTGCACACAAGAAAAGTTAAAGCCCTTTGAAGTTACAAAATGAAAATCGATTTTTTTTCATATATCGAAAACTCTTAGAGATTTTTTATTTAAAATGGACATGAGCCAATATTATGGCAGCAACATCTTAAAAAAAAATTAAAGTGAAATTTGTGCACCCCATAAAAATTTTATGGGGGTTTTGCTCCCTTCAACCCCCCAAACTTCTGTGTACGTTCCAATTAAATTATTATTGTGGCACCATTAGTTAAACACAATGTTTTTAAAACTTTTTTGTCTCTTAGTACTTTTTTGATAAGTCAGTGATTATCGAGATATTTTGAATATTTGTCGAATCCACCACATATTTGTATATGGTTAAGTACGATTAAAGACCTGTTAATAATCTGAAAATTTATTTTTATAATTTACATTTTTAGGTGTATTTTGAAAAAGAAGCCGCATCTCGATAAAAGGTGACTTATCAAAAAAAGACTAAGAGGCAAAAAAGTTTTAAAAACACTGTGTTTAACTAATAGTACCACAATAATAGTTTAATTGGAACGTACACAAACATTTGGGGGAATTAAAGGAACAAAATCCCTATAACATTTTTATGTAAATATATTAAAAAAGAAGCCGCAACTCGATAAAAACTGGCATATCGAAAAAATACTAGGAGGCAAAAAAGGTTTAAAAACGTTGTGTTTAACTAATGGTACCACAATAATGAATTAATTGGAACGTACACAAAAGTTTGGGAGGGTTTAAGGGAACAAAACCCCCATAAAATTTTTACGTGGCGGACAAATTTCAATATAATTTTGTTTTAAGATGTTCCTGCCATAAGAATGATACATGTCCATTTTCAATAAAAAATCTCTAATAGTTTTCGATATATTGAACAAAATCGATTTTCATTTTGTAACTTCAAAGGGCTGTAACTTTTTTTATGAGCACATTTGTACTAAGGTAAGTTAGGTTCAATCGAACTATTTTTGACCCGAGAATGTGTGGTATAATTTATGACCAATCTTTTCGGGACATCCTGTATAATAGCATGACATCATTAATTCAATTTCAAAATATATTCTTCCATATATATTTATTTTTCTTAATATGTATGCGAGTTGGGGTGTTATGAATAGGATCGTATCCAACTTGGTGTCTATGTATTTTGACGTTGCGACCCTGACAGAAATTGTGGGGACATCTGGTGACTGTCTCAATTTGAATCAAACACATTTTCCTATTGGGCTGACCAACTATCCCTATATAAACAATGCTATTAATTTCTCAGAAAAATGAACTAATTTGAAATGAAAGTATGACTAATATTCTATTGATTTATGCAATAATCTATAGTGTGTCCCCGAACATTTTCTCAAATGCAGGAATTAATGATGCGTAGAACCATAAAATATTTTCAAGTATACAAGGTGTTTCTAAAATATCAAAATAACGAGTAACTTTGTTATTTTTATAGAATGCCAGTATCTAGTACGATAACGATAATAGATCGGTACGATAAAGTTCTCGGGCGGCCCTTCCGTCCAGCGTTTTTTCTTATATGACAGGGTCTTGAGATAATAAATTTGGGACGTGTGGCTGGGTTTTTCAAAAATGTCGCAGTTCCTGATAATGTATCTGTTTCGTTTTCGTCCGGCCACCTTTATAACTGTAATTGGAACTGGAATTTGTCATAATAATGATAAGTACCCGGTTTTCCTACATGGTTATTTTGCATTTTGTAGGTGACTGTGTAAACAAAATCATCAAGTGGCATCATAGAAGAACATCAGAACGGCATACAACGCTAACAGCCCTTCTTTGTAGTGACAACGGCCTAGTTTTCTGTCTAGAAAACGTTTTTCTACTTGGTTTCAAATCTGCAAGACTTTTTATGGGAAAACATTATCTTTGGGACTACTTTGGTAAGTTGTGCAATAAAAGGTGCCCCCAGTTAAGATAGGCAAAATGCCGTCTCTCCCTATTTTTTGTAGACTCGTGGGTTGAGTGTACATAACCTCAAAATGCTTTTTTTTCGAAAAAAAAGCGTGTGACTTTGTTTTGTAGATGGCTGCAGGTTTTATTTTGTGTATTTTATCAAAAACTATATTTCTAATTCGTTTCCAAAGTTTTCAGGGTGAGGTGTGTATCTTCAAACACCCAAAAACTGTAAATTGGTTTTTTAGGGGTCTTTGGGAATTTTATAGACTTAAAAATAAATCAAATCAAGATTTTTTACAGATTATATTAGTTACTTCAAATTATATAACCTATAAAAATCCTTGATTTGATCTGTTTTGAAGTCTATAAAATGGAAAAAAATCCCCAAAAAAACAGTTTCTTGGGTTTTTGAAGGTGGCACAACTTAATAAAAAATCTGAAAAAAATTAGAAATATAGTTTTTGATAAAATACACAAAAAAATAAATTTGACCTGCATCCATCTCTTTTTTTTTTTCGAAAAAAACAATGCATCTTGAGGTTACATACACTCAACCTACGGGTCTTTTTTTAGTCAAGATTGGCGTGTTTTTGAATGGCTCAATTGTGCGTGTGAATTATTTGAAATTTTTAAATTGATTGCACCCCACCTAAAAAACAAAATAAAAACGAAAAAATTATGTTTTTGGCGGGGGAAGGGGAGTATTTTTTAATCACATACACTCACCGGCACAAAATTCCGCCACCCAAAATTTTTGATTAAGTTTGACAATCTATAACTTTATTATTTGTGCTCCGATTTTCAAGATTCTTGCATCAGTTTGTAGGTACATGTTTTGGTGTCGTTCGTTATTATTCCGGTAACAACAAATGCTTGCTTAGATGGAATTATACGGGGGTTAATGGAAGCGTTGTAATTTCTCCTAACTTTAAAAAATTCTGTGGAAAAATTGAAGGGCTGATTTTGTTTCATACTCCTTTTGTGTTATTGCGGAGGTATCACTAAGGTTTTGTTTTTTGAATTATCCGAATATCTCTTTTATTGTAAGAGCTGTAAATAAAAACTTGCTTTGAAGGTTTATTTCATTAAAATTATCAATCGCACTAAAATTAACAAAACAAAACAAAATTAACAACAAAACAAAACAATTCAATAGCGGGTATGTTTACCTCTTGCAGCAACGACTGCTCGCAAGCTGTTTGGCATCGAATAAAGATGTGTTATCCTTGCCTGGGTAATAGCTCGATATTCCTCTACGAGAGCCATAACTGTACCAAATTTTCTGATGGCCTAGGATGTCAGCGAATAACTTTTTTAATTCATCCCATAAATGCTCAATAGGATTGAGATCTGGGCTGCTTGCGGGCCATTCTAATCTTATCAATCCAACCTGTATTTTATGAGTCAATCAGTGTTTTTATTTACAAAAAATGGTACAGCTCTTACAAGAAAAGAGATATTCGGATAATTCAAAAAACAAAATTTTAGTGATGCCTCCGGGATAGTATGACAGGACCACGACAGGACTATGAAACAAAATCAGCTCTTCCATTTTTCCACAGAATTCTTTAAAGTTAGGGAAAAATACAATGCTTCCATTCACCCCTGTATACTGCCATGCAAGCAAAATTTTTTTGTTACCGGAATAATACCAAACGATATCAATACATATCCCTACAAAGTGATGCAAGAATCTTTAATAAAGTTATAAATTGTCAAACTTAATCAAAAATTTTGGGTGGCGGAATTTTGTGCCGGTGAGTGTAGAACGTAAAAAATTAAAAGAAATGAATTCTGGGAATTTTGCCTTAACGGGGGTACCCAATAATTGTCATATTAGTTTAAAATATTATTTCAGTACGAGTCAAAGAACAGTTTGAGATGGAATTACTGGAAGAAGTATCTGGGAACCGGACGCATAGTTTGGAGAGAAATCATCAGGAAACCGTAGCCGTTTGGAGGTGTTACTGCCATCTTATTGAAGAAATAAACCAGACTAGTAAGACTCTTGGGAAAGATGGAAAATTTCAGCAGTTTATTTGTCTCAGTGTTAGGTAAGAATTTATACTTTAACCTTATACCTGACGAAAATTAATGAACATAATAATTTATGTTATACAAATATACGTAAAGTATAGAAACACAATAATATCTGTGACATCCCGTATGATATAGTAACAAAATGTATATTAGATGGACCAGCGATTTAAAATTTTATTTTTTCGATGTTGCCAAACGTACAGTTTCAGAAATATACGGATACTATGTGTATTTTTAAATGGGACCACCGGTATTTTTTACAATCTTCTGTTACAGTTTTTTATTGCTGATACAGCATAACCTATTAATGGCCAATATTGACCATTAATATCCAGAAATTAGAAAAAAACATTTTTATTTTGTAATTGATATTGTTTATTAACAGAAAGCACTTAAAGAAAAAAATAAAAATGGTGTTCAATATGACAACTTTGTCTTTAGAAACAGAAATCAATTCTTAATGAAAATTCATCTAAGACTTTTTAATTTTCGCAGAAATTAGTGCTATCTCTTCTTTAATGTCAGTTCAGTTCTTGGATAGTCTGTGGCCTATGTACACACACTTTGCTTTTTAAATATTCCCATAAAAAATAATCTAGAGGTGTCAAATCCGTAGATATTGCTGGGCATTCGATAGCACCCCTTCTTCCAATACAACGTGTTGTATAAATTTATGAAAAATACTCTATTTATGAAAAATGGTCAATACTTATATCTATTATATCTTATTTTTATTCTTATTAAATCTTATTTTTTTATTATTATTAGATGTTATAGGAGGCGGTTTCGGGACTAACAATGTATGCCCCATCCTCATGCCCAGTAGAGAGTTTGTGTTTATAAAACAGTACTATAAGCTAAAATTACAAAAATAGACGATTACCAACAAATAACAAACCAGGGTCATATTAAAATTAATACTTTTTGTATATATATTGAAAAGCATTGGTTTTAAAACACTTCCCTGTGGGAGGCCGTTCTTTTGAGCTCTCCACCTACTTACTTTGCCCTCCAGCTTGACAAAACAACGTCTGTTTTGCAGTAAGGATTATACGACCTTACCCAGCAGTTACTCTAGTAGTCTCATGAGGATCTTCAAACATCGACAAAAAAAAATGTCAGCTCATAGACTTCACTCATCCTTATACATTCCATGGTCCGTATTTTTGACTCGCAGTTAATATAACAGGTTTATACAAGCAGAATACATTTTTAAACAAGAAGCTTAGATTAATACATTGTTTCTTTTCAGAGAGCATCTTTTGCACCGAATGTTAGTGCCCATGTCAAAATGTAAGGTAACCCAAGAGATGTACGAAGAAAATTCATTTCTTCGGAAAAAAGGTCTGTTGACGTTTTTGTGGCAGATATTACTACCGTTGGATGAACTTGATGTGGTTCTTGAGAAAACAGTTTCAGATGGCATATCTTCGCCGTCTTCCCACATTTAAGTTAGTTGGGTAAAATTTTTTGGAATGTCAAATACAGCTCTTAATATTAAGTTATTCGATGATGACGTGGAAAAATAATTTAAAATTAAATTTTACCAATTTAGTTGAAAAATTTTGTCCAAAACATTAATAATTGCTTTTATTTTTTTTAACGGAATGAGAAGAGGAAGGAATAAGAAAGAAGGGGTCTTTAAATTAATTTTATATGCAATATTTTTTACTATCTATAATGTTCTGAAGTTATTTTCTTGTCTTAATGCAATTTACTATTTGTGTTGGGAATAAGCCACAATTTTACTTTAATATAAGTTTACTTGACGTTTAGATTTCCACTTCAAAAATCGTTCTCAAATACAAAACATTAATAAAAACAAATCTTGTTTTTTGTTACTTGGTAAAAATTCTCTAATAATTTCACTTTATCTGACTCATTCATATTGACAATTCAGACATACTTGTATTATACATTTTAAAGTGGATGACTTTAAAATGATATTGTCAATATTTTTGAGTTGCGTTCCTGGAACGACTTTATTGGAAGATATTTCATTCGATTACATGAAATCATATTTAACTGAAGAATATCCGTCAAAAAAATCATAGCATGTGATTTGTCTTCAAAAAGACAACTACATACAATGATGACAGTAAAATTCTCTTGTTAGGATCCCATAGTAAATCATGGTGAACAACTCATGATACTATCCTGACATGGTAAGTATTAGGTCTTAACATTTAGTTTACTCTGAATATTAACACCAAACTGATTTTATGTGTATGTCATTTTAAAACATAAATGATCAATCTTCGATGTTATTGAGTTACTAATACTGACGGATTCTATATATCCTACCCAGTTTGTATCTCTAGGATTTGTATGTAATTTCCGGTGGCAATAAATTGAGGTCAAATCGTATATGTCTGTGAACCATAGATTTAAGAAGCCCGAGATGTAACATGAACCTATTTAGATAGCTGTGCGAATGTTGCCTTGTTTCTAAACAGAATCGTTGGGGTGGGGAGCTTCTACATAAATGAAACAGAGTTGGATTCAGAATAATTAATAATATTTATTGAATTAGTTTCGAATATAACACACATTAATATAAACTTATTTAACTAATTACATTAATCGTATTGATTAATCACAAAAAACAAGAAGATATCTTAAATTTAAAATTAATATTTAAATGTAGGATATGCACACGTTTGAAATATGCCGTGTACAGTTTTCTGGGAGGTAGTATTGTAAGATCACACATTTTTTCCTGGTAATTAGGATGTACTCCAAAGTAGAGATAGCTGAAGATGATGTATAAACCCTTTTTTGAATGGAAGATTCAGTAATATTTCTTGAACTAAATTTAAAAACTACTTTGTCTACCGTATATTTATAACATAAAGTTTTACCGTTGATTGATAAATACGGAAAGATACGAAACCCTATGCATTATTTTGTTGTCTTTAAAACCTGCCCGTATAGTGGCGCGCCTAGCTTAAATTTGTTGGAACTAGCCTTAGAGGGAAGTGTAAAATTCTCCCTACTCAAGGAACTAGCCAAGAACACGCGGTTATTTCACGTGGCCCGTATTCAAAATTTTAACGCAGCAGTCACTATCATATTAATCTGTATTAATTTTTTTTTGTTTTTGTTTCTGCAAAAATGTTGAAAATATAAATTGACTATAGAGTTTTTTTCACTACTCTTGACCTCACAAGTAAATACTTTTCGAGTTATTTGCGAGTGAATATATTCATTTCTCAAAAAATAGTAGGTACGTTTTTAGACGGATTTTCGCAAATAACTAAAAAAGGAAGTATTTCACCAAAAAAACATTCATAGCAAAAATACAGCTTATCAAAAAGTGAAAAAAATGTTTTATATAAATATGACATATTATGAAGTCGTAGACCCAGTAAAAGCAGTATATATACTATAGCTATAATGAAAAGTAGGTTCTTATTATTTGTCAAATTCAAAATTGAATATTTCTACATGAAATAACCAAAAAATTAAGAACTTTTCGGGGAAAACTCATCATAAATTTTTTAAAAAGTTTAAAATAAGCTTTATTTTTTTGAGTTTCTAGTATCAGAAGTAAACAAGTTGCGCACAAAATAAAGTTGATCCTTTTTTTTTGTAAAAAATATCTAAAAATCACCTCCTAATTAGCATCTCAAATGAAATTAATCAGTAGCGCTTCATAAGTTACTTTACGTATGTATGCTTATTATAGAGGATCTGTAAGTTTCATCGGTTCATAGTGCTTATTTTTGAAAGGCTGTAGTTAAAAGGGCTTCAATGAGTCACTAATCACGAGTATATGCAAATTCGGAACAGCCATATCTTAACCAATTTTTGTATTACAGAAAAACAAAATATTCAGAAAACCAAAACCTTTATTGGGATATTTCGTATCACAAGTTATTTAAAAAAAAAGGCATTTTTTTCAAAATAAAAAAATACTGTAAAACTAAATTTACGATGAAATTTACAGATCATGTGTATTATAAACAATACATAAGTAAAGTCACTTGTGAAGCGGTAACAATAATTTGATTTTATTCGTCTTGAGGGGCCAAACGAAAAACACAAACTACTTTTTTTCTTTTTAAATCGTGTGCTGTTGTGATTTATAGCAAATTTATAGCATCTCTTTCGAAATAAAAATTTTATGCAAGTTCCCTTTTAGAGGGTGATTTTCACGCTTTTTTAAAACTATTTTTACAAAAAAGGACCAACTTTATTTTCAGCGTAACGTGCTTACTTTATGCTAGAAACATTTTTAAAAACAAAAACAAAGCTTTTTAAACACTAAAAAAGTTGCGATGAGTTAGCAAATTTATAGCATCTCTTTCGAAATAAAAATGTTATGCAAGTTCCCTTTTAGAGGGTGATTTTCAAGCTTTTTTAAAACTATCTTTTACAAAAAAGGACCAACTTTATTTTCAGGGTAACGTGCTTACTTTAATGCTAGAAACTTTTTTAAAAACAAAAACAAAGCTTTTTTAAAGAAATGTGCTTTATTTTTTGGTTATTTCACGTTGGAATATTCGATTTGGAATTTGACGAATAAGAACTTACTTTCTGCTCTAAGAAGCAGGACTACAACTCTGCTTCTACTGAGTATAAAGATTTTATACAGACATTTTTTTTTAATTTTTTATAAAGTATATTTTTATTGAATACCTTTTTCGATAAAATACTTACTTATTGTGTTATTTGCGTAAAACCGTCTAAAAACGTGTATTTTTTTGTTAAAAAACGAACATATTCACTCTCAAATAACTCGAAAAGTATTAGCTTAGTCAAAAAACTGAATGGAATAAAACTTGCTACAATGAATCAGTTTATCCACTTGATAGATACTAGATAGTATTAGACTTATTGATATTATAGCTACCTAGCCTTATACAAAGTGGATTTAGAAAGTCCACATCTACATTAGACAACCTAGTGGATATTGAATCTGTAATTCATGGGTAATTTGGATGTGATGAAGTATGTTTGGCTTATGGCTATCTTTTATTATATTGTATAACGCGTGCCATTTGGGGATTAGATATAAGAATTCTATTAAGTTGGTCAATTCCAGGAAACATAAAATTTATTAGTAATTTCCTATATAGACGAAACTTATTCGAATAGATAACGTCCTTTTAGACTCAAAAATCCAATTAAACGACATTCCTCAATTGTCTACTCGTTGCACTTTTCGTTATTGCAATCAATGACATCGCTAAATCACTTAACCCACTAGTCATTTAGAAATTAGAGAATTGGTCAAACACTATTGGCCTAGAATTTTCTCCCACTAAAACGAAAACAATAATCTTCAGTAAAACTCCAAAGAAGCACATTATACTACCAAAAATCTACCTAAAGAATTTCTTCTTCTACTTTTTCTTTTATATAGGCAGTACTGCCTGTTTTTCTTCAACGGTGCCTTTCATTCTGTCCCTAAATTGTCATTCCATCTTTTCCTTGGGCATCCTATACTTCTTCGGCCTAACGGTGACTTGTCCCTGGCTATTCTTATTATCCTTGATTCAGACATCCTTCTTATGTGTTGATTCCACTCTTCTTTTCTATTCTTTACCCAGGTATTTATATTGTCTACCCCACATATGCATCTGATTTCCTCACTTCTTACCCTGTCCCGTAGTCCTTTTCCAGCAATCCTTCTTAAAATCTTCATTTTGTTGGTATCCAGACATCTTTGTATTTTGCTTGCATCTGGTCTTGTTTCGGCAGTGTAAGTCATAACTGGTCTAATAAATTCAGTCAAATGACTTATATATTCGGTCCTTTGATTCCACTCTAAGGTATTTGTTTTTCCAAATTGTGTCGTTTAGGCATCCGGCCGTTCTACTGGCTTTAATTATTAGTCTTTAACCTCTTCTTCGATATTATTGTCGGCTGATAGATTAATTCCCAGGTATTTACTTTTATTGTCTAAGTCCAATTGGCATCTTATTGGTTCTTTGGATGTTACTAAGCTTTTTGTTTTTGGGCTAATATTTTCATATTCATTTCTTTTGCGCTAATGTTGAATTCGTGCAGTAATCTTTGTAGGTCGTCTTCGCACTCTGCTACACGGTGTCATCAGCGTAACAGAGTATTTTTATCTCTTTATCGCCCATTTTTTACCCTCTTTTTTCTTCACTTGTTTTATCATTGCAGCCAGCGTTATGTTTAACAGTAGAGGGCTTAGTGAATCTCCTTGCTTGATTCCTGTGTTTGCTTCTATATGGATTCTGTTATTATTCCATTGACTTCATTTCTATTTTATTTCGTACATAAAGGTTTTCTATCAGTTTTATAATATCCAGTGGTAAATTTTTGTCATGTAGTAGGTGTATCACGTCTTTTAATTGTATTCTATCAAACGCTTTCTCTAGGTATATAAAACAGAAAAACCCTCGCTTGTTATACTCTAATGATTTCTCCGCTATTTGTTTTATCACAAAAACTGCATCGTTATGATCTTCCCCTTCTAAATCCTTGTTGTTCAACCGATATATTTATGCACGCCATTATTTTCTTCATCAGTATTTTTGTTGGGGAGTTTCAGTATAGTGCTCCGTAAATTAATCCCTCTATAATTACTGGGGTCTGCCCTATCACTTTTCTTAAATAACGCTATCATCTAAGTGGTACTCCATTCTTCTGGAATTCTTCCTGTATTTATTATTTTACTTATCAGGATATTCAGTTCTTTGTGAAGTCTCT